>NC_086199.1:58194720-58835970 GCF_035770615.1 Melospiza melodia melodia
CTGCACACTGGGGTCAGCAGAGCCAGCCCGTTCCCACCCTTTGCCTTCAGCAGGCTGCCCTGGAAGTTTTGCACCAGTTACTGGACCATTCTTTAGCTCCAGTCACTGGCATAACCCACATAAACAGAGAAATAAATGGCAAAAACAATGAAAGCAGCCACCATTCCAAAGGGGGGCATGGGGATGGGTGGCCAGGGTTGTTTTAGCCCAGGGTTACACTCTTAGCTTATGTCTAGTCAGCCATCTAGCCTCTATTTTCTAATTAAATGTTTTTGCCAAGAGCACCTTATGCATTTATGAAAAGTTTTATCAGCCACCTGACTTTTGCTTTGGTGCCCAAGAGACTTGCTAGAAGTGTATGGAAAACATGCCAGACCTGGATTAAATTCCAAGTCTCCCTAGTTCCAGTCTAGCTCTTTAGCTGCAGGACCTCCTGCCTCATTTCCAGAAGTTTTATTATATCCCCTTGTCCCTAATATGTGTCAAAGTCATATTTGCTTGAGAAAAGCATTCATCAAAGAAAGGGCATGTGAGTAATTATATCATGTTATTATTACATGTGGCAAATTAAATTGTCACATGTTGGAGGAAGAAAACCTGGGGTTTACTGCTCTTGCCTGAAATGGAGCACACTCCCTCAGAGTCCTTGTGCAGACTGAGTCTCTCTTGACTGAGACCTCCTCATGAGATGCCACCTGCGTTATTGTGGGCCTAATTGCAACACTTTTGTTGTTGTTAGTTGCACTTATTTGCTCTTGAGCATGTCATATTGCCCTGTTTTCTTTTTTCAGACTTAACACAGTGCTCCTGAAGCCAACTTAACAGAGGCTGCTCCACTGAAAGCTTTCTGAAATCATTCTTAAATTACGATGCATAATCACTTGAAATTAAGTCAATTCAAATGTAAGTTTAATTTGGCACCTTCCACTTAACTGATTCCTAGTGTACAAAAAAAAAAGCTTCAGTTAAGTACTTAAGATGACATTTAATTGGTCCTCAGTATCACACTACTCTGTGTAAAACTCTGTAGTCTTTAAAAACTTTAATCACTTCCTTTCAGCCAGGGCTAGATTTCTTAGGTATATAAAAGCTTAAAGTGGGACCCACCAAGAAATTTGTTCCCAACTCCCCAGCTGTCCTCAGTGCTTCTTTGTACCTCTTGATAAGGGTTTCTTAGTTGGAGAGAGTTTAAAAATTATCAGGGACGGTTGTTGCTGTTGTTTTTTAGCTCTAATTAAATGAAAGCAGGGAAGCACCAGTAAACAAGCAGCTGGAGGAAATAAGGAATTCTCATTGCTTCTGAGGAAACCTTTTTAAATGGGCAAGAGGTTTAGCAGGCTCTTTTACTGCTCTCTGCTTATCCTGAACAGTTATAGCTCACTAGGCTGAAACTGGAGTACCAGAGAGAGAAGTGGAAAGTTATCCAAAACTGCTGGCTTGTTTAAAAGTAATATATACATTATTGTTAGTCATTCCATGGCATTAGATCCTGCAGCTACATTTCAGTTAAGTGTTCTTCCATGGGCATGTTCTCTTGTTTCTTTTTTGGCAGCAGGGTTTCTTTCTAACAGTATTTTAGTGCTTAGATGGCAAGCTACTTTTTATCCATAGAATGTTTAATTTAATAAGGCAAAATGTGATTATTTGGGTTAATTAGAGCATGTAAGAACTCTGTGTGTATGCACTTTTGATAGTCACTTTTAAACACGTGCTTGTATATATTGATTTATAAATATTTGAGGTATATTTATGCAAATTGGATATACCAGCAATGCAAGGCATTATAGATCATCTGCAAGAGTGTTGCAGTGTGAATTCACATTTAGGCAGTGAGCAGCATTCATTAAATGTCCGTGCTTCAGCTGTGTGCTTGCAGGGTGGTATTTTTTCCTCTAAGGCTTAGCTATTAAATCCACTGTAAAATACTGCAGAGTTGTATCTCAGCCTTTTTAAGTGATCACTTGACTCTGGTGACTGTTTGGTATGGAAGCCATAGTCAAAATATGTCTATTTAAAACAGATGTCATTAGGAGGCCCTCCAAGCCGTGCTTCTCAGCTTCTTCTGAGTCAAACTTCTTCTAGGTCAAAGAATCTCCTAGGCAGGTTCAGAGAGGGATGATTATCCCCATTTCCCCACATGTCAAGTGGAACCACACTGCTGCATTGACAAGGGGCTAATGCCATAAAAATAGGGCTCATTACTCAGTTATCAGACAAGTCTGTTGCCATCCATGCTCCTCATTCTGCCTCACTCGTGCTATTTAAATGTGGAGCTAAAAATAAATATTAGTCCTTGCTTATCAACAGGCAGGGTAAGGAATTTTACTGCCCCAAATGCTGCCCAGGGTTACCTTTGGATGGCTGTTTGTTGCACCACACTGCAACAGCCTGGACAGAATGCCACAGGGAAAGTCCTTGGGGCCTCTGTGATCCCAGAGAAGCTGAATGCCAGTGCCCAGGGCGGATTTAACCATGGCATGATGAGCAGGAGGAGTGGGCTGTAATAATCTGAGAGAGAGAAGGAGCAGAGCCTGAGCAGGGCCTTGCCAGCAGCAGAAAAGATTGCTTTCCATGCTGCCCCAACCATGACCTCAGGATAGGGATTTCTGACTGACCCTGTGCCATGAAGCATTAAAAACGCAACAAAATGATCCACTGGGCTCTCACTTCTTGACCTCCCTGTGAGCACAGAAGCTTTTCCAGCTCTCACTGAGAGAATGATATCATTTCTGTAGTTATCTTTACTGCTTTCAGACTGAGCTTCTCACCTGCTTAGAGAGCTGTGGCAACCACTACCATTCCTTCCAGTTATTGCCTTGTTTTAGTCCTTGCACTTCTGTCATTTGCTGATGGGCCAGAATAATGTGAAATTACCCCTACAACATTTCCTAATTTGCCATTTTGTTCAGATATCCAACACATTCTCTAGGACTAGGGGAGTTGCTACCATTGTGTACAGAGAGTAGACAGAAAAGGGATGGCTTTTCATGGGGAAAAGACTTGGAGGTCTACAAGCACAAAATCTCCTGGTCTCTCTGACCCTGTCACAGAAATCACCCCCTTCTCTAAGTGTCTGGCATGACAAGGGAACAAAGGCAGTAACTGTGGGTTTGGACATAGGTCTGGGTAGAGAAGGGTAGTCTTCCCAAAGCACCTCTGTAGGAAAAGCTCTGCATGGTGCAAACAGGTGTGCTCTGGTGCTACAGGGCAAGGTCTAGAGAGCATTTCCCATCACCAAGTAAAGCAAACAGTGTGTTGAAGCCAAAGCTAGCACTGCAGAAGAGGGTCAGTGCTAGCACTGCAGAAGAGGGTCAGTGGTGAGGCAATTTGGGTTGCACCCCTGTATTGACTCCAGAGTTTGTCAGCATCACCCTGCTGCTTGCTTGCTGCCCATATTACAGCTATTCTGTGCTGCTGTAGTGTGGGACATTGTGATCAGCCTCTGGATGCTCCTGAATTAAGGCAGATCATCTCTGCCTCCTAAGAAACCTCCAGAACCCAGCTGCAGCCATAAAGCTGCTATCAAATGCAAGCTGGCTGTTGTTCAGAATTGGGGCCAATATTTTTAACAGCATGAAATTTTGTGGTAGGCCCTCTGGAAGGATTTTGCATGTGAAAAGTTGAACTGGAGCAAAATCAAGACTTGAAGTCCCCTGTGTGGAAAAACAGGTGAAAAAAAGGTTAGCTGTGTTTGAGAAGGGGAATGCATCTCTCATCTGTATTACAGATAGTCTGATGGCATTAATTGGGAAGAGGTGTATCTTTCTTTACTGTTCACAAATGCATTCTAATGCCATGACCTCTTTTGTCTGAGTTGGCATCAGCAGAACATACCGACCGTACCAATCTCATCAACATAATCAGAAAATAAGTTGATATTTTACACTAGTAATTAAATCCTAAGCTCTACCCACTTTGTAAGGGCCTGAACTTCTACATGTACTTTCATACTGCCACTGGTGGCTTTTTGTTTGCATTACAGCAGCCTGAGAGCAAACGAAAGGCAAGATCCAAGATAGGAAGGCAAATTGGTTTTGCAAACATGGCAAAGAAAGTGTGTGAAATCAAATGCCAATATTAATGCAAGACATCTGCTCTCTGTTCCAGTTCTGAGCGAAGTAATCCAGTCCTAATTATACACTGCTGTGTCCTCTACCAGCTAAGGAGAATGGTGCAGCCATTCTTAGTACTGGTGTATAAATTTCTTTTGGGATCTGATAGATACATTAGATGCAGGGGAGGCTTTTCATTTTTTGACCGTCAGTTGCTTTGGGTAGCACAAAGAGAGGGGAGGAGAAAGGTTGCAGCAGGAAAAGATCAAAATCTTCCAAAAAGGACTCTGCTCCTAGAATAAAAATTTTTCCTAGAGAACTTTCCCTGCAGACCTCAATCAATACTATTCTCATCTGAGTGCACATATTATTCATTAAGCAATATTGGCAAGATGTGCACTATAGTGTATGCCTTCATTAGAGCCTCCACCTGCCTGCTTTTATCAGAACATCTTCCCTAACTTTCATCTTCATGGAACTGGTTTCTGTCTTTGGATTCAGAGAGAAATCTTGTAATTTCACAGCATGCATTTATTTTAAAACAAACAAATACCAAAATATTCATCTCTCTGGTTTGTGTATATGTTTTCTCATCTCACACGTTAATGAATCAAGAAGATTATCACCATTAGATTCAGACTGAACTGGATGCTGATGAATTCAAGTGCAAAACACAGCCCAGTGCAACAGACCCTCCCTAACATGGGGAATAGCTGGAATTCCTCTGTTGTGTGTTCAGCTGCCACACCAGATCCTTTGTGTGCACCTACAGTTCCTGTGCCAGCAGCCATTTTCCTATGGGCTCAACATTTTTAGATGATATGTTGTTAGAATGATGTTATGAAGACCTGACAAATGTCACCCACGCCAAGTAGAGGCAGAGGGAGCCACAAAACATAAGGGACACTGGCAGTGTCTTAGGGTATTGTTATCACAAAGCAACATGAGCCTGACATTGCATTTTGTCTTTTCAATTCATCCATCTCCAACTATTCTGTGTCAATTTTGCCTGGTCTCTTTCATGCAAGGCAGCAAAGAAAGCAGCTATCTTATTGAAGAAGGGCACTGGGATTTTTGGACAATATGCTGTGGTCTAGCTCCATGACTGGGACCCCTCTATGTGTTGCTGCAGTTTAAAGAAGAGCTGATAGTAAGAGATGATGAAAAGGCAGCTGCATGGCTCTGTCTCTGTTCACCCATCCCACATTTGATTAGTCTCTGCTTGACATCAGGCTGGGAGCAATAAGCTCTGATCATAACAGAGTATGTGGCAACAAGCCCAAGAGCTCCACGTGTCACTCCAGAACCAGACACTGTCTCACTGGATTCCTCCAGAAACAACTGAGGCAGATGCAGGGATGCCAGATTTGTCTTTCAGGTCTGTCTGCTCTACCAAGATGAGAGTAAAAGGCAGGACTGTCTGCAGGAGAACACTGCAGCAGCAATGGACTTTGCTGTAGAGAAGAATATACAGAAAAGTCAATTATTGATCCAAATGAAAGCGAGGGATGTTATGAAAACACTGTCACTAGAGTTTTTTCATAAGTTTGGAGGTGTCTTTTTGCTGGGATATGTGTCTTAAGGATTAAAGAAACTGCACAGGCACTGCTATGTGAAGAGGTGGCAGAGTCAGAGTCCATGCGGTGGTTTGCTCAGAAAGATTGGGCTAAAGGTGCATCCCTGAACTTTGGCTGAACTTCAGTTTGATAGATTGAAATCTTACATCACTGTTGAGACCTGATGGACCATGCAAATGGAAGAACACATCTCACTTGAGCCTAGGAGAGTTTTGAGAGCTGGAAGGAGAAAGGAGGTTTCTATTAGGAAAGCACCTCCTCTATTTATGCTTTTCCCAGGGAAATCCAGCCTGTCCCAGCTCCATGTCTGGGCCTCCTCTAGAGCCTTTCACTTCGGTCCTTAGACCTCTCCCTGCCTGTCTTGGTGCTGGGGAGATCTGCAGTGTGTCACACCCAACCTCACCCCTCAGCACTTTGTACCCACTCATAAAATCTTCCTGATACCAGTTTCTCATGTAGAAAGAAACTTCATGGATTCCATTGCAGCTGAGCTGTTCTCAACATGAGAGGTGCAGAATCTGCCCATTAAACTTCTTATGAAACAAGAAACAGTCCAAAAATTCAGCTCTTGCTACTTTTATTTTTGAAAAAAAAATTCCTTTTAACTTTTTCCTATGGAGAGCAGCAGCACAACTTCTGAATAACTAATTTATCCATTGTAAATTTCTCTAAAAGGTCATTACAGATTGTAAAGCCTAATGGCTTACAGTTACAGCCTTATATCACAGTGGCAAAGAACTTATTCTCTGGAGGTTTTATTTTTGAAACTTTCCCATTTTCTTCTATCAAAGGAAATGCTATATTTTTAATACACAGTTTTCTTTATTAAGGGAGAAGCTATATTTATGAAAATATTTAACATTCATTTCACGTAAAACATAGTAACAGAACTGAGTGATTTATTTTCACAATGCATAGGCAGAGAAGTAGAGCAAGCCACAGTTTAGAAATAATTGAGGTCTGTAGATCTCAGGTATGTATTTAAGTGGTCCTTTGAACTGCCACCCATGTTGTGTGTGAACATAACTTTTCAGAGCACTTGTGATTTTCCTCCTTTACAGGGCTGCTGAATTGTGGTATGAGGTCAGGCCCGTGGTCACTCTCTTCTGACACCAGCAAGGTAGGTGCAAGTGATTCTGAAATGGGTAAAAATAGAGATGTTTTGTAGCTAATTTAATACAGACCTGTGCAAATTGTCTCAGTTATTTGTGTGAATTCAAGAAATAAAACCCATGTGTCAAACTGGCAGATAAAAGTCTCATCTGCTGAGAAATCTGACTTTGAAAACAGCTGCTAAATTCTCCATGTGCAGAGTAGTTTTGGTATGGCCTGGTGCTGCTTCACTGTGGGATTCTGACTGGCGCACGTGACTTAATCACCTTCCTTTTTTATTTTGATTTTTTTTTTAATCCTGTCAGCTGAAAGATAAAAAAACATATTAACCTCCCATGATGAAACTTTATAATTCCCAACACTGAAACATTAACCAAGTTCTTAATTAAGGGAGACTGAAAGTAGAAGAATGCTTTTATGTCATCAGCTGGTTTTTGCTCCAGTCATCTGCCTCATTCAAGCATAGGATAATATGAAACCTCACGGGTCTGCTAAAGGCTTGACTTAAGTATACTGTGGACTTTGTAATTTAATAAGAATGGGGCGTTGTTCTTAAGAAACTTCATTTTCTCTTGCTTGTACTCAAGTAAAAAGGAAAAAGTACGAGCAGCTAGTGAGCAAGAGCCTCAAGTTAGACCCAGAGGTCTGAGCCCAAGCTCTGGCTGCACAAAGGTGTGTTTATTCCTGTGTGCCTCTTCCCTCACGCACTAGGAATAGCAGGAATTAGTATGAGACCAGAAACTTCCCTAGGCAGAGCACAGCTGCTCCCTTTTCTCTGTAGTTTCTGCAGTATTGAGCGTGATGGCTTCTCGGAACTGCCTGGCCAGGGAGCGTGTGAGGCACCATGACTGAACAAAATCCAGTGCACATCAGCGATGAACTGGCACCTCAGCAATGGTGCTGTCTGGTTCTCCTCCAGCAGCGAGCTGTTTTAGTGCTTTGTTCCACAGAATGGAGGGTTGGGGAGCTGAGGCTTATTCCCAGACACTGATCCATGGCAAGTTTTCCCAGTAACTCGTTATGGGGCCAGTTGCCTACACAAGTGCTTTTTAAAGGAGTATTCTAGCTGCTCTTCTCTAGTGTCAAGGTATTAAAAAATAAGTGTGGTGAAATTCTTCATATGAGACTTAATCTACTGGGTGAAGGAGGCACAAAAATTACTGAAACTTTCTCAGTCCTCTGAAATAACTCTCTGAGCAGATATAATGGAAACAAACACAGGACAATGCTTCACCACACCAGAGAAAGTAATTTACGTAGAGTGAGGAGCTTTACATTGGGGTTTGTCTCTTCACCTTATTAAAGCTGTAAACCTAAAAATGCCCATGACTGTAACTGCAGGATTACAGCAGATTGTTCAAACTGCAGGATGTGTGTTTGGGAATTAAATGTTTTGGTGGTTTTGGCATTATTTTTCTCCCCTTGTGTGATGCTCTCTCATGCGCCTACACAAGTGCAACATTCTCTCTAGATTTTTCCTTCCAGGTCTTTTTCATGCCCAGTGACCCCACCTTTGTTGGCTCAAGTGCAAACATCACATCTGAAGAACAATACCAAAGTCAGCCTCTGTTTCCTCAGTTTCTTCTAGTTCTACCCTTGGCATCCCAACAGTGACCTTGAGCTCCAGTGCATGCAGACAAACTTCTGCCACTCAGTAAGTCTGTGCATAGATTAAACCATACCATCCCTGTAGTAAGCTCAGAATTGAGGCTCAAGAGTTGCATACCAAGATTTAGAAATTATGGCTTTGCATCCAAAACGCTCCTTGGCCACAGTGAGAAAAGGAATGGGCTCAAGGACCAAAAGCACTGAGTTGATGCACCATGTTCTCCAGGGTCAGCATTTTTCAAGTGCTGCTGCGTTCCTTCAAAAGGCAGGAAAAAAAAAGAAAAAAGAAAAAAAAAAAAAACAAACCAGATTCATGGAGTTAGAATGACCAAGTTCCTGTGGGTGCAGTATGTGCCACAGAGTGGAAATTAAAAACCAGAGAATTAACAGGGTTTGTTGTGTTACAAAGCTTGAAAGCATTTTTGTCCTTATATGTGTGTACTCACAGAAAAAACATGCTGCACTAATGAAAGACAACTTTATGTTCCCAATCCTATTTATTGTTTGTTGCCAAGCAGTCTAAGCTATGGGTTTGTTTGGCTTATTGTAGGGATGAAGAGGAGGTACTTGTGGGGTTTTTGACCCCCTTGGCTATAGGTGATGTGTACAAGGTGTGCCTTAAAGAGAGTGGGTAGAAAGGCAAGTTTAATAATGGGTATCTTGACAGGGTGAATGTGAAGATGGGGAACTGAGGATGTGACAGGTCCCATGAGATGATGTGCAGCACTATCCCCCCTGAAATCTATCAAAAATTCTCTGTCTACCCTCAGAGGGAGCCAGCCTGAAGAAAAGTCAAAAAAAGGCAACATGGTGGGACCTAAATAAAAGATAATAGATGAACTGAGCTAATATTAGTTTCCTGATACATAAAGCCAAATGGATTAATGGATCAGCTCATGCATTGCCTAAGGAAACAAAAAGAAAATCTTCAATACTTCTGTGCACATTGAGGACATGAACAATATGGATCTTTAGAAAGTAAAAACCCAATTTGGGGGAATCAATTACTACTTCTTTTTTTCTTACCCTTTTTTTTTTTAAATTTAAAGGAAGTTCACAGAGAGGTAAAACTTGGGTAACACGCCAGCCAGAAGTCATGCGTCTCAGACACCACAATGATGGTCGATCTCGGTTTGCATCAGCCTTGCCCGGGCTCTTTTTAGCATTCCAGCTCCAGCTAATGGAAATCAAGCCCATTATGGTAAACGTAGGAAGCAAGTACATTAATAGTGGGCACTGACATTAATTCAAATGGTAAACAATTCAGAACTGTTCCCAGTACATACTAGATTATGTATCATCTTACCTGCTGCTTCAGAGGGCTGCGCCTTTCACGGGTTTTTAAAGCACAGAAGATTGTCTGGCACAGAGTTTTCGGCTTTAGTAAACTATTTCCAAATTCTGCTTTGCTCCCTATCAGTCCCATATACTTTTTTCTGTATTGTTTTGGATGCGAGCACTTTTACTCCAGATCTGACACAGATTGGCAACGTCAATCTGTTCCTTACTTTAAAAACAGAGAGGCAGACGGGGCAAGTTTAGCAAAGGCAAGATGTGGGGGAAAAGCTAAGGCGAAGGTAGAAAGAAAAACTGAGCTTATTTATACAGTAACACGTGTGTTAGAGTAATGCCTCCCTTCCTCGGCTATGCGCTCCCCCATCTTCTCTCTCACACACGTATATACACACACACTTTAACTGTGCTTTTGTGTTTTGTCAGAATTAATGAGAAAAGTTCCCTTGCCCTAGGGGTAATTAGTGTCCTTGGAGTTAAATAAGCTAATACTTAGACACCTCTGGCACAGGCAATTATGTTTGTGTATTGAATAATTGATTCAAAGAGGGGGGGAAGGGGCTGCTAATCAGATCTGAGCATAATGAATTGATTTAATTAACAGGGGAATCTGAGGGTCCCTGGGAAATGTGTGCATTTATTCAGCAGCAGGAGAGAGTGCAAAGCACATAAATTGAGAGAGAGAGCGAGCGAGGCAGGCGGCAAGTGCTTTTGCTTTCAGTGATAGGTTCACATCTTTCCTCCCTCCCACCCCCCTTCCTTTGAATATAATTTTAGATTTAGAGTGAAATCAAGAGAAAAGCACTTTAGAAGCCTGGAAAGCTCTTGCAGTGGCAACAGCAAAGGGGAGAGAGGTTGTGAGCGATCACACGCGATTACATTAAGACAATTTTTGACAGCGCAGGTTGGGCAAGGACGGAGCAGGGGGAGCAGCCCCCGATATTGGTCCTCCCTTACCTTTTTCCTCTCTCCCCCCCGCTTCCCTTCTTCTTTGATCCCTAAACTGGCACTCGAGCTGCAGCGGCGGGGCCGGGGGCGAGGCGGCTGGTGCAGGAGCCCGGCTCCAGCTCTCCGGCGCCCAGCGCGGCCGTAGCCGCCGCAGCCCCGCTCCAAACTCGCGTCCCGGGGCAGCGCCGGGGCGGCCGCGCCGCTGCCCCCGCCTCGGCAGCGCCCCGGTGCCCGGCCCGGCGCCTCGCCCGCCCCGGAGCCCAGAGCGGCGGCTGGAGGGGGAGCGCCCCAAGGAGCCGGAGCGGCGGCGGCGGCGGCCGCCCTCGGCGCCCGGGACAATGGTGCTGGACAAGGAGGACGGTAGGTGGGATCGGGGCGCGGGGCCCGCCGCTCCCGCCCGGGCGCCCCGGCGGCGGGCGGGGAGGCGCGGACGGGGGCACGGAGGGAGGCGGCGGGCTCGGGGGAGCTGCCCCGCGCCGCGGCACGGCGCTGCCGCCCGGCCTGTCCCGCACCGCTCCGCTCCGCTCACAAAGGGGGCCGGGACGCCCGGGACGGCGGCCCCGCCGCGCCGCGGGTCGCTCTCCGCGGTGGCCGGGCCGGGCCGGGCGGGTGTCCCCGGCCGGGGGGTACGGCAGCGGCCGGCCGTGGCCCCGCTGCGTGCTGCGGCCGGCCGGGGAGGGTCTGACACTGCAGCCCCGGCACCGGGCCGCCATCAGCGCCGCTGGCCGCAGCGTGGGTCCCCGCCGGGCCAGCTCCGCCGGCTCCCGAGGCCGCGGGTGCCCGAACGCAGCCCCGCGCCCCCACTGCGGGCAGGGCGGCCCTGCCTGCTTGTGTAAATGGCCACAGAACGTCCCTGTGCCGGGCTGGCGGGGGCTTCAACTCGGAAAAGTGGATGCCAGGCTCAAGAGACAAGTGGGAGATGCTCTCCTTCGCTGTTGTCTTTTTTTTTTTTTTTTTTTTTTTTTTTTCCCCTCTACCTCTTTTTCTCCCCCTTCCCCTTGTCTTTTGATCTGGAGTTTCTGCCTCAGAACGGGGAGAGCCTGCCCGCCGCGACACCGCCGAGTGGGACGGGCACGAAGAGCAGTCCCGGGCAGGCGGGTGCGAGCGAGCGGCCGTGTGGGAGGGGGCCGAAGCGCTGACAGCCGCCGGGGTAAAGGCTCGCTGCTCCGGAGAGGTGCGTGGGGAGGGAGCTCGCTGCACGCTCGTCACATGCCTCTGGGCCCTGGCAGAATCCCGTCTCCCAGCATCTTTTTTTCCTCCAGTTTCTTGAAGCCCTCTGAAGCAAACTGATGTAGTGTTATTAATGGGGTCTGTAGTGCTCCAGTGGAAAGCGCGTGTGTTGGAGAAGAGGGAATGAACTTGTCTAACTGGTCAGTGAGAGGGAACAGCAGAAAGACTTTTCTCATCCTTCGCCCCCTGTGCACTTAGGTAAAAAGGTTAAGTAATGGCCGAGGAATTAAACACGGGTAATTTCTTACTGGTGTGTGGAACGAGGTTTGTTTCTCCTCCGACTTTCAGGGGTAACCTATGTTGCGAGAGTCCCCTGAATTTTGCTCAGCTGCTGGAGGAAAAGGGAGGAAGGGCTCTTAACATCTCTATTAATACCCGTTAATAATAATAACCGGTGATGTCTTCATGGCGGTGACTCTCTGTCAGGGGGTGCCTGCCAGCCCGTGTCTGTTCCCTGTGATTGACAGGCTGCCAGCAGGATGCTGCCTCCATTGCAGGGGCGAGAGGCACAGGTGAGCTGCGAGAGGACACCGAGATCTGAAGAGGGTTCCCTAATAGGGGTGTTTGGGCTCTTTCAAGTGTCTCAGACGTACTCATTAAACACGAAGAGCTCGGGGCCGGCCTGACGGTGCTGTAAGGAAATGAAACTAGAACCCTTGATTATCCAGACAGTTCTCAACAGCCTCCTTCCAGGAGATTTCATGAGTGGCTGTCTATAAAAGGGAATAATGGTGGTGGATGGGAAAGGTAAAGAGGAAATTAGTGCGGGGTGCACTTAAAAAAAGGAGTAAAGTAGGAAACAATCCCCTGATGAGAGGGATGTGAAGATCAGAGCAACAAGGTGCGATAATGCCTAGGAATCTCCTGTGCTGTTGACGGAGTAGTTATGCTTGAGGAGAAATCATGGTCACTTTTAAAGATGCCCTGGAAAAATTGGGGACAGAAGGTGAGACTCAGAGAAGAAACTCTTTTTATGAAGAGGTCATTTTACCTTTGTAAGTTTCTTTCTGCCTGATTCAAATGGGCTCCACTTGCCCGCTCATCTGTGAATGTTAAAAGGCGATGCTGGACCTGCATAGGTTACAAATGGACTAAAATGGAAGCTTTTGCTAACTAAACCAATTCCTTTTGAAATTAAGCTTGAATGAGCTTGTTAATAAAAATGGGTCTGTTTTACTCCCATAAATGGCCCTTTTTATTTTCCTTTTATTTTTCTTTTTCCCAGAAGCCGGTCTGATTTTTACCATCTAAAAATCCCAGCGTTGTGGCTACTATCCAGTTCTCCCCTTGATTTAAGAGGCTTTGCCATGTAGAGTTTTTCTTTGAGGGGTTTTCTTCTTTTGAGGTCTCTGGCAGCAGTGGGGGGTATTCATATTTATTACTGCATAGAGAAAGCAGGATTTCAGGATTACCCCTCCCAGAAGTCCTGGAGCATCGCAAGGAGGACACTTGCTGCCTTGTAGATATGAGCCCCTGGCTTTTGCATCGCTGAAGGCCACTTGGGAAGCTGGGCCACGGCCATTGGCCTCGTGTAGCTGCCCACTGTTCCAGCTTGGGGCCTTAGGGCTGTGTGCCAGCCCCGGTGTGACAACAGGGTTGCCCCAGCGGTGCAAGAACTGCAGATTTGGGTTTCCACTCCAGGTTTGCGAGCAAAAAGCTTCCCTGGCAAGCGCGCTCTGTGGTGCCGAGAAGGAGTAGAGACTCAGTAATACTCTTATGTGGGTCTTCACAGATATCATTGAGGATGAAGGGGCAGGCTGAAAAAATAACAACAATAATAATGTTTCTGACTTGATGTGTTGTGGCATCACGTCAAGTTATGTCAGGGAGGTAACAGCATTTTGTATGTTTGAAGTGACATAATATAACTTGACTGATGCAACATGACTTGATATTAGAAAATAGTGGTCCACAGTGGAACTCTGGCAGGTATCTTCCCCGAACAAATGTTAGGAACTGAGAGAAGAGGGACGAGAGGGGTGGGGGAGAGAAAGGTTGAGAGAGAAAAACTTCAAGGCTCTCAACTTAGTCAGTTTCACTGTGTAAATCACAGCAGAATTTGCTGTGGGCAAGCCAACCTACGCACCGTGCAGCGCATTTATATATTTCAAGATAATGAGAGTTAAGATATTTCTGAAATACGTAAATGTTTTGATCGCAAAGACCAGATTTCTGCTTAAAAAAGTAAACTGACATCAGGTAGCATGATTAATTCCAACAGATTGTGTTAATTGTAGTTGACTTAAATTGCTGTACAAATGTGTTGGGGGTTAGAAAACTTTTTTTTAATTGTTGGTGTGTGAAATGAGTAAGCAGATAAAGTGTTTAAAAAAAATCTGTTTGCGCAGGGAGTAATCCAGCCTCTTTGACATGATGGAGCAGTAAAGGAATAAAATGTACATTGATCCGGTACTGCATATTTTTTCATGAGTGCATTATGTCTGCTAGTTTGCTCTGCTGCAGAAGTCAGCTGTGACAGACAATGGCTAACTTCATTTTTATCAAAACCTTGCCTTTCTTGTAGTTACCAAAGTGGAAGTTGAAATGTACCATATATTTTGGGGTAAGTCTGTCCTTTTTGAAGGTGGCGGGGTTGAACAGTACACAGAAGGAAGGATGGAACATTTTTGGAGTTCACCATTTTCTGATGGAGGCCAGTAGTTATTGGAAGTGGTAAAGTGCCTCAAATCTAAAAAAGGCTGTGGCTTTGTTAGTTTTTGCATGGATCCTTTTAACTATTAGACTTTCATCTTTGGGATAGAGTCCTCCTCCTTTCTAGCTTGTGACACTTCCTAAAAGAAAGTGATTATTTATGGTGGTTGCACTCTTACGCTAAAATACATATTCAGCACTTGCAAACTAGTATCACCAGGAAACAGGAGTTATTGGAAGCACTGGATGAAAACAGCTCAATGTAAACTGATACATTTAACATCAAATATTCTCAAGGACTGTTAGGATTAAGTATTGTGAATGAAGGGGGAAGGAAAAGCCACTTCAGCTGGGGATAAGGAATCTAATTAAAAATCGGTATTGAGGATATATAACTTGAGCCCGCTATCATGCTCTTTAGAGTACTGTTGTATCAGTTGTAAAGGGGAGGAGGAAGTCTCATTAAAGCAGAAATAAATGTTTTCTCAGATTAAAAGACTGAGATGAGTGAAACGGTGCTGTTGATCTTGGTAGCGAAGTGTCTGATCCCGCAATCCTTGCGAGAGCCAGTGGAGGCAACAGATGACTTGTCTGGAAAAGGAATGAGAGTTGCAGGATGTAGGATAAAAGACGTGGGCCCCCAAGTTGTCATTTTATATCTGAGCATTGATGGCATTTCTGAAAAGTGGAGCAAACCTGTTAAGTGTTTGTATCGCTTCTGATTAGGTAAATTCATTTTAATATCGACCCAGTGAAAGCGGAGCTGCGTTCTCCGGAGTAGTACACCCTGAAACCAATACGCAACGCGTGAAAACAAACCCAAAATGTTTGCGCAGAAAATCCGTATCAAGTTTTAGGTCACCAGAGATGTGTGAAATGTAGCTGGGAGAGCCGCGAGGGCTGGCGTAACATCAGCTGCGGAGAGTCGAGAGCCTCTGACCTGGCCGAGCTGCTGCGGGGCGCCGGACACAATCCGTGCTCGCAGGGAGCGGGGCTGGATCAGAGCCGGAGCCTCCCCTTGCCCCGGCCCGGAGCACACGGCGGCGGCGGCGGCGCAGGTGGCCCCGCGTCCGGCGGCACCTGGGCGGGGGCCGGGCGGGCTGCAGGTGGTGCTGCTGAGCCGGGAAGCCGCGCTCCGCCAGGAAATCCCGGCAGGAGCTCCGGAGGGGGCCCTGCGAAACGCGTGCATTTATTCATCGCAAGTGTGCAAGGCTCGCCAATTGAGAGGCAGAGGCAGCGCTGGTCGGGCTTAGGTATTCTAGCCTCTGCGAATGTAATTTCGGATTTGGATTCAGCTTAAATCCAAAGGGAAAACACTTTATAAGGCTGAAAGCTGTGTAGTTGCAACAGCCAGGGTTATGAGCTATCAAAGGCAATTACATTAAAATAGATTATACTGTGTAAATTGAGCCATTTAGAAGGTGAGAACCAAAGAAACAGCTCTGATCCCCCTTCCTTCTAAATTGCAGTTTTAGTTCCTTGCAATTCTGAGGCACAAAAGTAGGTGAGACTGCTTTTGTATCTGCAAAGTGCTTTATTTCTGAGTGTAATTCTAACTGAGTGCAATCTAGGTTAAAAGCTGGACAACTGGGTAATTAGAGCTCACTTGCTGCTAAAGGACGATCAGCTGTACCGTAGCTCATTTGTGTTCCCAGAGACTTGCTCTCCTCTCCCCTGAGCGGAGGCTGCTGGAGAAGAAGCATCTGTGCCCGGACTTTTCTTGATTGCGGAGATGATGGTGCTGGACAAGGAGGACGGTAGGTGGGCTGAGATTGTGTAAGCCTGTGCTCGGTGTCTTCTGTGTGCTGCTAATGTAGAAATAAATAGTTTTGAAACAGACGTGCGCTGTGCATTTCAGAGCGTTCTGCGCTGAGCTTCTGATGCTTTTCTCTTGTGTAGGTAAAAGCATGCTTGCTCTTTATTTTTTTTTAATCTCATTGCTGACATGATCGGACAGCCAAGAACGGTTTACTCCAGGCTCTGTTTGCTGAAGGACATAGCAGAAACAGCTTGATTTTTTCTTTTTAAATATCTATGTAGATTTTTCTTTCTGCAAGTTACTCTAATATATCCATTTTAGCCTGTTTGTTTTAACAGCTTTTATTGTAAATCTAATTTTGAGATTTTTCTTTCCCTTTCATTTGCATGCCATTTAGGTCTCTTTAATGTGCGCCTTTAATATCTATTTCTCACAGCTTTTCTTCATAGCTATAAACATAATGACAATAAGCTAATAAGCCTCTGTGGCAAAAAGGAAAAAAAGTGTTGGTTTATTCTACGAATCTACTCCCTTCTTTTAATAGCAGAAGTGGTGGTTCATTTGGAATGTAATTTCATGAATGAAGCTGAAGGAGAGCTGGACTGATTTTAGAACTTCACATATGCTTATTTTTTTAAGCTGACTAGTCCTTATCAAGGATGCTTAAGGGGAACAAATTGATGTGAGGAAGATCAGTGTTAGTTAGCAGCCTGAATGACCTGATGCTATCTTTTGCACATTGCCTGCCAGGGTGTGCAACTTAACTGCTCAGTCATCAGTAGTTTCTGGGATGAAGGTGGTAAGTTCAATCACAACTTTTTAATGAGGTGGTTGGTTGTTTTTGCTGAGGCTGTTTTGTGGCTTAGGTCTTTCCTTATAGTTTGTACACTGAAAGCAAGGATGAAAACTGAGGCAGAGCAGAAGGCTTCAGCAGCCATCCACATGGACTTCCATCCATGGCGCTGCCTCTTGCCAAGGACCTCCGCCTTGGTGGCACTTTGTGCGTGGAAAGTGGGACCTGCATCATAACTTTTAACAGGCATTTCTACCTGTTATCTCCTTATTTCATTCCACCTGTATAAATGGATGAAGTGGGCCATGTAATGGACTTCCCTGATCTTTTAAAATTTATTTCGTGAACCTCTTTTAAAGTGTTAAAAAAAAAGGTCATAGGCTGTTGCCATTGGAAAATGAGAGAAATTACTGAATATTTAAGACTGTAGACAGGAAATAGCTTTTCACAGGGAGCAAAAGAGCTTGGAGAAATTGGAAGTTGGGCATTTTGGCAGTAGCATTGATTTTACTTGAATATATATATTGCTTTTTAAAAAATTTATGAGAAAAATAACTTGTAATTCAAAGTCACTTGCTTTCCTGTGTCGGAGTCATGCTAACTGTATTTTGTGACTAGTACTGAAAGCTGCTCAGTGCTATTAAGTTGAAATTATGTTATTTTTATTCCACAACCCATATCTGTCTTCTAGTATTTTACAACTGAATTAGTACTGCACTGCAGAATAATTAGGAAGGCTCGACTATTGAAAGACCAGAAGTCTTCGAAAGTTTCTCTTCCCTCTCTCTTTTCCTTGCCTCCCAAAAAAGGGAGTATTTTAGACCTAGCATCTTGAGGTCTTACCTCATTGTAAGTTTGATTTCTAAAATTCTCCTTCTGGCATGTTCACGCATGTAGTATTTTAATCTAGTGTCTAGGATGGCATGTGAGGTTTTGTTTCATGAAGCATTTGGGACTATGAAAAAAAAGGTGAGCTTTTCACAAAGACTTAACACCTTTAAAATATGAGACCAAGCAGAAATGCATCATTTTCAGTGCCCCCCTGTATGCAGATTCAATCAGATTTGGACTAAGAGTTGACCAATATGAGATCAAAGTCCCTGTATAAGTTGTCATGCCATTCTGAATTTATTCTGTGCTAATTAAGTTGGCATCTCAAAACTGTGAAATAATCTTATTTGTGGGGAGAAAAAAAACCTAAATCATGGGCTTTATTTCTGTTAAAATATTTTAAGTTCCTTTGTTAACACAGTAGAATTTGAAAAATAAACGAGTAGATGTGGAGCATCTGTTACACATCTTCTAGATCAGCTCTGCAGTTGACTGGCCTGTGGATAAAAGACACGCTAAGTGCTTGAGTATTGCTTATGCTGGGAAAACAAATGAAGCTAACAGGGTTTCAAAGGCTTTGAAGCAGTGTCACTCTCAGAGGTGTTCAGTTGTTTTCTTTGGCAATATAAGTTGAAGCCAGCTAGTTTACTTTATTAGAGGCATAAGGCTACTCTTGTAACCTTCCTCTGACTAAGATGAATTTGCCTGACTGACCTTATTTCTTGCTGGACCACACGTGTTGTGCTGGGTTTGGGTTTTTGGTTTTTTTTTTCCCCTCCTTAGGATCCATCTCTTTTAAAGGGTGGCAGCATTTTCTGTATTTTGTTAAATCTCCCTTTTCAATTTGTGCCTCCGTACAGAACTATGTTCTGCTATGATGGAGCAATGCAAATCAAGTAGAATAGCCCAAATTAATTCTTCACATTGGCGGCAGTATGATTGCCTGCATGGAATCAATAATGCATCATAGAGGGATCAAATTTTGGAGTATAATGTGTGAATAATGCTTGACACAAAACAAAAATTCAGTCATCATAATAGCAATTAGGAAAAAGCTGCAGCTTATCCCAGCTGTAATCTCTGCTAACAATGAAGCACAGCCTGGTAATCAGCATGTATGGTATGAAATGCACTAATAGAAATCACGGCTCTTTGTTATGTGTGTGGGGGGTGAAAGTTTCCTTTTCAGCTAACTTGTGCTGTGTTAACCAGACATGGCATCCTTCAACCAAATTGTGGAGTGTGTGTGCACTTGTAAAAACACTGATCAGCTGCGTGTTCATCCCGATGTTTGCATAGACAGGAGCCCCCCAAATCACGGGTCCTTTGTGTTTTTGAGCAGAACTCTGATTAAACAGATCACAAGAGTAGGCTGAGTAAAATATCAGAGGACTCCATTAAACATGTACCTTGGTTTTATCTAGAAAGAAAATTTCATCGTTTCTTTAAAAATTAAAAGAAAAACGTGGATACTCAGTGGTTGAGTGCACTGGGGTTGGAGAATGGGTCTAAGGTTGATGGGAGGTATTTAGGGAAATGAATATTAGGTAATTGGAAACTGGATTAGTGGCAGCAGTTGCGTTCCTTGTTGTGTGAAAGCCCATCTTGCCCCACGCAGAAGGTAAAAAAACCACAGCATTTGGAATTGGAAAAGCAGAGAAATGGATTGTATAACATCAGTGACAGGACTTGTGCCACAGCGCCCTGCCAGGACAGCAGGGCTGTGGGCTGGCTTCACAAGGGACTGTGCCAGCTGCCATATGGAGGTGCCTATAGATAGGTAGATGGATATGGAGAGACACCTATCTCCAGCCACACAAGTCCAGGCAATCCTGTTCCATGGATAAAAATTGTGATACACACAAATTGTGCCACGTAGCTGTTCTGCATGCTGCTGGTGTCTTTTGTTTTCCTTCGAGCTTACCTTTCTCAGGCGTGCCTGGTGAGGAGTCATGCAGAGAGAGAAAGGGAGATGGCACAATGGCTTTTCCTCATGAGACATGGAATTTAACTTTTCTGTTGCCTAATGTTCCTGAAGCTCTTTCTCTTTTTCCTTTTTATCTCCTGTGCCACTATACCTCGGACCTTCTCTGTGGTCCACTGATGTCTAGCTTGCCATGTATGAGGAATCCCTACACATCTTCCCACACATCAGCTTATTCAAAAGCTGACTTATAAAGGTTACCAAAGACCTTATGCTTGCCTATTTAGCTGAGTTACCTGTTGGTTTTTTAAGGGCTTGATCTTCACACATATGGTTTTGGTGTTATTTTAGAGGTTTGGTCTGGCTTCACTTCATGACACAGTGTCCTTTTGTGACTCAGAATTACAGCAATGGATTAAAATATTCATGAAAGAGGAGATAAAAAGTTGTCAAAGAAGTATTCTAAATAAAATTGGAGCACGTTTGGCAGCAGAACATATGGTTTGGCCATAAAGGACCAAAAAACCATTTGGACTGTTTCTCCAAAGCTGACCAAGTGTGGAGTTGGAGGTAGTTCTTCCTGGAGGTGCCATCTGTCCCTGAAATGGCAAATATAGAAGCATGGCAGAAACATGGAGTAGTAAAGTAATGGCCTAAACCTATTCAAGAAATGGAGTGTACTGTAGTTGGAGCACTGATCACCTAGGTATCCATTTAAAGAAATCTCATCTTATGGGAAGAAGTGAAAGGAGGTAGCAGGCCTAAGAGGAGCAGACAGTTTTGTATAGGAGTATGGCAGGCGATCAAATAGTTCCTAGTGTTTGTTCAGAGTAGATGGCTGAAGGATCTGGGTAGGATGTCATCATACTTCACCCCCAGATGCTGTTGACATGTGATAATTGCCTGGTTGACATAACAAGCGCTGAAACAGTGTAAGGACATTTTTCAGCTTGGGTAATAGGGCAAAGGAAGCAGCTTGTTCTTGGAAATCAGTTTGCTCTAATTTTGGTTTAATGCAGTAGAAAGTGTACTTGATACCCTGGCAGCAGAACATAATTCGTCTTCTTTGGAGTTAGTGTTAAATTTTATTATCTTTAATAAATACAATGTGAACATGTCAGCCTGTTTGTCATAGCCATTCCAAAAATGCTCTCTTATGGTAGAATCTTCGGAAAAATTCCTTTTAAGAGCAGTGCATTATTAATAAAGTAATCCATTAGGTCTGGTGATAAAGGGTCACAGCAGAGTCTGAAATACGTTTCTTAAATGGTTAAGAAATTTATTATGGTTGGAGGATTAATTGATTTCATTTGGAAGCTTTCTTAGGGTTTTCAGGCGTTGTGTTTAGAGAGGGTTTTATTCTCTTTGGAAATGTGCTTGCTGCTCAAAGTTTTGCTTCACTGTCATTAGCATGAACATTTCTGCTAAAGGCAAACTGTTCTTTTAGCATTATGACTGATTGCATCTGCGAGGAGTCCTACTTAGGTAAAGAATATGAAAGTTTATGGCAAATAAGGTATTGTACTTGAAATCAATTCAGAATCAGAATAATGGCATCAAGCATTAAGTGTTGCAGTACGAGAATAAAGAAGGCACTGCAGATGCTGCTAAATGCTGAACTATAAAACTCCAATGGGTCTATATCTTTTAAAAATTGGACAGAATTGTCATCATTTAGAATACATAGACATAGTTTTAAACCGTATAGAAATCACTGCCCCCAACTTCAATAATGTGCGTAACTGTTGCCAGGGAATGATTTATTCAGTGAATGTAGCTCCTATTCACTGAATAGGGGGGGGTGGAGGGAAGGGCGTTTTGAAATGAAAGTTATTCACTATTAGATTAACATAATTAAACCTATCTGAGAAGAATTCACCACAGTTACTGGTTTTTTAGTTCTCTGTGTGTGTGTTTTCTCTGCCCTCCAGTGGGATGACTCCCAAGCCCAAGATTCCAAGCACAATGTGAGGTGCTATCCATGCAAACAGATCCTCAACTCTCCAGTGAATGTTCTTGCAAACTACTTTCTACTTACATTCTGTATCAAAGCAGATAATGGATGCTCATGCCCAAATTGAGAGGGTTTTTAAGTTTCATTGAATATTTTTGAGTTCTTTAGACCAATGTTCAGAGTTCCTTGTGTGCTAATCAAACACTCAAAGGGTGATTTGGGCAGTGAAAGTATTATTTGTCTTCTTTTAAACAATTTTTATCAACAGTTCTAGTTTCTCTTAAAGAAAAAGTGGATGATTGTTGCATATTCATGACTGAACTGCAGAGAACTTGGACCAGCATTAAACAATTAACCCTCTCGCCAACATCCATTTGAGTAGAAGCCAGGGATGTTCCTACTTGGTTTATTATGGATCTGAGATATAGAAATGTATTCCGGAGGACTGTGTTTCTAATAAATAAAAAGGCATAATGAGAATGTAACTGGGAAGGAAGACAAAAGCAGCCATGCTTTAAATTGTTAATGATGGTGCCAGTGGCTGCAGCTTTACCACAGCTGTTTAAATTGATCAGCTAGTGAAAATGTTTTGTTTTGGCATTTTCCCTGCATGTGCAACTCTTTCGAAGGGACTTCTGGAAGCTTTTCAAAGGGGAATCATGATCTTTTTTTAAACTAGGCTTAGAGCACCAGAGCTTCCAGTATTTTGGGATGCAATATTTAAGGATGCAGTTCAGTTTTTCTTTTGTAAAGTTTTTGGCTGATGAGCCATTATTTCTCCTAGATTTCCTTTACCAATTTTTTTCCCCTCCACAAACACTACAAATGACTCCTTACCCATAAAAGCTGAGGGAACAGGACACTTCCTAGCTGTCCTTTTTTCTTTTTTTTTTTCCCATCTCTATTTTACTGATGCTACAGAATTTGATCAGAACAGCAGAAAGGGGCTATGTCGATTTGCTATGCATCTTTTGGTCAAGCATCCAGTGTGAAATTGTTCTATAAAATGTACTTTTTCAGAGGGAACTCGCTCCTAATTTCTTTCCTGGTTGGCTCTACCTTGCAGCTGAAGTGGATTAAGCAACACCTCTTTATCACTGGTTTCCTTTCCTTCCATTCCAGAGAAATGGGTGTACCTTTCAAAGAGATGCAATCCCTTCAAGGCAGGTAGGGAGGAGCAGATTGGACTTTTGTGTGTTCACAAGTGATGTGGTGGAGATGTTTGGGCAGAGGACTGGCTTGAGCTGGTGAGCCTTGGTGTCTTTCCCAGAGCACCTCCTGCCTTGAGCTCATGAGCAGACCTGTCTGGGACCTTGTGTGAAGGTCCTAGACATTGTTCCTGACATTCCTGGTGGCAGGTGACTCCTGGACAGGCTGTGCCATAGATAATGTTGAGCAGCCAGATTTCTGCATTAATGTACTTGCAGTGAGGGTGGGTACTGAACATTATTCAGGATCCATTATATATTTATCCTTATAGTCCTTTGTGGAAAATGATTTCTGTAAGTACCCTGTTACGGTTATGAAAGCCTAAATAAGCATCAGTCTCAAACCCTTTGACCTGTCTGCACAGAATGGAGATCTGTTTTGAAAAGGACTCCTTTATATCTGTTTTTACTCCATGCCCTTCCATTCATTTGCCTATACAAAGCAATAAAGGGTAAAACCAAAGTAACATAAATTGGTCTGTCTTCCTGAATCCATGTCTCGCTAATGTACCCAGATTAACTCAACTGTAAATTGTCTCCTTTGGATGTCGTGTCTTGCTAAAAGTTTCCTATATGATTCATGATTTGGATTGCTTTTAACAGCTATTGGCTAAGCAATATGGTAAATGTACAAGGTGATGCAATTGGCATTAGTGAGAGGATGCACAGGAGCATGTAATGCAGTCAATACTACATTAACTACTGATGCCCAATTACAGAAACTGGAAGAGTGGCTTTTAGGAGCATTAGGACTTGCAGAAGAGCTGAGATCACCTGCCGCTCCTTGCCTAAAAGCTTCACCCTTTACGCGCTGGGATCAAAGCAAACATTTAGTTGCTATTTTGTCATGTATAACAACTAAGGTATTCCCACCCCCCCTTTTTTTTTTCCAAAAAGTGTCACACTGATGCTTTTAGCACATGTAAAATCCTATCTCTGTATTTCAAGACTCTACTTCCATCTCCTGGGGCAAGACTTTATTTGAATAAAAACTCTTTAACCACCTCTGCATTTATTGTTTCTCTGAAGCTTACTATTTCAGCCAGTTTTTATTTTAAAGAAATACTAAGTGATATTTAGAGTGTCCTATTTCAGTGTGCCAGAGTGGGCTCCCCATCGCTCCCCCCAGCTTCTTTCCCTTTTCTAATCTGTATGTGATTGTTTGTGACCTAGCTGGCTCCAAGTCTCTAAAAAGTGTTTTAAAATACAACCAGATACCACATAAAACAGAATATTTGAGTGTGCAACCTTTCTGCAGTCCCCATTCAGATTAAGCACACATTGTTTCCACCACTGCTTTTAAACCCATTTGCAGGAGATGGCGAAGGATCACATTATACTAAAAAACAGTGCATACTTTCAGATTGAGCTGTGTGATCACAGCTTCTAAATCTATTTTAAAAATAATGAGCAATGTCGCTGTTGCATGGCAAAGCTAGCAACCCACAAAGTTCCTCTGGACTTGGAGCGAGATGGGAAATTAAGCAGCTCTAAGAACACTGAAATATTTTAATATAAAAGACAGCTGGCAGGTGGCTTATTGCTCTTGTTGCAGCATTTGTCTTTACTTCCAGCTATGATACTTGGCATATCACTGCTGCTTTTAATCCTCAAAGCATTTTGCAGCACTGAGGAATTTGTGCTCCCCAAGTGATCATCCCCCGGAACTCCAGCCTGGATATCTGGGGGATGTGCCTGACCCCCATGAGGCATGGGTGGACTTTTGTGTTTTAGCTGTCCCTGGTTTGTTCCTCTCTGCTGGGCCTGGGTCCCACCTTGCCTGATGTCCCATGCTGGGTTAGGTAGGAGGTCAGACCTCTGCAAAAGAAGGGAGAAACTACTCCTGGATCTCCAGGGAAGGACAGAGTGCTATTGAAGCAATTGCTTTCCTTAACTGTTTTGGGGACTGTTTTATTGATCCCCTCTCAATTGGCAATTTTAATTTTGGGGGTTTTTTAATCTCAGAGGTCCTGTCCAAGCAATTGCAAATTGTTGAAGAAAAGCCTTCGCTGTCTTCTTGCCATAATTATGAGCATTGGTCACATTCCCCTCCTGCTCCTGCCGTGACTCTGAGCGTGGGTCATGTCCCCCTCTTCCATTTTCTGGGGGCAACAGAAAAAACAGCGTAAGGCTGTGCTGTAAAACATCCAGATGGCATTTCCTCAGTGACCTTTTTTTTTTTTTTTTTCTTTGGTAGATGGTGCCCTAAGTTCTCTAAGGCAGAGTTGTGTTGGTTGCCGGTGTGTTTGCTGCGAACCGCCCGGAGCTCTGCCCCATAGCAGGGCTGCTCCGGGCTGCTCGCTGCGGCCGGGGGCAGAGGAGCAGCCTGTTATTTTTAAGCCCGACTGTTGCTTTCAGGTGCCGATCGATGCTCTTTTGAACGTCTGGGGGAGGAGAGCAGAAGGTGACCTGCTGGTTTTCCCCTTGCACTAATGTGTTTGAAAGGTGGCACCAGCAGCGGGGGCGTGCGGGAACTCGGCTGAGCTGTGCCTTCAGCGCGCTTGAAACGCAGACGAGTATCCTGAGCTTGATGCACTTTCCAAGCTGTACAAACAATGTTTGAAAAGTCTGAAGTACCCAGCAGGGCGAGTCAAAACGTCCTTGAGCAACTTTGTATTTAGACAGTGTTTTCTCTTTGCCTTTGATCAGGAGGGAACAGATGTGCCTCCTCTCATGTGTGTGTTTGTGCGCACCCCCTGATGCAGGCGCGTTCCCTGTCCTTGTGCAGGGCTGCAGTATTTAGGGTATGCTGCTATTCCCCTTTGTTCTTCCTTATTACTGTTGTTGTGTTGCTTTTAGGTTGTTTTTGTTTTTCCAGGGAATCTAAGTTGGAATTTAAAGAGGTCGGACTAAACAAGGTTTTAACTTACTCTCGCTCATTTCCTTATCTCTCTTTAACTTGGATAGAGTGGGAAGAGAATATGTATATAGTAATGCTCCCTTTAAAAAAAAAAAAGTATGCATATATATAATCGATTCCTTGACTAGTTTTTTGGGGGGGCAGGTTTTGAGCATTTGGTCTAAGTGGGCTGCTCAGTGAAATTTGTACATTCATAAAATAGCTGATTGAAAAGCAATATTTCAGATAAATACAAGCCAGCGATCTATCAGCAGTTGTAATAAAAGCTGGGCTTCAGGCTGTGATTTTATTTTGAAATAATAAGAATTGCTTTATTCTTTTTACTTGAGTTACCATGGTAATTCTGTCGTGTAGCAGTGTTATATTGATTTAGAAAGTGGACAGTAATATTTCTTTTGTGTTATTCTGTTTCTAGGGGTTGATTTCTAATTTCCACTTGGAGATTACTTTTATAAATTTCTTAAGTCCTTCCACTTTTTTCTCTAGCAGTGTAATTTTCCTCTCACACATTGCTATTTTCTGAGCTTATTGGTTTGCTCTTATTTTAAATTAAACTTGCTGGTTTCAAATATTGAAATGACATCTTTGTCTGTGTCTGTACTTTGGTTTAGCAAAATATTACAGTCTGCTGTTTTATGCTTAATAATTTAAGGGAAGCTTTATGTCTGCCATCAGTGGTTGTTGGTAAATCATGACTAAACCAACACAGAGCTCAAACCTCTGACATTTTAATACCATGTAATGGTGCTTCCACCCTGCACACTCTTTGGGTTTTTCTTTAATCTGCTTTTGTGTATCCTAAAAAGAATGCCAATTAAATTCTGAAGAGATCAGGAGGAGCTCTTGGGTGGAGCTGGGTCTTGGCCACTTTGGGTCTCTATCACTCTTGAAAGAACCACTGGTTTTATCTATGGCACAGGTACCATTCCTGGCTACCCATATTTCTCTTGCAATTAAGAAGCTTCAAGTTTTCTAGAGGCAGAGTTTTGACTTCCAGAAGTGCTTGTACACACTCAGTGACTGGGAAAAAAGTAACAAACTGCTTTAGCTCTGTATGGGATTGTTATATAAGATTTTCCCAACCATTCTGGTTCTGTGCTCCCTTAGCTATGGAGCACTGCCCTCAGATTGCTGCTGTTTTAAGAAATTACAGTCTGTAGCAGTCTGTGGCTGTTCCTTGTGGCATCTCTGTCTGTTTTTGTGAATGAGAAACAATGGTTCTATTCTGAACCTGGGAGAGGAAGGGAAATGAACCTCAAGCATCACTGTCTTCAGAAGCAGTGTTTTAGATCCTGAAACCAAAGCCATGAATTCTGCTTTCCAACAGGAGTCATTCAGATGAGTTTTTAGTACAGGGGGTGGGGATAGCTACTTTGTGAGCACTAAGGACAGATTTCCTGATGCTGTAAAACCACCACTGGTAGGTTCTGTGGTGCAGGTAACTGGTTGGGAGTGGGATTGAAGCCATGTGCTGTTGCCCCTTGGTTTCATTCCTGTATGAAGCTCACAGCAGTAAGAAAAGGAGCCCAGGAACTCCAGCTGATCTCTTTGGGGATCACTGGAACATCTACAAGCAGGAATTACCACCAGCTGGAAAGGGCAGAGGAGGAGGAAAAGGGTGGCTTGGACAGATGGTGGTTGACCTCAAAAGGTGTGAAGTAGCTGGTAAAAGGCAAATGCAATCCTGGAATGAATTGAAAAAGAAATTGCTAATAATGGTACCTGTTAATAATGCTGGAGAGAGGCACTGGTAGACCTTGTCTGTTATGGGTTACTTGTAGATCCCTCAAGCTAAGGGACAGTAAATCCATGTGGAAGTAGGGGCAGAGAGGATGCTCATGAAGAGCAATCTGTGCTTCAACTCATCTGCCTTAGCAAAATGAAGGCTGACTGGTCTGGACAAGCACTCTGGGAGGAGAAACACTAGGGACGAAGGAAAAGTGGACTTTTTACCCCATTAGAACACGTAGTTGGAAATGGCTAAGAATGTTTCTAGGCCAGCAATTTAAAAGCTGCTGGGCTTCTGGTCTCTTAGATCTGCTTTTCTCAGAGGGTAGTGGAGGCATGAAGCTGACTTGCTTGGCTTAGAGAAAGGGATGGTGCAGTAGCCTCTGGCTGCAGGAGCTGGTACTCACTAGTCCTTCTCATCAGTCCATGTTGAGACATTTATGTCACAGCCTGTGAAGCTCTGTCAATGTTTCCATAAAACCCCTGTATTTTCATGAACATTCATTTATGGCGAAAGTCTGCACGTAAGATCCTGCCTGAGGTTACCTTTTTCTTCCCTATTAAAATTTTATAAACCTGTCACTTGGCTGGGAATTTTAGTTTTCTGTGGAAGTGAAATAGAAGGGGGGCCCTGATGGGGAAGCATGGAGGTTATAGTGTCATTTTCTTCCTCAGTGCTCCCTTTAAAAATAAATAAATAAGTAAGTAAAAAGGCACAAGCTACAATCTTACGGGTGATCTCCTTGATGAGAATGGCAAAAGCCATGTCTGCAGGTTCTGAACTTCTTTTCAGTGATGTGATTTGGTTTGATCTGAGTGTGAAAACGCATAAGCAGCTGCTGCTCCCAGAAGTCTCCCCTAGCTTTTCTGTGTGCAGGTGTTGCCTGTGCTGCTCAGCTTGAGAGCAGTGATCCACAAACTTTAAACCCTTCAAATGGGTCCTGACCTGTGAGGCTGTAATAGCCCTTGGAGCCTTTACGGCCCATCAGATGATGTCTGTTACACATTAGTCTGTAATAGCTCCAGAATAAATAACTTTTTTTTTTTTTTTTTCATCAGTAATTATATCTCTCCACAATGGAGTGCAGTGGCTCCTCATGCTCAAGCACAGTTTTAAAGTAATGCAACAAGAGACTGTTTAATGTCTCTGACAGTCTCGGTGCTGAGCACAGGTCCTGTTTTCTTTCTTCAGCATTTTCTTTCTCATTCCTTACTCATATTGCAGCAAATCCATGCTACCAGGAGCTGGCATCTTGCTCCAGATTCTCTGTGATGTGGTAAACAAATACCTCATATTATGGGTCTTCTCAAAATAATGATCTTGTCTTTCCCCATCACAGTCGCTTTTCAGGAAGAGCTGATCATTTGCAATCTTCTTAGTAGGGCTCTATGCTCAAGAGACTAAGCTTGCAATGGTGGGAAAAAGGACCAGATGATTTAATGGACTTTTTTTTTATAATCATTGCATTCTGTATCTGATCTTTTTGTGGGATACAGTGCTGCCTGCATCCTAAGTTGGGATTTGGGTTCACCACCCCCTACCTAAAATGTATTTTCTTTCCCTATGGTTCGTTCAATTATAACTCTAGGATATATCTTCTGGGACTGAGTAATTGGCTAGGTCAGAAGTAATCTTTATTTTCACTAGAGAGATGTTTACAAACTGGTGCTGTAGTATCTCTTTAAAACCCACTGAGAATCTGATTAAAGGCCTGAGGATCTTCTGCAAAGATTGCCTGCTCCCAGTTGACTTGAAAGGGTCAGCATGCTGTCACAGTTTCGACGACTAAGAATTAACTTAAGGCTGATTCAAATGCTACTCTCTGTGTACAGCATTGATTGGACTGCTTTCAGATGGCAAGAGGTAACTTTATCCTGCAGCATGTGTGAACTCCATTTAGTTAAATAGGGAAGCTGAATGAATATGCTTGCTTGTGGCAAGGGAGCTCAAAGGTGAACACGTTCTACCCCTTCTGCCCTGAATTAAATACTTTGGGGAGGATGGGAGGGAAACATAATTCTTGTGGTAGCATGCTTGGGATACTGACTGCTGCAGCAGTTCTTCCTCAAGTGCAGCTCCTAAGTATCACAAAATCTTTCCTTCCCTTCTTCTATGCACAGTCTACCCCGTGGGCTTGACTGTAATGAGATGGGATTGCTTGTAGTGGAAATGGCAGCAGAGTGCTCTTTTGAATGGGAAAATGAACCCCAGACCAAATAAAATTAGCTTGGTGCAGCATTATCACTGCTCCTTTTTTCAGGGATTGAAGATTTTTAACCTGGTTTCTTGTGAGCATCAGTGTTCAAAGGCATCATGAATTAATGTGGGAACGACATTAATGGTGCTGACTCACACAAGGCTGTGGGGTTTGTGGTGTCACACTTGCAGTTGCTAGCATTGGAGTAGCTTTTAAAAAGCTCCTGCTGAATGCAGCTGCCTCACACAGAGATGGGCTCAGTGGGGAGCAATGCCAGGCTGCAGACTGGTGTATTCCTGTTCCATCAGGGTCTGGACCAAAGCAGGCGCTGCTGCTGCTCCTGCTGCAGCCAAGGCTGTCATGTGGACGTTCTGCTGAGCACCTTGTGGAAAGAAAACAAGCTGGGCTGAGGTGTGGCGCTCCTGACCTCCTGTCAGCCTGCTCACCAAGCCAGTGGCTCCTCAAAATGATGGAGCATCCAGGGAAGGTGCCCCCCCACTGTTAAAACTTCAGCCAGAACACAGGGGACAGCTAGTATAAGTCAGCCAGCATCCTGCTGAAGATGGGGATTCCTGATTTCCTGCCTCCTGTGATGCCTGGTTTGCTGAAGACCTTCCTGGTGACAGTCACAGCTCTGAGACCCTTCTTGGGGTTTGATAGAGGCATCAGTGCTGTTCCCAGCTGAACAATCCCAAGAGTTTAGTGCATGTGTGTTAAAGAGATCGCATTTCCCTGAGCAATTTCTTAGGGATTCTTCTGGGTTGTGTTGGGGTGAGTGCAATGTGGCTGTAAGCCAGTATCGCAGGCTAAACTAAAACCTTGGTGTTTCTTGCTTTTTCGGGTTTTTTTCTTTTTTTGTCTTGCAACTGTTGTAACAAATCCAGGAAGAGGAGATGCTGGAAATGCTGACAGGCTCTGAGTTAGAGCAAGCTGAGAGGCCATGCTGCAGTAATGTACTGCTCAGCTTTAATTGTGCCCAGTGCAATTTCTGTGTTCCCCATGGGCACTTGGCCACGCTCGCATCCAGAGCTGCAATTTGCCAGTGGTCACTCTCAGAAGAAAAATATGTGTTGGCAAGATCCTCAGTGAGCTGATGGCAACCGCTGCGCCAGCCAAGGTGGAGGAAAGAGAATGATTTTGATGTCTCCTGAAGGTGACCAGCTATGAAGTCAGACAGTTTCCATCTGCAAGACTTGAAAAATGACACCAGAGATTGACAGTCATGTCCTCACTTCACATGCGCTCCCAGGCTGGAGGGGCCGCTGCCTTGTGGTCACAGCTGTAGTTCAGTTGTGGCATGTTTCACTGTACACAACTGAATCCATTTTCTGTACAGTAAACAAAGTTCTGATTGCCTCTTGAGACAAATATTTTCACCATCTTTTGCCACTGTAAACTTACTACCAAATTAAACACTGCACTAAGAAGCTGTGGACATGCTGCAGTAGCCCCCGTGCTGCACTTGATGGACACTCAGTGCTTGCTGCTGCTTCCTTTCATCCTTTTTTCGGCTCAAGTTAGTTGGCTCCTTCCTCATCACTGCATAAGATCCAAGTGTCTTCATCTCAAATGATGACTTGTTTCCCCCCCTACTCCCACCCCAAGCAGGTAGATAAAAATTTGAGCTTGCCACATCCTGAACTGTACTTTTGGTTTCTCAGTGTGTGCTGTTCTCATTCAGCTTGTGGGCTTGCAGCGCTGACTCTCCATAGAATGCTCCTTCATGATGCTTAATCAAAGAAAGCAAACATTTTTTTCTTGGTCTCGGCTCAAGTTTCTATCAGATCTGCAGAACAAGTCAGTTGTGAAGATGATTACTCTGTCCCTTCTACAAGGGAGGGTCATGAGAGTTGTTACAATACCAGCTGTGAACAGTGTGACAAGTCTCATTCTGTTTCAATTAAATGAATACACTTGAAATGGTATTAACCTAGTTAAAATTTTGCTTATCAAAGCAAGATCTGTAAAGCAAGCCAGGTAAGTGCCTATTACTGTTTGAAGTTGTATGAGAATGCAGGAGGAGGAGTTGATTTTGAACTTTCCTCACACTGCATATCATGATCAAGCGCTTGAGGCAACTTTAACATCTGAATGATTTCGTCATTAAAGGAGTAGTGTTGATAGCAGGGCTGTGTTTACTCAGCATTTCCCTGCCAGCACTCAGAGCACTCCTTCCACTTAAGTGTTTACCCTTGAGTTCAGGAGAGATGCCTACCCAGTGAAGGAAATGTTTTGCACATCCCGTGGATGCTGAATAGCAGGATTTTCATGAAATAAATGCTGAAAATGCTTTCTGTTTACTGGAAGAAATCACCAAGACATCATGTAGGAAGAAAACCCAACAGGACTTGATCCTGCTTGTGTTTTTATTTTCTTGGTACTTTGCTGTGTAGGTCAGTGTATGCCTAGAGAAGAGTAAGAAATAGCCTCCAAGTTAGAATGTTTGAATTAGGCATCAAGGAGAAGTTTGAGAAGTGCAATGAGAGTACAGTAACTTTCACAAAATAGCATCATTTTGGTAATCCTTGGTGGAATGAAATTCTGGGTTCCAGATCTCAGGTGTGAATGCTACGTGTTGAAATGCAAAAAAACCATGTAAGTTCATGTGGTTCTTTCTGCAGTGCCAGACCCAAGGCTAGATCAGCATGGGTGCTAGCTGTCAGTCTGTTTCCAGTTTGCTTTGGGAGTAAGGTTTTGTGTTCTACTGCATCAAATGCTAATCTGGCTGTGCTTTTTGTATCACTTATGCAATTTAATATGACATCCTCACCTCCCCCCTTGCTTGATTTACTCTGAAATATACAATGTATTATGATAAGGTGCTTTTCCTCTAAAATAGGGAAAACCAATTTGGAAACAAAGCACAAACCAAAAAAGGCACATGCTGATATTTTTAAAATATTAGCAAAGAGATATGTAACAAAGCACATTTCCAGTATCTTTGGAAATGTAGAAGTAAACTGGATCTCTGTGTTTTGGAGGAGGTAAGTGCAGTCACCAAGGAGAAAGGCATGCATGCATGAGTTTAAACCAGGCATGCTGGGGGTTTTGTGGGTTTCTGGTATTACTGGCTCCAAGTCAGAAGAGCTGATGCAAGGGGCATGTGAAACCTGCCATTTTTAGAATATACACAGAAGAATATTTCTAACTACTTAAGTAAGGGTTTGCCAACATTTGGTCTCTATTTGACATGATGACTGATAACTAAGTCTTCTCAGGAGCCTCATGGGGTTTGGCTGGTTTTGCTCAGGGTGCCTCACAGGAGCCAGATCCAGTGAGAGAACTGGCAGGTGGCGAGTGTAGCATTTCTCCTCTTTGTGCCACAGTCCGTGCAGAGGGCTCAAAAGGGTGGTTTTGTGTCCAGTTCTGCTGAGGGGTGGCAGAGTTCTTGCAAGCACTCAGTGCCTCCAGCCTTGTGGCTGTCCTGTGGGAAGCAGTGCAGAGGGAGCTGGTGGTGCTGCTGGCACAGGGCTGGGAGGCAGAAGCCAGCCCCTGTTTCAAGCTGCAGACACTCCATGGGCAGCCCCCAGCCAGGGCCAGGGTGTCCCTTACCCTCACCAGCTCTACCTCCAGCCTGGCTGGAGGCTGTTTCTTGCTCCTGCCTGACGGTGCGTGGCTGAAGGTGATGGTTTGGTGTGTGGAACAAAGGGAGGAAGTGCAGAGACCTTCCCAAGAGCTATGTCTAAGCCTGTTTGTCCCTGTGCTGGCTGTGGTGCAAACCTGGAGGTGCAGCCATTTGCCTTCTGCATCTGAGGAACTCTTTCTGCTTTATACCTTCATCTTCACAGCTTTGCTCAGACATCTGAATGGCTCTGTACTCATCCTGCCTCTTCAAAAGATAGAAATCTTCATTTCTCCCTCCATTTCTGAAACGCTGAGATTCTTGAGTCCTTGAATCATTTCACTTGCCCTCTGCTATGCTGCCTTTGCTGCATCCCTTTTATATAATCACCGCAGCTCACAGTATTCTGTAATACAGCCCCAGTCCTCTCTCTAATAGACTGCTATGATGTCCATGACTTACATCCCTGAATTTTCATTACTGCTACAAAGACTTTTATACACTTTAAAAGGGAACAGATGGATTCTTCCCTATTTTGGAAGAGATCATTCGTGCCTGTCCACCTTCTCAAGTTCACCTATTTTCATTACTTTAACTTAAAATGATTTGTGGAGCCTTCTGAGCTCTCAAAATTAAACTGGAGCCTGAATAAAATTTGAACCTAGATTTCCCTCATCTAACCTAAAGTAGATGATAGCTTCAAGGGAGGACCTAGAGAATAGTTCATTTTGGTTATAGTTCAAAACAGTAGTCAGTCTGTTCTTTCCCACTGAGCTCTTTCAGAGTTGTTCCAAGGATGCTCACAAAGAGCCCTTCTGAGATTGAAGTGGGAACAAAGTGCTAATTGTTAAATTATCTTTTATCCCCCCAAAACCTAAGGAAAATCATCTGAAGGATATTAGTTGCATACAGAGTATTTCTGTCTCCATCCAGTGCTAAGCAGTCTGTTTTAGAAAACCTTTGTTTTGTTCTTTGCAGCTCTCAATAGGCTTTTGCTCTCAAACAATATGGACTCTAGCAGGTGGCATTTTTGGCAAATGACCTCTTCTCAATACCAGGACATTCAGATGTTGGCCTTTCTCATCTTTTTCAGAACTGTTAAAATAGGAGGTGAAGGGCAAACGCGCTGCTAATAGGGTGAAGATGCGCTAAGATCTTGGACTGGAAGAAAATCAAAATATTGGTTTCCAAGGAATTGGGTTGCTGGTGAGGAGCGTGGTGTGTGTGATAGCTGGGTCTAGGGGCTTGCAGAAGTTCCCTCTCGAGACAAATGACGCAAACTTACAAGAGCAGGTCCTGTGCCGTGGCAGAGGTTAATTATACGAGTGGTTCTGCGACTCGCGGCTTTCCCTTCTGCGCTCCGCTCGCGTTTGCCTTTCTGACGTGAACCGCAGTAATGTGCACAATTCATGTGTCTCTGTCTGATTTTGGTTAATTGTAGTAGTAATTACTAATTTCCAACCCTTGACCTGCTTTTTTAATCGCGTTTTTTAAACGATCTTTTGGAATTTGGTGTTTGGTTTTTAATTTAGATAAATTATGCTAAAATGTTCTTGAGAGAGCTGCACGCTGAGGTCAAAAGCTTTATCTGCACCATGCCCATTTTCTCTAACCTATTTTAATAATCACAGCTGCTTTCTTTAATGGGTAGCTTTTGTTGAACTGTGCTAAATCTGTCCTGTTTAGACCAGGCTGCTGAGGAAGCAGTAAAACAGAGTGGTGTGGAGTGGCCCTGAGGCTTCGTGGGTTGGAGGGTTCTAGGGCTGGGTTTCCCTTTTCCTCCCTCCTTCCCTCCTTCACAGTCCCCCAGCTCCTATGACCTGAAGCTTTTCCTCTCCTTTTCCCCGTAGCTAAGAGGGAAATGCCTTCTGCTGCTGCTGCTGCTGTCCCTGTCTGTGCTGCTGGCACCAGCCTGGGCTGTGGGGCAGCTGTCTGGGATGACTGGCCACATCCACCTCCCCTCTGGACACTGCCAGGGGAGGTGGCCCTTCATCCCACAGGTGAGTGATGGACATCATGAGCAGCAAGGGCTGGTTGTCAGCCACCTCATGGGAGAGGTCTCCGAGCTTTCAGGAAGGCCATGTCTTTATCCTCTGCTCTGCCCAGGCATAGAAGTGGGTGTGTGTATCTACAGGTTTGCTCAGGCTGTTTGTGGTGAATTGTACGGGGTTTCATGCAGAATGGTTGTCCCACCTTTCTCCTGTCCCCTCTTTACGCTTCCGATGGGGAAAGTTTAACCCAGTGCGACGCTTTCAAACTTGGAAACAGGTATTAAAGAGCAATTAGCTGGCCAGCCTCCCTGGATAAAACAGAGAAACCTTGCCAAAGATCTTCTTGTCTTTAAACATTCGTACAAATCTCTTGTCAAATATAGAAGTAATTGCCTTCGCCCCCTTTCTTTCTGCTCTCTCCTCAACCACTTTCAGTCCTGCATCTGGTTTAATATAATGGGTGTTTGCATGAATGGCTTAGTTAGCCAGAATGGTAATAAAACACTTTAAATTTATTGTGACATTTGGATTTAATTAAAAAGTACACACTTAGAAAAGTAAAACATAATATGTAGAAGGAGTCAGGAAGGTTTTTCTCTTTTTCTTCCAAAAAGCTAATTAGAGTTGTATTTTAAATTGTTTATGTGCTGCTAATCATTGTAATAAATCATTTATACTGGGAAAGACACACTCTAATGTGCTTGTGTAACTGTTTATGCTCTCAAGTTTCTATCATGAACAAATTGATCTGGAAGTGAATTTATTAACCACTGGGGAAGAAATCATTAGTGCCTTCTCTAAATATTCCCCAGGTACACTTTTATTATAGTAGTTTACTGTTTTAACTAAAAGTAACATTACAGGGCCTTGGTTTAATTATGATGCAAATTGACTTTCCATCATTTAGAAGGAGGGAAAACTGCCTTTTTGCTGGTAAGATACATCTACGTTGTATCTGCCAGAGCACCAGTTTACAAAGGTTTTTTTCAGAAAAAAAAATAGTTGTAAACTGGTGTGGGGACTTTATGGATGTTTTAAAATACTCCAGAAAGTTTAATCTCTTTAATCTACCTGGCCTTTGATAAAGGACCCTAGGATAAGGTAAGTGTAGCCTGTTATGTTAAATCTTTTGCAGCTGGCAGCACATTTACACTTGGAAAGCACTTGGTGGTTTTTTTTCCCTCAGTGCTGGAGACCACTTGAAATCTTTTGGAAATAATCAGCATTGCTGGTTCCCCATTGCCAGCGAAGACACCAATGCAGAGATTTTCACACATAAAATAGTGTCAGAACTGCAGTTACAATCTGAGATTTTTCTGGTTCCCAGTGCTTACTCCAAACTGGGAGCTGCTGGCATCCCAAGCTCTTCCCAAGGGTTTTTAGGGAGCGCTTGCCCTGTGAGTCTGGAGGTGGTGGCAGAGCCCACAAACCCCAGTGCCCTGGGCTGAGGGACAGCTTCCAAACTTGGAGGCATTGCTGAATTAATTTTCAACACTTGCGCTTCCCCCTGGTAGTAAATTGCATTTCCCACTCTGCCCAAGAAACCAAATCTGGGCATTGAAAGCTCCAGTTAATGCCAGTAGGTTTTGTGGGTGCTTTTTAAATTTAGCTGCTATTACTTGAGTACTGAATTATTTATTTACAGGCCATTGGGTGGGAATACCCACAACATGTAGATTTATATAGTTGAATTGGTGGTTAGGCAGTTTTATTTGAGGTCCTCTGTAACTTGATGGGAAGATTTAATTTTCTATGGGGTATTCTTAATTTTAAATACAGCAACAACAAAATATCAAAGAACGCCCCCAACAAACCTACCGAACAACAAAACCAGCCAGTGCTCAAGTTTTTGGTAAAGCAAACAGCCTGCAGCTCTTTCCAGCAGAAAAAGGAGAGTGAACATGAGTAAAATTGTTCTTCTAGGTACATACATTATTTGGAAGTGACTGGAAAAGGATTTGATGGTAGATGTATGTGTTCTCACACATCACAAAGACGACCTGTTGCCTTGGGGAGTTGGGCAGTGTAATGCCTTTGGCTCTTAAGAACCTGTGCTTTTATTTGTACTGTTTTGGCTTTTTTAAAAATATGATCCTTACCTTCTCGTGGTTGAGTTAATGTTGTCTTTTTCTTCTTAGCCCTGGGGAGGCTCACAAGTGGCAAACGTTTGTGTGTCAGTCCTGGCCATGTGTGTGCTGTGCCACCAGCAACCTGTGGGGGTGTCTGTATATGTGGGAAGAATTTATTGGTGCCTCAGTTACAACATGTCACTGAAGTGGCTTTTTATTTCTAGGTTTTCCCCAAGACAAGTTATTTTTTCTTACAAGATGAAGATGTTCATTCTCTATCCCCTTTTTGAAATCTGGTAGCATTATATACGCTTTGCTGGCAAAGTGGGAATTTTTTTGATACTTCTAGCTATTCATTTTTCCAGAAACCTACCAATGTGTTCTGCCACATTAGGTTTCTCTAATAATCCATGGGAGGATGTGATCAAGATCTATTACTGCCTCTCAGTGTGGTCACCACCTAATTTCATGAGGAGCTGTAGTGGCATTTAGCTTTGCTGTTTGCAGGTTTAAATCTGTATTTCAAAAGCCTTGCTGTGCTAACCAGGCTTCAGAACTGTAAGGAACCAAAGGACATCATATGTCTTCTAGAAAATGTGGATTTTTTTTCTTTTCTTTTTTCTCACCTTTAGATCCTTTTATGGCCATTTTCAGAGCAAAATACCAGTCCTTTAGTGATTTTGTGTTCTCTGAATCTGACACCTAGAAATGTAAACGTGTCTAACAGAATTCCATTAATTGAGAATAATAAATGTCCCTTTATAAGTGAAGTCTTTATATAGAGGTGACTCCTGCTGGGATTCCTGAAGGCATTTTTCTTTCAAAGCACAAATATTTCAGCACTTAAAGCAACATTTGGTATCCTCTTGCCATTTCTGTGGCCTGAGCCTCTGCATTGCTGTGACTTCTTTTTCCCCTCTCAACACTTTACAAGGTGCACTGCATCCAAACGTGGACTTTTTCTGCAGAATTGTCCCTGAATTAATGGAACTCAAAAATCGCCAATGGCACTTTTATAAAAAAGTCCCAGAGTTCAGAGATGGCTTGTCCTTTGACAGACAGAGGGAGAGGGAAAGGAACCAGTGCAGCCATGTAAGAAATGCAGTTAATGGAACAAATCTGGTGCCCGTGTGCCCCAGTGGAGCCAACGAGGACAAGTTGTTCTCCACCACCATGGGCTGTGCAAGAACGGCTTTGTGTGCAGGCTGCTCATGCAGCTTTGGGCCTGTGTAAAAGTGTAAAAAGCATCATGAATAACACAAGCATGTGTCTGCAAGCTGCTTAAATAGGTAGCTTTGGAGAACCAGGTCTGTAGGTTCTGAAGCAGAGCTCTGTTGTAATTCCAAACTTTCTTAATATCCTTGGCACACAGTGGACTGATGAGATTTAATACCTGCCCTTTAAGCTTCATTTTGTATCCTTCCCTGTTAAAAATTCCTTGCAGCTGGGCATGAAATTACTCAGGTTGCCCCTTGTACTTGGAAGGCTTTTAAGATGTTGGCATCCCAAACAAAGGGACAGTGGCTCTTGTGTGACATGGCAGGAGCCTTTCATGGGTGGGTGAGGGTGGACCTGGATTGCAGAAGTGCTGGTGGAAATTGCCACTTCACGGTTTAGGATACAAATGAGGCAATCTGTGTTCATGATGAGTAAAAGTGAGTAATAGTTTTAATATATTAAGGCTGTGGAAGAGGCAAGGACGTAGGTTTGCTCCAATATTGTCATGCAGAATGGGAAAAAGTGGTGCCATGGTTTAACTCTTCACTGGCCTCTGAGGAGAGGAATGTGCAGGTCCCACTGCTTGTTCAAATCTTACCAGGGTGATATGTAGTGCTGCAGTGGATTGGCACAGGGAAAGCCACCAAACAGAGCTGTGATGAAGCCATCCATGGACTGCATATCAAAGACTGATCATTCTCTGGTGTTTATAATGCAGAGCATCTGTCTTACATGCCAACTTCCAAAATATTTCTGTGTCTGCTGATAGTGTGATGGTAACTGTGGAATGCAGCTTTACCAATTCTGATGCTGTATAACAAAAACATGATCTCAGGGGTTTATGAGTATGATAATACATTAACATAAAAGTACAACTATTTCCTGAAAAAACAGGCATTCCTCCCACCACAACAGAAGAGAGAGAAAAGATATTGCCAGTGGAGGTTTGCATATTGTACTGCAAGTGTATTTTGACACTAGAAACTGAAGAAATGGGAAATTAGATACGTCTGGGGAGTAGCTGCTAATCTAAGTGTCAGGTTTGATACGGGCAGACTCTGTGGAACCAGTAGCTCAAATCTCCGGAGGGCTGGCGGAGCCCTTGACCTTCGCAGCAGCAGCAATGAACTGTTGTTATTGCAGAGGGCTGGTCCCGGAGAGAGGGATGGGCAGATCCAGGCATGGAAGTGGTGCCTGTTTTGCATAGATGGAGGATGTCTCAGAGCACTCATGCATTGGAGAGGTTTCCCCTGGCTTTCTTGGCCGTTTAAATCGTGCTGCCTGTTGGCTTTACTCCTCTCTGGAGTTGGACATGTTTCACCCTCCAGTTCTATGGTTGTAGTATAGGAATCTCTAGACAAAAAGCATGCAGTGTCAGTGCTGGAATCATAGGGTTTTTTTAAAATCAAGCTTTCTGCTTCCTCAGGCTGTAGAAATAGCTTGTCATGGAGCTCATTAAAATAAAAGTAAATATTTTGGAGTACCTGATTCATGTCATTGGTGATGTCATAGACCAGTGACAAGTTTTTGCTTCCCAGACATCAGAGATCAGCTGTACGCTTTTGAGCACAACATACGTGTCCATCAAAGCTGGCCAGAAGTCCTATTGACAGACTAGAGAGTGCTTAGCAAGTTCATTTCAGAGCTGTCTTATTGGTGGTACCCACAGAGGGGCTGAAGGAATTGGGAGATAAAGGAGAAAACAGGGAGATGTCACCACTGGGGATTTTTGAGACATCTGAGCCAAACTCCTCTCAAGGGGAGCAGAGACTTTCACCTGGGAGAGGAATTCCTGCCAGGAACTTCCAGGGGAAATACCTGTGTCCCAGGCAGCTGTCATCAGGGATGGACAGAGGCGTGGTGGGACAGGCAGTGGTCCTGCTTCAGCACTGGGAGGAGGGGTCTGCCCTCCTCTGGTGTGCCTGATGGACCTGCTTGGGAGTTGAGATGGATTTCAGCTGCCCTAGGTTGGGAATGAAGTGAAAATAAGGCTGAACCCACATAAGAAGTGAGAAGTCTCTGGAGAAGTCTTCTGCCGTTTAATTCTCTGAAAGTGGAGTGGCAATTGCACACCCCACAGTTGCTGTGAAATTGCTGCTACAGATAAGCAAAACCGGGATAGATATTTTTACTTGGACTTTAGGGTGCCTGAAATGCAGATATCTATTCTTTTTCACCCAATTCCTATTTGTAAGCAGTTCAGTTTAGGACCCAGATGGATCTTGAGCTTTGGAAATCCTCATTCACACACTTCCATTAGGTATTAGATCTGGAGCAGGTGTTGTTTTTCCTTATCAGATTTTTGGTTCAGTGTGAATTAGGAATAAGTACACTGGTGGGCTATGAAGATGAAGCAAAGTAAATTGAGATTTCTGTATGCACATTACCACTTCAAATACTGTTGGCACTCAGGAAAAAAAAAAAAAGACCTCCTAGCACTTGAAGTAACAAATTACTCATCTCACGCTTTGCTGTGGAAGATCATGGTTTGCTTGAAAGTAACATTCTTTTTCCCTGTGCTTAGATAATTTAGAGGCTCCTCTGAAAAGAGGTGCTGCATGGAGTGCAGCACAGGTGAGGTGGATTGGAGAAAAGGATTACAGTTTGCATGTGGAGGCAGTGAATGTAGGCTGCAGATAAACGACATGGGTTTAGAGCGATCATTGCTGCTGCCGCTTGATTATTTTTCTCAGGGACAGGCACTGGCTCTCTCCTTCCTTTGAAGAACTACAGTACTCGTGTCTGCACCATATTTTGTATCCCCTTTGTGCTGTCTTCTGTTCCTCCACTACCTACCCACCTTCCTCTCTCCTCCAGAAGTAGGATGCTGCAGTCGTGGAACTTCTGAGTCTTCAGCACGCGCAAGGGCACCCTGTGGCCTATCCAAACACCCATGTCATCAATGTAAAACATCTGCTCCAGAGCTTTAAAAACGAAGGTTCAGAGAAGCTGATGTGGCTTTGGGAGCAATCAGAGCTAGGAATAATGTAGGGTTGTTCCTTAGGTTAACAGGTTAGCGTAGGAGCTTCTTTAGGTTAATAAGCAAATGTTTGAAGGTGTTTCCATACTGAAAGGTGTGCTGAGAGCCAGCTGGGATTGCTTGCTTGGCCTGGGCAGTAGAGGAGGGCATGGCAGGGCTGGCTGTGTGTGCTGGGAAACCAAGCCTTGGGTGTTGGGTCTCAGCTAGATTTCCAGCCATATTTCTCCAGGACTGCATCTGTTTTATGAACAAGCAAGGCAGGTAAGAAAGAATATATGATTTGGAAGTAATAAGGTGGACTTTGCAGCACCCTTGCCCTTAATGATTTTTATTTTCACAAATCTGGTTAATAGATACTTACAGTCTGTGAACTTTTTCTTGAAATATCAATGTATATGTAGCCTTTTCCCTTTCAAGGGGGAATAAATTACCTGGTGTTATTTGGCACTGGTGGATATGTTCCTTTCTTTGATACAGAGCAAATTTGCTTTAGAGTCAGTTTCTTGAACTTGTAGAAAAATTGTATAGCACTGAAACACTGGGAATTCATCTAAATAGCCAGTGTGGGGTGAAAACGCTCCCTATGCTTTAATTGGAATGGCCTGGTGAAAGGCAGTTCCCAGGCTGCCTCCCTCACTAACTGCCCACCTTGTGGCAGATTGACATAATTCCCCCATCCCTGGGGAACCATAATAGAGCACTCCCTGAAGTGCTCAAAATCCCAAAGGGAAATAAGGATCTCTTTTTTTTCCTCTCTCGCTTTTTTTTTTTTAAACTTTTTTAATGGGGTTTCTGGGGTGCTTATGTTCATCCAGAGGATTGTGGCTATTAAATAGAGGGGGTTTTAAAGGTTTTTCTAATTGCCACACTTCCTCTCGCTCCCTCCTGTTAAGTGGCTTTGGACAGTTGCAGAACTTTGATTTCAAATTTGTCTAATCTCTTGAAATATCTAGGTAGGGAAAACTATTGTAACTGAAAATGGCTCTGATTTTTTTTCTTCCTTTCTTCCATTTTAATAGATATGTTTAGTCTACTTTAAAAGCTTTCTGGAGAACCTTTTCTAAATGGCTAATTTAAGCTTGTCAGGTTTTAATTATAATCTCTCTATACACAAGTTAAGATGCTTAATGCTAGTGAAAAGTTCTGAATACAAAGCAAACCTGTGTCAAGTTGCAGAGCACTCTTACCCGTCTTAATTGCTTCTGGTCTGAACTTTAACCTTAACTCTCCCATCTGTCTTACAAATTCTCTTCTCTCATCACAGCCACTTTCTTTTCTGTGGAGTGCTGAGGATCTGTCTTAATTCGGCAGGAGTTTCAGTCTGGAGAAAAACTGCCATCAGGCTGTGGATGTTCAGCTCTTCCTTTATCCCATGGTACAGCATGATGCCTGTTCCTGGAGTGCAGCCCTGCTCTCCTGGACATCCCAGAGCATTCCCGTACCCCTGCTGGAGTGGGACTGCCTGTGGGAGATGGGGTACCTCAGCAGCAGGAGAGCTGCCCTGATTCCAAATACCCTGACAACTTCTGGCCTCAGTTAAAATCAGTCCCAACAGAATCAGTATGACTTTTTTTTGTTGTTGTTTTTGTTAGCAGTTCTATGGATGTGTAGTTAGGCAGTTTATTCCTTTCCAGGACTGTTGTCTGCCTCGTTTTCTAGCTGTGACCCAGCCTTTGTGGCAAAGGTTAGTTGCATCTTTTCCTTAGATAAGAATGAGTTTCATTCAAGCTTAGAAAATTAGCCTTGGAAATACTCAGTCAGTGCAGATTCCTTCTGGAGAGTGCATTTAAAAGTTTAAATCCAAAATTGATTTGGAAGTGCTCTAATCTAAAATAAGCCTGATGTTAGCATTGTTGTCTGCAACTCCTGCTAGCCCTGGCGTTCCGGTTCAGCGCGTTGGCACACGGTTCCCTGATGCTGTGAAATTGAGACTCATCTGGAGATACAGCCTTTTCTAAAAAGGATTGCAGGGCACTTAAGACTCCTTATTTCATTAGTTCAGTGAAGGAGTTCTTTTCAGCAGTCAGGAGTCTCATGATGAGGTGGGCAAAAACTGAGCAAATCACGCGGCGGACGCTCGCGCGGAAATGGAGCGCAGGAAAAGCTGCTCAGTAAGTTTTTTGGCCCGGAAATGTGGCATTTTTTGGAGCTGAAGGTTAGTGGTTTAGAATTTCTTTTTAGTCTGAGGTTTCAGGCAAAGCATTAGTAGCTACATATCCGGGCCAGACTTCAGGAGGTACATTTCAGGAGGCTTTCAGTTCTGTACATTGGGTTGGGTCATATGATTATTATGTTTTTTACATTGTTTCTGGCCAAGTGTAACCATTGCCATCCTCACGTATGTTGGTGAGAATTAAATGGAGCATGAAGATCTGAATTGAAGACCAGGCTTCCACTTTAAGGGGATGGGTTGCTGCATGAAGCAGTGGTAATGATCCAGAGGAGCAGGATGCATTGAGGAAAAGAGTGAAGTGTGAGCACCATCCAAAGTGCAGGCAGCAGGTCATAAATTCTTTTAGTGGTGGTGGTCTGAAATTCAAGGAATAGGATTAGAGAGCTACAGTAGGTTAATGAAAATGGCTCCCTCAGGATCAGCTTGAATTCAACTCAGTGGTCAGTCGTAAGAGGAGGAATGTCTTGTGCAATTCCAGCTTCTCATCCATATTCTGAATACTGTGGTGCTCCTGAATACTTAATAGAGTAGAATATGCTCTGTTATGATATACTTCATATGACTTCTAGGATGCTTTTAATGCAAACTAAATGTCATGCTAACTTTCCCCAAACCCGTGGTGCTCACTTTATTCTGGAATATATGAATTGCACCAGGGTTTTCAAAGCCTTCCTTGGACATGGGGGAAAAAAAAAGGAACAAGAGAAAAAAAGTCTTGCAATTCTACTTGTGTCTTTGCTGTTGTCCAGGATAATAATGCTCAAATCCTGCCTCTATACGTCACCTCAAAGGAACTCATTATAGAATGAGTATACAACAGCCAAGAAACCACTTTTCATTCTTATCAGCATATTTTCTTGTAAAGAAGGGTAGCATTAATGGCCAGCTGTGGCTTGTGAGCCCTGACTTAATCAAAAGTGAATAATAAAAATTAATTTGAGGCATATAGTTACTAGCCAACTGCAGCTATAACAAATGTTTAATGATCAGCCTTGCACTGGGGGCTGCATACCTTTTCCTGGGAATGAAAGGGGAAATGTCCAGGGGTGGGACTTTCTCTGTCCTAATTGCAGTAGCGAAATGAGGTAGAGTAAAATCTGATTGTGGAAGCAAACTGTGGCTAAGTAAGGCTTAAGTTAGACTTCAGTAAACAGAGGTAATGAAGTATTCAGCCTCTGCTTTCTCTGCCTTCTCTATCTTCGTGGCATTAAGAGAAAAACTTTGGTTGATATTCCTTGCAAGGTACAGCAAATTCTTTCTGACAAACATCACCCTGCCCTTTATCTAGTCGTGAAATATTAAACTGCTTTGCCAGAGTCATCATGAAGGGCATTGTGCTCTCTGGGGTCTGCACTGGGAGAGGAAGGATTGGTTGTTGGTGGGCTACACTTTGTGTAAACATCTTGGGTCTTTGTCAAACTGCTTGCAAGGCCAGGTTATCCCGGGACCTCCTGTAGATGAGTGACTGCACCATACAGGTCATGGGCTTTTGTCTGCTCCTTCTCAGGCAGCAGCTATACCTGAGCAAAATGCACTCTGCTCCTCTCTCTGGCTTCTGCTGCAAAGGGCAAGGCAGTTCTGGGTCTCCTTTTCACTCAAATTCTCCTTTGCCTCCCAACCACCTCTGGATGTGACAGGGAGTTTGGAAGGGAGCGAGGCAAATCCTTTGGGAGATGGTAGTAGGACTTGCAAGGTAGTTTCAAGCCCCTGGCGTCTGACTGAGCATTTTTGAGTGCAGCTGTGGATAAATCCAGTAAAGCTGCAGTAGATGTGAACCATTTTTGACACCTCTTCTGAGACTTGTTCTTGTGCCCCTGAAGCTTATCAAAGCAAATCCACAAATTTCACAGCCTTTCGGAAGGTTGTGTAGCATCACTCAAAACTTCAGGGCTTGCAGAAGGTTAGGGTATTATTTGTATCTAAAATACAAACTCCACTTCCTAAATCAGTATTTATTTATTGGTTAACCTGAACAGTGCTCACCAATGCTCACAGATTGAGACTGAGTCTCTACACACAGGCACTTGAAACTGTGACCACCTCAGCCTCTCATACAACAGGAAAAACACACCACTTAGATATAATTGGGGGGGAAGAGATGGGATGCTCTCTTAACCTTGGTTTTCCTTTGCCACTTTCATGAGACAAAATTCCAGTCTGCTTTATTTTTGAAGTCAGCAAACCGATTATATATTGTAAAAGATCAGTGTTTTCATGGGTGAGTAGTAATTACTGAGTAATGGCTTAAAACATTTCCTGAAGGAACATAAAGCTGTTTTTAAAAGTCAAGAGTACATTAAAAGGATTACCATGTAGATTTGATTTTTAGATAACACTAAAATGGATCCCAAATGGACTTATGAAAAGGGATGCTATCTCTTTAATGGAAAGTGCATGGTCTGACAGCTCAGCATGCAAATGGTCCTGCAAAGGACTGGCTGTTGTGTTTTTTCCTTTCAACAAGAAGACAAGGAAATAGCTTGCCCTTCTCCTTGCAACTTTTAATAGCACATGGGTTGCTCTGGTTTTACTAGGAAAGGGAGAAGAGGACAGGTTTGGCGAATAACTGCATCTTTCTAAATCACTGGGGAAGTGTATTTCACGACTCCTGGAAGGTCAGTCAGCAGCAATTGTATCTCTTACACAGTTTGCATTAAGTAGATAGATTCCTTCTGCATTCCCCATAGGAAAATCTCTCCTTGCCTCTTATATGTAAATAAATTTTAGGCCTAGTATATTTATTGCAGTAATCTTGTTCAGGGCATGAACATCAGTGCTTGCCTTGGCAGTAAGTTTGGACAGGGCAGGAGGAGCTGTTATATTCATACTACAGAAACTTGCAATCACGATAGTATTTTCTATTTCAGAGTTGCCAACACAACTTTCTGGTGATTGATGGTTTAAAATGGGCTTTTGGCCTGAGTAGGATTTCTTCTAGAAACATTTAAAGGAGTATATTCATATTTCATTAAATACAGAGCGCACCAGGATTCCAAATCCCTTTGTGGTATTGCGCAAATTATTGTAGGCTCCAAAAGTCTTGAGAAATTTCTATAAGCCTGAAAGCTTTAGATTGGATAGTCATCATTGCCTGCATTAAGGGCTGTGACAGATTGCTTCATCAGTGTACACAGAGCAGAACATCAAATGGCCATTTGGCAGTGGGCACTGAAATTCTATTAAGGTTGCCGAAAGCTTAGGTTGACATTGTGTGTGTCTGCAAAGAGGCAGAAGAAAAGATGATGGTGATTGAGCAATGATACTGTTCTAGTCTCCTTAAAATATTTACATATATGGCATGCCAGATCTGTCAGGATGATGTTAATGTTTCACTGCTAAACCTGAGCACTGCTGCACTGCGCGGCTTTGCTCGTGTCTCGAAACCTCGGCATGTTAAACAGGCCATTTCGGCTGGGAGGGGAGCATTGGGCAGCATCACACATCGGCATGAGATAACTGAGGAGTTTTTACTTCTTGAACACTTTTTGGGATATTTAACTTGATAGAAGGTTTTTCCATGTGATTTTATTGCTTGTTGAAAAAGGGAAGGGACACCAGCCCTGCCTTGTATTTAATTTTGGTACACAGGTTATTCTTACAAGAGCTGAAAATTGAAGGATGAGTTCTTACCTTTGTGACCATTTGGCTCAGAGACTCTTCTTCCACTACTTGGCTCTGACACCCAAACCCACTAAATAGACAGCTTTTGAGGTTGGTGTCTTTTCTGTCGTCACCTGCAGATTGATGGAATATTGAGGAATATGGGATGAATTTCGGGCCAGTCATCCCTAATAATAGGTTTTTTTCTCATTCTCACACTGCTGGAAGGGTGGTTTGAGGGTAGTTACTCCATTGCCAAACTTTTTTCTACTACAGACACTGAAGGAGGGAGCTGGCCACCTGAAATCAGGACTTTTGCCAGACTGCAGTATGCTAAATTGTGACTAATGGAGAAAACTTGATCAGAATGTTCTCAGATTAGGTTGAAAGTAGGAGAAATCTGCATGTCTTTGTACTGCTTCCAGGGCTTCAAACAGTAAAAATGGATTTTACTGAAACAGTGGATGTGCTAAGAATAAACTTTGGACATGTGCCAATTACGAAAAATTAAAGCTCAAACAAACACATTTTATGAGCACAGGGAAAACATTGCTTCCTGAAATGATTTATAGAAACTGTCTTGCAGCAACAATTATTATGGTTTGTGTTTAGTCCTGCTGCCATGTGTTTCTTTATAGCTACAGGTTGGCCTCTGGTAGGAGAAACTCTGTAATTGAGAGAGGCTAAAAACAGGTACTGGAAGATGCAAAACTTGTGGGGAAAATGAAAGTCTGGATTCTAACCCTAAACCTTGTTTCCTGAATCAGGACATATGTTGGTACAGATTCAAATTATGCCAAATAATTATTTTGGATATGTTGGTCTGTCTATGTTGTTTAAAGCAAATGGCTTTAAAACAGGGTCCCTACATGTGAGATTGAAGGGGGGTTAAAGCCATTCATGAAGCTTTGGGTCACTTTTAGGCAGCTGAAACTGCCAGGAGACACTATACTCTAAAAAATATTTCTCTACCGCTTGTCATGAAATGTATGGACAAAAAAAATTGCTGTGTTATTGGGCAGAGGACTTAGTATAGTCAAAATAGAAGTGTTGATCAAAATGTTGTTTCTCACATTAACTGCCCTCTCCAACTACTTTTTTGCCATGCTTGAGAAATTTGTTCAGTAGTGATTCAGAAGAAAAAATACCCCAAATGAATTGCTTAAGCCACTGTAAAAATCACCAGCTGCATACTGCAGCATGAAACTGGCAATGAAAAAAGATTGTGGTTTCTCATTGAATAATTTTGATGAATGGTCTAAGTCTTACTCATAAGCATTCAGTTGCAAGTACGTGGTGTTCCAAATGTAAGGTTTTAATTGGATATACAGATGACATGATGAGTTTCACCTTGCTGGCTGTAATTTTTCTGATGAAATTCTTGGTGAGGATGCCCGAGACAGCGCACTTTCCATTCAGTGGGAGTGCAAGGTCTGACTTGATTCACAGGGTGCAATATTCATAGAAGGTGAGTAATACAATACTGGGAACACAAAGTGAGTTTCTTTTTAGGGGAATGAAATTCACTGCATCTTTTTGGCAATGACTGTCTGCATTTACTTAAATGGGTGATGCAGGGCTCTAATGCTTTTAAATGATATCAGATCCTCTGATAAAAGACATAAGACTGCAGCCTATTTATTGTGATGAGACAGGAGTTAATAAGATTACTCCTACTCTTCAGTTACTTTTTCATCTTTTGCAGCCAAATGCTGGGGGTTTTGTTAGCAAGCAAAAGGAGGTCAGTTCATTTAAAGGGTGTTGATGCTAGAAATAAACATTTTTTTCCCCTCAAGTGGAACTCTGAAACTTAGGCTCAGTGTCCTGACTGCCAAACCCCTGGTCTTTAAACCAGAATTGCTTTTAGCACTGGAATGCTGCATCCTTATGATAACCACTTTTTTTTTTTTTTTTTTTTTTTAACCTTAAAAATATTACAAATAATAAAAAAAAAAGAATAAGGGTAATGTAAACCTGCAATAACTGTGGTGTTTGGCAGAAGGAGGTACAGAAATGTGGTAGCAGTGTCTGAAGGCACTGCTTAAGGAAGAATTTGTGCTGGAGAATAAAAACAATTCCACTGCTGTGTTGTGCAAGGTGCTGTACAAGAGGGAGTGATTGTCACAAGCCTTTTGCAGAGTAGAAGTATTGTGTGTGTGTGTGTGCATAGTTATTTGCTTTGTTGTTGAACAAGCTTTCACTCTTAAAGTAGGTACTCTGAGGAAAGGTTTTGGGGTTTAAAAAAAAGAAAAACAAAATAACAGCAACAAGGAAAAAACCCAAACAAATGCAAACAAACAAACAAAAGCCCCGGCAACAACAAAAAAGCCAACACCAAAAAACTTGTCGAGGGAAAGAGTTAAAGCCATCTGCCTGAAAGCATTGTGTAAAACATACACACAATGTTGGGGAAATAAGCCAATTATGTGTGCTTCACAGGAGGTGGGGGACTGACCTTTGTGTATAATTAGTTCTTTTATTTAAAGCAAAGATTTTGAATAGAATAACTAATTAGCTGTCATAAATGGCAAATTGAAGATTTTGGCCGGGTTCCTTGGGGAGAGTGGGAGGAGGTGCCTCCTCCCAGCCCGTACTGTACGCTCCGGCTCTCCTCATTAGGGTTGTTTTTAGTTCTCTGCAGAGGTAATGAGGAGTGCAGCCACACACTTCTCCGAGCCCCCTCTAACAAGCCATGAAATGCAGGTGGAACAGAGCTGCTGCCTCCAGCTCCTGCTGCCTTCTCCCCACACATGTGGGTGTAGCTGAGGGGGGCAACTTGCAGTGCAGGGGGTCTGAAAAGTCCTGGTGATATCACCTGTGTTTTATGCTCTGGACTCGACTGTATAAAATACAGGCAAGCTGCAAAGCCTTGAGGCATATATCATTAGCTAGCAGTCCCCCATTACTCTTTCAGACCAATTAACCTTTAGAGTTGCATTAGAGAAATTAGGTGGTGAACTTCCCTGCTTTCAGAGGGGACCTCTAGCTCTGCTGCAGACCAGAGCACTGTGGAGCCGTGCGCCGTAGGACCAGTGCAGATAACTGTTATTTAAAAGGTCTGCCATTTATGAAAAGTTCCCAGGCTCTCTTGGAAAGGAGGCTTTATGAACAGTGCCCTTAGAGGAACTGCAGCTGATTGCCATGTGAATAGAAATATCAGTAAAATGGCTTAGAAAAATTTAGAGGTGTACTTAGTGGACACTTGTGTTATAAAGCCAGCTGAATCATTTTACAGAAGGACTCCGACTGAGCAGATACAGGCTGATTAAAGCTTGTTTGTCCGGCTGTGAATAGTGGTAAAGTTTGGATTACTCACTACAATAACAGCCTCTTTAGACACAGACATAAATTTCAGTAAGTCCAGAGGTGGTGTCTATAATTTTTTAATGTGTATTGGAGCTCTGAGCACTCAGAGTGGGTTTAGTTTTGTATTTACCAGCAGCAAGTCTATTAAGCTGTAAAGGGCAAAGAAGGGAGTGTAGGTAGCCAGAAATAGAAAGGATTCATCTACTGTTTCTAAGAAAAGAGAGCACTGGATGTCTAGCAACAGGAGAGAAGAGAGCAACTTGATGGTACTTTCAGAATCTGGCAATAATCAGTGTTCCCCTGTGATCACGTATTTAAATATGTGAGTGTCCAGCTGTTAATTTTTCTAGTTCTGCAACACTCCTCCTCATTTTCTTATCCTCTTCCACAGAGCATGTGTGGGATTTGTCAAAGGTGACCCCTTTGTTTCTTGACAGCCCCAGTTAGACACCACATGCCCCTTATCAAATTGAACTGGATATCTTGGCATTTCTAGGCAAGTACTGGGAGGAAATGGACATAGAGAAATGAAGCAACATCCCAGTCTTGCAGTGGGGAAATGACTAAAAAGAAAGAGCAGTTCTCCAAGTGGTTTGTGCCTGCAGAGCCCAGGCTGCTTCAGGTTTGCTGGAAGGGGGAGGCAGGAGGAGGAAAGCAGGGGGGTTTGGTGTTGATTGTGTCCTCTCTGTGCAAGCCTCTAACTGTGAAAAGGGTTAAGCTTCTGAGATGCTTCTCTCTTGTTGCTTGGAAATGACATGGCAAGTGTTTGAGGAACCCTTGCTGATCAAGTTTGGCAGTTTTTGAAATTTTGTTTCACGCCTTGCCTGCTGTGTCAACTCACCAGCTAATTGCAGCTGCAACTTTCTGTAGTGGCTTGTGTGCAGACCGGTTGGTTGGGATGTCGGAGGGAAACCTCACAGCCCAAAATGTAATTTCAAAACACTGAACCTGACCAGCAGAGGCTGACCTTGCTCGTTATTATCTGAGTGGGAATAGCAGCTTTGAACATCATATGATCTCTGAAATGGTACCTTTTTTCATTAGAAAGCCCCCTGCTGAATGCTGACCAAATACATAGCTTTTTTCCTTGCTTAAGGTACTGCTTAAAAATATATCTGTATCGGTTCCTTTGCTAGTTATTAGAAGCAAATCAAAGTGTTACATTCCTCTTACTTGCAGAAGGCTCTCATAAGACAGTGGTGCCCTTGCAATAGCGAGGAGCTCAGATGGCTGCCAGGGCCCCAGATAGAACAAAACTGCCCCTGCAGTCAGCCCTCAGCCTTCCAGGCCTGCTTGCCACAGGAGACCCTCCTTACCTGCCCTAAATGATCAAACCAGCCTCTCCTAATGGTCCATCCCTGCACAGCTGCCCTTGTGCTTGATGCTGCTGCTGCTGCATTGGCACCCTCTCTCTGGGTGAGGGCAGCTGGACTTCTGAAAGGGCACTGCTTTCAAAAGTGAGGCTTTGGGAAGTCCCATCTGGCTGAGGATCTTGTGTTTCTGAACCACAGAGCTGATCTCAATCCCCATCCATGCAGCAGCTCTCTTGAGTTTAAGGTGTGCTGGTTATGTTGAATTTGTGTCTTTCCAGAGGCAGGATCCTCGTGTTGCCTACACAAACCTTGCAAAAAGATTGTATGGTGCCCCCCCTTCTTGTGAGAAATCCTCCTCTGCCTCTACGGGTACACATTTAGAGAGCCTGTTTAGGGGGTGAATAATGACTTGCTGGTGTCTGGGGCTCCTATCTAAAAACATAATTCTCACATCTAGGTCCTGGTTTTCAAAGGTGCGAGCTATTTTCTTTCATCACTGGTACTGATCTTACACAGCTTGCAAATGCAAATTCACATGCTCACCCTTCTCTCGCCTCACAACAAGGCAGACTCTTCTCACAATGTGCAGTTTTCCTGGAGTAGAGTCAGGAAAAGCATGGAAATTACTCAAAAATGGAAGCTTCTTTTTGCTATCGAAAAGTATTTTAGATTTAAAAAACCCAAACAAACAAAGGTGTGTCTGGAACCACAGGGCCACTTCCCTCATTCTTGTAAGAAACTCTCACCAGGCACATGGGACTTGTACAGTCTGACCTGCAGCATAATCTACTTCTGATGCTTCCCTGTCTTGTCCCTCTTTCCAAATGTGAGTGTGTTTATCTGTGGCTTTGTAGAATTTCTCTTGGGAGTGTTACAGATTGCATATGTGGCCAGTCTAATACAGATACAGGTTTTCACTTAATAACTGCAGATTTGTCACTGGTGTCAAAAGTTTGCTTGTAGAGACTTGGGTTTTGAATGTGCTGCAGCAGAGGGCAGGAGGGTTCTTTAAGGGTTTTTGAATGTTACTTGGCCTGTCTCTGTGCTGCTGAGACCACTTTGATTACAGATGGATCAATACCTCGCTGTTTGTGTGGAGGTGTCTTAAGTGCTATTGTCGTCTGCTCGGGCTCTGACAAAGCAATTATTACTGTGGGAGTGGTGGGTTTACATGTGCTGACCATTAGCCACTCTCAGGTCACCCTGGCTTTTAAGGAGAGCAGCAAATGTCACTTACTGCAGTGGCACTGGCTGGGTCCTCTCTGCTTAAGGGACTGTTAATAATTCTATTATCAGGCTGCTGCTTTCTGGGACATCCAGCGCTTCCTGCAGAAAGGGTGGATTAACTTTGTGTAAGAGTATATAACCAGTGACACCTGCTGCTGTGCCACAGTGTCCCTTCTCATCATCTCTGCATTGGTTAAGCCCACAGTGTGCTTGTTACAGGCCCAGCATTGTCATTTTTAGTGACTGACACCAGTAAAAATAAAAATCATAACAAATTCTGGTGTCTCAGTGAGTTAATTTCTTCTTTCATCATTTCTTGTCCTGTCCCTCACCCACAGTACAATCCTTGTTTATTTTTCCACCTTGACTATTGATTCCATAAAGTCCATTCCTGCCTGGCTCTTAAACTGAGAAGGGTGATGAGCATCACAGTGCTCACCATGGCAGGCACTGGCTGCTTGGAGAAAAGGAAGAAGCTGGGCACAGCACTGAGGGGAAGGGGACCACAGCAAGTCCCCTCAAGCCTCCTGAGCTGAGTGTGCTGTCACCACTCATATCCAGCTATCTCATGGCTGCTTTGCAGCTCCAGCAGGGGTTTCCAGGAAGGAGGAAACTCCTGTCTTTGTGCTACCTTCTTCAGTGATACAAGAGGAGGAGGAAAGCTCTGCTTTGCTTAAGGAATCTGGCTTCATTAGTGGCAGAGGCGTGCTGGTGGGGTTATTTTCAGCAGTTCTCAAGGGCTTTTGAATCAAATTTATTTTGGAGCAGCCCCTGGCCTGCTCTGGCTTTCAGTCAGGCCGCTGTCACCCACAGGATTCACAGGAAAGGCAAAACAGTGCCATACCACATCTTTTTATACCCACTCCTCTCCCTTCCCCATCAAACTCGACTCAGATGCTGAACCAGGGGGGGCACATACCATGATGGCCCTTCTGCTCTTTTTAATTGCCTGTGGCAGGTAATTAACAACACAAGGGTGTGGGTAATGAGGGGAAAAAGTAAATGTTGAAATTTCAGCCAGTTTATTCTGCTGCAAGATGTTGGTTAGAAAGAGTCTGGTGCGTTGTGTCAGTCCTGCCCTTAGGAAAAAAGGGCTGCAAGCGTCGCACTCCCTGTTAGCCTGCAACAGCAGATGAAGTTGGTATTCCTTTGACTGTCAGCTCCATGAACATGAGCTTCCTTTGCCTGTGAGCTCCTTGTAATGGCAGCAGCAGTGTTTGCCCCAGCCGTGCTCTGAAGGAAGTGCTGTGTTTGCCTTGCAGGCGTGCCAATGCTCTCCGTGCAGCCCAAGGGGAAGCAGAAGGGCTGCGCCGGCTGCAACCGCAAGATCAAGGACCGGTACCTGCTGAAGGCTCTGGATAAGTACTGGCATGAGGACTGCCTAAAGTGTGCCTGCTGTGACTGCCGTCTTGGAGAGGTTGGATCAACTCTTTACACAAAAGCAAATCTCATTCTCTGCCGCAGAGATTACCTGAGGTAAATAGAGGGACATACCGTGGGCTCTTTCTTCCCAAGCCTCTCGGCGTGCTGCCGGCTCTCTTGCTAAAAATGTAAAAACATGTGCTTGTGCATGGCCAGCCCTGCCCAGAGGAGACTGGAGTTCCTTCCACTGTCTAGGCAGGGCTTTTTATTTGCACTTAGCCTATTTAGTAGTCTGAGAGGTGAAATCCTCCTTTTAGGTGAAGGTACAAGATGGAGGCCAGAAATTTTTATTATTATTATGGACCAACAAGAACAAACTCTGCTTGCTGAGTAAGTTAGGAAAACCTCTTAATTCTCCTTGTATATCTCTGATGCAATACTACTGCATATTGACTGAGACCTCACCAAACCTTTACCTTTTCTTTTTCAGTCATAGCTTTTAGACAGACTTCTAGTCTTGACTAAGGTTGCTCCCAAGGGGCTCTTGTCTCTTTCCTAACTAAACAGAGCAAAACTCAAAAATTGCGGATTAACTTCAAAAAATGTTTTTGTCTGAGGAAATCAGCAGAGACCATCGCTAGCTTGGAGTTAGAACCATTCTGTCAGTGTGTGTCTGCAATACATAACAACACATGGGATTTTTTGCCTGATGTGTATGGGGGTTTTGTGCAAAATACTTTATGCAAACATAAATGAATATTAATAAGACAGCAGGCCTAATGCAAACATTATTATGAGGGTCACACTGCAAAACACTCAGACTTTTGCTTTGTTTTTCCTTTGGAAGAATGTACTTGATCTCCAGCTAATGTGTGTGTTTTCTTTCATTTTTCCTCAAGCACTGATAGCATTTCCCAGGCAAGCTCAACCAGTAAAACGTCTGAAGCAAAACAAGCCCAACACGTTGTTGTAAGATAGGGAGGTAAAATGCCTTCTAACCTTACGGTGTTCAGGGGCTGCCCAGATTAGTGTCAGTGCTCAGATGCTTCATGTGTTTCAATGTAAAACATATTTCTGAAAGTCTTCAGTAAATATTTCCTTAGTAAACTTGAACAAACAAGTTTCTCCTTCTAAAGATGAGAGATTAAGTGCTGAGCCAAACAGAAGGACTGAGTCTATCATGTGCCATGTGGGAGCTGTCACCTTGCCCTTCAGCCCAGCAGTGCACAAGAGCATCCTGCCCACAGGAGGGTTTCAGAGCTGAAACTCTTCAGGGCACACATAAAATATCTCAGCTGAAATTCTGCCACATAGGCAGCACTTGCAGCTCCACATCTGGTTAGGTGGAGTGTGTCCCCAAATGCAAGTGAGGAAGGAGGAGTTTGGGTAAGGGTGAACACATTGAGGTGGAAAAGACAAGCTAAGCAGCCTTTGAAAAAAATGGAAAGAGTGTGAAAGAAAAGAGTTAACTGTCTTCTCTATAATGAAATAATTTTTGTACCTTCCTCAAAACTGAGTATTTACTAATGTTACAAGTCACTTACTCTGTGGAAGCATCCTTAACCCTGTCTATGCTAAGCTAAAAAAATGAGCTCCAGAAAGTTCAAATTCAACACAGAGATTTCCACCTCCAAATTAGCATTTTGGTTGTTCTCTTTCAGCTGAGCTATACTCTTTGTGTGTTGTGGACATAATTCTGATGCATCAGTGAAGATTGTTTTAGTTCTTATCTTCCCTTTTTGAGGAAGCCTTTCATCACAGTATCACAATTGGGTCATGCTAGATATTATCACAGGGACCCCTAAAATCTCTCAGGAGAGCTACTTCCAGGAATAGTTTTCTTTCCGGGAAGACCAGCTGCATTATTTTCGGAAGTATTTGTTTGTACTTTATCTTCTCTACATTATCTTTTCTTTATCTTGTTTGCACCCAGCTTGCCAAGTGATCTAGGTCTCTCCATCTGTCATCCTCCACTTCATTATTTATCACTTGACTTTGTCATTTGTGGTCTTGAAAAAGTGTTGTGTTTGTGATTTTTTTTTTAATTTGACCCTGAAGATAGATATTCCGCTTTATTCTGTATGTTGTGGAACCCTGCTAGAAATACTGAGCTGCACAGTGTTTCCAATTTACATTTGCTTTTCGAGACCTGCGAGCTACCCCATGTTTTGTCCATTTAATAAGCACCATATTGATTTTGGTTTAGTCTAGTTTCATAACAAAAATAATGTGTGGCATCAAATCAGACATGTTAAAGTGCCAAAGGACAGCAGTATTGATGCTGTTAGGTTCAGAAGGACCTTTTTACCACTGCAGTTGTAGAGCACTTTCTTTCTTTCCTTGCTTTATCCCAAGAATGCTGCTTTGAGGTGAAAAAGCTTGTGATTTTCCCACTGGCCCCTAGATGATGTGAATTTTCTGGGGCACACCAGAAGCCTGTGCTGGAGATGGAAAAGAAGCCAGGCATTGCTGACTCCAAGAAGTGGCCCATGTCCCACTTGTCTTCACTGCTTTGTGAAGAGAGGGCAATCCATGACATGAACCATGGAAGGCAAAATTGAGACTTGTGTTTGAGCATGGCCATGCAGCTTCTGTCCCAGCACCAGTTAAATGTGGTCTCTGGAACAAACTTCTGTGCCTGGAAGGTGCCTTGTAACGCCTCTGTCTCCCTTTTTAAGGTTGGAATAGTTCCTGGCCTGACTGGGGGGAAGTTTGTTGCTATTTGTGCCTCATGGTTAAACTGTGAAGACTTATGTGACCTGTACATTAAGAATTTTACCTTTATATGAATTTAGGGTTTTGGAGCTTTGACTGTTTTTTGTTGGGAAGAACAGTAGAGTTGTCATATCCTGGGAAATTTGTTGAAGACTCAGCTAGGAAGGAATAACATTAATTCTGTAACAGCATTGTTAATTAGCCTTCAGCTCTTTAGGCAGATTTACAGCTATCATGGCTTGTATTCTTACAAATAAGTAAATTTAGTTTATACTGGTGTTTTTTGAGGGGTTCTGCTGAACTCCTGGGGTCCGTTCCCCTGATGCTAAGGAACCTTTTCAGGCTCTGAGGATAGGAATAAGGCAATGCTACACCGTTCCACATTTATAGAAGTATAAAGCAATTTTTTTTACTTTAAAACATCTTGTATTGGCTTCTACACATAATATTTATTTCTTTCTCCATTTTAACTATTAGTTCTATTAATAGAAGGAGCTAAAGTTGCCATCACGATCTTCTCTACTGTCTGTTCCTTCCTGGTAATTTGAATTTTTCTTCTTGAAGAATTAACCATTCCCATCATTATACAATTCCTTCACATTAGTAGTTTTTAGAGTCTCTACCCACATTTTTTCCTCCTTGTTAAACAGCTCACAGTGTTTGGTCTCCTAGTCAAATTTTAGCAGAATTCATCCCTTAAAATAACTTTTTTGATGGGTTCTGCTTCACACTGTGGTTGCACCCTAAAGGGAGCACTTTACCTGGAGAACAGTGAGAGGAATTCAGTCAGAGGGCTCCTGGAATGTTTTGTTGTCACTTTGCAGCTCTGGGACCCTCCTGAGGGCAGATGTTGATGAGCCACAGCCACAGCAGGGATTGGGGCTAGGGATGGGCTTGTGGCAGAGGGTCGGGACAGTGACAGTGCCAGCTCCTTCCCTGCTGTGGCAGCGTCCCCGTGGAGCTGGCTTTGTCCCAGGCCCTGGGAGCAGGGTGGGCTGCCAGCCCTGTGTGCTGATCCCCAGTGTGTTTCCAGCAGAAATCCTTCCAGCGTGTTCCAGGAGCTGCGAGCAGACCGCAGCCCGATCATTTGTTTCAAAAGATAAACTGTCATCATTGCTTGTGAAGGAACATTTGTTAACCTTCACTTTTCATAAAACACTTTCTTGCTCATTTTTTAATCATGAAAGATGAAATTGGATCTCGAGTTGTTATCCTTGTGGTATCACCTCAGTCTCCAGCTGTGTCTCGATGTATCTTTCAATACATTTCATCTCAGCAAATAGATTTACCATTTGTTTCATAATCGCAGTTCCAGCATTCCTACCTCTAATTATTTTTGATAAGCAAATGCTATTGAAGGAGCTGCTTGTGGGACAGAGCAGCTTAGCATGCAGGCTCAGATGGCTCCTCGCAGCCCCCACGCAGCGCTGTGTGTTTGTTCCGAGGCGTAATTAAACATTCACCAAGCTCCGCTTCACAGGGACGGCCTGGGTGTTGCATCAGGATTTCCCGTGAGGAGCTGACAACTTAAATTTCACTGTGAAGTGCTGATGAAGAACGTGATTTTTCCTTTTTACTCAGCATGGTGCCCTCACACGAGCAAAGGCGAGTCGGGCTCGCTTTGAGAGGAGCAGAACTGTTGCTTCTGTGTGTTTGATATGCTGCTGTCGGGAAAGTTTTTCATCATGTAAACTGATTGGGGCCTTAATTAGACTCCAAAGAAAGCTCAAAACCTGCATTTAAAAATGGTGGTGAATCAGTAAAAGAGAAGGGTTTACCGGGAAATCCTGATGCTGTTCTCAGGGGCTTTCATGGCAGTTCTTTTCACCCACCTTCCCACAGGTTTGGATCAGGGCTGCAAACTCAGCATGGCATCACTCTGCACATGGTGTGGGTGCCTCCAGGGAGCAGAGCAGCCCTCTGCATCCCACCTGAGGGACAGGGAGCTCCTGACAGGACTGCCATCCCCTGTCACCCCTCAGCACTGTCTGTATCACAGAGGCCTGAACCTCTGATACAGCTACCCTCAGCAGCTCCTACTTCCAGTGACTCAGATGCCAAGTCCTGGGGGTTTTTGCTCTACTCCAAATGTCCCAGGACATTAATTCTGTTAGTGAATCACTTTAGGAGCCCTTTAGGTGAAGTGTTCTGTATCTGGCAAGTGTGCAGGGTTGAATTTTCTTGTGTGATAAGAGCACAAGCATGGGTGCCCTGCTTTGTTGGCACAGGAGGATGTGGACAAATTCCCTCCTTGTGGTGGCCTTCCCTAAGTCAGGGACAACAACCACTAAACCATGGCTGGCTGTGTGAGGGCAAGCCTTTGGGAGCTGAGATGTGTGTGCCCCAACAGGCAGATTTTAAGTTAATCTCCCCAGGACATCACTAATGCTCAGAATGTGGCTTTAACCTGCAGAAGCTGCAGCACCTTTGAAGCAGGAAGGAGAGAATTTGGGATATTTTTTCCCTCTGGAGAAGCACAGTGTGCGTTTATGCACCGAGAGCATGTCCTGCTGGATTTTCAAGGGACATGTTTAGTGTGGGAAGGAGAGGTATAAATGCAGTGTGGCTGAACAAATGGTGTCTGCTCAGAGCCTAAAAATGTCACTGAGCTGAAGTGCTGCTTTTGCCTCGCAATGGGGAGCATCTTGCATGCTGCATAGGACACCCTCACTTCTACACTTGGTGTCTGTACAGATTAAGGAGGATTAATTTAGGCTCAAAATACAATGTGTCTTGGCAACATTGCTTTGTGATGCTAAAATACAGGGGGTTTTTTCCCCCTGCAGTAGCTGGTCCAGGACTTTCTCACAGCCTGTGCCCATACTTGGTTTGTTTGTTTGCTTTTTGCCCTTTTTTTTATTCACCTCCACAACTTCTCACTGAGGAGGAAAGCTAATGGGGAGCAATTGTGCCTGGCTGTGGTACACTAGCATGCCTCTGGCACTTTCAGCTTTGCAGTTTTCTGGCTGCTGTGTTTAAACTCTCCTAAGAGGACGTTGTTGCACTTGTGTTGAGCAGTGCCAGAGCAAGGATGGATTTAAGGTCAGCAGTTCCAGTCACACCCTGGGAAAGGCTGGAGCAGGGCAGGAGGACTTGGTCATGCTCATGGTCCCAGCATCTCTGTAAATACCCTCTGAAAATATGGAGAGAGAGAGGCCAAAGGAGTGAAAATAATTGAACATTCAGATGTGTCCTTCAAGAGAAAACAGACTCCCTAGAGCAACCTTGAAGTTCAGGCCCAGCAGTCTCTGAACCAGCGCGGTCACTTGGCCAGGGGCTGTTTTGTACTGGTTCAACTCCCCCTCTATGCTGTCCTTGAATGCCAAACCCTTTGGCATGCAAGATGTAAATTCTTTGGGATTGAACTTGAAGGCTTCATGAGAGGACAGCTTGACCAACTTCATTAGTATCAAAATGCATTTCCTTCAGCTGACATGACTTCCCACTGCAGCACTGCCAACAGTGTCCTGGATAGGAGGGTGCACCAGCTAATAATGTATTTACCATGCTGAAGGATCTCCTATCACTGAGGCTTTCTCTAATATTACACAAAGGCTGATTACAGCAAAGTTATCTGAAGTTGCTTTTAAGATTATCCTTTTCATCTTTTTAAGTGATGTTCAGGCTTTCCCTGCATTTATTGGTATATTCAACACTCCAGTCAAATCACACTTGTAGCTCAGTATATTTCTAAAATCCACAGATGGGAAAGATACTGATAGCAGTATTTAAGAGCCACCCTCACTGAAAAACCAGTTGTTGTTTTGTCTCAAAAGGTAGGGGCAAAACTGTTTCTTTTCATGAGGATGGATTTCAATTACATTAAGCAAGTTTGGTTCTACAGCAGGCCCTGATGAAACTAAGAAATAAACAGCAGCAAGCAAATAGGATAGGTGTAGGGGAAAACCTATTTTACCTTCTGGCTGGGGAGGATATGAGCATGGAGTTCCATAGCTCTTCTGAAACTTGTATATCCAGATAATCTGGATATATGAAAAAGCAGAAAAATATACAGTCATACATAATATCTACAAATGTAGATATTTATCTGTAGGTTAGTGTTTTGTCTTCCTAGTCTTCCTTCCATTCATAATTCTTGTCTTTCAGTGTTGACAAAAACTTTTTTTTGGGGGGGGGAATTATTAGTCTCCACTCAGCTGTTTGAATTTTGAACTTGTTTTGTTCTTGTGTTTAAAAAAATACACAAAAAGGTTGACACTGCCAACCTTTCCTTTCTGTACCATTCGTTATTTTTATGTGCTTGTCCTGCTTCCTCTTTTTTTGTCTCATATGAAGTCAACAGCTCCAAAATTTTTGCTCTTTCTGCAGAGGGGAGATTTTCTCCTTCTTTTTTGATTGCAAGCTGCTATCTAGTCAGACACCAGGCTAGAGGGGGCGAGAAGAAATGGGGACTCTCTTCTTGTAGGCAATGACTAAACCAGATTGTTGTTCCTAGTGGAGACAGAAATAGGCAAACAGGTTCTCAGTTTAGGCCCCCTGAACATCTTGGTTGAACAAAAAAATCTGTTAAAAGGTGCTAAACTCAACATTTTTGCATTAAAAGTTTCTTACTGTTTTCCCTACTGTAAGAGCCCTTTAACATTCTTTTTCCCCACAAAAAAGAAAACCCTGCAGGGTGCTCTGACATTACTATAGTTTGAATTAATTTGAGATGTACTCACAGAGTTGCTGAGGTCTGGATCACCAAACACAAGACTGATCTTTAGCCCAGACAAGACTACATAAAAACCATCCTTTGGCAGTTGCCTACTGCTTCCAGGAGCGCTCCCTTCTTTTCCCATAAATTCATTTGCATTCAGGGCTGCTCCTGTATGCCAATTAGCTTTAATTTTTACTATACACACTGACATCAATGGCCAATGAGAAGAGGGCATAGCAGGGTTTTTAGTGTGCCCATAAACTACAGAAAATTGTCCTTGGACAAACTCCTGCTTTTAGACTGGCTGACAACAATAGATGTGGTTAAGTTCAGGCTAAGAGCCATTAAACATAATTACTACCACAGGGTAAAAGTTTAATTGTGCTAAATTTTAAATCTGCATAGTCTATGCTTATTTACAAGCTGGCTGGATCTTCCTGTTACATAAAGGGGAATAAATCTGTACTTAAAAATTGTTGCCTTTTAACTTCAAAGGGAAATGAATAAATACGGTTTTTTTAGAAGAACCAAAACAACCCCAAACTGAAAACTTTCTGTATTTCCAGCTTGTTTTATGCCAATGGCTCCAAGCTGGTAAGTAGAGGCTAAACATCTTCTGATAGATTTTTCTAATCTGCTTCAACTTCGTGTGTGTGAATGTGTGAGAGAGTGTTGCATCTGTTATGAAGGTGTCTGGGGGACAGAATGCAGATCAGTTTGTTCATGTGGGGTTATTTTAAATTTAACCACAGATGGGGCTTGGGGCAGAAGGTTTTTCCTCCTGCTCCTTATCTTCTCTCCCTCCTTCCAATAATGTTAAACTCCCCACTTCAGGAAGTTTCAGCTCAAGTAGCTTCTGGATCTATCAGAGATAGATATCAGAGATATCAGAGGTGGCAGGTTTTCTACAAGCAAACAAAAAAAAAAGGGCAAAAGATTCTGTTCATTTTGCATTTCCTTTCAACAGATTAAAAAAATGTCATGTTCACTGAGCTACAAGTTACGGCGTATTTTTAGAAGCATGGTGAATACATGGGGCTCTAAATCACGCCCTGAAAAGCAGATTAAAATTAGGAGGTGCTAGAATAAGTGTGAAATGTTCATCTGTTGGGAAAGGGAGGGTATGGAGGACTGTGAAACTTGATAGAAGAGACAAAGATTAGCACTCTGACTCTCTGGAAGCCACGTTATGTAGACATTAGAAGGCAACATGATTTCAGCTGGACAGAACATAAGCTTCAGATCTTATGCAAACAGTCAAAGCTGTTTAACAATTGGTTTACCCCCAAAACCCCTGAAAGGAGACAGGTGAATACGATGCCAAATACATTTTTCATGTTTCTTAAGCTAACTGTTTAAATAGTTAAGTGAACATCTGTCCAAATTTCCCCATCATTTCCATTTAGAAAAGTCTCCTATTTGAAGGCTGAAGAAAAGCACCTGCTTAACAATGCAAATGGTGCTGTCTGGGGCCCCTTTATTTTGTTTAATCTAGATTGAGCTCCACACAACTGTGATGCTAATGAATAATGGATATTTTATACTTGTGCATGTAGCAGTGCTGGGCACAGAGCAAATCTAGGATTAACCTCCCAGTTTCCCTGCCTAATGCATTTGACTCATTTTTTTGAGTTTGCTGTGACTTGGGTACTCTAAAAACGGATGCCTGGTTTTATGGGAAATGGGAAAATCCTGGCAAAAGCTGTCAGGCTTTGCTGTGCCCAAGTGGAACGGGGCAGCTAGGCTGAGGAGGGGAGGGATGTCTGCAGTAATGGCTTGATTTGTGAGTGGGTGCTGAATGAGAGCCAGGGTGTTCCAGGGTGGAGACCTGGATGCTTTTCAGAGCTGCATTTTTGCAGTCCTGTCTGCTGGCGTTGGGCAGCCGAGGCCCGTGCCCAGCTGCCCTGCCTGCCTGTGGGGCAGGAGCAAGAGGGGTCAGCCTGCAGGGAGAAAGGGACTGCCTTTTGCTGGTGCAAATTATACAGCTGGGATTTCACTCTGCTTTTCAACCTTCAGAGGATGGAATCATGGGGGAAGAAATTTTGGTACTCCCTTTGAGGATTTTTTGTCCTGCATGAGTGTTTCTGTTTTGGTTTGTGTGATTTAGCTCTGAGGGAAAAAAATGTAGTGCTGTTTCTTCATAGAAAGGCCTGGGATTTTCCAGCCAGGCTAATGAAAGACCCCTGATACCACTTCTAAAGAAAAATAAAGGTGGGCTTTCTTACAGCTGGAGAGCGAGCTGACTTCGGGAGCACTGTAGGAGGGTGGGAGAGTTGTGTGGAGGTTTCTGTAACACTGCTGGGTGTTTTAATTCACAATTACTGGCCAGTAATAATTAGTATTGATTTGCCTGGCAAATTGCAGGTTTAGAAATTGGTTATAGATTTTCCTGATGCTTCTCATCTGCGTGTTGTGGAATCAGCCAGAACCGATGGCTCGAAACAAACCGCGAGCCCAGCTCTGTCGGCGGGCAGCGGCGCGTTGCGTGCACAGAGCTAATGGCCAGCAGGGATTGCACCTCTTGAGGCTCATCACCCCCAAAACATCCCCTAGGCCAAGGGGATGTGGCCTGTGGTGGGGTGAACCTCGGTTCTGTCAGTCCCTGGCACACACAGGGTCTGCAGGGACACCTCGGGCAAGGGGCCACGGGAAGGATGCCGCAGTCGTGCTCGAGTCCCCCGGCAGGAGCTGCAACAGCAGCAGACATCTGGGGAGACAGATAGTGAAAGCCAAGATGGAAATGCCAAAGCTTCCAGTGCTGAAGGGCTGTCCTGGAGGACGGGGAGCTGAAGTGGAACGGCTGAGCGTGCTGCTCAGGCTGCCCTGGAAGGGCTTAGCTGGCTCCCGGGAGGGCTGGGGAGGCACAGCCGGGGAGGAGGGCTTGCTCTTTCTCTGAGATACCTGGTGAAATGCTGTGCACTCACTGCAAGAGAAACTGTGCTTTTTCTTTGTAAGCAGCAGGTAAGTGAGGTTCTTCCTGAGCTCTGTTACAGCGCTGCCTGCCAGGATTGGCAAAGTTTGCAGGACTTGTGTGTCCTGCTGCCAGCCTGTCCCTCCGCCAGGCTGCAGCCAAGCATAGCAGGCCCTTGGGGAGCAGGACGGGCAGCTCCCAGCGCCTACCCCACTGCTGCAGAGAGGCAGATAGTTTTTGACTGAAATTTTGTGAGCCCCAAAATAGTGCTCTAAGTGTTTAATGCTTTTCTCCATTAGACAGCAAATTAGCCCTAGGCTCACAAAGCAAATGAAGTTTCATCTCGATGATCGGAGCCTGCTCACCAGGCATTTTTATCCCAAGTTCCTGCATGCTGGTTGGTCAGTGAAATGGAGACTGCAACTTCTATTTATTGGTGCAATACAGTATTTGATACTGCTAATTACACTTAATTAGTCCTTCCACCATTTAATTAAAATGGCTTCTAATGATTGTGCTTCTTTGGCAGGCTCTTTGGTACCACCGGGAATTGTGCTGCCTGCAGTAAACTGATCCCTGCCTTTGAGATGGTGATGAGGGCCAGAGATAATGTTTACCATTTGGACTGCTTTGCCTGTCAGCTCTGCAACCAGCGGTGAGGACACAGTTATTGTACACACAAACTAATTTATACCTTTGCCAGTGAAACAGGGAAATGTTTGATGCACACTGCCCAGCTTGGGCTCACAGCCTGGGGGCAGGGCTGGGGCTGGGCTGCCAGGCTGACCTGGGGATCCGTGTGAGTACCTGTAGCCCTTTGACTGCAAATCCCTTTGGAGCTGGTGGGAATTGGAGGGGCAAGGGGGAGGACACAGACACAGACTGTCCAGCTGCTGCTGAATAAAACAAACTGCTCCAGCGTCCTTTCAGGAGCTGCCCTCTTTGCAGAAGGCAGATGATGGAGAATGGACCTCCTCTAGCAAACTGACATTATCTCACTTAAATCATGTTTTTGACATGCTCAAAACTGGGGGTGGGAAAGAAGATGTATAAAGAGAAGGGACAGGAAGGAGAAAAATACTCTGGCTAAGCCCTTTCCAACAATAGGAGCAAATCAATTTAGTTGTATAATTAATAGGGGATCTTGGTGGTATAATTTTGAGTGGGGCTTATTTATTTCTGCGAGGTGGAAGATGGACATCAGGGAGTATAATAAAGGACCATGCACAGTGTTTTCACTTGAACTACCTGTAGCCATTTGAGTTTGGGAGGACTGTGAAAACTCTTCTCAGCAAGCACCATGTTTGTTGATCATCATGGGAAGAATGGAAGCCCACAGAACCAGATGTGTTACTTTGTCACCTTCTGATGCATCCAGGTGTCCATCCTTGTCCAAGATAGACCTGGAATTGCTTGCAGTTCTTACTGCTTGCTTAGTCAGGCTGTAGTGGCTGGAAGATGGGCTATAGGTGTAGATTCTTGCTTTTGGCTGAGGTCAGAGGGCTGCCAGTTTTTTAAACTTAGTCTGTGGACATTTGGGCTTGAAAGAGCAGAATGGAAATGATCCTGTAACAGACAGCATGGATGCTGAACAGAGAACATGAGATTAAGTAACCCTAAAGTCAGAATTGCAGAGGTGGATGCCAGGATCAGGGGCTGTGCTGGTGTTCCTGTTCTGGATCTGTGGTTGTGTTTCCCAAAGATGAAACTAGGATGAAATGCCTCATCCCATGGGAAAGAGTGAGAGAGATGACAAAACTTGTGGGAAGATGGAGAACCCAACTCTGTAAAAGTCAAGCTAAAATCCTGACTTAAACAGCCTAGAGAAGAGTCTCAGTGGGATCTCTCACGGAGCAGCCGTACGTGTGTGGATGCCCGCCCCTGCCGGCTTGTCCCGAGCTGGGGAGACGCTCTCCGGCTCTGCTCCCGCAGCCCCGCCAGCGGCTCAGCCGGGGGTGGATGTGGTGTCAGGAGGGTGGTGCCAGAGCAGGGTGGGGGTGGATGAGGTGCTGTACCGCCGGCGCTGTGCGCTCCAGGTGCAGAATCCCGCCAGCGCTGTCCCCGCCCGGGCGCGGTGCAGAGCCGGGGCGGCAGTGACATCTAGCGGCTCCCGGCCCTGCGCTCGCTGCGGGCCCTGCCGGCTGCCCAGGCTTGTTCTGAGACTCCCGAGCACTGAGCGATCCCACCCCATCCCCCGAGACGCTCAGTTCTGGGATCTGTCTCCAGATCGGGAGTGTGGCGGGTGCTGCCAGGCTCAGCCCTCAGGATCAGCTCTTTTCAGCCTCCTGATGATTCCCGAGCAGGAGAAGTTGCTCCCAAGCTCCACACCGAACCTGGGGCTGGAAATGTCCTTTCAGAGGCTCTGGGCTGCACAGTCAGGAGTGCTGCTTGGCCTTGGAGTCTGCAGGCTGAGTGTCTCTCATCAAACCCCTCCCTCGCCCTTCTTCTCTCCCAGAAAATCCTAGTGCTGCCTAGTTTTCATTTTCAGTAACTTCTTTTAAATTTCACCCTTTATTTCAAAGGCTCCAAAGCACCTCCCTTCCCTTTTCAATTGCCAGCATGGTCCCACTCTGTCCTTCAGACAACCTCCAGGGCTGTCACTGCCTGGCAGGAGAGGGCAGGTAATCCCCCAGCTCTGGCAGAATTGTGATGCACAAAGGATTTGCTCAGTTTGTGAGGGGCTGAGCTGTTCTGGAAGATGGGCTCTATGTGTAGGTTCTTGCTTTTGGCTGAGGTCAGAGGGCTGCCAATTTTTATGACTTATTTTGTGGAGATCTGGGCTTGAAAGGGCAGAATGGAAGTGATCCTGTAACAGACAGCATGGATGCTGAACTGAGAGCCTGAGATTAAGTAACCCTAAAGCCAGAATTGCAGAGGTGGATGCCAGTTGTGGTTTTGAATTGGAAACCTCACCAGAAACCCTGTCTTGTTCTTCAGCTCTGAAGAGATTTGATGATGAAGACCTTTCCTCAGTTCTCTTCCAGCTTGCTTGCCCTTCTATAGGTGGGCTCTGTATAGGGTGCTAAATCCATCACAGCAAAATCTCTAATATTTTTACCAAGTGTGCAATGTTTTCCTCACTTTCATTCCCTAAAACATCAGTTTTGCATCAAGTCCTGCGTTACCACACATCCTGCCATGCTTTAAACTGTTCTAAAGTTGTCATGGTCATCACAGTGCTGGATAACAGCTGGTCACTGCTGTGACTGGCTGCTAGGTCAGTGTTAGAGGGTTGCAGGAAATCCAGGTCCTTCTCTTTCCATTATCTGAAGTGTGGGTTTACTGGGAAGAAAATCACTCTTAAGGAATGGCAGAGTAGGCTCAGCACCTATTTCTCACTGCTGTCTGGAATTTGATTGCCCAGACAGGCTCTGCAACATCCCTGCTCCAATATCCCTTCACACTGGGGGCTGACAGTGTGAAACTGGGCCTGAGGTTTCCAGTTGTGATGCATCAGCTGAAGAGATCCCAGTTTACTGGTGGGTTTGCAGGACTGGCAGGTAGAAACAGTTGCCTTTCCAGTGAATCAAACCCTTCTCCCAAAACTTCACATCACATTAGGGTACCCCTGTAGACCATTTCAGTTCCCATGTGCTTGTACACACCCCCACACCTTCCAACTCCCAAATTCTCCAGCTCCTCCTTTGGTTCTTCTACACCCAAAACCAGGTGTGGCAAGAATAATTTTTGCATTTCTCTTCTTCGAAATTCATATGGCATTTAAGGTAGGAATAAGTAGTGAAAAGCAAGCAGCTGTGTCTGTTATTTATTGTGAGTAAACCTGCTCCTGGGGCAGGTGGTGTTAAGGGAGAGTGTGTGCAGTACAGTTTTTACCATAAAAGCTCTTAGTTGAAATTAGGAATAATTTTTATCTTTTTAATATGCAGAAAAGGTTGAATTTCAGAACTACTAGGGCATGTGCCACAGAGGAAAGAAGATGGAAGGTCTTCAGTGAAATCCTATAAAGTGTGAACCAATGGCCAGTTCTCTCTGTACCAACTTGGCAAATTAATCAGCTTATTTGCAGGTGTCCAGTTGGAGAAAACTTGTGCCTGTGCTGGGCCTGTAAAGAAGCTCTAAAGTTATCAGTCCTGTTCTTTTAGCAGAAAATACTCATTTTTATGGAGATGCTCTGCCTGAAGGTGCCTGAGTTACAGATGATGAAAGCACTTTAGACAAGGGGTAGGCAGTGCCAAAGCTCTGCCTGGGAGCAGGGGAAATGGGCATCTGAGGTCTGCTGAGTCTCCTGGGGATGAGATCACCTCCAGTGGTCTTCCTGTAGATATTTGCCTTGCCAGAGGCTGGCACCTACCCCTTCCTCTCAGTGCAGAGCTGCCTTGAGGCACAGTGCCTGACCCAGGGTCTCTCTGCTTTAGGGGCCTGAGGCTGATTTCAGACTCAGCCCTTGGGGCTGCCTGTGCTCTCGTCTGTCACTGCCCTGCCAGTGTTATGGACAAAAACCAGCCCCTGAATTGGGTGTAGAGAACATTATTTGTTATCTTAAGAAGTAAAGATTAGCTTCTGATTCCTGGGCGGGCAAGCAGGCAGGGCGGAAAAAGCTATTGGCTGTCAATTCACACCTCTCCGATCTTATATGTGGAACTTTTTTGACCTTAATGGTCAAATAAAATTGTTAAATATCACAAGCTTCTCTGTCAACTTCAAGACAAACAGAACAATTTACATGGTATATAGAGAGCAGTGCCCTTCGCTCAATGAAGATAAAGGTTAGGAGTCCAGCCACCGAGAAATTTCTATTTATTGTTCAGCACTGTACACAAGGGGGTGAGGGAGGACTTAATAGCCAGTCCTTGCCTGGAAATTAGTGTAAATACTGCTTCACCCGAGGGAGCTGTGGAAATGTGGATGCCAGCAAAAACTTCAAATAGGCTCGGTGTAATATCACCTGCTTGGCTTCCTGGTTGGAGAGCCCACATCTCCTGTCTGCAGGGACAAATCCCTGAACTGCTCCCAGCCTCCTCCTTGAGCCAAGCACGGATGTGCCAGGGAAAGGGGCAGCAAAACCCTGGGGTGGCAAGGGGGGAGGCACTGGCAGAGCTGGAAATCAAACTCTGCTCACCAGAGTCGCCTCTGGACCCAAACCGCCTCAAACTCCCCCCGTTCTCACGTCTGGTCATACTCACACCCTCCAATACTTTTTTTATCTTCCAGATTCTGCGTGGGAGACAAATTTTTCCTGAAGAACAACATGATCTTGTGTCAGATGGACTATGAGGAAGGGCAGCTGAACGGGAGCTTCGAGTCCCAGGTTCAATAACAGCCCCTGCCTGGCTGGAGCACTGTGGGATGGGCGCTTGGCCGCACGAGCAGCGAGGGCGTCTGTCAGCTTGCCTGCAATATTTTTTTAATTCTTGGTCCAGAGAGGACTATATACATTGTAGTACTTTTCCCCCCCAACACAAAGCAGTTACAATTTTAGATGTACAGTTGTGCCTGCTTAGCTGAGCACTGCATTGCCTGTATGTTTGTGAGTTTTTGGGGTCTGGGGGAGGGCTCTGTACAGTCTGTTTTCTGTATATAAACTGGAACATTTATTTTATGAAAAATGTAATGCAATTTTATTACTGGTGTGAATTAAAAATTATGAATGTTTCCTGGTCATCTTTGCCGTGGTTTCTTCCCCGTGTGGCAAAAGCCATGCCTGTATTTCCTGTGCTTTAGACTGCTGGAAACGTGTACACAGCTCCCTGGAAACTGCATGGATCAGAGCAGAGGCAGGTTGTCTCATAATAACTGGGGGAAATGCTGCTGCAGGGTTGTGGAGCCTTCCATCCAACCACCTGCTTCCCTGGATAATGGGGGGAACGAGCTGGGGGCAGGTGGTGGCTGGGAACCCTGGGCATGGCTGGCAGGGCTGCTGTGCCCTGCTGGGCTGCTGGCTGAGAGGCTCCTTGTGGATTCAGACACAGCACTGCCATGGAATTCCTGCTGGCTGCCTGATCCGCTGTCTCCAGCGTGGGCTGCGAGGAACAGGCTCCCTGCAGCCCTGCCAACAGGTGCCTGGCCATTGATCAGAATATTAATTCCAAGGCTTTGCTAGGCAGTGGGGTTTTCCCGTGGGGCATCACTTGTGCAGGTCAGAGCTGCTGCGGGAGCTGATGTCAGGGCTGGGACGTGACCGGGCGCTGATGCAGCAGATCCCTGCTCCCAGCCCTTTCTGCTCACTCTGTGCCAGGTGCTTTGACCTCCCACGAAATAAAAGCGATCAGATTTGAAGCATCTCCCGGAGAAAGAATTCTGAACTGTGTTCCTGCTGCGATGCTTTGTGCAATGATTTTCAAGGTTATGCAATTCATGTGCAACCCACTGGACTGTATCAAACACATTTCTTTGTATAGTGAGTGTCACTTTAATATAGTGCACCAGTAGCTGTAAAGGATGGCTGCAATTCTATTTATTTTGTCTTCTTTCCTTTCCTAGATTTACCCCCCTTTCCTTTAATAAATAGACACCGAGTACTTTTTTTCTGATGTGACTTAATTGGTTGCTGGTCCTGGGTCGCTTGTGTGTGTTCTCTGAATTGCAAATGCCAGATGCAGTGCAGCTTGGTGCTGCTCTACCTGTTGCATGAAATGCTTTTATGTACACCTGTGCTGAATAATGGCTAAGCAGAAGCAAAACACCACCAGACACTTAGCATGCTTCAAAATATCACCTGTCATCTAGAGCTACCTCAGACATGTAGATTGATTCAGTGATTTTGCTTCACAAACATGTTTTGGGTTGGGAGACCCAGTATAAAATGTGTGGCCTCATCCCTTTTTATTCCCATAAACATGGAATAGGAATTAAAGAGCCACTTAGAGCTGCCTATGCATATGTGGTGTTTAAACTGCTGTTCTGTTTTAGTGCTTTTGGGGGTGGGGGGATGTTGTCTTTTGAGAAACTGTAGAGCTGATGCTCTTTTTGTAGAGGCTGTTGGAGGCAGCCACCCTGGGGCTACGGAAGGAGCAGCTTGTTGCCCAAGTGTTTCCATTCCTTGCTGAAATGGGCTGCCAGACAGCCCCTGCCCCTGCCTGTGCTCTGGATTGATGGATCCCTGCCTGCCTGCCCGCCCGTGGGATTTGCTGCAATTCAGCGCACAATGGCTGGGCAAGGCTGCTGTCCTGTGGTGAGGAGGGGAGCAGTAAAGCCAAACCAAAACCACTCACCAAACAAGCTAGAGGGGCTGTTCAGTTTCAGTTCAGATTCTTAAGGAGGGTTTTGGTACCAGTTTAAAAATTGAGTACTTCAGAGAAAGGCACCTTAGTTACACCATGGGCCATGACAGGAGCAGTGGCTTCCCATTGCCTCCCTGCACTTGCCCTTGCTGTGAAATGCAGGCACTGCTCCCCTGCTGGGGTGCAGGGGCTTCATTTCTGATGGGCAGCCCTCTTGATTTGTCACCATTGCTGTAGATCTGATTCCTGATACCTAAGGAGAAATTTCATGATGCTGGCTCATGCAAAAGCCCCAGCTGGAGACTGGGTGGATGGGAGGAATACCTGGGGCAGGACACAACTCAGTGCTGAATAGGGTGGGGCAAATATCCAATTGTCTTATATTTTAAAATGAAAAAATACAAAGGAGAAACTGCAGCATCTGTGTCCCTCTTTTCTGTGTCTGCACAGCAGACAAGGGCTACCTGCCACAGCCTGTGCCCCAAAGAGCATTGCAAGTGGGACACCTTTAAAAATAAAAATCCCAGGAGGACAATGCAATCATGAATTCTTGTCTGAATGCTGCAAATTTGCTTAATAGAAACAAGGGCTGGAGTGCAGGCCTGCTCTTGAATAATCGCTTCCACTCTACGGAGCAGAGCATGGAAACCTTTTGATGGTGTTATAGTCATCACTTGGCATAAATATTCATTCGAGGAATCAGAGCAGAGTAAATGGCATTTTAGCTGCTAATAATTTAGTATTAGCAGATAGCCTTTTTACTGCTAAAGATAACCACTGCTTAATCAGTTTAGTGACCACTGGCATGTAGTATGACATTTAAGCCTGTGCCTCATTCCCCATGTTGGGGACACGACTGCCACTGACCCCTCTGCCCAAGCCTCCATCGTTCCCAAAGTCAGCCCCAGCTGCCAACTGCACTCAACTGGCTTGAACTTCTGCATTATCTGCCATTTGCCTCCTTATCTTACATCAAAGAGGAATTTTAAGTTCATACTATGGATGCTAAAATCTAGGATCTTCTGTCTCTTTCTCTTTTTGTGGTCAGGGCTAATGGCTGATCACAGCACAGTCTGATTTTGAGATTAAAAAACAAGCCAGTGTTTAAAGGCAATCAAAATCTTAGGCTTCGTCTCCATTCATCTTTAATGCTGGTGTAATTGCTGCACAGATTCTGGCTCTTCCTGCAGACTTAATTTATTTTATTTTTGGAGCATGCCCCTGTCTGTCAGAGAGATGTTATACTTCCCTGAGCAGCATTAGCGCTATTGAGCACTCCGCCACCAGCAATCCAGCTCACCCCATTTCATATCTTGCCAAACAAGTTAATCTAATATTAACAGCGGTTTGTTACCTCGTTGTTAGCTTAATTTACTTTACAAGAAATGTTATATTTGCATTTCATCCCTCTGTCACCGCGCTTCCCAAGGCCAAGAAGGGATGGCTCGGTCCCTCGGCACACAGGGGAGGGGGGCATCACCCCCACCAGGCATCTTCCCTAATTGGCCAGGGGGGATGTGGGGAGCTGGGAGGAGGATTTCCAAAGCCACAGAGCAGGTCCTGGAAATGCAATATTGGGAGTAGCACAGATGCTGCTGCTGCTCTTCCAGGAATAGAGCTGAGTCGGAGACAGCGGCTTTCCCTGGCGGCACACACATCCAGGAAATGTCTTTAGCATGGAAATCAGCAGGCCCATGGGCACGGGGCAGATGTCTGCAACACCAACAGCTCCCTCAGGCTTTCAGGGAGTGCTCCCAGACCATCCCCTGCACACCCCAGGACTCACCCAGGTCTGTCTGTCTGTCTGTCTGCCAGCGCAGGAGCGCCATGCGCCTCACTTCCAAATCTCTGGGGTGAGCGAGCTGTGAGCAAAGTCCTGCAAGCAATCACTCAAAAGCCACTTCCCCAAATGATCCACAGCCCCACAGAGCAGCACCAGATGTGCTTGATGGGCAGGGGGATGGAGCTGGGGATGCCCCATGGGGTGATGTCAGTGATCCAGTACCTGGGGCTATTCCAGCTAGGTCAGGGAATGTGGAGTTGTTGGAAGTGGAAATGGCTTTCCAGTGAAAGCTTCTGACTTAATTGTTCATTAGCTCACTCTGTGTCCCATTGCTAAACCCTGTCCTTGTTTGTGGAGCCCTGGCCTCCCTCCTCCTCCAGCAGCTGCTGCCTCCACTGCTTAAAGGAAGGGAATGACCCCGTCTGGGTGTCCTGCTCTGGTTTTATAGAAAATGCTGAAGGATGCCAAGGGCAGCTCTGGCCAGGCTGAGACATCTGGCAGGGCAGTTTTGTGTTGCTGAGGTTTTTTGTGAAGGTCTGAGAGAAAGCAGGGCTGGGAGGACCAAACCCAGAGAAACAGCAGGAAACAGGAAGGTGGAATGAAGCAGGGGATCAGCTGCAGATGAAAGCACCAAATATTGGGCGATTTTTGTGAGTGATTGGAGGGCAAGTGCCCAAAACAGAGAGCAGTTTGCCACAGAAGCACCATGAAGCCCCTCATAAGTGATGTAAACAGTGGAAGTGTAAATACAAATGCACATCCAGCCTCTCCTGCTCACTGGCCACATGAACCTGAAGCTGCAGGAGCTTCCTGCAAGGAATGTTTCACTGCTAACTTAAATTATTTGAGGACAGGAAGGAAGTGCTGCCTGCTGTCTGCCTGAAGGGGAGCAGAGGGCCCAGCTGCCTTTTTTAGTCCTTGATAATAACACTGCTGGAAAGAAACGTTGCTAATGCAACCTGGGCTTTTATGGGTGATTTTACTTAGAAAATTACCTTGAGAATAGCTTTATTGTTATTGAACAGAATCAGGCATTTTCTTAAAGGTCTTGACATCCCTGCAGAAACTAGAAAATTGTGATTTTATTTAATGAAAATACCGTTGTTCAAAACCCATTTCACTCTGGGGTTTACCCACAGCCCCATGTGCCTCCCAGCAGTGGAAAAGCATCGATTTCCTCTGGTCTGCCTCTCCCTCTGAAGCTCACGTGGGGATTTTTCACCCCAAAATGCTTCCCTATGCACTTTGTTATCCATGTCTTTCCCAGTGGGGTTACATATAAGCATTTTAGTGGTAATAGAGTGGCCATCAGTGCTGCTCAGAAAGGACAAACTCTGGTGACAGCCACCCTGGAAGCGGCTGGATTGCTCTTCTCCCCTTGGCTTTGGGTCCCATCACAGTGGTGACTCCTCAAGCCAAGCCCTCCAGATGGTGCCCCAAGGGCAGGGGATGTTCAGAACACTGCCCAAGGTGTCCCTGTCCCCATCCTCCAGCAGCAGCTACAGGAAGGGCCCCAGCCCTCAGGAAGGGCTTTTCAGAAAATCTGTTTTTAACCTAAGTAGCCCCTTTAATGGTCCGTGCTTGGGTTCAGAAGGAGGAACTTCTGTTTGCAGTCTGATTTTCTGAGAGTATCTTTGTCATCATTTAGGGTGTTTTTAATTATTATTTCTTAAAATTCTTGCTGAAGAGAGCCCAGAGATGCAGTGAAGCATCTTGCCTTGGCAGCACACACAGTGTAGTCACAGCAGCCCTGGGGGGCTGAGGCAATGACCTCTGACAGAGGAGGAGGAGGAGGAGGAGGAGGAAGGGGAGGAAAGGTGCCCCAAAGTCTCAGCTGGAATGCAAAGGTTCAGGACACAACATCTTCCAGAGCAGGATCCCTTGCCTTTCCCCTCAGAGGAAGCTCTAGGAAATGCCATCCTTTGGCAAGATACATCAGCTCTGTGGCTCGGTCGTGGCCAGAGTGACAGCCCAGGGGCTGCTCCTGGCTGCCCTTAGCCAGGTCCCCTCACCCCACTGGGGAGCAGCAGCCTCATAAATAATTCCTCAGTGCAATGGCAATGTTGTAAAACATGAATATTTAGTGCATGCATAATAGTTGTTTATTCATACTTAAATGTCAGCTGATGAAAACATATCTAAAAGGCTCCATTCCCGGGGAAGCCCAGGCAGCTGCAGGAGATGGGATGCAAAGTCACTCTGGTTCTTGCCACACTGAAACCCAGGGCAGCAGTGATGGACCCTGCACTCTCCAGCTGCTGCATATTCCTGCTCCCTGGTGCCAGACCTGGGGGAGCCGGTGCTGCCACACTCCTGGCACATCCATCTCCCACTGAGGGAGGGTGTCACGTCTGTGCCAGAGCTGAACTTGGCTAAAACTCTGCCAGTTTGGGGTGTGCTCTCCCAGCAAGGGCGATGCGGTGGCCAAAACTTTGCAGCACAAGGATGCTGTGGATGCAGGGATGTGGCCAAAGGTGCAGGCAGGCGTTCCCCCCTCATCCTGCCTGTCTCCTGCCTGCTCCCCTCACGCACACCAACATTCCACACTTGGGAAGGGGGGAAAAAATAAAAAGAGAGAGAAATGAATTATCAGTAAAGAAACACAAACTTATGAAGGACAATTTTTTCTGCTGTCAATACACACAAAGAGACAAAAATTGGAAGCTTTTGAGGAAAAGAAATGCGTCTGAACTTCTGAGAGAGCGAGAAAGTACTGAAAAGCCCTGCCATGCCGAGCTCCTCTGAGGTAACTTCTGTGCTTGGAAAGAATATTTCAGAAGACATTTTATTCTTTAGAAGATGCCAAAAATGCAAGACTTGGCACTTTAACAAAACAGAAAAAGGAAAACACATAATCTTCTTAACTAGTAAGTCTTTGAGCCCAGGATCACATTGTTGCCATATAATAAAAAGGGATGTTATGCAGTAAATTGGGCAGTTAAGAATTCTGTGCATACTCAAAATCGTGACATTTCAAGGACAATAAAGTTGGCTGGCTCGTGGCCATTGGCCATACGAACAGAAAACAAAAAAAATGGATTGTCAGCTGGTTATTCATACCGCATTACAAAACAAGTCTCCCAACAGGCAAACACTCTTTATTGCTTGTGTTTTTGCTCCAGAAATATATTTTTTAATTAAAAAAAAAAAAGAGTTCTCGCAGCATTCATCTTACAAATGTTAACCCCTTAAAAGACAATTCTGACATGCTTTGCCGCTGGCTTTTCCACTTTATAAATGTTCTACAGACAAGGAGAAAATCAGAAGGAAAAATTTATTTCTCACATGGCATAAGTGTCTGTTTCTTTATGGAGAGAAAAAAAAACAAGGCATTTGAGACAGCTTTTATGCTATTAATCCCATGGGATGCAATTAATCATGTGGGATTAATTTGTTTTGATTTTTGGGGTGTCTGACTTGAAATCATACATGGAGAGTTGTTTTCCAGAGCAAACACAGAATCTGTGAGCGTGTGCCAGATGATGTCCCCAGAGCTGGTCCCAGTTTGGTGATGGGCTGCCCAGTGGGGCTGGGGGCACGGGTGGTGGCTCAGGGAAGGGGACCTGGCGTGGGCAGGGCGTTGTTTTGGCTGTGGCTGTGTCACTTTAGCACGTGTGTCACTTCACCCTGACCTGCAGGGCTGTCCAGGCTCCCCGAGGGCTGAGCTGCTACTGCATTGTTGCACACTGTGCACAGACAATGATCCTGCCTCCCCTGTGGCTGCATTGCCCACGGGCAGTGATGCTGCTCCTCCCGTGCATCCTGCGGGCCCTGCTTGTCCAGGTTCACCAGGAATGCTGAGGCACATCCTGCAGCTCTCTGACACGCTGCTGTGTCCTTCCTCTGTCTCTTTAACTGTCCCAGGGGTTGTGCTGGAGCAGCTGCAGGTGGTTTGCAGCATGATGATCAGGGCTATACCTTCTGCAGGTGGTGCTGGAAGCTGGTGTGGGGTGAGGTGCTGTGAGTCTCTGCTTGGAGCAGGTCAGTGGGCTTTTTCTGAGCTTTTGTTTGGGCTGGAGAAAGTGCAGGATGGGTCTGCATGTCCTGGGTGAGGGAGTGAGCCTTGTGGTGGGTACAGGGTATGTGCTGGTGCTCTGTTGTTCTGGCTTCTGGTTAAGAGCTGCAATAGCATGTAAGGAAAAGAATGTCAAATCACTGGTTGATTCACATCCCCTTGGCTGGAGGACAGGTCTGCTGTGGGGGGAATGATGCCCCCGTTTGGTACAAAGCTCCCATCCCCTCCTGCTGGGTTTTGGGAGAGAGACTGAGTCAGGCTGTTGTGGTGAGAGTTTTTCACCTCTCTCATTTAAGTAAATCTGCTCTGACCACAATGTAGGGGAGAGGCATGGTCAAAAAAAAAAAAAATCTCTGTTTTTTGGAAATGCTGGTTGGTTGTTTGCAGAAATGACACTGGAACTAATGCAAATAAACTTTTTGCCTGTCAAGCTACTGTATTTCCCTCATCCTCTGAGTCCTGCTCTTCTGTAGTAGCTTCCACTTTCTGTGACCCTGGTTTCCAAACATTTCCCTTGCTTCTCCCTCTCCTCCCACTTCTTCAGCATCTTTTTCACAGTGTGATTTTTCTCAGCCTTTCTTTCATATTTTTATCTACTTTTGTCTCTCCCCTGGCTCTGCCTGTATGTGTTGTTTCCTGTATTTACCTTGTTTTGATTGCACATTCTGTGGGACAAAGCACAATGCTGCCATTTTGTGGGTAATTAAATCCTCCTGGTTGTGGTCCAGCCAGTGGGACAACTCATGCAGGAGGGTATAAACTGCCTGGATTTGCATGCAGAGCCTGTCATCTGCTGTGAATCATTTTGGGATGCTTTTGCATGAGCGAAGCTGTTTAAAAATAAATTGTATTGTATTAGACTAATGGAAGATAATAAATTCAGTTGGTCTTTTAGCTTAAAATTCATCAATGTCTGGAGCTGGAGGGGGGAAGGAGCTGGAGGACATTGAGCCATCCTGCAATTAATGGCCAGGAGCTCAGTTCTTGCCAGGCTGCCGTGATGCCCACACTGCTCTGGCAGCTTGAGGGTGGCACAAGCACTAAACCCCTCTAAAAAAGGCAAAAACCACCCAAAAAACCCTCCCTTCTTTTAAACATCAATTAACAAAATACTCTTTAATCAAAGCCTGCTCCAAGTGGCACTAGGCAAAGGCTTATTCCAAGATCAGAAACCTTTGAATTACTGAAGCCTTTCAACCCTGATGGCATTTGATGTCCCCATGCCCTTTTTGGGGGGGGATGTAATTTCCCCAACATCAGAACGTGTCAGCTCTGCTCTGATTTTGGCCAGCCAATCCACCAGTGTGGGAGAGGGGTTGCAGACTCAAGCCTGAAGCTTGTGCAGGTCATCACTGTGCATTTTTGGGGAGAACAGCTCACAGAGTGCAGGACCTGTCCCTGTGCTGCCTCGCTGCTGTGTCACAGTGCTCCTGGGACAGTGTCCCCTGCAGGGACAGGCGCCTGCAGCCCCATCCCGGCCTGGAGGTACTGCAGCAATGGGTTTGTTGTTATTTCTGTGCATCCCCACCTGCTCCAAGCGCTGCTGCCCCTCTCCCGTGCCCCCGTGTCCGTCTGTCCCAGCCATGCTCCCGCTGGTTCCCTGCTCCGCTGCAGACAGACTGCGGCCCCAGGTGGCTCTGGACAGGGTCCCTGTGCTGTGACAGCCCCTGGTGCCCAGCCCTGGCTCCGGCAGAGGGGCCTCTCTCCCACCAAGATCCAGTTGCTTTTTCCCTCTCTGTGGATGATGCCTTCCTGTCCCGGTGATGTTGGGAATTTGGGGTGATTCTGGGGACTTTGCAGAACAAGGAGGCTCTCACCTTCTACAAGCACATGGAGGAAAAGCAGTTTATCAGTAGAGCAAATAACTCACAGTGAATAATTCCTTCAACAAGCACAACTCCTATTTTTGAATATCTGCAAAGGGGCTGTTTCTGAAACTGCCCTGCAAAGGGTTCTTTCTGAAGCTGTTGGTACTCAGAATTAATGGAGTTTGGGGTTTTTTCCCCTTTTGGTTTGGGGTGTGTGAGTGTGCTCTGGCTGTGCTGGCCAGCTGCAGTGCCTCACACCAATTGCCTCTCTGGTACTGCCAGAGTAGCCCAGCACTCTCCCTGTACAGAACCAGGACAAATTTCCTGGAAATGTCCTAATTCCCTGAAAATATGGCAAAAGCCAAGGCTGGTGTGGACAGGATTAATATTCACCTAACAAAAAAGGCTCTGTAGGCAATGCTGCAAGGTGAAGACAAAAGCCCTCTAAGCTGGGCTGCTCATGTTTAAACTCACCTGAGTGTCTGAGAAAGTGGCCTGCATGCATTTTTCCTAGTAATTTCTATTTTCTTATGTTTGACCCAATACAACTGTTAGTTTTCTTTCATGTTTCCAGTGGTGCTTCGCTGAGGAAGCCAAGAGTGTAATTTATGGAAGGAAAAGGTGCAGCAAATAGATGCTTTGGCCTTATAAAGTACTCCTGCCACTTAAGAAGCCACTTGATGAATGGAACCTTTGGTTGATGTCATTTGCTGGCTTTGTGAGCAGCTCCTCCTAAAGTCTTGCTTTGAGGAAAAGCATATTTTAAAAAGTGTGTGCATGATCTGGACTCTGCTGTTACAGGTTGTGATGGTGTTCACAGGGGTTCTTGAATTGGGGAAGAGACGAGGATCTGACTCCATGTTTCAGAAGGCTTGATTTATTATTTTTTTATATATATTACATTAAAACTATACTAAAATAATAGAAGAAAAAGATCTCATCAGAAGGCTGGCTAAGCTAAGAATAGCATCAGAAAAAATGATAACAAAGCTTCTGTCTTGGACAGAGAGTCTGAGCCAGCTGAGTGTAATTGGCCATTAATTACAAACAAACCAACAGATCTACCTGTTGCATTCCACAGCAGCAGATAACCATTGTTTATATTTTGTTCATGAGGCTTCTCATCTTCTCAGGAGGAAAAATCCTAAGGAAAGGATTTTTCATGAGAAGATGTCTGCGACAGCAAGTGGTGAGGCTCAGGGTCCTGGAAACTCAATTTATGGCTGATAACAGGATCAAGCAGCACTGGGGTAACCTTCCCCCCTCAGCTGTCCCCAAACATTGCATTTACAGCAGCAGATAAGGGCTGTGAGAAGGCTGCAGGTACAAGCACACCTTGCTTTGAACCTCTGCTCTATTTCCTCGCACACAGACCACTGGCAGGGCTCATCTGGCCAGAGTTTACCCTGCCCATCCATGTCCCAAATCCCAAGGGGGTGACTTGGCAGGGGCTTTCTCAGCAGCAAGGTGTGATGTGCAGCACATGATTGGCTATGTGGTTATGGCTGCCTACCCCACAAAAATAAAACAAGCTCAGGTTTTATCCCTATCAGCGAAATCTCAAACCAGTGCCCCTTCCCCGTGGCTGGAGATGGTCTGACACAGGAGGAGGCTCCAGGGCTGCCTGCTGCAGATGTGAGAGGAGGAATTTGGGATTAGGGGTCTGGTCCTACAGCGTTCTGCTCCAGCTCCTCTCAGATTGTTGGCTCTGCCCTGAGTTTTTTGGGGATTCCTTGCAGAGCATTGCACTGCTGTGGTGCAGACACCTCCAGTGAGACATTCCCAGTGTGTGTGTGTGGAGCACAGGAGCCACACCTGGGCTGTGCAGCAGGTGAAGCTGCACCTGCAGTGGGATCACTGCCCTGGTGAATTACACTGCTCAGGAGTTCACTAGATCAACTTTCTAGTCAGCCCAGGTCTTCTTTTTTTTTATTATCCAATTAACTGTACATGTTAATAAGAAATTTTCTTTTTATATAAAACTGAGCAATTTTTTTTTCTCTGCCTGGAGTAACATAAATTGACCTTTGCATATATAGCTTCAGTGTCCTGGGACTGATTTGTGGATATATATTGCCGCTTAGAAAGGCGGTAATTTACAAGTGATTGTTTGGAGGGCTTCAAATTACCACCACTCATATATATGGATATATAAACAAAAATTGAAGCTTCTTGGGACATTCTACATAAACAATTTTCTTGGGAAGAAAAAAAGATTCTCAATAAAAATACTGATAATAATAATAAAGCCCAGGTTTTTTTATATCTATGCCACTACATAAAGTAGGGGTAGATTACTTCAGTCCTTCATTTATATTTCAGCATTTCTGGACCATCTCCTCTAACATTTTATCTTTTTTTTTTTTCCTTCCATCATATATAAATAAAATCCTCCTATATTCCATTCCTGCTAGATTTGGGGTGTGGAGGTAGCAGAAACCTTGCTGCCCAGCCCTGCCTGCCTGTGCTCTGGGAAGAATAGGGATGGGAAGGATTAGCTCCAGCTCCCTTAATGAAATATCACTTCAGCTTCTAAGTCTGTCTCACAGGAAAGTGCATGCATGCACCCAGAGAAACACTTTGGGAAGCTGCTGGTGTTGTTTATGGCCCTGCTGCTGGGAGCTGCTGACAGTGTCTGCTCTCAGCAGTCAGGCTGTTAAAGCCACATACCCTAAAGTCCCTGGTTTACTTTGGAAACTATTTCTATAAGGTTTCTTGGCTTTCCTGGTCCGTGACAGAAGAAAATCCCAAGCAAGAAGCAGGGTCAGCAGGAGCAGCCAAGGGCACAGGTGCAAGAGGAGCCCTGCAGCAGCACCACTGAGCATCCAGGGCTGTGCATCTGCCCACAGCATTGGTCCAGCCTCCAGTGTCTGTGCTCTGGGGGCAGCTGCAAGGAGGTGTCACATTGTAAGGTAAAGGGGCCTTTCAAGCCATTAATTTGTCACGTTGCTGTTTACATTATTGGGGTTTTAGCTCCTGTGAACTTTGAGGCGTTTACAACACACGTGCTGTAGTTTTGTGATTTTTTTTTTCTCAAAGTTATAAGCAGGTTGATGGAAGTTTAGATGACTTTGTGACATGAAAGTAGATCCTTTAGTGGTAGTTAATGTTCCTTGCCCATCAGAAACCAAGTAATTTTTAGTCCCTTTAATTAAAGCAAGCAGCACAATCTGCCTTCAGCTGCCAGCGTGCATTTCCAATGAAGGGTTTAAAAATGAGCCCAACTTGAGTAGAGGGAAAGGGATCTCAGTGCAACAAGAACATGCCTTTAATTGAGATTAGTTGGTCCATATTCCATTAGCAAATCCCACCCCATGGCCACTGTTCCTGCAGAGGCAGGCAGGATTTATCAGCCTCAGTGCTCCCTGGTGCTGCTGCACTCCCAGGGAGCGAGGCGGGACAGGCTGCTGTATATCACCCATCTCCTGCTCACCAAATGATGATTCAGATTCACACTGAGATCCATAAAAGTCAGTGGTTTATTGCTGTCTTGTATTTCTGTATTAACCACCTCATTATCATCCCAAATGGAGTATAAATCTGAGGGTATCCAGTTGCTCCAGCCCGTATGCTTGCGCTCCCCCGTCTCCTGCCATATAAATCTCGGCTCTGGGTAACAGGAGGGACCCAGATCCAGGGCGGGAAGGGTTTGTAAAGGAGCAGCTTCCCCTCCTTGGGGCCAGCTGGGCAGTGCTCCATGCTCTCCTGACTTCTCTGCTCCTCTGGGGGAGCAGTGGCACTGATGCTTGCCAGGAAAGCTGAGGACACAGAGCAGTGGCAGCTGCCCAGCCACACATCCCTCCTACATTTAGGAGATGTGCTGGTCCCTCAGAGACAGGCCTGTCTTTGGGCTCTGGGGCATTTTGTGGGTATGGTGCTGGCTTTGTTCAGCCATGGGGTGGCTCATAGGAAGCCAGTTGCCATGTGGGAACCACTGGGGAGAGCCCCAGGCACCCTGACCTTGGCCACACGCCGCCTGCTTTGGGCACTTGGTGTCTTGGTCTTGTGTTGGACAAAGCCCCAAATAAACAATGGGGCTGGACCAGGCTGGTCAGATCGTGCCACAGGCAGCCATGGCTAGGAACAGGATGGACCTTGAGGTGTGTGGGGGATTCCCTGCTCTGGAAAGCCCTGAGGGCTGACAGTGAAGCCCCTCCAACGCACTGATGTGAGATTTGATGCCACATCCACAGCTCATTGCGTGTCACAGTCAGAAATAATTGCAGGATTTGGCACATGATCTTTTGGTCAGGATTTCTCATCCCTCAGAACAGGTGCCATTAGGAGGAGATGACTTTTCCTGTAGTTCAAGACTACCCATGTGTGCTTCCAGCTGTTGGTGAACAATGCTATTCTTAGCAATGAAGTGTAGCTTTCCTAAAATAAGCTCTGGGGGAAAAAGGTGCAACCTTTAGACCAAGATGTCCCAAAGGCAGCAGCTCTGTCCCTCTCAGCAGAGACACATATTGCTTTTCTCAGAGAGCTTTTCTTTTTTGTTAATCTCATTCATTTGGTGAGAGGAAATTAAATAAACCATAGGGAAGGCAAAATAAGTTTAAAATTACAATTATTTTCTATTTCTCCATAATACCAAGCACTTTTGGAGCAGGTACCTCTTAAAACCTGTTAATCACTACCAGCTATTTTTTCCACTCGTTCCCATCCAAAGCAAAGTGATGAGTTTCCCAGAATTTGATAAATTACACCCCTCTCTTGCAAATTATTGTCCTTCAATCTTCTACCACCACATCTGGTCTTGACACATGGGCTGGAGAGGGCAGCAAGCTTTTAAACCTCATTTAATGCTCGTACCCAAGAGGTGCAGATTTTTCTGGGTTTCTCAGAGGTTGTGGTTACTTCTCCCACTCTGCATGAAGGCTTTTAAAAGGTATTATTATTGTTATTATTATTATAATTATCATTATCATCACAGTGCTGCTGATTCTGAGCTGATTCAGACACCCAGGTCATGTATACTCTAGAGCAAATCTTTGGAGGAGGGAAAAAATGTCAGAGACAGATACATTAGGGACACAATGAAGAGCCTGTTGGACATTATGCTCAGTGCTGAGACTGCCATGAGGACCTGTGGCTCTTCTTCTCTTCCTACTCCCTGTCCGTGAGATGCTGAACTCCACTCGTTGCCTTCCCTCCGGCACCAGGTTCCCCTCCCTTTGCTCTTTATTGTTGGCTGCTGAAATATCATGTAGCTGCACCAGGTGGTTTGTTCTGTGCCTGATTTCCCTCTTTTGGGTCTCTTCTCCTCACAGAAAGGAGCTGTTCCCATTTGGCAAGTCCTGGGCTGTCGGCTCCAGGCAGGTTTTCCCTCATTAACCCCTGAAGATGCATTGGTAACATGTCAGTGTCATACACTCCATCATGCAGTGAGAACTATTAAGTGCACGTTGTTATTCCTGGATTCAGACCTCCACTGCCTCTCTGCCTCCCTGGGAGCCTGACGTAACGACCAAATACGATGTTATGGATGATGGGTAGAGTGAGCAATCTTCCTTCCCCTCCTGCTCGTTTTTTTTTACATTTATTTCCCCCCACTCTAGTTGATCTTTCCCACATTGCACCAAGCAAAAGCAACTGGGGCTAGCAGCACAGTCTTTTGTGGTGTTTTTAGGGTGTGGGGGAGAAGCAGCTGCCAGCTGATAAGATAATCCTGGTTTTGAGACTCCTGAAGATGCCCAACACCCAAAACTTCTGCACTGTCCTTCTGCAGAACACAACATTTAATTGGGAATTTTTTCCTACAGAGAACTGTATCTTCTGCAGCATTGCATTGCCTTTCCAGAATGCCTTTAGGGCTCAAAAAAACATTCATCTTAGGAAGCCTACAGGGTCTCCAGTGAGGAATCTGAGTTAGCAGCAAACAGGAGAGTGGGCTCAAGCACTTCCTAGTGTGCACACTCCTCGTGCACCCAGGTGTTAAGAGGCAGAGTATTGCAGGCAGGTTCCCTGGAAAAAGGCAGAGAATTGCAGCCTCTCTGGTGATGGAATCAGCTGCCTGCTCAAACTTGGAGGCAGTGGTTTGCTCAATTCATGCTTATGGATACAGTCTTCTCTTTTAAGACCTGGTCCAGTTGCTCTAACATAGTTTTGGGCTCCTGAGGCAAGTCAGCGCCAGGAGAGGGTGAGAAGAAAGGAATTTAATCAGAAAGGAAGACACTTCCCCAAACCTTCATTCATTTTTTGTGTGTGTGCATTTGCTGGAGTGTCCCCACAGGCTCTGGTCACTGCAGACTCCTGCAGGCAAAGATGATTTACCCTGACTTTGGAGCTGCCACGAATGAAAGGCACTTAACAAATGCTTCTGAAAGAAGAAAACCTCTGTACTCCTCTCCTCGTCATTCACTTTCAAATTGATAAGTTAAATACTGTACTCCAGCATAAACATTTCTCAGGGACAAAGTATAAACATTTCTAGTGGAGTGCACTTAATACAATTTTGTTTGCCAAGTGGCGCTGCCTCCTCCCAAGCTGCGTCTATGAGAGGGTTTTATTTAAATAGAGATATAAATTAATTGCACTCAGCACAGCCTCTCATCCCAGCTCTCTCCTGCATCCGTACCCTTGGACTCCGTGAAGGAAAGGGCAGGTGGGAGCTGTGGCAGCTGGAATACTGGCAGGACACCACTGCAGCCCTTCCCCTGCCTGCTGCCTTCCTGCTCTCTCCTATTTTTATTTTTCCATTGCAAGACATATGACTGGATTTGCTTTAGTTAGATGGATGCAGAGGCAGCTCCATGAAAGATCTCCTTCCCAAGGCAGGGGTTAATGCAATGTTTTGTGACCTGGCTCTACAGTGAAGGGTGACATCAACTCCCAGACAGCTGGATTAGATTAATATATGTCAGATATTTTAAGGTTTCATTCAGGAGAAAGCCTAATTTTAGACTTTGATTGAATGGCCGTCATGGTAATAGCATGGATAATTTCCTTTCAAAACTGGTAAAATTTAAGTTTCGATGATGTCTTAAACTGGGCCCAGTTTATTAACAAACCTGAGCTTTCTTATATCTGTCTGTTCCTTCTCTACCCGAATTCCTGTTTAGGTATAAATTATGCAGAGGCTGCTTAAACCTGACTTTCCTCCAATACCTACTCCTGCATTTTGTTCATCTCTGAAATACTTTGGAGCAAAGTAAGGAAAAGTGCCATCCTTGTGAATGGAAATCAATTTTACCATCTAGACCAAAATTTCCATGTTTTGCAAAGGAAAAGCAGAGCGGGTACCAGAGCCAAGTGTTTTGAGTGCTGTGGAGCCTCCCTGCCCCTGCCACCTTCAGAGGAATATGAGCAGTCACACACTCATGGCATTGTAGAATAGGGGACCTCAAGCATCATCTGGTCCAATCTTTCTTGTCAAAAGCATGACCTGGAAAAAAAGGCCCAGCTGAATCTTAGAAGTGTCTGTGAGTCTACCATTTATTTCCCTGTGGAGATTATTCCAAAGGCTGATTGTGCTCAGTGTGAAAAAATTTCCTCTTGTGTCGATCTGAAACATCCCCAGGAATAACTCGTAGCCATTACCATGTCTTCTCCATGTGAAAAAGGGAGTTTTGATCTTTGCAGTCAGGGGCTTATGAACTGTTTTGGGGGTTGTTTCCTCTTCTGTGAGATGTCAGAACAGCTATGTGGATAATTTTGTCTGAGAGGTTCCTTCCACAGAAGTCTGACCTGCTCATTGTGAAAGCCAAGGGGAGGCTCGGGGCAGGGGGTGAAGGCTGGGGATGGAAACTTCAGCTCAAGTGCTGAAATGGAAATCCCATGGATCCCAACCTGCTTGAGGCTCCTCCAAAGCTCTGCCCAGCTCCTCCCCACCAGGAGTGGTGATCTGTCAAGCCTGCAGAAACAAACTTGTTCTCATAAAACAGCAGTAATTTTATGGTGCAAGAGGAGAAATGTACAGCCAGCATCTTGCTGCTCATCAGAAAAACAGCAGCTACCTTTTGTACAGCTCTTGGGTCTTTCTGTTGTTTTTTTTTTAAGATTAAAAACCTCCCAAGGAAGGCTTACAAAGTTTATGGCAGAGGTATACAAGAAGCGAATTAAAATTCCATAAATATATTTGCTGGCTAAAATTTATACATCCTGTATTCCTCGGGTATCTAATTAGATCCAAGAAGAAAATAGCCCTGCAAAGGATGGGCATTTTGTTCAAATAATTTTTAAAAATTGAGCTAAATAATGGCCATTTTATACTGCACACAATATAATTGTTCTTCTTGTGTTGGGGAGCAGTTATAAATTATCTGGTGTCCCATTCAGCCTCGTTGCCAGGCCGAGTACCAAACAATTGTGAATATAGTTACTGGGCACGTAAATTCACAGTTTTCTGACAACTGCACTGTTACTGCTGCTGCTAACTAACATTCTGCATAAAAAATGCAATCCCTGGGAAAGAAGGAGCATTTATCTAAGTGCTGACATTGAAACATTCTGAATAACTCCTTGAATCATTTGTACTATTATGGGGAGAAAATGTAATTATTGTAATCAGCCTTGAGTCTGAGGCCATGTTGTTTTAAAAAAAAAAAAAAAGAAGGGAGAGGGGAGGGGGAAACCAGATCTGAACAACGAAAATGAACCTTGATAATGGAGCAGCCTTGAATTCCACTTCATTTATCACACTAATGGATGTCAAGATGACCTCAATCAAACATTTTGTTTTCCAGTTTTAAGCAATGGAAAATGTTTTTTTTTCCCCCTCTGGGAACAAAAAAAAAAAAAAGGAAAGTTATTTAAATTGTTCCTAGTAATTACATTAGAGTAGAAGGTCAAAGTCAATATGAAATAGTATCAACCAACCTTTTGATGAGTCTTGTCCAGGCTCTTTGCTGGCACAGTTCACACATTTCCATAAGCCCAGTGCAAGCTTTATGTTTCTCTTTCCCCGTTCCTTGTGTTTTTATGCTTAACCTAGAAATCCCATTTTGTGGTATTTTTATTTGGAGCCCCAGTACTATTTCATCATTTTTAAGTAAATGATCGTGTGGTTTAAACACCACCCCCCTCACTAACATACTTCAGGATTGGGTAGAGCTGTGAAAAAAGGCAGAGAAATCTGAATAGAAAGGAGTCTATGTCAGCTGCACTTCATGAAAATCTTGTGATTCACCTTGGCCGGAGGGAAGCCTGATGAGGTTCAACAGGGTCCTGACCTGGTGACGAATGGCCCCATGGGCTGGGGGTGACCTGCTGGGGGGCAGCTCTGCGGAGGGGGAATTGGAGGCTTGGTGGTGATGAGGTGTCCATGAGGCAGCAGTGTGTCCTCGTTGTCAGCAGGGCCAGTGGGACCCTGGGGAGAGCTGGCCAGCAGGCTGAGAGAGCTGATCCTGCCCTTCCAGCCAGCCCCACTCCAGTGCTGTGTCCTGCTCTGGGCTCTTTGCACGAGAGAGACAAGGAGCCATGGAGAGGGTCCAGAAGAGGCCACAAAGGTGATGAGGGGCCTGGAGCATCTCTCCAGTGAGTAAACTGTGGGCCTGTTTAGTTTGGAGGAGAGAAGGCTGAGAGGGGATCTCCTAAGTGCATAAAATATCACAAAGGTGGGCTAAGAGCATGGTGCCAGACACTTTTCAGTGCCCAGGGACAGGATGAGGAGCAATGGCCATAAACTGAAACACAGGAAATCCCATCTCAACTGAGGAACGACTTCTTTACCAGTGTCAGAGCCCTGGAAGGGCTGCCCAGGGAGATCATGGAGTCTCCTTCTCTGGAGACATTCAAACCCAACTGAAGGTGTTCCTCCTGCAACCCTGCCTTGACAAGGGGGATGATCTCCAGGGGTCTCTCCCAACCCTAATAATTCCATGATTCTGTGATTTGATATTTCAGTTCAGTTATCTCATTCCAACAGCTACACTTCTCCCCGTGACTGGGTGAACTGGCTGCATCCAAATTTAGGCAGGGCCCAGAGCTGCCTCTGCTGGCTTGTTCTCTTCTGGGTCATACAACTTAGTTCTGGACATTGAGTGAAAGTGTCAACTTTCCCATCAGAAACAACAAGCTGGGTTTTATGCTGCTGTGCAAGTACAGTCCATAATCTGCACTGGTGTCACCTGCAGCAGTCAAGACACTGGGTGTATTTTAACTCATTTAATCTGGCAGCATTTCTGTGGATACAAAAAGTGTCTTGAGTTATCAAGGACCTGTTTCACAGGTTTCCAAACATGACTGTGAGCTGTAGAAACATGAACTGCTTAAAAGCTACGAATCAATTATTTCATTGAACACCGGCAGCTTTATTTAGAAGAAAGAAAAATCATCAGTCTGAGAAAGCTCCTCCTTGGTTTCTATCTGTGAGCTTTCACCACCCTTGCATCCCCCTGTAGCTGTGGCAGGTATAAACTTGTCTCTCTTGTATTGTCTTCTGTCTGTGGGGCACAAGGCAAATGTAGTTTAATTTCTGTAAGTGCCTGAGGGTCTTTCACACGTCCCATCAGGTGTCACTTGTTACAGTTTTTAACCATAACATGTAGTTGTCTTGGTGGTCTTGCACAATGGTCATAGAAGGCCCTAAAAGAAGACACTGTTAGAAGATCCAGGTCCAGGTTTTGAACCACATTTGCTACAGCAGATTATGCAAATCCTGTGTTTGGGCATCAGAAGTAGCCCAAAGTCCAGGCATGTGGACTGCAGAGATCTGTACACCCTCTTGCACCATATAAATTGAGTTCTCTATTCTCTAATGCAAGATTATTCCTGTCTTTTCTACTTTTAACAGGATAATGCTGTTCTCTGTTGACATTTTCTACTACAGCTTGTAACATTATAAGAATATCTGGATTTTTAATGCTGAAACTTTAAAAAGTGCTTATGTTAGTGTCTTTGAACAGCAAAAATAGCATTTAAAAGACATCTTTCCCCTTTAGAAAAAGATATGATGCAGTAAATTATTTGTAAGAAATTTGCAACACCCCAACAAACAGATTAATGTGACAGATCATTGTGGGCCCCTGCTCACTTCCATGTGAAGCTCTTGGAGCAGTCTGTGCCAAATAAAATTCTTTGAATTGGTCAGAAATCATCCATATGTTAAAACATCACCTCTCCCCTCTTCACCAATAATTTAGTATTTAGGAAAATACTTTGCAAAAAAAGTGGAGCCATATGTGGTCCATGGAAGGGAATGTAGGAAGGGCAGAGCCAGGCTGGCCCAAGTCCCCTGCCCTCCCCAGCTGGGCAGAAAGCACCTGCATGGCAGAAAAGAGCAGGAGCAAACAGGTAAGAGCAGAGGAAAGATGTTTAATGCCTAAAAGGATGTGTATGAAAGGCAGGGTATGGACCTCAGTGTCTTCCTTGGGAATAACAGTGCACTGTGTGGTAACCTCAGGCTAAAAGACAGACCAGTGAATCATAACAGAAAAAAAAAAAAAAAGTGTGGACATTTTTAAGTTAAGCTTTTAAGAATAAATAAATCTGTAGAATGTAACATAAATCAGCTGTGTCTTTCCCCCTCCCTCCCTCCCTCCCCCACCTCCAAACACTCGCTAAAGCGATTGGAAACATTTGGGTCTCGAAAAAAAAGAGAAAGCTATAAGTGCTTTTTCTTTCTTTTTTTTGCCAAATCATGCAGAAGATGCTGGCAGCTGCAAAGATTCAATTATACACAATGCAAAAAATAATTTAAAAAAATAATGGCACTTGAAAAAAAATCGCCTCTCCAGAAATTGCGTGGAACAATAAATCTGTTAATTAGCTAATTAATATTCAATTGGGGTCAGTGGGCTTAATAGAACCTTTTTCTGAGACCCAAGAAATTTTCCAATCACAATGTTAAGCCTGCCCACTTTCATTATCATCTAAGCACAGGCAGCCCTTATCAGGCCGCCAGACGCCCGGGAACAATGCGGCACCATTATCATCCCGGCGCAGCGGGCGCGGGTACCACACTCGGATGTTGCAGCCTGTGAAGTAAAAATGCTTGAGCATTTAGGGTAATTGATATATGGGTTCTGCTGTATTGTTTAGGGCTGTTTGTTTGCTCTAGTGGTATTTAAGGCAGCGGAGCATCAGAAGATTGATTTTCATTGGTTGCCATTTTTTTAATTTTTTTTTTTTTTTTTTTTTCCGGCGGAATCGATGACAAGTTGTCAGAGTGGGACCCTGACCAATAGCATCTGGCAAGGGCTGCCCATGGCACGGGGGTGCTGCTGGCCAGGCACACGTGGAAGTGCTGGGGCAGTGTTCTCCCCGTGCCTTCTGCCAAATCCTGTCCGGCAGAGACTCTGGGAGCGCTCCCCTCGGCGGGGCGGACATTAAAACCCACACGGCCATAAAAAAGGACACATTTAAACCTGCCTCGCTATAAAAAATGACAAAATGCAAGATCTATGTTGTGAGTGGTGGTGGTGGTGGTGGCTGCTTTTATTTATTTTTCCAAGGGACTGCAGCTTTCTGCTGTAAGGCCTGCTGTCCTTTCCCTCTCTTAATATCAAAATATGGAAGTGGGTCCAGTGGCTTTGGGTGTCCCCGCTGCCCCCCAGGTGATGGGAGTGCTGTAGATTACAGCTTTTGGAGTTCACTGGACTGAATACGGTTGTTTATGGTATTCCACAACATTTCATGGAACAGTTTGCGAGTGAAATTACATCTGTTGTTTAGCTGGCAGTAAATCCTCCAGGTTAGCATGGAAAGGCCATCTAGGTCCAAGCAGTTTGACACAGGCTCCTTAAATCACCATCCCAGGCCCCTGGCATGTACCTCACTACTCTGATGATTAGGTTGTAAATGGAAAATACAGCTGGAGTTCCCTCTGCAGAATGGGGACTTGATCTACAGGACCTACCTGCCCCTCCACTTCTCCACCAAGCCGCATTTCCACTCGCTGCTGCAAGTGACCAAAGAGGGTAAATGTAGCCTGGATACTTTGCACTTTAAGGTTTCTCAAAAAACTTGTCCTTCAAGGAGCAATGCTGCTTTCCCCCCTTGCCATGGGTCCCTCACCAGCCCTATGTCTGTCTTAGAGAGCAGAAAAAGAGGGAAATAGATTTTTCACTGGAAATGTGGAGACTGGGAAATCCTGTTTATTCCTTTTTTTCTGTTTCTGACAAAGGATTCCTGTAACCAATATTCAAGGCAGAACATTACTACTTCACAGAAAAATTTAGAGTTTTGCAAGTATTTCCCAGGTGATGTGGCTGTCGGTTATTTGTGTACTTAACCTGAAAATAGAAACTCCTGGTTATGGCTGGCTTAGCCCTGAACCTACTGGAAAAGAACATTTCAGGTGATTTCTTGCCAGTGAAGCCACAGCTCAAATGAGGTATGGGCCTCATGGTGGCGGCTCTTGTGCCTGGTGCACCCCAAGGAAGTTTTCTCTTCCAGGAGAATGCAGGTGTTTTGTGAACAGGAATATTCCATGAGGAGATGGGAAGGTGCTGTACCTGGGGGCACACCAAAATTCACTCCCAGCTATTGGTAAATGCTTGTAATTTCTCTTCAGCCCTGCTCTGGTTTTTCCCCTTAGCTTTTTGAGACCCACTTCACAGTGCTCACAGACTTCATTTCAGGCTGGGGAGGGGGAAATCAAATTTTTCCTTTCTCCTTCAACTTTCTTGCAAGTCACTGGACTTTCATATTTATTTCCTGGGTAGCCTATGTGCAATTATTCTGATTAGATCCCTCTTGCCACTTCTCTGCTATAGCACACATACCCTAAACCTTAAAGAGAAAATAAAAGCTGTTATTTCCTATTTTCACAAATGAAAAGATGTTTCAAGTATTGGGAGACACTGAAAGAAATTCTGCAGTTTGAAGATACTTCAACTTAACTACTAATTGCAGGGGACCAGTGGGCGTAATTTTGGCACTATATTAGCTTTGCCACTCCATGAATAATTTGCATACAAAATGCTTTATTTTGGCAATCTATTAAAGAGCTATACAGTATTTGTGGCTTATCGCATTCACGCAGGAAGCAGGATCCTTGGCCATCTCGTTAAATTCTGTTGATGCATAACAATTTAAAGCATGGCACAAGCTGGTATGACATTTAAAGATGCCTTCACTTAATTATATTACACAAATATTGGGTTGTTTATCCTTGGGAATAAAGTCTTTTTGAAGTCAAAGTTGGCATGCGTATAAAGGAGTAAATTTTAACTGATCCCTCAAGTGGGCCTCCTAGCTGCAAATTGGGGTTCTTGCATTTTTTAAATTATTTGTGATAAGAAGCATTACACTTTGAATGCAGCCACTGGAGTTTGTTTGGTACTCCCTCCCTTCTTCTCCCCTAATGGAAAATACAGTCTTTAGCAATAAATCAGCACATGAAACCAGAGGGGTAGCTGCAGGCTGGGGTGAGAAATGGGACAAACGAGGCACTCGTAAAGAGCCTGTGGCTCCAAAAAGCTAAAAGTCCTCAATCTGGTCTTCAACAGGAGGGAAAAAAATCATGTAAGGGGGTGTACAGGCTGTGTGCACAGAAGCAATGTGGAAATTAGGGTAAAAGAAAAATCAACTTTTTTTTTTTTAATCCCCAGAAGGATAATCAGCATGAAGCAAACACTGGAGTCTGGGTTTCTCTGTAAATAATAAATTGAAAGGCTGCAAATCTAAAATTCATATTGTTCACTTTAGTTGGCTGATCACACTTTCTTTATATACATATATATTGCATGCAGAAGCTGAAGGGAAGAAGAGTGAGAGTAGGTTGGACAGAGGGGTCTCCAGCCCCATAAAAGGGGAGAGATCCTAGATGAGGAAATTGAAACCATTCATTTGCCAGTGTTGAGAAGAAAGTGTGATCATTTTGCTCTGTCAATGATGTTTAAAATAGAGAAATAGTCAAATTTTGACTTGCTGGACAATAAAAGAGAAGATTGCTGTGTGATAAAAACTCTTCATTGGAGCAGAAACCTTCCTCCATCTCCTGCTCCACTTTGACCAGGAGAGTAAAAGGCAAAACCCCACAAATTACTGAACAATCCTGTCTATCCTTACTCATAAAGGAGTGGGATGACCTCCAGGTTGTGGACAGACCATCACTTAGAGCATTGTTGCACATCAGTTTAATAGCTGCCTGTCCCTTTCTAGACTTATTTTAGAAGTAGAATGTGGTGGCTTGAAATGGCTTTGTTTGTTGGGTTGGTCAATCAGAAACATTCAGTTCACCCAATTCTTGTGTAATGTAGGAAAAACGTACAGTATTTCACTCTCACCAAAACCAGCCATAGAGAAGGCACTCATTGGACACAGTTTAGAGTTCTTGTCTAATTATAATTAATATTTTTCTCTGTTTGTTTAGTGAGATACTCTCATAGAAAAATTAACTTTACATCCCATTTCTTAGCATACTCATTCAGCTATTTGGAGGAGGTTCAAAAAATGGTACACATATATATAAAATTTATATATTATATATATATGTGTGTGTGTGTGTGTGTATTTTAATTCTGTACTTTCTCGTAGCCATTGATGGGCTGGCTGCAGCTCTGAGCTGTGGTTTATCCAGGAGCTTCTTTGTCCCTAAAGGTAAAGTCCCAAAAAGCTGAGATGACAGGCTGGTCCTGGCGTGGTGGCCACATCTCCTCCTTACCTGTCCTTTGCAAAACTGCATTGCTGTGAACAAGTATCTGGAAAAAACACAGAGTCCAGAGGGAATTGGCACCACTGCACTGGAGCTGCTCCTTGTGCTCAAGGAGAAGTTTGGGTCCTCAGTCTACATTTAGCTTTGATGTGTGTGTCCTTCCTATAATTAATTAACTAATGAGCTGATATGAAGTAATTTTATATATCATGGACTATTGATAAAATCAGTGTTAAGTATATTAGCAATTAGGAAACTGAGAGGATGGTAGGAATCCTTACGTGCAATTAACTACTCTGACTTAAATTACCATCCTCCCATTATCCTCCGTGCGATCTATAAACTGTCCCTGAGTGAAGATGGATGTGTATGGATGCACTCCTGGAGAGGCTGCAGCACATCTTGGACTGTGTGCCAGTGCAGCAGGATGGATCTGTGCCTGGCACTGCATCCCACGCCCCAGACAGACAGACAGACCGAGGCGCCTGAATGTCCTCAAGCACACAGGACTCCTTAGCCTGAATCCCTCTGGGGTTTGGTAAGGTTTAAGAGACCTAGCTTTGCATTTCCAGTGACTGAAGCACAGGTGAGCAACTCTCACAGAAGTATTCTTGTGGATCAGAGAGGAAAAGTCTGCTTAAAGCAGTGCCTTGTAGCTGTGCAACCACTTAAACAGCACTGAGACCTACCCGGCTAAACAGCATATTCTTTACTGTTTTACCAAGTGCTGACCTAATATTTCTCTTATGCTTTCTATTTGTTGTGAGATTTGGTTGAATAAGTTCTTGCTTCATAATAAACATCTCCTGGAGTTAATGGACCAGCAGAGAGGCTGCTGAGCTCCAAGCTGTACCAGCAGCCAGCAATTCCCAGGGAATTATTTGCAGGTGCAGGTACTTGGCAATGCCGGGGTTTGCCAAATGCAAGCAGTAATGACTGGCATAAACATTTTTGCCAGTGTGTTAGATGAGCTGGGCACACTGCAGAGCTGTGGCTCACAGATCTGCTGCCCCCAGCTCAGCAGCCGTTCCACCAGAGATCTGTCTGCCATCAGAAGAGCCTTGCTGCCAGAGTTGTATCACAGGCAACAATGTCATAGTCTGCTGCACAGCCTAAGGGTGTAATGGGAAAAAGGCAAACCTGCACCATCAGCTCACACCCGTTAATAACTCTGGGAGTTTTACACTTTCTTGGATTTATTTTCCCTATATTTTTCCATGCTGTCATCATTTGTCACTGCTGTGTGAGCCGCAGTACCAGCCCAACAGCCCCTCACAAACCCCAAAGGCAGGTGCCAGGCCCTCCAGGTTTTCAGTGGCACTTGTATCAGCCACATCCAGCCTTGGTCCTTGTGGGATCAACCAACTGCCCTTTCTCCAGGCACTTTTCAATGTGTGACTGTGTGTGTCAGCAGAGCCATGAGCTTCAGAGTGGGCTGTGAGAGTGGCAGGGAGCAGGGAGGAGAGGCAAGAGGTGCTGGTGAGGAGCCAGGCAGGGAGACACCCGTGGGGTGAGTGCCAGCCCATGTGGCTGGGCTGGCCTTGTGCACTTCAGGGGCTCTTTCATTTCAGTTCATGATGCCTGATTTGCAGACAGAATTTGGGCCTTTGGGCTAATTTTATTTAATCTTGCAAGATCTCTTGAGAGATTTTTAATGGGAACTCTGTATTAGCTGTCCCCACAGCTGCACATCCAGAGATTATTTAAACTTGGATGTTTTCTCAGCCAATTGCTGAAAATTCACAACTTATCACTTCTACCCTCTTTGCCAAGCCCTTAAAACTTCCTTCATCCTGGTGTGTTTGTAGGCCCAGTGCCTCTCTTTGAGGGTGTTTCTTCAGTTTCTGAGAATGGGACTTTGTAAACCAAGCCATACTCGCGGCATTCTTCTTTTCCTCACTTGTGGGAGCCATCTGTCAGTAGTAGCAATAGTGGTGTGCCCAGAGGCTTCAACTGAGCTTTAAACATAAAATGGGGACTACAGCTGAAGTCCTGGTAGCAATTGGAAGATTCCAACCAAGCAGAAATTAAAGACAAGAGAGATTGAATTACTTCAGTAAAGACACATGGAGAGTAACTGTCCCAGAAATAACAAGTTCCCTGAGAGCCTGGTAAATGTTCTGCTCTTTGATCTGCCTGTCCTTTGGTGGCTAACCCTACCTGGGGCTGCGGAGGGACGGATGTGCTGCATGGAGCTGGGCTGCACATGTATTTCTGGCATTAGAAGGATGGCATTGAATCACACCCCAGAACAAGTTGCATTTAAGCTTGTGTGGGAGGTGCATGTGCCTTCAAAGGCATAGGGTTTTACTCCTGAAAATTACCTTGGTGACAACAGATGACTATGAACATGCTCTCAGTCTTATTCACCTAGTTTGCTTCCAGCTCCATCAGGTTTTTTTGCGGGGGTATGTTCTTCTAGGATCTGGCTGGAGTTTTACAGACATTTGCATGCTATCAGGTGTGTGCACGAGAAATGTCTTACCTCTGACACACTTGGCTGTTTCTCATACGTGACAGCAACCTGCTGTGCTCCTTCTGCTGGTTTTGGTGCCCCACACTCCACCATGACCTGGCCTGTTTGGTTCTCATTGTTCACATGGACAGAGTAACACCTCTGAATAACACGGTCTGTGACACCTGTGCTGGCATTGCTTGCGCTAAATGCTGAATTGAAAGAGCTGAATTAAATCCTGAGTGGATATAAATCAAGGCGGCTCTACCAAAGGGCAGTTTTCAAGCCCTGCCCAGCCATCCTTTTGCCCACCAGTGCAGAGTCATGCCATGATCTTCATGAGGTTGGTGGAAGCACTGCTTGGTCAGAAATCAGGATGAGTGATAATTTCCTTTTCCCTAACATGAGAGTTATCAGCTGTAGGACCTGAGCTCCTGTTTGATTAGCTCTTAGTGTCACCCTGTCCTACTCATCTGATGTAGAGTTTAATAAGTGGAATGCTATATTTGAAAAATCATCATTTAAATACCTTATTTATGTGGGGTTTATTTTTGTAAAGACCAAGCAGTAAATTAAAAGGCATAAATAATGGAGAGATTAGCTGCCATGTACATTAATTTCCTGATGTTTTTGTCATGTATGTAATGCTAAGTACCACTACCATCATTACTTCACCACCATCATTAACAACGAGATCTAAAATTTACACATATAAAATGTTACTATGCCATGCCTTAATTTTCTTCTTGTATCTTAGTTATGTCCATTATCACAAATTACCAGTCCTTCCTACCAGCACCCACCAGTGAAGTGGTGCTCCCACACAGGTTGGGACCTAGTTCAGCACCACCTGGGAGGGATGCAAATGATAGAACATTTGTGCCTGTCAGGCTGTAAAAAGCTTGGATGTGCTGCTGCTGCTGCTGCTCTAACAAATGAGACTGGTGTTGACATGGCTTTCCACGAATTCCTATGATTTGCAAAATATGATGTTGAGCAGCCAATTATGTTATATTACTGCTGACTATGAAACAGGGATCTAATCTGAATCTCATTGATGCTAATGAACATTTTTACACCGACTTCAAAAGGTGCTGTTGGATCAAGCAGCAAATTATTTTCCTCCAGGGTATTTAAATTTCGATGTGTCCCACAGAAGCGGAATCTCTGGGGTCTAATGAGCAGTGTGCAACTCTTGCCCTGCTACAAGGGAAATGTAGGGGCTGACATGGATGAAACAAGGAGCATCTTTCCTTCTGCCAGCTACCTGACAGTTGTGACAAATTGTCTTCTGCCATGAGGTCCTACTGAAGACTCGGTCGTTGGTACGGGGGGCAGGGTCAGCAGCATCAACTTTCAGAGCTTCAAAAAAGGCCCCAGCCACAAGGTGCTTCTATAAAGCACATATTTCTGGCCTACTTGAATCCAGCTGTGTGACTTTCAGGTCAGGAAAGAGGAATTACAATACAATCTTAGCTAACTTTTGATTCTCCACAAAAGGTCTTAACAAAATTGGATGAGTTTTATATGAATATGTTAGCAGGGTGTAGAATAACTCTTTGCTTGCCTTCTTCTCACTGAACTGGTAGGTAGCCTTTCTAGTGTGAATAGAGGCCTTTTTTTGTAATGAAAGACTTATGAAAAATATAGTAAGTGAATGGAAAGAGAAGCACAGTAAGTTCTGCATCTTTTCATTGATCTGTTATTTTTAGTAAATCACAGGTAATCATAATACAAAATCCTTGAAATATGATGTGACAAAAATAATCAGAAATCAAGCTCAACCTGAAAATTAAAGGCATAAGCTCACAGAGTTCATGAAAGCAAGAATATATTTTAGACAGTTTAGTTAGCATATTGCAGTCTATTTAGCAAAGTACTTAGCATACCACTGCATCTGGTGCAGTGCTCTGTTCCTTATTAATTTTCAATACATTTATTCACCTGCTTTTTACTTCAGATTTGCCGGGTGCTGCCAGATGTGCTATCGCATTTCCTCAGATTGAACCCAGAGTTTGCTGCCTGTGTACCTGATGCTGCAACTCCTGCAACACCTGCACTTGCCCCAGCCAGAGGAGATGGGTGTAAGGAGGCCAGTTCAACATCCAGCGTGAAAACGTGAGGTGAAAATTAATTATAGCATATACTATATGTGATAGAAATGAGTTACTGCCCAATTATGTCTCCTGTTTCCATTCAGATGAATTAATGCTTGTTGTGAGCCCTTGGGAATTCAGACACACTTTAAACTTGTAATGAGTGCTATCATTATTGCTTTTGACAGTCATTGAAGTATAATTATCTGATCATCTACTTTTGAAAAAAAATCAAAACTTGTTATATATGAGTTTTAAACTGGCAAATTACAGAACAGTCACCTTAGCAGCTCAACCACTCAGCTATTTTCTGTAGTGGCACTGCCATCTCCTGGAAAAACTGAAATGGTTCTCCCAAATTTTTCACCTTGAAAGAAACTTTTCAAGAGCAAGAGAGAGGTTAAGTACAAAAACCAACAAGCTCTTAAATTGGAGGCTTTAGGTGTTGCTGGGATGCCTGGTTTTGGTGCAGAAATGGCTGCATGGCTCTTTGTTATCAGAGGATTTTGCTGACGAACAAGAATGGATGTGGTGTGTGGAGTGCTGTGGCCTATTCCCAGCAAAAAGAGATGGTGGGAATGACCAAGTGCTCCAGCAGTTTGGTGTTTCTTTACAAAACATAACCCTAAACACAAAATGGGTCATCCACTAAGGAATTTTGCAGGATTAATCCTTTATTAATGCCCCCAGCACTCAGTTACCCAGGAACAGCTGCTTTCTGCCCACAGGATTTTAGCAGTAAAGAAGTTTCTATTGCAGCTTTTATCTGAAAGGAAATGGCATTGTAGATTTGTGTCTGCTTTCCTGGCCTTTTCTGAGCCACCCTGTGATAGTAAGCATTGAACCAACTTACTAAGCAGTGGTTCTGGCTGTGCTGAAAGATTTCCCCCACCTCCAAGCACACTTCCCATGTTTCTAGGTGCTGGGTTAGTTTTCTTATTCAAATGTTATGGTTTTCCATGCCTTGTTTTCAGGATATTTTCATATTTTCAATCAAAACCAAGTGGATTTTTTTTTACTCAAATTTCACTTCCAATTGCTGTCTCTCTGCTGGGCAGAAGCCATGTGGGAACTATTCATGTTTTATTACCCACACCCAGCAGGGCTCATTCCCTTCTCCACAGTGCTGGAATACAGGTACATAGGCTGCTCTGTCAGCCAGCCACACACAGCTCCAGCTGCACAGCTCCTGCTCCCACCACACTCTGTGTGCTGCAGGGATGCTGACCTCAGAGACATCCAAAAATTGCACAGCCTTTCACTAGTCCTGGGGGTTCTGATATGGTTTTTTCTGCCTGTGATGCATGTAGGATATCAAAGCTGCTGTAAAGGAAGTTGCTAGCACTCAGCCTACCCAGCCTGCTCATTTCTCACTGTGCATAGTGTTCAATTGCTCTCTGAAATATTCCTATGGATAGCAGGATTTTGGAAAGTGGCAACAACTTTTTTGACTATGGTCAAAGCAAAAGTCATGTCTGGCCTTCCTTTTATTAGAAACACCTGATCTCCTCTGTAAGATTTTTACATCACACTTTGTCATAGATATTTCTCTTAGACAAGAGTAGTTTTCTTTTAGGCAAGAAAACTTTTCCTGTGGTTTTGTAGGATAAATGGATGTCACGTTGGTTACTTGGCAGTCTCTTCCTGCAACTGCACCACTGATAGATGAGGAACATTTGCATGTGTGCAAAGAGAAGAGAGACAACAGACTCTTTTCCCTCCCTGGACACATCTATTCCCTTCAGCCAGCAATAACTTTCTCTCATGCTTAGACCAGTGTTTGATATTAGTTTCACAATAAGCCTATCTGGAGACCACATCAGTAGAGCAGAGATCTTACCCAAGACAGATTGTGAATCCACATTGCTTCTGTTTTTCTAAGTATTCAGATGGGCATCTGCCAAGATTCCTCAGCCACAAGCTACTGCAAGTGTAGCTTGAACTGGCCTTGGAAATAGGGACAGGAATTCTTATGGCACTCCAAAAATTTATTTCTGAAGAGCTCAGATTTTTCTAGTGAGTTGTTGCGTTTTCAGCTCTTTTGTACTGAGTAGCTAATAATGGCCTCAAAACAAAAGCACCAACCAGAAGGTTCTTCAGGTCTGGAAAAATGGCAGTTCACACTGCTGGCCACCAAAATGCTCCCTGTCCTCCCCTCCCACAGCATTTTTGCAGGACTGCCAGGCCTAAAAATGCACTTTCTGTAACAGCAGCAGAACCTCCCCACGCCACCATGTCTGTGTGTCTCAGGTACAGGACCACTTACCTGCCAGGGCGCTGGGGTTTTGCCACTAAAGGTGCTCTGGAAAGTTCAATATTGCCTCCATGTTCAGCTTCAACATGGAATCTTCAAGCTTAGTGAAGGCTAGCTGATAATATCCTTATTTCTTTATCCAATGTCCAGCTTGCACAAAGATATCACTTTGATAAAACAAACTGATGGGGAATGACATGCTTTTCAATATTTTCAGCATCAACATTTTGGCATATGGCAAATGTTTTTCATAAGCTGAAAACTAAGCCTTTGAGCCTACTTGCAGTTCTGAGATAAAACTTGAGGCTTCCTTGGTACTTCTGATGCTGTTTTGAACTTGTGCACTCATTTTATGATCAACTTTTCCTGGTACCTGTTTTTAAATTGAAATGCTTCTTTTAATCAGTGCTAATTTCACTCCAAAACTTATGATTCTTTCACAGTACATAAGTAGTTCTCTTAGAAATCTCCTTGCTATCATGTGTTCCAGGTACAGGTTGTTGCTGAAACAGTGTTTCAATCATAGCATCACCTCCACACTCTTTTCCTTCAGCAGCTCTGCAGTCACTGCTACCTCACATGCTCAGCAGAAGTAGACACATATTTATTCAGCCTGACCCAAAAAGTAGCAGAGTATTACAACCTTCTCTCTCTGCTCATTGGCTGATTGCCTGCCCAAGGGGGCTGCAATAGGGCTGAGCTCAGCAGGAGCTCTCTGGGCACAAAGAACAGCTTCCTTAGGAAAATGTCTGGGCACACAGAACAGCTTCCCAGGGAAAATGTCTGGGCACACAGAACAGCTTCCTAAGGAAAATGTCTGGGCACACAGAACAGCTTCCTGTGGAAAATGTCTGGGCACACAGAACAGCTTCCTGTGGAAAATGTCTGGGCACACAGAACAGCTTCCCAAGGAAAATGTCTGGGCACACAGAACAGCTTCCTAAGGAAAATGTCTGGGCACACAGAACAGCTTCCCAAGGAAAATGTCTGGGCACACAGAACAGCTTCCTAAGGAAAATGTCTAGGCACACAGAACAGCTTCCTGTGGAAATGTGATGCTGGTTTGCTTCTGGTCTGTGAGCTCCAGGTGACTCCCCAGGCACAGCAGCCGGGCCCATGGGAGAGGCACAGAGAGCATTCACAGACACGGGCACAGATTTCCTATCAGAACTGCCACAGCCATCCTGCAGGGGGTCTGGTCTCACTTTGGCACAGACCAGGCTGCAGGGACAAAACCCAAAAGGCTCTTCTGGCAATCAGATCATCCCCCAGCAGACACTGAGGACAGTCAAATACAGGTATATCAGAATCAGAGGTGTCTCCTTGCACTAGGTCATGATTTGGCCCATTCTATATAATCTATCTTTTTTTTTCCTAATCTTTCTTTAGAAAATACTTTGTAGATGTAGATGATTATGATTTACTCCTCTATGAAATGTATGTCTGTCTTTAGTTATATGAACACACCACTGGCAAGCTGAGCCCACAAAACAGTTGATTGATTTTCCTTGAAGGCCTTTCTCTCTTGCCTGGCTTCCAGTAAAGGAAAGGCCCTGAAAGGTGCAGCAGCTTTATAGCAGACATAAATGTTTATGTCACAGGTGTCTGAAGGCAGCAACGTGAACCCACTTCTCCACTCTTTCCTATACAGCTCCTAACTTGTTCTCCTTGGCTTCCCACAGTAAAAGATGCAAGTGTGGACTCAAAATAATTTCCCCCCTTTGAACAGTGGCAGTCCTGCCTGTCACTCTGCATGGAAAGTGCCTGTAAGAGAGCACATTAGAAATGTTGATCTGAATTATAAAGAGATCCAAATTGTCTGGAGTTCTGCTGATGTCAGTGAGAATTTACATGCACCCCAAGCGTGCTGGGGTCCATGCAGGTGCACCTCCCAAAGACAGAGGAGCTCATTGTGCATGACTGTGCCTACATACCTGAACAGAGCCAGGCTTTGGGAAGCTGGCACCTTCCCCTGTACAACATCTTCTCTAAGGCACGCCTTGCATCATAATCAGCACCATAAACACTCCCTAAATTATCTCTACCTGAGCCACAATGAAATCATTGAGAACTTTTATTTCTAAGAAAAGTGGAAGTTTTCTCTGGTAATGGATAAAATTGTAGTTTAACTGGCCCTAAAGGTGGTTGGCATGTGGTAAAAAGGCCATGTTCTCTGGTTCCTACTGTACTAAATGCATCCTCCAGCTGAAAGAAAACAGTGATTATCAGAAAGTCAATTGTCATTCTGCCTCTTTAGAAAAATTCCCATTAAAGATAAAGCTAATTTTAATTAGATTAAGTATCCAATTACTGTAATTACATTTTTAAAAAATTCACATCATGAGGATGACCCTTTTAAAAAGGGTTACAAGAATAATTAGTGTATTCATATTAACCAAAATGTATTGGATAATATTTATACCCAGAAGGCAAAGTACATTACACATATTTCACCTTTGGGGAAAGCTTGCAAATGTTTTGGCAGTGGTATGAATATTTATAGGGAAGAGCGTGCTTTAGTAAGATTATATGAGAAAGCATTTATATGCTCACAAATTTTTACCCAAGGGTAAAGTATACATAAAACGTAGTGCAGAGATTATGGATATGCAAAGTGCGATTTTAGCGCGGAATTCATATCAGTTTGTTTAATTAATTGGAGCAGAATGCTTTTTTAATTCTTTTTTTTTTTCTTTTTTTTTTTTGTGACAGAATGGCCACAGAATTCATCAGAGCATTGATCAGTAACACCAAGAAAGGTGCCAGGATGTGTTCTTGACCACACTGTGCAAGCAATCCCATCTGCTGCCGGATCTACCTGAACAACTCACCACTGAGTCCACACTGCTCATTTAGGGGCTGCCAGTCCACACTGCTCATTTAGAGGCAAATCCTCCAGCTCTCAGCAAGAGGAAGACTTGAAGAGGCACCAGATAGGTTTGCTCTCGCACAGAAGACAAGAAACCACACCCTTGTTGCAGGCTGCCCCCAGAGGCACGCAGGACGTGACCCATTTTTGCTGCTGTGCCAGCTCCTGTGCTGTGCACAAAGTTCCTGCTGCAGACCACTGAGACCTTCCCAGAGAGCTCTGCCTCCACAGCCCAGCCAGCGATTTCTGCCTGCTCTGCAGCTAATCAACAGCTCTGGGAATTGCCAAGGAATTACATTCTTCCTCACAAAACAAGCTCCCGAGCTTCTCACTGGTGTTAGCATTTGCCTACTACTGCAGCGTTTGGCTCTCAACTACTAAGATACTCTGCAGTGAGAATGCTTGCAGCATGCACATAGGCATGCCCCTAATTTAGGTGAGGAACTGTGGTAGCACAGCTTCTGACAAAACCTAGACAAATGAGGAAGCTCTTGTGTCATTTGTTAGTTTGATTAAGTTAAGAAATTTCTTCCTGATTTACATTTATATCAGAGATTGTTCATTTTTATAGCAATTTATACGTGGCCAGTCAAGAATGAGCAGACCAAAAAAAAAAAAAGAAAAGATAAAAAGACAGGTTTTAAATGATTCATTCAAGTTCTTTCACATTAATTTTCTCTTCACTGAATTATCAGCCATCATTCTTGAGCATTCATGCTTTTCCTATTTTTCAGAACAGTTGAATATTGCTTTATTCAATACCAATCCAAAGTTTGGTTTTCCTATGGCTCATGTAGATCCTTACCTACACATGTGGAAAATGTTCTGCCTTCTGAAGATGACCCTTCCTCCACAAAAGGTAAAATTTTAAAATAAGTTACAAATACTTGTGCAAAGGGATGGTTGCTTTATTGCTGATTTTGCCAGCCAGGATAGCAGCATGAACGTTTACAATTTCCACAAATCCCACCCTCATTTGCTGGGTTTTGAGCTGTCTTGCAAAATAAAATAGCCCAAGAACATCCTTAAGGAAAAAGCTTAAAAATAAGGAAAAAAACCCCACCTCTGATTCATACTGGCTAAATTGCCTCTCAAGCTTTGTCCCATAATAAGGAGAAACTGGAAAAGTCAGTAAGCATGTCATAGCAGAGAGACAGGTAGGTGGGAAAACAAGAGGGTTAAATAAATAGGAATAAAATTAAATTACTTTCTAACATTCCTGTCCAGAAGTTAAAAATAATTTTTTGGAAATTTCTGTTGGTACCTGCTGAATATCCATTTTACTGGCTGAAGGGTATTTTGCTACATAATTGTTGTTTCTGAATATTGTAAACTGCTAGAGAACAACAACGTATTTTTCATGATGGAATGAGGGAATTGTTTGTTGTTAGTGAACTGATGACACATTTCTGATCAAGGCAACGCTCCTTTTGGTGCCCTCACTTGTTGACTTGGCCTCTGGAGGCATCAGGAGTTGCCGACAAGTTTAGGAAAGAGGCATGGACACCAAAACAACAGCTCCCACAATTCCCATTTCCAGGAACAGTGCAGGGACTCCCAGCAATTCTACTGTGGGAAGCCTGAAACCTGGTGAATGAGGGATGGGTGAAGGTGCAGAAAGGACACAGTCCAGCCAGGCTGGTTTGTAAGGGCTGACCAAGGACTGCTGTCTTCCCACAGTGAAGGTGCTCACTAAGAAGGATTTCTGGAATTGTCCATCCAGTTCCAGCTGCTCATATCTCTTTTGAAGTAATTTAAGAGCCTGTGGTATTCTGCTGCCATAGCGGTCTGCAGCGTTAGTCAAAGCAATTCTGCTCTCAGCTCAAGTCTAATTAAGGGTAGCTCTTGCGTAAAGTGAGTTAAATTCAGTAGTCACAGCCCAGACCCCATGGAAAATAGTCTAATTCAACTGCAGTAATACAGTGTAATATAAATATAATGGAAATACAAAACCATATAATTTAATTTGACATGACTGACAGTTTTTTGCTTAAGTCGGTGAAAATGAACAAGTACAAACACTGAACTTCCCTCTTTGATCTTTTATTGTTAGTGCAATAGGGAGCTGGTTTCAGGATGACTTTGCACAGCAGCACCCTAAACAAATGCACTGACAAGAGGTATATTTCACACCCTCTTTTGAACATATATGCACATTTCTGTTTTTTGTTGTTTAAGATAGTTGAAGTAAATTGATTTAAGTTTAAATATGGTCTGAACTTTTCTACATCTGTCCCATGTGCACAAAGGAAGGAAACAAATGCACAAGGAGAATCCAGGTTAGCCATGGCCTCAAGCAGTGCTTTTACCCAAACTGCCTTCTTGCCCTTGCAGCCTGGCTGCCCGAACTGCAGCGGTCCTGCCACAGGAAAGGTCCTGGCCTCATGTCAGACCAGGGAGAATGAGAAGCATGCTCCCATGGATGCTCCGAGCCTTGTGCACCCTGTGCCCACCTACCCCATCACTGCCTCCATCAGAGACCAGCTGTGACACTGCAGAGCAGGGAAAAACAGGGAACAGTGGAGATCTTTTTTTTTCCCCCCAGAAAGTTCCAAGTGCTACAAGCAAGCAAGGACCAGAGCCTGGGAAATGGTTATGGGAGGTAAGGAACAATCACAGAGCAGTCTCAGTTGGAAGAGATCTTGAAGACCATGATGCTATAAACACCCTGGGGAAAAAAAACAACAAACAAAACTCTTGCTGACTCCAGACCCTGGCCAGAGTCTGGAATGGGTTTTCCTTTTTGCCAACTCCATTCTGGACCCCGGCCGGAATCTGATCCAGGTTTTCCTTTTTGCTGACTCCATTCCAGACTCTGGACATAATCCGGTCCGGGTTTTCCTTTTAAGGCCCACTTTATTCTGGACCCTGGCTGGAATCCAGTCCAGGCGTTCCATTTTGCCGACTCCATTCCAGACTCTGGCCAAAATCTGGACTCTGACTGGAGTCCAGTCCGGATTTTCCAATTTTCCGACTCCATTCCGGACTCCAGCTGGGGTCCAGATTGGGTTTTTCTTTTTGCCGACTCCACTCCTGGCACTGTCCGGAATCCGGGGTTTCTTGAGGTCAGTTGGGGTCTCTTGAGGTCAGTTCGGGTTTCTTGAGGTCATTTGAGTCCCTGGTGGGGTTACTTGAGAGCATTTGTTTCGAGGAAAACGCACAAACACCAGAGGTTTTTGTCCTCGAATCTGAGAATTAGATAGCTTTATTTGAATAATGGGAGACAATCCACTGGGGCACACCTGCAGGGTTTTCCTCCTCTCCATTTTGGAAGGATCGGCCTTTTATCCCAATTCCTGGCTGCATGTTCCCCTCTTCCTTTTCCCACTGGCTGAGGTACTAGGAAGGCACAGCCTTCCTGAACCGCCTCCCACATATCCCACCTTGGCCGTACTGTTTTACCCCAAAGTTTTGAAGTTGAGGCTTGTGCCTTCCCTTGCTGTCGGGTCTGCACTGCAACAAACCCAAAGTCAGTGGAGACATTGAAACGAGTCTTAAAGACATTAACACCCATCAAATTGTTTTTAAAGACATCATGCATCTTTCATATCTAATCTAAGCCTACTCTCTTTCAGTTTGAAGCCATTCCCCCTGGGTCCTGTCACTACACGTAGAAGACCCCTCTCCATCCTTCCTGCAGGCTCCCTTCAGGCACTGAAGGAGAAGAAGGGAAGTTCCATGTTCCCTCCGCCGCTCTCCGAGGCTCAGGGGGGTCCTTCGAGGCCACAGCCCAGCCCATTCCCTGCAATCCCCACACCGTTCCAGGGCCGCAGCCCATCCCAGCCCATTCCCGGCCATCCCCACACGTTTCCAGCGCCTTCTCCCGCGCTCCCCCCGCGCTCCCCTCAGGCTCCCGCGCGGCGCCTGCGCGCGCCTGCGCCGCGCTCCGCCATGGCGGCCTGGACGTGCTGCCGGGTGGCCGCCGTGTCCTGCCTGGTGCTCTGCGTCTCCCTGCTCCTGCCGCGCACCCTCCTGCCCCGGGCCGGCGGCAGGCAGGAGCCCGGCGCCGCGCCGCCCGAGGGTAAGAGGCCGCTCCTCGCCGCCGCCCCTCCTTGTCCCCCAGTCCCCGGCCGGGACGCCGCGGTCCCGCTGGGGGTGAGCCCGGGGCGGGCGGGCTGTGGGGGCTCCGTGAGGGGCCGGGGCTGCCCGCAGGGAGCTCCGCCGCCCGCAATGGAAACGTAGCGTGGTTCCCTCTTGGCGGGTCTCTCCCCCGTGCTCATCCCTTAGCGACGCGTGCAGTGCCGGAGGAGTCACTCGTGGTTACCGCTGTGATCTACTTTCTTGTTTTTCTAAGTAGTTTAGAAACTTCTAAATACCGTTTTATTTATGTGCGGGGTATTAAAGCTTCCCGAAAAATGACATCTTCATTCCACTTTTTCTGTTTGTTTTTTTTTTTTTTTTTTTTTTTCATTGCAATACATCCCTTCATTATTTTGTTATTTTGTGTATGGAATGCTTTTGTTGTTGCATACGAAATAAAAATTCATTTGAATCGTCTTCATTGTTCAGTTTCCTACGCCAGCATTTTAAACTTTAGTTTTCATGCACCACATCCTCACAATGCGGTGGCCGTGTGATGCATTGTTTTAGGCTCATTATTTCAGTCCTGTCCATGTGCCCCCCAGGCTGTGTCCCCGTGCCTGCCCTCCCACTCTGCATGTCCTCCCTTTAAGTTCTCAGGGAATGGGCTCATACAAGCATCTCCCTTCCTTTTCATGCCCATTGCCTTGTACTGTAGAGGTTATTTTTGCTCAAGGCACTGCACAAGAGAAGCTGGTACCATAACCTCTGGTCGTGGCAGAGGAGTTATGCCCAGGGCTGCCCACAAGCCAGAGATGAGGCTGGTGGGAGCACAGAGCACTTACAGTTCTTCAGGGTGCTGTCCCACGGGGACTCACGTTCACTGAGTGCCTTCTGCATCCTTCCAACAGCCTGGTTCTTCCATGTCTGCACTCATCAGTGACATGGATTTTATTTAGTTTTCCATTTCAGGGTTTTCTAAGGACCATCAGGCTGAAGTTACTGCTAAAACAGTGTTACCTTGAAGCCAAATACAGGATTTCCGTGCCACAACAGCCCTTTCACAGTTACCATGTTTATTTTTGATTTTTGAGAACTTGAAAGTAGGTTGGTCAGAACTGTAGATCTGCAGGTGTGTAGCTCCATTGCAGGATGGAAAAACCCATAAAGGCCCAGCAGCCAGCCCAGGTGAGCACTGTGCAGTCACCTGCCTGAAGCAGGGGTGGGAGCAGATGCTCTGGGAGGTGGAACCTGGCTCCCCATTGACTTCTGCCCCTGTACGTCTTCCAACAGATCCCACAGTGGTACCAGATGATGGAATTTGACACTCCATTTTCCCACAGCACTGCAGTCAAGCAGTTATCAGTAAATGTTGTGGTGCTCCTTCCTTTGGCTGCAGGTTGATCTGACAGAAAATAGCTTTAAAAATCCTGACAACAAACTTTCAGTGCCCTCCAATGATTTTCAGTGCCCCCCAGTTATTTTCAGTTCCATGTGTTGAATGAATGATGTTTGTACCTACTCTAGCACAGCTGTTTCTGAGCAGTGCTGTGATGGGGTGGCTTAACCACCTGCAGCTGCAGTTAAATGATTAAATTAGGTAACATAAATACTCTCTGCATCCTCAATATTATAAATACTCCCCATCATTGCTGCAGAGATCACAGGACAGCACAGGTCTGTGTGTGCCTGGTGCAGCCCAGCACCTGCCTTTGGCTGAGGGTGCAATAACTCACCTCAGCTGGTCGGTTTCACATGAGAGTTTATAGCCCGTGTTTTCAACTTGATGGCAAGGATTTCATTACACCTGCTCTGCAGACCAAATTGTATTTCACCTGAAGTTATTTTTTTATTGGAAGAATAAATCTTGATTGAACCACTTAATTCATATCTCTGTCATTAGTTGTCCTCCTCAGTGCACTCATAACTGCAGGAGTTTCAGGGGCTTGAGGTAATCATGTCATTCTTGAAGTCAATAAAGTGCTTATGGTAGTCTTAGGGGCAAAATGTCTCTGAATAAAACATGCTTAAAATTTAGTACTGTTTGTTAGAACTCAATGTTACCAGAAGGCTTTTTATCAAAACAGGCTTTAGGCATGGGAATGGAACTTTCTCTAATAAAGTCATTTTCAGAGGTCTCTTTTAGGAAAATGGTGAGCATTGGACTATGGAAGTTAATATCTTCCAGATAGGAATGTTGTTCTTTTTCACAGTAAAAATTTCACATATATAACAGCTTACTTAAAGAACTTATGTAGTTCTTTAAGTAAGTAATACAAATGTGTTTGTATTACATTCCTAGACAGGCATTAGAATGTTTATCTTTTGTTAAAGAGGTGCAAAAGGGAGACCTACTAGCAGTTTTAAAAGTACGTTTTAAGTCTAGTGTTCATAAATAAATGCCACACATTTTGCAAAACCACTCTCTGAGTTGGGAGTTTCAGATAAACCTTACAACTCCCTGAGAGCAGCAGGCTCTGCTTTCTTGCAAACAATCAAGTGGCTTCAGCTTTACAAAAACAATATATGACAGTTCAGGTAACCCCTCTGCTCAACTTGAATTTGTGCAATGCACACATCAGTTGCCTGCCCAAAGAAAATGATGTGGCAGAGACACATATTACCTACACTAAGAGTTGCTGAATAGTACAGTGACATAAGTCTAAATAAATTTATAAATAGTTGAGTTGAGCTCAGCAGCAATTCCTAAAACCCATTAAGTAGAACACATAACAGCTTTCCTGGAAAAAAAGATGCTTAAATGATCTGAGTATCATCATCTGGTTGGTTGCTGTATTCATTGTGTTGTAAATACCATTCTTAAGATTTGCTTCTTTTCAGCTGTTAATATTGTTCCAAAATTAAAAACCCCACAGTCATTCTCATGTGAAAATGCCATTAAGGACTACATTCAGAAACTACAGATTTTTTAACACCACAAATGTTTCTAGGGTATCATTTCATTTTTGGACTTCAAGCTCCTGAGGGGACTGGGTTAAACAAAACAAAACATGCTCTGCTTGCCCTGTAGCTGGTTTGCAAAGCTGATTTGAAGCATCAAAGCTAACAAGATTATTAAATGTGTAGGATAAGTACTAGGTTAAAAGATTGCAAAGCCAGGTGGTGTGTGCTTGGTGGGAGTTACCACAGTCTGCTCAGGCTGTCACAGGGGAGTTGAGAAATATTTCAGAAGCAGAGCAGCACTTTGGCACCCTTCAAAGCTAACCAGGGTGGTCCCACAGCATTCCCAGAACAGGAAAATGTCCTGTTGAACTACACACCAGCCCCACTGGCAGCTGGGTAGGGCAGCAAACAAGGACACAAGACATGCCCTCTGTGCTCATCAGGTGTCACTTGATTTTTGTGATGTTATGGTTCCTACATGCTATTGTCTCCATTTGAAAGTGGTGTGTTTCATCCCTGGAAGTGTGGAATCTTGTTCAGGTCACAGTGCACCCAAATTGTTCCATTTTCCATTTATAGACTGTGCATTCAAGAGCCTTGTGCATATGCTGCTTTCAAGTTGCTTGTGCCCTCAATTTCCTGAGTAATTTGCATGGGTTCTTCACAGTAAAAAACTATGGAAGATAGTATTTGTTTATTAAGGAAATAATTATAGAAGTGTAAAATCAATAGGGTAGGTTTAGAAATAGGAGTCATGAAATTCCCTTTTAAAATTATCTTGATAATGAAATGTCTAGTGTCTGTCCTCTTGGCCTGAATATATTGAATTGAATTGAATCTTTTAAAGCACAAATGAGGCCTTGTGGATAATTTAGAAAACTATCCGCTGTAAATACAGTTTCACCTCTGTCAATTATTTTCTGCTTTCTTAATATCTCTCTTTTTTAAAAATAAACAATATTTACATAAGTATAAGATATTTTATAAGTGTTTACCTACCCTGCTGCTTCATCCCCACCTTGGTGCTGCTGCTCTCTGCACGACATCACACTTGTTTCCACAGTGACCTACTGCTGCAGGGCATTGCTGCTGGAGCAGGGGGACTTTCTTGTAAATAAGATGCTGTGCTTTCCATCACAGACTTTGAATAATTCACTAAAATTTAAGTACCTGATAACAGCTTCCTCGAAATTAAGCTAATCTGAGGGTGGCTTTGGTCAGTGGTAGGGTACCCTGGCAGTTACACTAAAGAACTCATGGAATGTGTGCTATCATCTACAAGAAAAATATTTTTTTAATAGTGGAACTTCATGAATTATTGATACCACTTCCTAGTAAGTGTTTATTGCAATTTTCTGTGCTCAGGAATTTAGCTGCCTGTGATGGTGTTTCCTAGCAAGACCAAATGTTAATTAAATTTTTCTCTTGTGTCTCATAAAAGCACTTGCAGCTGCATACTCGCAGAAGTAAAGTCAGTTATAAGCAGCACCACTTCAAACCTGCTTTTCATTTTCTTTCTGCAAGCACAGGCAGCCTGTCCCAGCACCAGGCAGCAGTGTCCAGGCCATGTGTGCCAGGGAGGGGGAGTTTTCCAGCTGGGATCAGGGACTGAGCTGCAGCCCAGCCTGGCAATCCCCATCCTTGCTTCCATCCACCCCTCCTACCACCAGATTCCATGGCAGAGGAGCTGAGTAACTCAGCCCAACACCAGTCAGTGGAAGGGAGTGCAGGTGCACATCCAGGCTGGAAAGCAGGATATCAACTACACAGAGGAGTAAAATAGTGAATTTCACAGCAAAACTGTTGAATTGGTGGCAGCAAGAAAATAGAATAATGCATGAGCTTAAATTTATTGAGGTTCTTGTGCCCTTCAGTTGCATGAAATCATTAGCAGCACCATTTCAGGCTCTCTGCAGTCTTACTCTGGCATCTGTACATCCATTTATGCTTGCTCTCCTGTCTTCTGTTAAATTAGCTCTACCTAGAAAGGTTAGAAACTTCTAAATTCATTTCCCTCTAAAATGCCAAAGATAATATGTCCCAGGCTATATTCAATCTCCTGTCTCACACTGCTTTACCTTAGACCTTTTTAAGGAGAACAGCTTGAGGTAAAACCACTTTTCTTAATCTTTCATTACTCGCTTGGTAAAATCAGGTAAAATACTATTTCTTATGGCAATAACAAAAAATCTATGCTGAGCAAACACTGCAGTCATGTGTCAGGGTGTTAGGTGGATAATGGTTTGGACATTAATACATTTATACATTAAATGTCTTTAGGCAGTATTGAAAGATCAGGCTCACAGTGGAAAACTGATATGTTGTGTGGGGATCATGAAGAGAGAAAGAAGTAGGAACCTGGCATTTTTTCCTGCTGGAGATGCTGATCTGTTGGGTATTTGGACAAGAATATACCTATTAAAATTCCTGCTTTGTTAATTGCCCTGCCAGCTCTTTCTTTGCTTAAAATCAGGAGATTTTAATTGTGTCATTCTACTCCTATTTGTGTAGGAGAAAAATTGCTATGAGTAAATGGCTTTAAGTAAAACCTAACTCCCAGCACTGCACATCACAAGAGACTGAGGGCTGAGATTACAGACTTAGTCCAAGAAGTTACTTATTCTTCTGTGCTGGTGAATTAACAAGCAGAGAAAATAGGTCACTTGCACCTGCTGCAGGTTTATGCTACGTGTAAAAGGGTGGAAAGCAAGAGAAGGGAAATGACCATTGTGTGGTTTTTTGCAGGGAAGCTCAGTCGCTTTCCCCCGAGGATGCATTCCCACGGCACTCCCGACGGCCGAGCTGTCCCTCATTTCCCAAGGTCTCACCTCACTGAAGCAGTTGCCAAGGCCAAGGCAGGTGGAGGTGGCAGTGGAAGCACTGGTGGAAGTGGAAGAGGCCTTGTGGGACAGATTATCCCTATATATGGATTTGGCATCTTCTTATATATTCTGTACATTTTATTTAAGGTAAGGCAATATAAATTGAAAAGTCGGGGAAATAAAAAACTTGGGAAAAAATTTTATACACTCATTTCAGCACCTTGTTCCATTTCAGCTGTGCTCAGAAAAATGCTTATGCTGGACCTTTGCCTGGTGGTCAAAAGATTGGAGTATTCTGTGGGTTTTGCTATTGCAAAGACTGTAACTAAGAATGCAGGGAAGGATTTCTCTGATCCTGCATTGGTCTCTGACTTCTTAAAATTTCTATTTAAAAAAGAAAAATTTCTTGAAAAAAAAAAGGATTTTTTTTCCTCCTGGAAAATGTGCACATCTAGAGTAATGTTAGATAAATTTTGAATATACATGTAGTATTATTTTCCCTGTTATATGTGGCTACATATTATATGTACTTTATATGTCACATGTTGTTATTTGTTCCAAGAGTCTGATAGGAATTTTCAGCTGGCAAAATCTTCCAGGCATATTCAATGGTTTTGCTGGTGGGTGTGCTTTTCCCTGGCTGCCTTCTGGCCTATTTCAGTTTTTTGTATTTTTTTCCATTCCCTCTGGGGCTTGTCTGTTGCTATTGTTGTGACTCATAGAAGGGCCATGTTCTTGTCCTCATCAGCTGGCTTCCAAGGGAAGAACTACTCCTGCAGAGCGGAAATGCCCCCCTGCTACACCTGGGAACATGAAGAGGAAAATCAGTGAGTATGGCTCTGAGCTGGAGCTGTGTAGCTGTTCACTCTGTAATGGTCCAGCAGGGCTCTTCGAATTCTGGGTGCACTGTAAAGCTGATATTCCCTCCCACCTTCCCCCCCAAAAAAAACAAACCCAAAACCAAGCCAGGATATTCTGTGTTGGAATGAGCAAGAGTTCAAAAGAATTACTGCACTGTCACTTTCTAATCCCATTCAGCCCATGAGGCTGTGATAGCAGCCTGATCCCAAGCCCCTCTGGAAGAAATGGCTTTTCATGAGGTTTGCTGAATTAACTGCACGGATTTGCTGAAAAGCTGTGTCACTAATGATTAAAAATGGATAATAGGATGTCCAGCTATAACTATTGTATAATCCCTAACAGTCTAGTAAGAGCATAGAAAGATACCATGAAAGCTAGTTTAATTTTTTTTAATTGTTGAATTCTTAGCCATCATCAGGCGCTTCCCTAATTTGTCCCTTTTTTGCAATGCAGAGTTTTCATGCATGCAATAAAGAGAGCAAGCGGTATTCTGAAATGTTAATTTGATTTTTCCTAAACATTGGTGAGATAGATTCAAGTATTTGTAGGCACTTAATAGATAAATTAATAAGTTTACTGCTGAGGATTGGAAGAGTAGTTATCATTACAGCGTTTAAATGTGTTGTGTTTAGCTGGCTAAACTGTAATAGGAAAGGAAAGTACTTAAGGCTTTATAGAAAGTGGTAGCAGGAAGGCAATTCTCTTAACATAGCTGTAATTTTCTTGACATTAATGCACATATTAGGAATACCTAATGTACTTAGTGCTGTAGATTGTGCCTGGCAATTTTGGGCAATATATTAGCAGTGGTAATTATATTTTTTTCTCTGATGCTTGGTGATAGAAAGTAACTTTGCAGTAAGTTTACTTTGACATCATTATATCCCAAAGAACCAATGGTGAAAATTATTCTGCCTTTTTTCTAGAGCTCTTCATTTATATTCCTAAAGCATTCATGGCAAGCTGTAGCAGAGCAGGGGACAGGTCACTGGATTAGGAACCTGAAGACTGAGTCACCACTTACATAGTGACTTGGAGGAAGTAACTTCCTTTCTCTCTGCCAATTCCCCTTCCTCTTCTTTTAAAGTCTCAGACATGCAAAATAATTACATCAGTGTTGCATTAAGTCATGGCAATCTGTGCAGGATAGAGGTCTTTGTAAAAGCAGGATGTTTGTTGATGGATTTCTCCATTCCTACTATGTTGAAGTTCCATTGTGCCTTTGTGCTGCTTAAATGGGTGTAATATTGGTAATATTCTTCACCTTCTTAGGCCAGGAAGGGTAGGTAGAACTTTCTAAGCTGTTTTAGTTTCCTAAAAGGCAGTTTGGTTTGGTACAGCATTTGCTACCTGTGATAATGGGACAGGGATACATTTTCAAGGCGCCTAGGGATTTTTTTTGTTTTGTTTTACAGCTGACTATGAGCTCACTCAACTCCAGGAAAGACTGAGAGAGACAGAAGAAGCAATGGAAAAATTAATTAACAGAGTAGGACCTACGTATGACAGGTGTGTTTCAAATTAGAGTATTTTAAGGAGAGGTTCCACTCTGATTGGAAATTCAACTTTCTTTCATTATCTATATTAAAATAGCATTTTTGTTGCTACTTCAAATTATAGAAGTTTGATTTTACACATCCCAATTCTTGTTCTGCAGTTTTTCTCTTTTCAGTATCTATATATAAAATAAATAATTTTTTCCAACTTCATTTCCTTAACTAGAAAAGCAATTATCCCTATCTCCTCCCTTTGTACAGTGTGTGGAAGAAAATAACAGATATATGTAAAAAGAAGATAAACCATCTACATTTAAAGTACATAAAACAGCCTGTTTTACGTGACCAAAATAATATCCTGAATTATTCTTTTCCAGTTCTATGGATTATTTTCCTGAATTGAAATGCTGTTATAATCTATGTAAATTCCTTTTAGAATAACCATAACATTTTTCTTTAAGGCAGAATTGTATAATAATCTGATTACATAACTTAGTTCCACTCTAAATTCATGCATTTGCTTCTAAATATGAAAGACAAAGGGTTGTAAAATCAGCATTCAAAATTTTATTATGTTTATTAATGTTTCCTACAAATCTGATATCACCAGTCTATGTTACAAAGAAACACTGGAAACAAGTCTATGTTTTTCATAAGGAGTAAAAGGAATAGATCAATAGGACACTGCTTAACTGCAGTGTGAAAACTGAAATACCATAACTATGAAGGTGAGGTTTGCAAAAAATGAGAACTGTTCTGGCTGTAAATCATGTTAACTTTGTCTGGATCAACCAAGGCCTGTTTTAATCCATCCTGTAGGAATTCTGTGCTGAACATGCACATTTTGTTCATTTGTGGCTCAAACCACTTGTCTCTGAGTGCAGTTTTGCCCACTTTGGGCTGTGCCCTGTGCAGTCTCAGGCAGACAAGGTGCCCAACCTGCCCATGTTCAGCCAGGTCCCAGGGGGAGAGCCCCTAAAGTGCCCTGGTTTTGTCAGTGGAACAGAAGGATCCTGCTTTGACTGCCACTCATCCCTGTGCTGGAGAGCTGACACAATGCTCTACACGTTCCTCTAAGCTGACAGAAATAGGCTTAGGAACTGCCCAGATATTGTGCTGATTCTCAGGATGGAATCTTTTTTTTGCTGAGAAAATCGGTTTAGGGTCTGATCCAGTTTTTGTTCTACTCTGTGTTATTGGCCCAAAGCCTCTATTTAGCAGAACTTCCCTTCTTTGTTCAGCCAGACTATTTATATAGATGGGTCTAAAGGTCTCAGGGGAAATGAGAATCTGAATTTAATGAAGAATTTTGTATGTTGCCTCCTTGAAGACGAGGGGAAAGGCACCTCTTGATGGAGCAAATAGCTGTTTTCAAACACTCTGAAGCTTTCTTAATCTACTCATTAATTTCACTAATATTGGATAAATATTAAAATAAAACCTATGGTTAGAAAGTGTAGTTAGAGTACTGAGCTAGGCTTTTCAATCTGGATATTGATGGATTTAAATAAAAAGGAAAGAATAAGAGAGTAAAAATGACTTGAGCTTTATCTATTGATCTGCAGTTAAACAGAAACCCTTACACAGAAAAGTCAGAGACAGAAATAACTGGTATCAAGCTTCAACTAATGCTGAAAGACCCCAGGTGAGACCATGGTCCTTTACACCAGGTATGGCAAAGCAACAGCCAGCCTGTGTTGTAGAAAGCAGCAGCCAGAAACTTGGATTTGCTTTTTTTTTTTTTTAATGAGTTGAAGACCAACCTCCAAACGAACTGAGGGGACTTCCTTCTAAATCAGCAAACCAGTTGGAATTACTCCACTGTTAAGTAGAGAAACAACCTTCCAGAAATGCAAAACTATCAAAAAGTACAAGTACAGGTACTTTTAATGAGGCCTAGCATATTGTAAGAAAAATGAGAAGCAAGGTAAAGAAAGCAAGAGGAAAGAGGAACTGCCTGGCCAGGTCCTCAACAATGTAACCAAAAATTTCTGTTTCTGATAGTTAGGTAAGAGAAATAATGCAGATCCCCTACCTGTTTTTAAAGTCTTGTTTACCAGGCTGTCTACTGGAAAAACTTCTTTGTTATGATAAACTGAGTAAAGGTGATGGAAGAGTGAGAGGCTCTGTGGGGTGCCATTTGCCATTTTTTGGGATGTAGCTGCATTCTGACAGTGATTACCTTAAGATCATGAAGCTAAAAAAAAATACCAGTTAACATGTCTGATATGCCATTTTAGATTATTTAGATTATTTTCTCTGCAATCATTATGGCTCTTTAGGAAATGTTTTAATCTCACAGTAAGAATAAGAAGCCTTTACTTTACCTGTTAGTGAGCTCTTTGGGACTCTACAAAGTGTAAGTATTGCCATTATGAAAAATAATACTTGTGTTGGAGCTACAAATACAGACAGCAAAAATAATGACCTTTTCTTGAACTGTAAACCTTCTGCATCTGTTATCCTCTGAGTATTCCTAAGTGCATTATAGCCTGGTAAATCTCCCATGTGCAGGCAGCCAGATGTCTTACACACTGCCAGCAACCTACAGTAAGTCTTCCCAGAGGCCTTAAATGAAGTCAAAATAACACATGGGCTTTAGTTTCTCCCTCTCTGCAGGGAAATCTGCCTTTTAAGCAAGGAATTTGGAGGAGGAATACTCTGAAATACAGAGCCCTTGTGTTGCAATAAGACAGGAGTGTTTTCTAATGAGGGTATCCCACATATTGGGAATTTTCCTGTATGAAATGCCACAGTGATGCAGCTGCATTGACTGATCCTGTTATCTGAGCCAGCTTATCTGCCCAATGTGCTAAAGAGATAGGCCTCTCTGTCTTCAGCCAAGTGATATATATTCAAATTTGGTACAGTTTTGTCTGTTAAAGGAGGATTAGTTCAGCAATTCGGTCACAGCTTTGGTCAAAGGCTTGTGAAACCACTTCTTTTTGAGGACCTCTTAATTCACATCTCAGATTCCACATCTGCATAAGCCAGGCTTTTGGGAAGGTGCTGTCTCACACATTCAGTTGTTTGTGGATCACTGCCTGGGGCAAATCAGTGTAACCTATGTATAGTGTTGGGATATCAGCTTTTCAAACTGTGGGGCAAAGTGCTCCTTGGTGTAAATGCAGAAAAGTGATCTCAGGGAAGCAGTTTAATCTAGGTAGGTGCTGATCAAACCAGTTCCTGAGTTAAGTTCAGTTACAGCTGTGTACAATATGCAGCCCAGGATCAGCACTTCCACCATCATCACACCAACCAGCAGCAGGATGCTAATCTTACTTTGAACCAGTGTGACTTTGCTGCCCTTAGTGGAGTAGCCATTGTGTCACCATCACTCCCATTTAGGCAGAGTGGCACAAAGTACCTCTTGGAGTGCTGCTCCACTCCCAGCAGCTGGTAAGAGAAAAACCTGAAGAAGGACATTGCAAGTTTATTAGAATTCTGATAACTAAAATGAGGCTTACATGACCTAAAGCCAAAATCTGCCTCCAGCTCCTCTCTTCCCATCTTTTCCCTATGCTTCACTGAGCAGCCTACTCAGTGAATCTGCTTTTGGACATTATCTGTCTGTCTGTCTGCTCTCCAGACGAGGGATCACCAGAGATCATCTGTCTGACCTCACATCCCACCTGCAGTTCAGCATTCTGTGCATGCCAAGGACCACCCTTACAAGTAACCGGGGGCAGCAGCTCCTTACTCCTACACAGATCCAAAAGAGCTCCAGAGGAGTGCCTTGAACTAGCATTACTGCTCAAGAATGACTTAAACTTGAAGATATTATAATTTTAAACTCAAGATGAAACAAGCACCAGTGGTCAGAACCGTTTTCACCCCTGGTGGCAGCCAGTGCCTTTCTCATTCTGGCCTACTGAGTTAGCAGACTGCAGAGCACCCCCCTCCAAATACCACCCTTCTGTCCATAAGATTTTTAGAAGCCTTGTTTCTTTGCAGAGAAAATAACATGTAAGGACTACATGATCTTATCTGTTGGAGGCATTTTTGTTGCAGTAGTAGTTGTATTACCTAAGCAGTAATATTTACTAGATCCAGCAGTGGAGAACCAGTCAAAAGTTTGCTTTCCATCTGATAAAAATCTCAGTCCCTGTAATTCTAAAGGGCAAGTGACACTTTTGTAATACCTTCTTTCCATTCTTAAATCTTCCTTCCTGTTTCTGCCCCCCACCTCCCCACCAGGCTGCATTGTTGACTTTCTATAATGACATGATGATCTGTCCAACTTGCACATTTAATGGTCATAATGAGAGATTTTAGAGTCTTGAGACTAATCACTCTGAGAAATTTTGATCAGCCTCACAAGCAACACATGTAGCACTGATTCAGAATTTAATTTCCTTAAAATATTTAATACAAGGCACTGCACCCTAATTCTTACCTAACACACTTTTACAGGCAAGAAATTTCTGTAATGTCTTTTGTATCATAACTCTTTTTTGTGTGTCACTTTTATCTTGCTCTCACATTGGCTTTACCTGCCTTCCTTTACCTGTTTAGATTGGCAGCTTTTTGGATAAAGGCATAAACTATACCCAGCTGAGCACATGCTGATGGTGAGGAAGGATCACACTCCTCAATAGGTTTCATCAGACTGTGCTACTGGCTCGGTTGGGTTCAACCTCTTCTCATAACTTGCAATAACAGTGGACTAAATTCTGATGTCTAATATTTTCTAGCAGGACTCAAAATGTTACAACAGACCAGGAAAAAATGTTACTTCAACAACTCAGAGAAATTACTAGAGTTATGAAAGAAGGAAAATTCGTAGATGACATCTCTCCTGAGAAGGAAGCTGAGGAAGCTCCTTACATGGCGGATTGGGAAGGTAAGCGAGAGCCTTTCTTACCACTACCCTTACAAAAAAATGGGATAAATATTACTCACAGTTCCAGACCTTTTCCAATTTTGGTTAACGTTAGCCTTCCTTTTCCAGAAGCCAGTGTTCAAAACTTTGCAAGAGGTTGCTTGGCTTTTTTGTCTCCAACCATAACAGAAAAAATTAGATTTTGAGGTATCCAACATTTCTTTTAGTGTAAAACCTGCACTATGTGCTGCCCAAAGTGGCATATGAATATTCACATATATTCCATCTGCTGCTGGGGATTGGCTGCTCTAGGTTTATATCTTTCCTTTTCTGTGCTGAGCTGGATTTCATGACAATCATAAGACCCTTGGAAATCAGATCTGCATGTTTTAGATAACTTACAGTTTTTACTTTTGATTAGTCACTCTTTGTTAGCTCCAATATTGAATAAGTCAACTCCAAGAAGTCTTTTAAAAACTATTTATTTTAATGTCCTTTCTATTCCTTGGTGTTTACCTTCTACATAAATGTGTTTTCAAGACATCTTAGTTGAGCCACTCTGTATCATAATTTTAAATGCAGACTTAATTTCTTGCTTTTTAAAAAGCTTCAAAAATTATTCAAAACATAAAGCATAAACAGTGCCCTTGAGCTCTGCTCATAAAGCCAAGTTTATGATATTATTTCTAAAATGAAATGCACAAAGTCATTGATATATCTGTTTTTTCAACTTTCTCAGTAATGCTGTTTATAGCATGTGTTCAAACCATGCATCAGCCAATCTGTAGGCAGAAAAAAAGAAGGATCCATTCAAAGATCTAAGACACACCATTTTTACGTGTTAGCCCCCACAGCTCCCGGCAAAACTCAGGTTTCACTCCTGAAAGTCAGGGTTGATATCCTGGCTCCCTAAAAGTAAGTGAATTTTTTTTTATCATCTCCCAAGAAGACACACTTTGCACACTCTTGCCATGGATTTATAGTGTGATGTGTACATGGCATTAAAGAGCTGACACTTGCACTGGCAGTAGGAAAAACAACTGTCCTGGCCAACTTTGCATCCACCACTGAGGTCAGGACTCCTTTTAAATGCTGTAGTACTCCAAGCTGCATATCCCTTTATTCCTAAGGTTATCCAGAAGAGACCTATCCTGTGTACGATAATTCTGATTGCTTCAAGCGCAAGCCGGACACGATCCTTGTAGATTACCCTGACCTGAGCCAACCCTCTCCAGAAGAGCTGGCAGAAAGAATGGAGGGCATGGAAGATGAGGAGTATCCCTATGATGAAACCCTGCTAAGTGATCTCACCACAGGAATGGATGGTCAGGATTTAATGCAGAAAAAGAATGATGTAACTCTCGCTGAGGAGGAGAAGAGTGACCTTCCTCCCAGCCAGAGCACTGGGGAGTGCTGCTGCTGCTGTGATGATGATCCTGCTGTCATAGCAGAGAATGCTGGATTCCACTCTGAGAGCTGCAGTGAAGTAGAAGAGACAAGCCAAGAGGACCTGTCTGTGGAGTCAGAAAATGAAAATGCTGCATTGGAAAAGCAAAAGCCCAGTGATTCAGAGCAGACAGGCACACTGAGAAAGCGCAACACCAAAGTACTTGATTGATAGGGACAACCATCAGGATAGTAAAGGTGGAGGTCATGAACTGTCATCCATGTGGCTTTTGTTCCCACTGAGGACTTCTCTGTGTTCATCTCCTTGTACCTAATTGCATTCTCATGGTACCAGTCACATCATCTGCCTGAACTGGAAGCCAATGCCCTCTTTCATGCACTCATCATGGGTTACCATGATGCTGCCAACAGTGCTTTGCCCTTGATTTTTGAAGCCTTGTATTTTGGAGCAGATATTTGTGACTCCCTCCTTTTCTATTCTGAAGGAGTTGTCTTGGGTTTTGCCCTTTGTCATCCCAGAGTTAACCAAATGTCTCTTCTGACTTTTCCAAAACCATCTGTGTGATACCAGTTAGGAGAGTTGATCAAATCTTTATATATACATGAGTTTACTGGGATGCTGAAGGACAAAATATGCCTTCTTTCTCTTAGCTCAGTGTTAACTGTTCAGCAGAGCAGATCATAGTCACACACATGACTCTCTCAACTTTGTCATTGCTCTCTACTCTTGACAAACTGCTGTCCACCAAGCTCCTCTGCTACACCACAGCACCTTTCCCATTTATTCCATGTTGTTGGAACGGTAGCCTAATCCATGTTGTGTTATTTGTGTGAGCAAGACTGAAGCTCTGTGAGTTGTGCTTTAACTTTGCCTTAGCTGTGATGAAATTCCCAGATGATTGCAGGAAGTGGACCACAATGTGTGAGAGCACTAAAAACATCCCTAGAGATTAAAACCAAAAAAGCAGTGTTAAGGTTTGTCTGTAAAGGAGAGAACAGCATGAGGGGGACCCTCAGACTGAAGGTAGCAGGTAGGCTTTTCCTTCTTCCTAGAAACCTGTGGGGTTTTCATGCTCTTGGAATGCTGTTGCCAGGGTCATGTTGAAGCTGCTCCAAGTATGGGGTGAGGAGGGTGCTGGAGACAAGGGCTCCTGAGGAGAGGTGGCAGGAGGCCCCTGTGCCCAAGGGACAGCTTTTCTTGCACAAGCAGCATGGCAGGTGGGATGGGCTCCAGGAAAGGTTCCCTCAGCTCTCCTGACCTGCTTCTCCCATACCTGGGCACTTTTCAGGCCCACCATAACCCAACCCACACCACACCCATGGCCCAGTCACAGAGGCTGTTTGTGATGTCACCTGTCCCCTGAGTGCTCTGGCACTACAGAAGCAGGGCCCTCTGCAGCAGACCCCCATCCACCCAGCTCTGAGTGGCCCTTGATGAATGTCTGGAAGAATGAAAAGCCAGAGGAGCGAGGCAGGTGGCAGACCAGCTTTGTAAGGGACTTACAATGATGGCTGAAGAGGAAGGCATGTGCCAGGAGGAGGCCGTGGAAGAGGAGGAAGAGGAGGAACAAAATCCGCCCTCTGCCATGAGTGCCAGCGCTCTCAGTTCCCTGGTGATGGCCATGCAGAGCTTGGCTCTGTGCCCAGGAGGGGACGGGGTGCGGGCCAGGGACAGCGGCCTGCCGGGGAGCCGCTGGAGCAGTGAGCCGGGCCCACCCCTGCGAGGGACAGCACAGAGACACGGCCGGCAGCACCCAAAGGGGGACTCGCTTTCCCTGGGCCTGAAAAATGGCAACAATCGACGGTGCAGGAGGAGGAGGGGAAGGAGGAGAAGGAGGAGCATCAGCCCTTGCACCATGAGAGCCGTTGCCAACGCGCGAAGAACGACGCGCAGCGCCTGCCTCCAGGAGTTCTGGCGGCTCAAAGTCCGCACCTGCCTGACTGAAAAATAAGCAACAAGACAAGGATGAAAATCCTGTCCTTCCTCCTTATTTGGTACTTCGGTGACAGCACCTGTGCTCCCACGACCCCTTAAGTAGGAGGTGTTTTTTGGAAACTTTCCAGTTCCATGCCCTTGTCCTGCTTTGCTGGTGCCAGCTGACATCCTGAGGTTTTTAGGCTATGACATCAACAGTTTGAGACAATTTTTTTAAAGAGTAAAGTTATCATAATGAAAGCATGGAGCCCTAAGAATTTCTTCTTTGCAAACATGCTAGGGAATATTACAGAGTCCCAGCCTCCACACAGGGCCTGTCCTACTAGCTCACCTATTCATGTCCTGGCGTCAACCCTCATTTGTTGATTGCTATGCATTATATGAGCCCTTCCTTCTCCTCCCCTACCCAACCCTTCCTGGAGCTCCTCAGGGAAAGACATGAATTGACTTGGCTTTCACCAGGCTACTGTGCTGGGGTGACAGGAGTTATCCCCAAGAGGGCCACTGAGGTTCCTGGGGTCTGGAGGTGGGGTTTCTTCAGTCTGAGGGCAACAACAATCCCTGATGGATGAGTGAAGTCAGCCTTGCATGAAGAATATTAGCAGACCAAGCCAAGAACGTAGACAGCTGTTTCTTTGGAGAAGCAACAGATGTCAGGAAGAAGTGTTGGCCTTCACATGGAGGTCCCTTCTAGCTGCTTCATAGGAAGTTCTTTTCGATGTTGGGAAATAATAAATTCTAAAAAACCAAACCAATAAACCAAAAAAATAACAGGAAAATTTCTTTCTTCCTCTCTTTTTTGGGATTTGGTGAGTGCCTATGGATTCCTCTGTCCCCTCTTGGTCTCCACAGCCCTGGAAAGGTACTGGTGTGTGGGGTACAGGCCCAGCCCAGGCCTTGGAGATGGTGAGGAGTCCCACAGCACACAAGGGGAGGCTGAGGGAGCTGCCTCTGGTCACAAGGGTGGGGTGGTGGGGAAGCAGGTGCCCAGTGAAAGTGTGGATGCCCCATCCTTGTCAACATTCTAGGTCACGTTGGCAGGGGCTTTCACCAACCTGGTCTAGCGTCAGCCTCACTCCAGTGTTCAGCCAAGCCCTTACATCATTCCCCAGTACTCCCAAGGAAAAGGTAGGAGATGTGCTGGAGCTCTGCTGTGGATACAGGCACACAGCCCAGCATGAGGCTGACACCCTTTCCCTGGCTTGTCCCAGACTGGTAAGTGCTCCCTGGGTGTCACCAGAGCTGTGACACTCTGAGGCAGACAGGAGCACAGAGCAGGCATCCCACTGCATCTGCACACCCACTATGGGCCTCTGGGACACTGTTTTTTAATGAAATAAATTGGAATCCCCTGCTCTGCACCAGCTCCAAGTCAGATGCTGGGTGCCCATCAAGGTGGGTGCCAGCCTGGGGCTGCCCCCACAGAATTGCTCCCATCAGTGCTGGGATGGGGTGTGGGGGGAGTGCCCATGGCAATGCCACCCACCACAGCTGGGGCAGCCCAGGGGAAGGGCCTGTGCCCCACAGAGTCACCACGCAGCCCCGTTTCATGCCACCCCATCAGCCCAGCCTCCAGAGTGTCTGTACCCCTGAATTATGGGTCTGGCTCACCAGCTGCCATCACCACAGGAAAGTGGATCTGTGTTGATCAGGAGCTCCTCGTGATGACCATCATTCTCCAGATGGGAGTTTCACACTCCTTGGCACAGTGTTATTGTGTGCTCCTAGAATAGTTATGCTGTACCAGACATTTTCTCCCAGGTTTGCAAAACCTCAGCAAAGAGATTCCCCTTTTCAATGCCAGGTCTATTTCCCATCGTTTCAAGCACTAAGAAGGACTGAACCCTCCTTTTACATGGGGGAAAAAAAGGAACTGAACTCCCCTTTCACACGTGCCTTGCAAGGGCTCTAATCCCTTACACATTAGGAGCTGTTAGGGCTGCTTCTAACACCTGTGACAGAGCTAAAGGATTCCTGTTTCTTTGCAGCCCGGTGCCAGAGAGCCTCAAGAGCTCATCCCTGAGGTGTCAATGGCCTTGGCAGCCCCTCCCCAGGGACCAGTAAGTGCTCTCTGAACGTAGCCAACCTTGCCTCCTGTAGCAGCTCACCAGCAGCCTTCAAACTGGGATTCCTACTGTTTGAATAATATTTCCTTTCCACCCTTTGCCTCAGCTTTGCCCCCTCTGAACAGAAATGTCTGTTTAGAGGAGCATTTTAGAAAAGGACCATCAAATGTGTCTCCAACCTGCTCACTTCTACTAGAGAACACTCATAATTTGAAGGAGAGCTTAGCTAATCAAAATGAGGATTCTCAGAGAACTTTGATGAAATAAATCAAAATCATAGGTCAGAACATCAGCAAAGCTGGGAAATTGAGAAAAAGTCACAAAAGCCCAGGTGAATGCCCACTGGAAGCAGTCAGGCTCTATAAAAGCACATGTGATGTTTCCCACCTGGGAAATGAAATGGCTGTACTTTTTGTTAAAGCTAAAAGAAATAACACATGTATTGTTAAAAGAAAATATTATTATAAAATTAGATTTTAAAACCCACAAATGGGCTTAGTTTTCCCTGCATATCTGAGAATCATTACAGATTGTTTCAGGCAATTCATGGAATCAGGATAAAGCAAAAAGTAAGATCCCTGCTGGCCCCAAAATACTCTAAAGAGGATTAGTTATCAAATAGTATTTGGAAAACAGATAAATATCTTAGAAGTTTATGACCTAACTCTTTTCATTAGCAATTAGTGTCCATATCTTGGATTTTTAATTTCCCAGCTAAGAATAAGAAAACTACGCTTACCTTTGAGAACAGAGATCAATCTAGTGCAATAATCTTCTATTTAAATAATATTTACTTGCATATTCTAATAAAAAAATAATAAAATCCTATGTTTCTAACCTCACATATCACAAACACTGAGGAAGAAAAACCAGGTAAGAATTAGAAAATCATCTATATATCAATGGTTTTATACTGACCATGTATTTCAAAGCAAATGAATGCAAGATCAGACAGACTGAGCATCCCAAACACAGCTGGAAAGGTTGGTCTGCTCAAGTGATTTTTCTCAGCTTTGGAACTTCATCAGTTTTTTGGGGGGCATAGATCCTGAAAAGCAAACAGACACCCCTCCATTTCCTCAGTGATCTTCCTGGGATGGCTTAGATAGTGCTCACAGACCACTCCTCCTCTCTGCTGGGATCAACCACCTGCCCAAGTGCAAGATTACCCAAATTATATTGTTCCTGACAGAGGAAGTTGTAAAAATACAGTTTAAATGGCACTGGAAACTCCTTATGTTAAATAACTCCATATCCAGCGGAAGTAATTTATTGAGGTGTTTCTGACCTTGGGTAGAGAAAGACATTGTTGTTTCAAACAAAGTAAGTTTCATATTTCTGCACAGTGTTCTGTATTCACAAACACTAAAATCAGTCATTTACCTACTGGTAAGTAAATACATTTACTCCAGAATACCAAAGAGTTTCTTTTAAAAAAAAATTAATTTGCAAAAGCCCATTCTTGCAGGTTTATCTAAAACTCTCTAAAGTCTGAACAAAAAGGGAGATGCCTGGCTACTCAAAACAGGCCGAGGCAGTGTGCAAACATGCCTGACATGTTACAGCTATGGTGAGAAAACATGTCTGGTTAAATGTTAGTTGTCATGATTAGGTCATTTTTTGTCAAATTTCATATATTCCATTCTTTAAAACCCCATATAATGTAAAGAAAATACAGACCATGACATATTCAAATTCTACTGTATAATATCGGTTTATTTAAGAAAGGCAAAGAGATGAATCAGAAAATGTTTACTGTGGGAATTTAAAAAAAAATTAAATAAAAATAATTAATCTGCTTCATCATTTTCTAGGGACAGAAACATTCATGTAGCACATTTTCTACTTCTTGAAGTTTAAGTAAACAAGTCAGAAACAAAGGTTATTTTTCTTTACAGGCAGATATAATCTCAACATATTCTAAAATGAGTATTTCTACAGCTGCTCCCAAACACTGGATCTTTCAGACTGTCTTTAGTTGGATGAAGACAGTGTTGGAAAGTGCCAAATCAGCTCAGTGGCTACTAGGAACTCTCAGAAATGAACACCTCTGGAGTATGTACTGTCTGAGATCCTTCCAGAGGTGCAACAAATTACAAACACCCTCCACAGTCATTTTTTTGTTTTGTTTCCCTGCTCTTGAGTGTAAGAATTTGTTCCAAAAGGAGAAACAAAAGCCCCAGTCTTGTGATCATGGGGTAGAGACTGGCTCACAGTGTGGATGAATCCTGCTGAAAAGTCTTCTCAAAGGAAAAGCAGATGGCTCTCTGTAACAGACACTCACATGGAAAGCATGAGAGAAAACAAGTTTTTGTAATCTTTTTAGCAGAAAAAAATCACTTGCTCAAAATTATTTTAGAAGAGGTTTCAAATAAGTGACTCTTTTAGAGATATTTTGCAATGATTAACCCCAAGGCAAATTAATGACATGGTTTGTGCTGTCACTGTGAACAGAGGGGAAGGAAGATACCACCAAAGGACTTTTCTTAAGGCTGTATCCACATTTATGTGTGTGTGCACAAATGTTTGCACATCTAAACCTAGAAAATGTTGGGAAAGTCATAAACTAAATCCATCCCACACTTGAAACTTACAATCCTGCTGGGCATGTATGGATGTCCCCTTTATACTTTGCATAGAGGACCTGATTTTCCTGTCACTGAGCACAGGATTTTAATTTGAAATAAACTTATTTCCAATCAGCAGAAAAGATGTTTACACTTTTAAGATAATAAAAAATTGTTAAAGCTCCAATATTTCTCTTTTTCATACATGGTTTTGAGTAAGCCACTGTAAGAGGTTTGTTCCTTGTAGACTTTGTTTCTTAGGGAAACTCCCTGTGATTTGCTAGTTCTTGTGCAGGTTCAGTTCCACCCTTAAATCATGGGCAAGGTTTTGTTCTTCTAAATGCTCTGTGCAGCATTTGACATCACGGAATTTGGCAGCACATTTAATGGAAAAGGTGAACATTTTTCACCAACAGATTATTCTAGATCCCCCCTTTGTGTGTCAACAAGTCTTCATGGGATGTATGTAAGAGCAAACTTTGGCCTCCCTTCCAAATCCAGTTTCCTGAAGTGTTCATGCCAGTAATGTCCAATTTTTGTGATCCAGTTAAGCCCACATTTAAACAAAGACAAGAAGACATGAGGACTCTGGCAGGGACACACAAGTGTGGCATTATGGAGACACAACAGAAATTAGAAAGAAACATTGGTTACACCAGCAGGCTTGGGGTTAGGACATGGATATAAATGGGTGAAAATGACATCATGAAGAAATCTGTACAGAAATCGAGCAGTTTAGATGAGAAACAAACAGTATGGAGCTCTTACCAATACTACACAACATAAGCAGTGACCATCAGTCTGTCACTGAACACTGAAACCCACGACTCCCTCCAAGCAGTGCCAAGCAGTGTGCCCATCCATCCTCTGGCAGAAAATAATCTTCCTGCCATCCCCCTGCCCAGCCTGCATGCTGGACTCCCTCCATCTGCACATGGAGCTCGTTTGCACTTTGCTTTGCTTCTCTGCAACTGCACTCCTTGGATTCTGTGCTGCCTTTTTCTGGGCTTAGGGCTCAAAATAGTGCAAATATAACAGAAAGGTGTTCTCTTCTGAAATGCAATGTGAACACAAGGAGAGTTCAAGTGACTGAAAGAGCCTCAGGTCCCAGTTTTTGCCTTCAGGAGGAGCTCTTTCTTCAGGATTGGGAGAGCTGTGATTTAATGGCTTCGGTTCAGCATTTTCTCTGCTAAGCTTCCATGCACGTCTCTGCAGCCGTGTCCTCAGGCTGGTGACAGACACACAGGGTAGGGGACAGCACACGGGGACAGACATGCAGTGTGACAGGGCAGGGTGACAGCGAGCTGTGAGAGCTGCATGGCTCCGTGAGAGACCCGCTCTGTGTGCTTTTCTGACAGGGCTTGCATGAATGCTAAGAGGGGCTCTCATCCTCCAGATCCAGGCAGACAGAAACGAAGAAGGAAAAAGAGAAAGGAAGATTATTTTCTGAGAAACAAGTGTACCCTCTGATGGGCACTGAAAATAAACCTAGTTCTACAGGCATCATTTACATCACACTCCCAGAGTCAAGCTCTGCTACACTAGTAAAGCATCCTGGCAGCCACAAAATCCCAAGCAGAAAGCACACTGTTGTCAGGAAGCCTAAATTCATCATACACGTGGCAAAAAATCAGAGAGTGCTAAAAACTGCTGCAGTAGGAAAACAGGGCTTGGGAAATGTGGCCTCTACTTTGCAGGTGCTGAGCTTTGAGGTACAGTTCAAGAAGCCAAAAGATGTGGTACAGTAAGTCCTAAGAGCCACCCTGAGAGTGCAGAGGGGTGAATCCCTTCACATGTTCACCAGGGCTTGGTCTGAAACCTGTTCAGCACTTTAAAATTCCCCAACGACCTTGAACTGCCCAACTTGATAAATACCCAGGTGGAAGATTATGCAACCAGCACTGAAGGCCACCCTACTTCAAAATGAGAACATATACACAGGGATTTAACACACTTTAATTCACAGATATTGACTTCATAGAATTTTCACTGACTTAGTGCTCTGGAGTGTCCCCATATGGAAAAACCTCCACATGTTTGAAAGAAGAGAAGGTTATAGATGGGGTGGGAAAAAAAAAATACATCAGGGAACTTAAAGCAAAAGAAGGAATTCCAGTAACACAGATTATCAAGAAGCTGAAAAGCATCTACCACCTGCAAGAAAGTGTTTGAAAGAATACCAAATAGGAATGCAACCCCATGGACTTGTGCAATGTAGTCTAAAAGACAGAATAAATAGTGCTTTTGAAAACAGGTTAGGGGTATTTTTGGAAAGAAAAGAAAACCAACAAAAACCTTGTGAATAGTATCACTGGACTCAGTAACTCTTGAAAATGCCTCAGTTAGAGCTATATTCCACAATCAGCTTTTTGAGGTGACACTGTTAGAAATCTTGTAAGAGTACACATCACTGCTGCAGCCCTACTTTAAAGCAGAATAGAATTAACAGTACACAGAATTTCTCTTCAGCCCACATTACAAAACACTGAATCCCCAACTAAATACAATTAGGAATGAAATAGAGCCTCATTTGTTTTGGGGATTTTTTACTTAGGAAAACTCAGTGGACTTGATTTAAATATTTTGCTGAGCAACTTGTCAGTTCCTGACATTTGCTCAGTGTTCCCATGTTTATTTGAGGTCATTCTCATAAATTAGTCAGCATAAAACTCAATTTCAGTGCAATTAATTGCCTGATGAAAACTCTGTAATTAACATGGTTTGATTTTCCAGTAATTCTAGAGTGAAACAGTTTAGTCTTCAGAATGAAGTTTAAAATGGAGACCCTCTGTCTCCTAGTGCTCACCCATGGCAACAGCTGGAACAGTAAGGAATAATAACATTTCTGGTTGGCAAAAAAAGCCTTCTGCCAATCCAGGCATACAGCACTAAGTGTCAGTGATTTTGTCTAGAAATCCTGGTTTTTTTTCTTGGATGGAAAGTTTATATTTTTAGTAACAAATACCAAACCACATGTAAGGCAGCAGGAAATGAGGCAGAGCCTTTACCAGAAAACAGGGTTCTTATTTGTATTTAGTACTGGAAATTCTGCCCTTCAGAAAGAAATGTCGTGGTGCACAAACCAGCAGCATCACTGGGCAAAACCCAAGGAAAGCATATTATTATATAATATGCTGAGATAGATAGATATATAATATAATAGCTATGTTATGCATTTTCCAGCGGGACTATCAAGCTCTGCTCATACAACAGCTGAGGAGATTGCTGGAAAAGCAGCTGCCTCTCAACCAAGCCCACTTGGTACACCTCTAACTACTTGAAAGACTATTTTATTTGAGCTTAAACCACATCTTTGAAAACAGTTTTAAAATAGCTAAAAAATGCTGTAATATTTTAAGACACATCAGGATCAACTAAGTTCTGCTTCTAGAAGGCTGGGAGATTCTCCCTAGGGGAGAGAACAGGATGGTAATACTGGGTTATCTTCTGCTGACCCAGACTGGAATGAAGACCTCCTGCTATGAGCTGCCAGGGCTCATAAACTTGTCTGAACACTGAACATCAAAGGCTGGACTTGATCACCTTGGAGAACTTTTCCAACCTTTCTGATTCCATGAGCAGTGGCCAAAGCCCACCCAACACAATCTGGTTTTGTACCAGTGAGATTTTCTGCACTGGCAGAATAAGTGATCTCATGATGTAATTTTCCAGCACATCAAGACTAAATGTTAAGATTACACTTACCTAGATACTAGGCCTTAAAAAAAAAAAAAAATTCAACGGGAGTGAAAATATTCCTGCTGTTATTTGGTAAGTAAGTCCATATAGGAAAGGTACATTATTCCTACATGATGTCCAAGAGTGCCTGAGAGAATTAAGAAGTGCACTCTTGCCAGGACTTTGGAATTCTCATCACTTAGTGTGTCCTCATCACACTGGCAGCTTGCTGCAGTCACAGTCTGGCAATCTGCATGGAGCTGCAGGATCAGAAGCTTCCTAAAGCTTCCTTTATCTCCTAAATGCCAGCTCAAGCTGCAAACCAAGCTTAAGGAAAGAAAATTTTAAACAAATAATCTCCTTGCAATTTCATCCAAACTGTAGGCATTAAACCTAGCTAGATTTTAATGTTAAAATTTATAAAAATGTTTATAAACTACATTCTGTTACTTTGAGAATTACTCTTACACTTCATAAATTACTGACACTTCTAATGGCGTTGTGCCAATTGGGACAGCCTCAGTGAGAAGCCACAGATGCAGGGTGAAATGTGAGAAACACTGTAAACATCCCAGCTGAGTATAAAGGTAGTCAGAAATCATGAGGCTCATTGTTTTTAAATCAGATGTGCATGACAGAGTCAAAGTGGGCAGTAACAATACTTCTGAACAACTGAGTCACATCCAAGGGAAAGGAAAAAAGCAAACAAAAATACAAAAAGGCAATTTGCAGCACAACTGCCAAGTGTCTCAGTTTCCTACACAAAAGCATAAATAGGTGATTGCATTAAGTGAATCTCTGTAATGTGCTCAGGAATAATAGTTTTAAAACAACAGATGCTGGGAAGTAAAACACAACCAACAACACACACTGTCAAGAAGGAATAGTGTATCAGATGGTTTGTCCTTACTGGTTTTTTCTGCACTTTTAGGGACCAAAAATAACACAAGGTAAAAAAAATTGAAGCCTCACTTAAATCACTGACAGGAATTCAACAGCGTCAAGATTTGATCCTAAGAGATTGGTTAGTTACGTGGCTTCTACACAGGCAGCAGAAAATTTCATATTTTGGTTGGTTCAGGGAGCATTAAATTGAGTTCTGAGCATGGCAACACCACCTGTCACCCAGCAGCCTCAAAGCACCCCTGGAAATCCTCCCAGCAGAACAGAGATGGACACAGCCAGGCCAAAACCCAGGAGTTCCATTCAACTCAGTGGAACTGAGGCACAAAGAGGTTCCAAGATTTGCACAAAGTCAGACACTCTGTTGGGGTAAAAGCCCAGGTGACCCAATCCCCAGGCCTGTGCTGTCAGCATAGAAGGCTGTGTTGACTTTAACACAGATTTTGACTCTTCAGGACTTTTTTTGCCTGTACCCAAGCACAGAATAGATCATGAGTATTCCAGGTACTTGTGAGGTTCTGACTCTCAAGCAGGACTTTGCTACAGTCCATGTGCTTACCAAGCTTTTGTCAGAGTAATTTTCAAACTGCCACTGCAGACTTAAATAAAAACATGATAAGCTTCCAGTGTTATTTTATAATCCAATAGGGAAGGTTTCTTCTCAAAAATGTACACATAATTTTTTGAACAGTGTTCTCTTCCTAGAGCCTTTCAGCAAACCAGAGTGGTGGTTCCATTAAAGAGTTTCAGGAAAGCCACTCAATTCAAATCTTCTCAGTAAAGGTACAGATAAACATACCCTTACTGAAAAAGGGGAATTGAAAATGGATAGGCAGTTAAATAAAATACAACATACAAAATAAGTTTTAATGCATTTTCATCCAATATACAGGCATTTGTGAGTATCAGCTACTGAGCTATAGTTCATAGCAAAACACCAAAGCAGTGAGATAGTTGTGCAAATTCTTTTCTTAGTTCCTTGGCAAGCAACAAAAAGAACTGAAGAATAACTACATAATTAATTTCAAACACTTACAGAACAGAACCCTGGAAGTTACTTTTTGTACATGAGGAACAACAGGAACCTGATTTCATTAAGTAGCACATACAAGAGAAGCCTGCACCTACAGTTAGATTAACTCTACTGCAAGATTTATATGTATAAAACTACTTTATTCTAGTAATCAAAAGGAGGCCTTTTGAGAAATCTGAGTCATCAGCCCATAATTCTAATAAAGGTGACTGCTGTGCTGTCCTTAATTGCCAAGCAAAGATATCTGATTGGTGAGCACAGGCTTCTGTAAAAGCAGGAAAAAAAAATCTCACAAATGATGTTTTAGGAGAGCAATGGGATAGTATGGGGCAAATGGTTGGAGTGTCACAGGATCAAACCCAAAATCTTCTCTCTGACACCTGCAATACATTAGGAGAAACCTCCTCTGCCCAGAACACCAGGCAACCCCATGTCTTGTCCTACTGCAATAAACAAAGACAAAATACTCTGATATTGGTCTAGACTCATCATCCCTTCAGGGCAAAAACTCTTCTTTCCCCATCCTTGTTTTATCCTTATGTGAAATCACAAATTAATTAATAATAAAATTTGTTAAAAGCTATGACACAAGAACTGAGAATGATTTTCCATAGTAAGGACTGGATTGATTTTCTGATTTCTTTTAAAGGGCATCACCCAGGCAGGGGTAAGATTTTAACAGCAGAAAAGTAGGTCTAATGCCCAATACTTTTAGAGAACTCACTGATGTCTCTGCTTGTTTAAAGCCCCTCCTTTGTTCACCACAAGGGAGCAAAACCTCAGAAAGTTTGAATTGATGGCCTTGGTTCCCCATGACTGATAAAGCTCTGGTGTCATTTGACTCCACAATGATATTTTTCAATTGTGCAGCCACCAGATTTTATTACAGAGCCCTTTTCACTCCAGCCCCTTCAGTGCTAGGACCTCATGAGGACAGCCAGCTGGGAACTCCAGCACTATTGTAAGGCAACTTGAATAGCAACAGATTTGCCCGGTAATTATTACAAAACCATTCTCACTGATTTCTTAACTGCAGAATTTGTAACAAGAGCCTATGACATTACTGATTTATGTGCCATATATTATCCTACAGATGCCTAGCTTCTAAAAACTAAACTATTTTAGGCCACCAACACAATTCAGCTCACAAAATCACTTCCAACCTTTTGAAAAAAAAAAAAAAAGGAAAAATAAGGCAGCACTACAAAGGGAATGTAACAGCCTGCCTTGAGGCTTGTGGACAGCTCTGCTCATTGATTTGCAACCAATGCTTTGGAAACTGAATGTTTACTGAGAAAAATTCTGATTATATTTTAGGCAAGCTTTTTTATCTGCTACCTTTTAATGTGTTAATTTACTCTACTGAAAAGCCAAAGGGCCAAATTCACCCCTCTGATAAGGCTTCTATTGTAGGAGCATCACTGAATGAGCACCAAAGGCATTATTCATCTCTGGAGAGATCACTGAGCAATATTGTCAAACACTTCTGAGCTGCACATCCTTGAAGAGCAGATAAAGGAATTGTAAAAAGAATGAGAAGGAACAGAACATCAGAGATGAAGAAAATTAGATAAAGGGCCAGGAAGAAACTGTTTGATGTAAACAGAGTGACAAGTTAGATTAAGAACTCTCATTAAAGCATGCAACATTTGCCCATAAGCAATTCAGGCAAGGAGTTTGTTTACAACTCTGCCAAAATCAACAGCAGATGCAAAAAATCATCAATATTGGGATTTTAAATAACACTAAATCTACCATATCCAAACATTCACTAAGACTGTGTGAAGGAAATACACAGCTCGGGGCCATTCTATTCTTTGTCACACTGAATAAACAAGGTTATGCCCTGCTGCACACTGAATGCAGGCCCAGCAGAAGTTACTAACAGGAGTGCACCACTAATTACTCCTTGGTTACTTCAGTGTGCATCTGTCTCTGAAAATACTCACTAGTGCCAAGATTTTATTACTGATGGGGAAGAAAATGTAACTTTGTGAGGAAAATGTAATTTCAGGTATGACAGAACTTGGTTTGACTTTTCCAAGTTAAGAGGACAAAATTTAGAGATGAGCTGGAAAGCTTGTGGCATCACCTTGCATGTGACCTTTACAAAAAAATATCCAGCAAAAATTGTCCATCGGAAATTCTATAGATTCAAAATTAATGGCTGAAACTGCTTCCAGAGCAGATGGTGAAGGCCAAGTGGATCAAACCCAGTACCATGCTCACCAATATTGAGGAATTAGGGTTTGGGCAAAGGGCATTAGGAGCAAATCCTATTCCAACTGAACCAGATTTAATGAGAGTTCCTCATTCCTAGTCCCAGGTTAACATCCTCCTCTAGTGACCTCCATTTATCGTGGGGAGCTTTTCCCTCAGCAGCTCGTTGGCTGATGGCCCTGTCAGACTCTGTTAAGATGATGGGAATTTGAGTCACCACTTTCCTCCTGGCATGGTTACAGGTTAAAAAAAAATACCTGGCTGGGAAGAACATGCAGTGAGAGTGAAGTTACACAATGTGCTGGCAGCAGAACTGTCCCAAGAAGCTGAACTTGCAGCCTTTCCCCAGCCCCTCATTCTCACCCGTGTGCAGGAGTTCAGTGCACATGAGCTTCCTTTCGTGCCAATTCCCTGGGGGGTCATGGTGTGAGTCAGACCATTGTTATGATCTGGGTTAAAAATAACCCTTCCCAAAGCAGCTCCACCACTACAGCCAGCAGATTGTGTGTTTGCACCACGAGACACTCAGCTCCTTTGACACAGTCTTGTGCAGGGACAGAGGCAGAAAACTGTGTCAGGTGCCACTTTCTCAGGCTCTAAAGTGTGACTGGCAAGGCACAGAATTCCAGCCATGCAGATTCAGCCAATCCCATGCTGCAGAGTTCTTCAGATCACATCACACCTAAATAACAGCACTGGGAATCCCTGACTGGCTTTGCAGTAGCCCAAACAAAAAATTCTGGTGGTCACTGGAGCTGGTTTTTAAAAGCTGAGATGAGGTAAGCAAAGGCCTAAGGGCCTTCTCTGTTAAATCCAAAGTGAGATGACAGATGGGGATGTGAAACTGTGGGAAACCACCAGCTACAAACAAAGCACTCATGTGCAAAGCCAAAGCATCACCCTGCAGCTCATGACTCAGCACTTGGATCATTCATGGAGGGAACTGATGCTCCTTTCTCTCAAACAAAAGGTGTCTTTCCATTTTATACCATTGCATGGAAAAGCTCCTTGCAAAAAGATGAGGGGAAAAAGAAAGAGAGCTTCCTGTTAATTAAAGAGAATATTTGACATGCTGAGTCTATCAACAAAACACTGTGGGACTTTCTTCCCATAGATTGTTTAAAAGATTAGAAAAAATGCTGGTAATTATTTATTTTCATCTCTTATCTGAAATTCCTTTGTCTGTATACTGGGAAGGAGAGCTGAAGGCAAAGGTGAAGAGAGCATATCTCTTTTGTTAGTTGAAATGACACTGTCCAAATGGCACGACCTTAAGGAGAGCTTTATGGCCTGTCCCCTGCAGTCAAAAAGGGCCTGTCAACTATGAGACAATCAGATTTGATCTCATTTTTACATTACATAATCTCTGGTTGTGCAGTGCAAGAGTTTATAAGGAATAAAAAGGAGGGCCTGAATACATGCAGTATAAAACAAAGCTACTACTTCACTCACATTTCCACACCCTTCTGGTGAACATATAAATTCTATTACTCTGTGTGCCACTCTGGACAACATGGTACAGAAAATGGCAGCAAGACCATTATTTTTACAATGTGCTTTCAAGAGCTGCAGCTCCTGCCTTTTGAAATGTTCAGGAGAGAAGATAACCATGGCTTGTTCTTTGCTTGTGTTTTGTTTTGAAATGGTATTTGTTTGTTTATTCCAGATAGATCAGAAAAATGGAGATGCAAAATCTGCAGTATTTTAAGCTATTCTGTGTCCTGCCAGTGTCTCATTTGTATGCAGCATACACTAGATTTGCCTAGAAGGATTTAGCTCAGTAGCTGGCACGTTTACATCAGAGAACAACACACACAGTTTCAATCGATTTCAAGCATTCTTACAAGGGGAAATAAATATGAAAAGTGGTTGTTGCTCAAAGTTCAAAAAATGCAATCAACAAATTGTAAAAGCTCAAAAGGCCAGACAAATTTAATAAAATATTTCCATTTACCTTCCTCAGCTTTACACAGCCTGTTCAAAATAATAAGACTCTCTGCAGAGTGCCTTTATCCAATTGTTTATATCACTTCATACAAAATATGTGTTTGAATTACCACAGCAATACAAGGATATAAATTCCCAGCCCATGAAATGCCAAATTCAACATAAGTTATGCTTTCTTGGCATCGAGATGTTTTCCCTTTCTGTATTGCAAATACATTTCCATTTGAAACAAATTAAAAAGCATGTAGATGTTAAAACATAATGACAGCTTAGAATTCAAGTGACTTGTGCAACATTATTTTGTGCTTTCCACTTCTCCATTTCCTCCTACTGCAATTAAAATTCATCATGCCCTACTACATGTACAATAGCAATGCATCAAGTTCAGTCCAGTAGAGGTTTTCAACCTTCAGGCTTTATACTACATGAGATCCTTGCACAATCAAAAAAAAAAAAAAAAAAAAAAAAAAAAGGTGCATCTTTTTTTTCCTCATCTTTCTCTTATGCTGGATGATGTGAAGCTCTGATTAGTTGATGCAGGAATGCAACCTTGAGGTACGATTGCAGCCTTGGAATGATTCTTAAATGTAAAAAGAAACTTTTGGAGTGCTCACTCCCTTTCTGGATTTTTAAAAAAGACACCACTGTCATGGTGCTACTGGAGCCACGGTACAGTATATCATGGCACACATCCATAACACAGCCAGGGACATGAGAGACAACTCCTATTTACAAAAACTTGATGTCACTTCCAGAAAAATATGACAGGAAAGAAAAAAAAAGGAAAATACAATTTCCTGAATGTCCTGAATTTTTAGAAGATTCCTTTAACTTTCTCTTCAGCAACAGAGTGGTCCTCCACAACTGTATTTTTCCCTGACCTTTTTAATATGGACCATAAGCGACACCAGCAGGAATTGGGAATCATATGGCAAACTGCTTCCTTCTAGAGGATGCTCACCCACGCCCCTTTACTCACAAGCCAGCTTGCTGTCAAAACTGGAAAGGGCAATGGAAAAGGCTTGTAGTGCACACATTGGGTAGTTGTAGTCCATGGTGAACACGTCCTCAGCCACGCGGCCAAACTGCATCACGATGTAGTCAGCTGCCAGAAAGGTCAGGAAAGGCAAAAGGCTTTACTGCTGTTTGCAGCCCTCACTAAATAAATAGGCATCCAACCCTACCCTCTGTCCCAGAGCAACGAAATACCACCCAAACATGCTCACTCATCAAACTTCACAGCACTTATTCATGCAAGTGGGTGTGCTGATAGCAGAGCGAGAAGCAGGGACAGCTTGAGTGATAAAGGGTTGCAAGACTTGTTAGTGTCAAAAAAAAAGACACATATAAAAAGTGCTTTCTGCAAGAACAGGGAGACGATGGCTTCTGTATAGACTGTTGAAGCCTCTTACACAGATCTCAATTAAACCTGCTCAGATGACAGCTGTGAGGGCAGAATCCCCCCCAGACTGTGCACACAGTGCTGCTCCTACACTGAAAGGCAGAGAGCTCTACTTACGATCATTATCATGGATAATCTGGAAGTTCTTCACCGAGGCCTGGGTGACTCGACCATGGAAATTCAGAACATAGGACTGGGTGTCATCATTCCAGACTGGGGTTTTGTTGTGCAGCTCAATGACACTCTCTGTGTTTTTGTTCTGCCACCTTGCAAGAAGAGTCTCATGTTCCTGCACACACCACAGATACACGCTTCAGCTTAACACGCTCATGTGGCAAAAAATACATTAACAGGGAAGAAAAAATTCATCAATCCTGGCCCAAAGACTAAACCCTCGACCCTCAAAACAACTTCAATGAATGAAACTGAGAGCTGTGAGGATCTAAATGCAAATGTGCATTTGAGTTCTTTCCACAGTTTGATAAATGTTAGTTGTACCTTTTGTTATCAACATACTTTATTTGTAGAGCTTTTGTGAGTCACAAAAGCAGTCTCACATCCCATTATTCTGCAGTTGTTTGAATACTGTTTGATTAACTTCTAGACCTTCAGAAGTGCAAATAAAAAACCCCAATTCTACCTCAAAAAGAATTCAAATAATTTTTAGTGCTGGCTGCTGGTAAGACTTACATTTCGTGGTCTGATGGAAACTCTTTCATGATCCATATTCATTCCTGGTATGATCACGCTCATTTTACGAGGTCCTTTAAACCCCAGGACATTTGTTTCCTGAAAATGTTTAGAAAAGATTTCATCATGCTCTTTATTTTTAAAGTTATTTTTTTCAGCAGAGAGACACTGTGTCAGCCCAGGGAACTTGTTTGTTAGTCAACTCAAAAAACATCTTGAAACTCCCACCTTCACTGGCACTGCCAAACACTCTAGCTTTGTCTTAGAATCTCTGACAACAGGAAAAATGGAAATAGAGAGCTTTCCAAAAACACTCCTAACACTGGCTGCCGGCAACCTTAATATAATTTTTTTTAAATCCCTTTGTTAAGAAAGGATATGAATTAACCAGATTGCTTGGCTACTGCTAGATCCCAAAATAAAGTAGTTTCAATTTAAAAATCATAAAACGCAGTCACACATTTTGATGTGAGATAAAATTAAATATATGGGATCAGCTCCATTTATTCCAGAGCCAGCACAAAAGCAAACAAAATGCTAGTCAGAACATCTGATAGCAGTGCTGTGGTTTTCAAAGTTTGCTTAGAGATGACCACAGTAAAAAAACCAAACACATTAGCATGAAGGCAAATTTTCTAGCTATGAAGACAGGGAAAGTAAAGAAACCACATGGGCAGCAAAAATAAACCCACAGGAAATACAAATTCTTCCATTAAAAGTGATCCGATGCTTTCCTGACCAGCTTTTCTCAAGAGAACCAGGAAAAGTAAAGAGCAATATTTTCCAGTAAAACCTGATTTTAGCATTAACCCAGTGAATGAAACAGTGACCCCTTGAAGTCCATCTCCTCATGTTTTGTGATTGCTTTTTTCAGTCACATGTATTTTTTTCTCCATCTGCCAAACTGAAATGAAGGGCTTTGGAGATGCACTAAGGAATCTCAGGAAGAACATTCCCAATGTTCCCAACAACATACCACAGGATGCCAAGAACCAGACACCCCAAGGCTGCAGCTGCTGTGGCTTTACCCCTGGGACATTTAAAAGTGACAAATTCAGCTGTCTCTGCTTTTGCATTTTTAATTAAAATGTCCTGATTTCATGGAACACTAAACTTATTAAAACACCTCTACTTTTGCAAGCAAAAATCCATGCATCTCAACCCACTGGAAACATCTAAAAATACCCACCTAAAATACCTGCAGCTTTGCCATCATCAGACTTTTGAAATAACTTTGCCTGTTCCAGCAAATCATCTGGAGATTCTCCACAACTCATTAAAGATTTGCATGCATGCAAGAGAAATACTACTGGATTATTTTACTGCATGCTCCTGAAGCAATCCAGGCATATTCATGTATCTTCCTAACTACACATTAATGGGAAGATTCTGCCTCTGTTCTGAATCATTTATGTCCCCTCCTTTGGCAGAGTAAAACGTGTTATCAGTTCAGTTGGTTCTGCATCATGGCAAGATGAAAACTGATATGACTGCCAGCAGATTTTATAAGTAGGAGAGACTCAGCTCAGCAGAGGACAAGTTCTAAGAAAAGATTCATGCTTATGCTTATTTTCCACTAAATACTGACAATTTTGGGCTTCTCTGCTATGCCTTACAAGCTTTTCTTCTCCTCAAGCTGCAGTTCTGCTATACATAATTAATTTAGATGCTGACTGGTTGAAGACATTGTTGGAGGTAAAATTAAATAATAGTGCTGAATCACTTCCCTCCCAACAAGCAGAGGAAAAAAACAGGACTATATTCTTTGGGTTTACTCAGAAACACTGAAATTGGTACCTCTGGCACATGATAAGACAATGGTTACTAGTTGCACATTACCACCATCACCAATTATCACACACTGTACTGGCAAATGCTACCCTTTTGCTAAACTCACAGTGCCAAACTGAAATTATATAAACATGGAATATGTGAGGAAAATTATTAAAATTACCTCACCTCCTGCCTCACTCCCTGCTTCTCTTTTATTTCCCTCCTCCACTCTTTTGTGTGTGGAAATTTCAGACTACAAAGGGTATTATTAGAGGAACACAAACCAAATTCTGATTTCACACCATTTTAATGCCACTGACAGTCTTGGCTTACACAGGAACACAAATATTGTTCACTGGCAGAGCCTATTGACTCAACCAGGACACCAATGATTTTGATCAGCTCAGGACTTAGCCCAGGATTGCTGCACTCCCTGCCTTAGCCCATCCAGTCAGCCTCACAATAAACTGGGTGGCAAGAGCCTCTCCCCAGGGCTGCCTTTAGAATATTGCATACTTTCAAATAATTATGTAAGCACGTTGCTTTAGTGGCAATAGCTGCTGTGATAAAAGCAGCAAGGTGAATAGGGATATTCTGGAATAGCAGCTCCCAGGAGATTCATGACTTTATAATTTTATCACCCCCAATTTCTTGCAGCCATTTCCCTTCCTGGGCTTGTTTCACACAGCTGTGCCCTGTCCTTAATATTTTCTGGAGAAATTATCATTCCAAGGAAGGCTCAACTCACAACACTGGAGGAGCACAATGCAAGTGATTGAGGCCTGAGTAGGAACACAGAGTCTTGCTGCTGTACTGAAACCTGAACAACACCTCAGAGCATCTATCAGCTGAGCTCACTGCCTGGAATCTTACACAAAGTGAACTGAGAGATCCTGTGGATCAGAAAATCCTGAAAATCCTCACAGAAAACCCTGCTACCAGTGGCACAGCTGCTCCTCACTGCTCCTGGATAAATGTTGCCAACGATTCTGCAATCAGCCATTAGGTGCTGCTGCAGGTTTATTAATAGGCTGGGCTGCCAACACAAGGGGAGTATAAGTGGTCAACAGCACCCAAAGAAACTCTGGCCCAGCTCTGTTCCTGTGGCTTCAAACACATCTTAAGGTGAGCTCCCAAAGAAAGCCCTCACCACATTTATCCCACAGTCAGGCACAGATGCAGCACCACTTTCTGCCTATATAAAGTACACCTGCTGAGATGATTAAGCAGGTCATGCTCAGTAAGTTGGGTACAGCTTGATCTCCACATGGGTAATTGCTCAGATGAGCTGAGGGACAGTGAGAGGCATAGTGGAGCTTTCAAAGTATTGTTTTTGTAGCTTTTGCTGCAGGGGAAATCTCAGGGCAGGAATTAAAAGACTGCCTTAGGACAAGGGTGTTTCAGCTCTGCTCTTCCTGGCACTCTCTGCTCTGGTCCCGCTGCAGCCAGGAACAATAATCTCACTTCAGCAAACCTGGCTAGTTTGAAATGAAATACAATTCAAATTTCCTTTTGTCCTCTGGCCACAGCACACCTGCAAGCCTGCTGCCTTTCTCCATTAGTACCAAAGCATCAATGGAACAAGTAATTTTCTTATACAAATGTACCCGTTTCAAACTGCTGGTTACAGACATACAAAAGCAGCTTATCTCAGCCCCATTCTCCAAACAGTGGCTATGGTTTGGTTCTTTCCAACACCCACACTTCTAATTACCTCTGCTGACCACAACAGCTTTTTATTTGGTATTGTCCATCATTCAAGTATTGTTTGTTGTTGACTTAAGCAATGCCTACACTTCTCAATATGTAACTTTTTTTAAATTAGCTTGGTTTTCTTTTTGCCTTTCCAGTTTGCACCAGATTAGTTGCCTGGCTCCAGGGAATGCCATCCCATATAAACCAGTAAAACTACCTTTATTAAACATGTATGTTCTGCTAGGCTTCTACTGAGACCTTCAAAGTGACCTCAAACCCTAGAGTCTCATTTTAAATCCTGCAAGCTGAATTTTTGGAAATTCTCAGAATTTCAAATCCAACAGGAGGGGATGGGTATGTATCTGCTCATCTGCCACATTAAAACTGCATCCTAAGCAGCAGGAAGAGAATGTGCTGGCAGCTAATACTGCCCTCCTTCAGAGCTCCCAGCACTTTGCAAGGAAGGGATGGCTCTCAGCTTCCTTGCTCATGGAAATCTTCCAGATGCATTGCTCCCCACAGCCCAAAGCTCACCCTTCTGAGAACACATTCTGTGCATACATGGGGTATGTGGTGGACCTCAGCCTTACAGATTTCCAGGCATCCTTGATTAGATCTGGGCAGGAACTCTTCAGAAAAGTCATTCTTGGATATTTTTATCTAAGCTGTTGATTTGTGAAACCAGACAACTTTCTGTAGCAGCCAACATACCAGTTTTCACTGGAAGGGTTTCTTGGGCCCCAATATTTCTGGACAGAAAGAACACTCTCTCCAAAAAGAATAACCAAAAAGGTTATTCATCCAGCAACTGTGTTTCAAGTCTTGATTGTCTGCATTGCTCCTGACAAATGCTACTTACTCCCCTGTAAGAGCCTGGTTTCTCTCATTCAATCAAATTTTGGATTTTACTTGGGTTTTTTTCCTGGTAAAAAGGAGTTTTAAGACTTTTTATCCCAATCTCAGCTGCTGCAGGCCTAGCTGTCAGCTACCAATGGTTTGGATCAGGGAGGCCTCCTCCAAAACACCATAACAAACAATCATACTGTAGAGCAGTAATGCCATGTGCACAGCTCTTTCCAGTTCAGGAGGTTCCCTCAGGTGGTACCAGCAGGCTGTGATCCTACCCTTTTCAGAGGGTTATGTAAGAGCTCCAACATCCCCTTCTCACCAAAGGTGAGAACTGGGCAACCCCATTCAGTGTACAGCACTTTTCACCTCTGCTTTGCACTGAGCCTCCCGGTTTCTCTGGTGGAGATCAGCTGCCTGGTTACATCAAACTCTGAATGCTGATTTACATAATCATAAGTGAGAAGGAAATTCAGTGTGCTGCTTCAGAAAGTGAGCTGCCCCTCCTGCACGCTGTGCCTGTGAGCAGTACTTACATAACAAATAGCAGCTAGCTCCTGACGCAGGGTACTCGCCTCCAGGCTGGATGTTGTTTTCATTGGATTTACTCCATTGTCATAAACTGTAAACTTAGTTCCCATAAGATTTGATCTACCAAAAAAAAATGGAAAATCCAATCACCATTTGTCAGCAATGCTGCCCAAGACATCTGTCCTTTACTGCACTGTGGCCACAGAAGAAAGGCAAATATTGGGTACAGAGAGTTGTTATTTCTAATCCCAGCTACATGGCAATTCCTGGATTAAAGGCCAAAATGACAAAAATGTAAAGGTACAGTAGAGAAGTGTATACTAAAGGTCCCTTATCTTCATGCTGGAGATTTCTGATAACATCTTGCAAACTAGGAAATATAAGAAAGCTGTAAGGAAACACTTGGGTGGGGTTATTTTGTGGGTCTGCTTGGTTTTTAAAATATTCTTATTGGCTAAAAACCCATCTGCTTTCTTGCCTGACTACCAAACTCTGTAAGAATACAGGGAGTGACTTTTATAAAGCCATTAGTGAGATCAAATCTTTCCTATTGCAATGGGAAGGAGTGCTAAATACAGTGCAGGCACAGATGATGTGAACACACACCCAGAGGCTCCATGGAGGGATCAACAGCAGACTGGCTGCACAACGTGGGGAAAGACAGAAAAGGAACACGTGGTTCTGAATAATTCCACTACCTGTAAATAACTAATTTGGATCTTGAGGAACAGGCAAAACCAAAGGGATTTTCAGACTGTGTAACAGTGCATTCCAAAGTATTTATATCAGTAGAGGCTAGACACAATGTACTCATGCACTTCTGAAAATCCCATTAAGATAAGTTGTGCCGGTACACCCTTGAGAATTTGGTCTTTGAGCACTTAAGAGCTTCAGTCCTGCTGACTTTTAATAAAATGTGATCCAGTAAGTACTTGTGACATTTTTGAAAACATGCCTTGGATACTGGTGATCTTTAAGACCATGATCACATGATGTAGCCAAGCCTCTAACTAAGAAGACATAGTAAATTACAGGCTTCTTAATATCAAATGAACTTTGCATTATATAAAGAAATTATCTTTCTTTTTATATCCTAGACTTGTCAGTGTTTACCTCAGTTTTCCAATAAAACTCTCTCCACCCCGAGACAGGTCAGTTGGGTCTATAGAGATGAGGTAATTAGAGGTTTTACTCTTCTTTCGTTTCCTTCCAGCCAACAGAAACACCTAAGCAATGCAAAAAAACACATTCTAGATTGCTAAAGGGGTTAGCACACACCACTTCCTGCTTGGATAGAAGCAAACCATAAGCAATTTTTATGTCTTCAAGCATCACTAGCAAAGTAGCAGATCATCTCCTGGGATTTAGCAAAACCAGGGGAAAAAAATCTGGTAAGGGAAAATGACTTCTCAACCACTCATTCCATCATTTATGGTTTAAATAATTAAATCTGATCTATTTTATTAAATGTTTCATTATAGTTTGCACTGGCTCTTTCAGCTGAATTGAAAGTAGATGTTTTTCAGGCCACAGAATGCAGAGAGCCCCAACTGCTGGCAGTCACATAAAGGTGCCATGCATGGATTATTTAAGGCCAATAATTACACATATGAAGAAAGGCAGTGGAAGAAAGTGGTAATGTTGTTTGGCTTTGGAAAGCCTGTAGGGTCAATCTAGAGAAAGCAAAAATGTATTCAAAATATAAGATTACATTTTATTTGTAAGACTTCTCCAGATTTTTATTAATTTTGTTTTTTAATATTCAGATGCAACTGGTATGCCATTCAAGTTATGTTATGACCTTTTTACCATGCTCCCTTTCCAAGTGGAGGTAATAAGTAGGGTACATCCCTCGGTCCATTCCCTTCTTGTCTCTTGTGATCCTGCACTTGACAGTGACCCCCTGTGGGGCAGGTCTGACAGCAAACTCCTCCAGGTCATCCACATCTATGAGAGGCTCATTTGTGGAAGGACTGGGGGCTGAGGCTGCTTCCTAAAACAACAAGCAAAATTCAGGGCTTTTTAATTTCCATTCACAACAAGGTTATAAGCACAAAGGAACGGCATTTGATAGAAGGTGCACTTTTAAAAAGTGAAACCAGGGGTCATATTGTCTTGCTGGTGCTCTGTGTACAGACCCACGTGGTGGAGCAGAACAGGGTGGCTGCACAGACAGAATTCTGTACAGGACTTGCAGAGCAAACCCTGGCTCACACCTTCCCATCCCACCACACGCCTTCTGTCAGAAAGGATAGGGGTGACCTTTGATGGAAGGAAGGAAGGAATGGGATAGGGAGCAAGAGTTTAAGCTCCAGAGAGATCTAACAAAGATGGGAAGTCAGTGCAGTATATAAAAGAGCAGGACATCATCAACTGGTTTAGGAAGAGCTTGTGATTTAGAATATTTGAACCAGCTAAAGTCTTATTTTATGTAGCAGAGAGAACAGGGTGGGAAAATGCCCAGAAAAAGTCAATGGAAACAAAAGATCCTTCTGAGCACCTGCAGGAGGTAGAAAGGTAAATATTTACTGTTTCCCTCTCTCTTCATTCAAGTTCAGGCAATATTTGCCATTCTTTTCTCCAAGTCATTATTTTCATTGCTTGCTCTTGCAAAGCCTGAGAGGTATCGCAGTAAATCACCTTGGAGAGACTCTAGTGCATATTAAACACAGAACAAGAGAGCCAGGCCTGTCCTGAGTGCAGCCTGAAATTGTGTGTGCAGCTCTTAGCAGCTTGCACACTCCTTCTTCAGCACTCTCCCCTTACCTTATTGGATTTCTTGCTCGTGGCAGAACCAGGCCGGGTGTTACTGTTTAACTGTGAAGAACTGGAGCTGTCTTCATCCTCCTCATCTTCTTCCTCATCAAAATTCATGCTACTTGAAATGCCTGAGGAGAAAACAGCACACTTATGTGAAATAGTGATGGATTAAAGCTGCCCATACCAGCTGTAAAACACCACTTATCAGACTGCTGCACCCTGAGGCTCACAGGTGAGTGAGGGGGTGCGTGTAAGTGGTTCACTGTGTGAGGCAGAGCATGAACACATGGGTCAGACAGCAGCTCTCGTGAGAAGCCCAAACATTCAAGTAAAAGAGACAGGAAACATCATTCCACAGACAGGATCAAGTTACCCAGTGATACAGGAGCAAATATCTGGTCCAGAACTAAATTCAGATCATCTGCATCCAATCAAGTACTTCAAACACAACACAAAATCATAAAGCTGAAATTGGAGCTGAGAGGACAACCTGGCAGAGCCACTTGGAGACCCTCACAATTAAAATACAAGCCCTTTCACAGCACACTTTTAGCTGTGTGATCTGCTGAAGAGCACATCTTAGACCAGACCAAGAAGAAACATTCACATCAAGGAATATTCTCCTGCATCTTATTTCATGTAAAGAATAGTATCAGCCCAGGCCAAAGGAACTGCCTTACAGCACTTGAAAATTTGACTTTACAGGAATTCAAAACCTCAGACATTTCAAAGGGAAACACAACTTTGAACATCAAATAGAACTTAGCAGCAAAAAGCATCAATGGTGGGACATTTGCCAGGCCTAGTTTTTCAAAGAGTATCATGCAGATGAAGCCACCCCATATCCAAGTTCAAGCTCTCTAAATTCCATATATTACAGGCTATATTCTATCCTTTAAAAAAACCAAAAAAACATCACTTGGTCCAGAACTCCCATTATGGGTAAGTCCGATTTAGAAGGATAAATGAAATGCAGATTTCCAGAGGCAAGCAGCATGGACATATTAACTTTTTCCTTCTGTACTCACCAGGAACATGATCCAGGGCGACAAGACTGGATTGGGAGGTGGAAGAGGACCAGGATGTATTTGCATGGGGATCTGGGAAAGGAAAAAATCCAAGGGTTTGATTCTGCAAACCCTTCATTGAGTGAACAAGCGTAACCTGGCAAGAGGACTCCACACAGGGCTAAAGGCTTCTGGGACAGGGCCACAAAGCTGCTGCTTGGATTCACAATTTCTGCACTGCACCATCAAATTCACCTTCTACCTGCTTATGCCTGCTGTGATCTTTGCTTTCAGTACCTTGAATAAAGTGAAAAAGTCCTGGGTCACAGAGCTGAGGCTTCAGCAAACGCCATTCATGCTGAGCAGTTGTGCTTCTGTGCGTGATGTGCACTGCATGGTGGGGCTTGGGCCTACTTTGGAACTCCAGCAAAATAAAAACCCTCAAACCTGACTGACATAAGTGATACACACAGATTCTACACAATATTGAGTCAGTAACATTGTAAGAAGTATTCAGATTCATATTCAGATGGCCTAAATTCTGCTTCAGTCCCTGTGCCTACTGCGTCCTCATCATCAAAAGATGAAATCAGGCTCTCTGAACTGCTTTTCTGGGAGCTCCAGGGATATGCATAAAGATTTTATTTTATTGTAGTTTAGTCTTCTAAAATATTAACTTGGTCTGTAACAAGCAGACAGGAAACCAAACTGATGTACAGAAATATAAACAGCAGACTTAGACTCAGTAATGGTTTTCTTCAGTTCAAATTTTGAAACAGATGAAGAAAAAGACAGCAAAAAAGGCATTAAAATACTTTTTGTTTTTATTGCTGCTTCCAGTAACTTCTAAAGCATATCCCTTTAGAATATCCAGATGCACACTGGAGAGTGAAACACCATCAGAGTAATAAGAGTGAGGATATAAAAGTAAACCAGGAGCATAAGCAATGCTTGCATTGCATTCAGCTGCCCTGTGAAGCTCTCATTATCCCCTTCTTCAGCTCCCCCAGTGCTGACATACACCACAGAGCACGACAGCAAAACCTTTCAATAGGACCTGGTTATGCAAGGGAGGCCTGAGTTCACAGGTCAACAGATATTTTCAAAGCCTGTAGAATTCATTCATTATTAATCACACCCTCATTAATCACAAGCATTATTTCTTAATAAGGACAATCATGTTCTAGGCTCTATGCACGGGTAATGGACACAGTCCATCTCCTCAGCTGGCAGCTGCACAATAAAGCCATAATTCATATCCACAGACAGAACTGGTTTATTTCCACACCTGTGCTCACTATTTCACCACCAATACTTTAGTGGGGAAAATTCTGTGCCAGCCTTAGAAACATCTGCGCTCACAACCTGCAGGGAAAAATGCTTCAGGGAGCTCCTGTTCTGGAATCCAGAAATGAAACTGATCCCCTCCCTAAATCTCAAAACTTCAGGTGGCAAAGAAGAACTAAGACCCAATTGCTCATTCCATGCCCTTTACAGAGACATATTGGAAACTGATAAGTGTGAGGACTACAAGTTAGTTATTCAGTGTTAAAACTTATGGAAGTCTGACTCTGTCCTAGTGACTCATTTGCCAGGGAGGAACACTACAGATTAACACTTTGGAAATTAAAAGGATGAATATTTCCTACAGGAGGAAAATTATTCTAGGATGGCAATTTCCAACAGATGGAGAAATCAAATAAAACATTTGGCATTTTCTTGCAAGTGGCATATTCTTTTCACACTTGGTAGCCTATAACCTCTTGTCTTGTTACAGAGCTTGACTCACTGGGGAAGGAGAGACACGTGCTAAGAGAAGTTTCTCTCCACCAGGTCAGTGCCAAAGAGCAGAACAGGCACGAACTGGGGCTATGCAAATCCAGTGGGACTCAGCTTTTGCCATGAGACCAGTTAGCATTTCACAGAATAAGCTGAGTTGGAACAGAACCTCCAGGATCATGGAGTCCAGCTCCTGGCCCTGCACAGGACACCCCGAGAATCACACCATGTGTCCCAGAGAACTGTCCAAATGCTTCTGGAACTCTGTTGGGCTTGGTGCTGTGAGCACTGCCCTGGGGAGCTGTTCCCAGGGCCCAAGCACCCTCTGGGTGAAGAACCTTTTCCTGATATCCAACCCAAACCTCCTCTGACACAACTTCAGGCCATTCCCTCAGGTCCTGTCACTGTCACCACAGAGAAGAGATCAGTTCCTGCCCCTCCTCTATCCCTCTGGAGGATGTTGAAGCTCACAATGAGGCCTCTCCTCAGTGTCCTCTTCTCCCAGCTGAACAGACCATGTGCCCTCAGCCACTCCTCATACGGTTCCCCCTCCAGACATTCACCATCCTCATGGCCTCCTCTGGACACTCTCTGACAGTTCAATGTTTTTTCTATGCTGTGGCACCCAGAACTGCCCCCAGACATGGAGGTGAGGCTGCCCCAGCTCAGAGCACAGCAGGACAATCCCCTCCCTTGCCTGGCTGCGATGCTGTGCCTGATGGCCCCAGGACAGGGCTGTCCCTCCTGGCTGCCAGGGCACTGCTGGCTCCTGTTCAACTTGTCATGGACAAGGGGCCCCAGGTCCCTTTCTGCAGTGCCTTATCTTTGTGCACTTCTCCTTCTGCTCCTGTTCCATGCAAGAGAAGCCCTGATGGGAGACAGCAACTCTGAACACTTTTCAGGTGACGTGCCATAAGGACATGCCACAAGCAGTGAAGTGGCAGTGGGAAGCCACATGAAGAGCTTTATCTCTGTATAAAGTAACACATGAATGGTGGGATACTCAAAACTTTCTCAAAACAAGCATCCTCTGCTGGTATCAAGCAGCAAACAATACACACATAATAAAAATAGCTTACAGAGATGCTGCTGGCATTATTTTAATACCTGTCTTTGTGTCTCACCCAGCATAGCTCTGCTGTTAATATAAATGAATGAACCTCAGTATTTACATTTAAATAAAAGTGTCCTCCTCTCCTCAACTTGAAACACACTAGTGGTTCACTCTTGGCAGTGTGTGTTCTGAGCAGGAGTATACTCAGACCAGGTAAAAAAGATTGTATCATCTATTTGAGAATATACAGAAGTAATGCAAACAAAAAAATTTCCACTCTCTGCTTCTATTAAAAATAAACACAAATTTAGGGAGAATAAAAATATATGATAACCTGGCAAAAAGCCATCAAAATGAGAAGTGTCCCCCAGAGTAAAAATCTGAGTGCTGTGACCTAATTTACAAAGTCTGTGGGTACTTTTTAAGTCAATCAGCTTTAGTTTAGTAGTGTGCCTGATGATTAAATATTCTGAGCCATGATCTAAGGCAACACAATCACCACACAGATCAGAACTTGTTAGTCATGCCCAACACCCCTGCGACTCAAATGCCCAGGAAATACCACACTTGGAGAAAATCTGCCCATTTCAGTTGGAGCTGCTCACATCTGCAGGGTAACGTCCCAGAAAAAATGAATCCTAGTGAGAACTGCTCTGCAGACAAGAGGCAGCATTTAGGTATGAATAGTCCATTCTACACGAGTCAAGTTTGCACTTACATTTTGCTCTTTATACACAAAGAGGTTATTCTTAAAGCATCAGAGCACTCTTGGCTTGAGCCATCTTTGCTTCAAAAGCTGTACACTGAAGAAGAACAACTCCAAAGCAAATGTCTTCAGAAAAGGCTTTGTGAGGGTTTGGGGATTTTTATTTTTTCCTTCCTACAGTTGGTGTCTAAGGGGAGATAACAGTGCAGGAAGGAAGAGGCAGATGCATGAATGTGTACATACACAGTCTATCTCCCAAAGCATGCATGCCTCTGGAAAAAGAAAAAGAAATTCCAGAACATTTGAGGACTCTGCGTGGGAAATGCTGCAGAATGTGGTGTACTTTTCACCTCTGCATCCCTGAACTGACACTACAAAAACATGAACAGTGTGTAACTGACTGCACCACTGAAATTAATATTCTAGCTTGAATTTTGCTATTTCATGCTGGTTTTTAACCATCAAGTAAGTGATTTCCAGAGTTGTGCAGTATAAAACTGTCAACAGATGGATGTAAGCATTGGCATCTGCCTGGTACCTTAATAATGGCACTGCACTGCAGATGGGGAAGTCATCCCTGAGAGACTGCAGAGCTCGTGTTCCCTGGGACAAGAGAGAGCTTCATTGTTTTATATTTTTTTAGGTTTGGGGTTTTGTATTTTTTAAGGAAACAGAACAGAACCTAACAGGCTCTGAGGAGAACACATCCAGAACTAACAAACTGTGCTTAGGCTAGGGCTGACAGTGAGAATAGGAAATTGAGTCAATGGCCATCAAGCAAGCAGTGAGAACATGAAGGAAGCTTTAGCTACTTACCTTTCTTCTGCATTGCTGTTCTAAGATCTTGCTTGCTTTGCTGTGGTTGGCCAGTAGCCACTTTGTCACCATCATCTTCATCATGGCTAGACTGTCCAACAGTGAGAATCTGCACTTGACTTCCTATCTTCTGAACATCATCTTGAAAAGCAGCTGGGCCATCAATCCCTGTGAGACAGCAGCAAAAGCCTTAGTTGTCTTTGTGTCCAGAAGTTACTGCAAAGAGAATTTCTCACTCACAAAACCAGCAGCTTTTCTAGGAGCCACAAACTGGATGTTCACATTCAATAATATTTCTAGACTTAAACAAGACTAAGCTAGCCTCCAAGGCAAACACTTTACTTCCCACATACTGCACTGGAGAATCTCCAGGAGAGGATCAGGATTTCACTGGTGCCCTCCTCACCCCAAAGCACACCTGCCCCATGCACCAGAAACACTGAAAACTAAGCAGAAAAGAAACACACTAGAGAAAACTGACAAAGAAAACAGGTAAAATTTTAATAATGGCACACAAGGGATCCAGAAACAGATGAACCTGAGTCCTGGGTTATGCCATATCCCTATATAAACACCACTGCTGTCATGAAATACTTTAAAGCTTAAAAAAAAAAGAGTAGATCTGGCAGTGTATCCAACAGAGGGGCAGCATGTTAACAAGCCTAAATACACCTCTTGAGTTAGCAAAATTGCCATACAGTTAATGCATCAAAGCAAAACCATAAGGAAGATATTACATATTCCCTGGAACCTCCATCCTCTTGAGATGCTTAAATCCCAACCAGGCACCAGGTCCTCAGCAACCTGCTGAGAGCAGGGATGAGGGACCACACAGTGCCCAGAGGCACCTCCAGCCTCCCATGCTGTGATCCTGACTCCTGACCACAGCCAGAAAGAACTTATTTACCTCCTTATGGCTGTAAATCACCTCCAAAGAGAGAAAAAGAAAACAAGAAGGGGGGTTGCTCTTACCACAAACCAACTTCATTTTATTTCTTCAGGACAGCAAGGTAAAACATCAGACTGCAAATGTACTTCAGCTCTCAGTGAAGACACAGAACTGGAATATGTTACTAAATCAGCCATATAAAAATGCACTTCTGTATCTATAAAAATGGTAATATTTTCATGATATAGATATTTTCATTTCATAGATATAATAAACAGCATGAGCTGTATACTGCTGCTGTTGTGAAATTTTTGTTAATAAGCAAGCAACATTGTGGAGAATCGGCAAGCACTACAAAAAGCTAATTCAGTAAAGGAATGTGGTGCTTCTCACACCAAACAGAGCAGAATAAACCCTGAGAAGGAGCTGCAGAGACTGGGATTTTTTTTTTTTTTGGACTGTGATCTGTAGCAGAAATCTCCAAGAATACCATTTCATCCTGCTTTGCCAGCAGCTGTCAAGTTGCATTAAAAGACAGCTGGATTATACATTTAGCACACTGAACTGTACTTTGCAATATCTGCTGTCACTGCCACTGCAATACGAGGCACAAGTGGGAAGAAGAGTGGTTCATATCCCCAGGAACAGCACTGGCTGTGCAACCACCCAACAGTCTGACAGAGATGCAGTCTGACACTGCAGAGGTGTTAAACCCACAGAGTTCAAGACCACAAGGAGTTATTGCTTCATCTGCATTACACAGACCCTGGCAATTTCTGCACCAAGCCTGCAAATTCTGATTTACTTGCAGCAAAGCTAACAACAACGACTAACAGCAAATAAATAATCTGTCCATCCAACCTTGAAGGGCTAGATAAAGTCCATGGAAATGTCTCTGTGACCTTGCTAGGATGACAATTTCAGAAGTAGTTCTGCATGATACAGAATAAACAGTATCATCTTCTGTGCTGCAGGTAGAATATGGCAGTGAAGGAACTGCATTTTTTCTTAAAATTTACCCTAGGAGAAGCACCACTGCAAAAGTGCTCTAGAACAGACAGGTAGCTGCTCAGATCCTCTGTGGTATTTTTAACAGCTTTACAATATTAACCATTATCATTACAGTTGCTGCCTAAAGATAGGTCCCTACCTCAATACTCTGAATTTCAAAAGTGTTAAGCATGCATGAGTTTAAGAAGATGCTTCATGCATATCATACCTAGCCCCTTATTAAGCACTGGATGATACAAACCTAATTTTGAGAGTGCTTTTGAGAAGGAACAAAACACCTTAATTATTCCTCTTCAAAGCAGACATTGATCTGCAGCAAATGAAATGCCTTGAGCAGCACTGGAGATTGCACTGAGGCTGCTTTTTCCCCAGGGCCTGCAGAACATCTGCACTCACATCCCATGCTGTCAGGAACATCGTGTATTATTAGGAGTCAGGACAAAGGCTGCACTGGCAGGTTACAGTTTTAGAGAAGAAAAATCAATTTCAGTGTTCTGAAGAGTGCATCACTGGTAGAGTGTGTTATTAAGCATTAGGAATGGTTCCACTGGTGAGCACATTTAAGGAAATGAAATATGTAGCAAGACAGAGAGGATTAAAAAAAAAATAAAAAAAGAGGAAAAAAAAGCCTCTGCTGCATTAGAACACTGTAGGTGCAAATGCAGCTTTAGCTAGTTAATACTTGTGTGTGTGCATAATCTTTGTAGCTACACATGCATGTGTAAAATTAAATGGAGGCATACATACACATTTTTCTATATCATGAGGTATAAGTGCATCTTTGTAAGCCATGGCTCAAAAGGCAGCTTTGCCACCACGTACCAAAAGTCTGAAAACATCTGAAAACACCTCCAAGCTTGTGTAACCATGATATTCAAGGGGCATCTCTCCCCCTCTTTGCCTCACTGACTGGTTTTCATCCACTCCCTAGAAGATTGGTTCTCTGTGTAATAAAACAAACCACTCATCTCTAGTTTCTGTGCTTAAGGACATGGCCAAAAGAGGCAAAGAAGCTGAGTGGGTTGTGCCAAAAGAGTTTTTATTTCTATGGTCAGCACTTTTTTACAGTGCTTCCCTAAAATCAGGTAGAGATAAAAGTCTGACAGAGACGGCCTTGAATACCTGCTAAGACAAAAGGGGAATTTTTTAGAGGCAGATGTAAAGGAGGGCAGAGAGGAAAGAAGATTGGAACAAACCTCAGATTACCAGTCCCTTCAGAAAAGGCCTTTTGGTACACTTTAGCATGATCATGTCTCAGATGAAAACCAGAGGTACCAGAAATGAAAACAAAGCAATACTGGGGAAAAAAGAAAAGCATCAATAAAAGAGCATTGCCGGCATTTATAGCCTGCAAACTACTATTCATCAATGCCTGTGTTCTCTTAGACCTAAATCTTCTAGACAATATTTATAAATAGGCAGCACCAATCTGTTAAAAGCTGGTAATCGAAACTCCTGGATGGAAAAATGATTATGTATCAGGGAAGGAACACAGCATAGAAAACAAGTAATTCTGTCACTGCTTTAAAAATGAGGAGCTGCAGGACAGGGAAGTTCTTGTTCTCATTTCATAGAGCGTTTAAGGCACAAGTTTGATGGATGAAGCTCACAGACTAAGAGTATGATTAATAAAATGATCTGCCCTTTGCAGATCAGACCTGGAGAACTGACCAAGGTCAGGCAGAGGCCTCTGGAAGAGAACACACATTTCCTGAGCTCAGTTACTGCTCTGACAAAGGAGTCACATCCACGTGGGTAACACCCAATGGTGTGGGTGCAAATGCTATCTAAGACCTCTGCAGAGCAGCTCTCCCTCCAGCTGGGGGATGGCAGCACAGCCCTTCAAAGGATGGCCTGCTCTGAGGTCAAGGAGAGGGAATCCCAGGGAGATCTGACACCAGAACAAACAGTTTTCATCCTTTAGAGAACCTGGCTTAAAGCAAACCCTGCTGTCATTACTTTCTAAGCCACTTCCCATTATATTCCTGTTCTCCTAGGGGCTGTCCATCCACTGACAGGGGTTCAAGCAACTGCAAAATTACAAAGGGGTTTGTTCAGAGGGAAAGGGAGTAAATAGAAATTCTTTTTTGAAAGATGTCTAGAGGTGATTTAGTCCAAACCTCCACTGGACTATTGCTAGCACCAAATCAGGACAATAAAAGCAAATACTTGAGCACTAAGCGCCATACTTTGATGCAAACTGAAACAGTAAACAGGAACTATACATTCATAAATCTTTACCCTTAGGAGGTCAAAATTACTTCTTCACAATTAAATTTATGTGTTGCCAAAGCACAACCTGAAAGATTTGTCAGATCTAGAAATTACAGGAATTCACTTGTTTCTCCTCCTACCCTTTTTATTTAGTGCCCAGGGAAGCTGAGATAAATTTACTTTACATGCACTTCCCTCTCCCATCAGAAAGGAAGTGCTACAGTGAGAATGATGCTCCTTCCCAACAACTGCTGCTGCTTTCTGAGCCAGCCAGTGTTAATGTAGCTGCTTGTTACATAGGAAAAGGGGACAGGATGCACAAATCAAAACACTCAGACAGGCGTGAAAAAGAGAGAGGAAACATGAACATGGGAGAAGCCAACCAAATCAAAACATGGAATAGCCACCCTGGCAGGAAAAGCTCTGTGTGTCAGAGCTGCTCCTCAGCTTCCCGGCTCCCAGAAAGTCAGCAGGAAATACACAATGTACCACTTACATTGAAGGTAAAATTTCTGTGAAATTATTGTTTATTTTGGTATTTTAAACACATCCAGTTTTTGGTCTCACTGATGAGAAAGAAATCTTCATTTATGTTGTCTATGGCAGTTCAGAGCAGAATCTCCTAGAATTTTCCTAGAATGTACTCACACAGTCTAAGTGCAAGAGTTTTGGGAAGAAAAACCAAACCCAACCAACCACCAATAACTTTTCACTGAATGATTCCTGAATTTTCATATCAGATTTCACTTTGTATTGACTCCTGGTTTCTTATGCTTTTCTGGGATTTTTAAAGTTCCATTTTTTCTTCCTGATTTGCCCCATTCACTGCACACAGCCAAAAAATTCACTTTATCCTATATATTTATTAACTCCTTTGTAAAGCTTTCCAAACAAAGCAATGACACCACTATGTACCTGTAATACTTTCATGAATCTCCTTTTTCAAAGACTCGTCAAGATCTTTGATAGCTGCACATGCTCTGGTTTTGTAATTTATGTAGGGTGCATACTTTTCATAGGTTCCTGCTGCAAATATTTTCACTAATTTGCATGATTTTTCTGTTGAACCACCCAGTGATGCTGTACACTGGGTTCACTGTTATCCTGAATCACCCCAATCTGCCACAAATCAAACCAGAATTTGATCCATCATCTCTATTTGAAAGACAACCATTTTACATTGCATTTGTTACATCTGGGTTTTTTTTTTTTCCAATACTGAATATTTTGCTAAGCAATAAACTGTGAGACTGAAGCTTTCAGAAATACCAGTTTAATGAGCTAAGCTACTACAAAATGTCATCAATTTACTGCAGTTCCAGGCTCTGTCCCACAAAAATTATGGTTCTTTTTAAAAATAGGCACAGTGCACACTGCATACTGCCAGTAAGAAATACCAGTAATAATCACAGATTTAGAAAAAATTGCTGAATACCATGTTACCCATCAGAGAATTACAAAGTGCACTGACATGAGCAGTTAGCTACATTCCTTTTCCTCTGCCAGTGTAACCTCATTAAACCTGATATTTCTCTCACGTTTGTCTTCAGCACATTGTTCTGATCACAGCTTCATCGCTCTTCAAGCCACTTAAAAAAGCATTACACATCTAAACCCAGAGTGCACTCATTACACTACAGCTTCAACAGCTACTCATGTATAATTCAACAATTTTTGCTCTGAATTAGCTTCTTATTCATAGGATCTGCTCTAAGTGCTGTTTTTTTCTTAAAACACAAAGAGCTGGGCTATGCTTATAAAGGGAAGGTCCACTATAGCTAAATACTAACAAAAACCTTTAAAATGCTATTTTAGCAGGTTAAGTGCACTTACCTCTCAGCATTCATCCTGCTCATTTACAGGACATACAAAGGTTACACTCAGAGTGGAGACAAACCTGAAGTGATGGCAAAGCTAAAAGCACAATCTAAAATTTCCCAAGATTTACTCTAATTACCAATGAACTTCCCCCAACAAAATCCCTTGTGCTAAAACATGGCATAAAACCACTTCCCCTTCATCCATTTTTATAGTTAGATCTGATGTTATTAGCAAATCCATTCAACACTGATATAAAAAATCTTTCCTTAATATTCACATCTATTTTTAAAAGTAACTGAAAATTAATACAAGTTCTACTATAGGGTTCTGTTATCACTTGCATTTTCTTCATTCCTAAATTCAAAATTAGCTATGTCTGTAGTGGATTTATCAGCAAAATCCCTCTGGAATTTTAAGGATGCATTTGGTTTTACTTTTACATCCAACAAAAAAATATTTTGCACCTTTGATAAGGATGGAAAACTGGAAATCCAGCCATAATCCTCCCAAGTTTACAACACTGTCAAACGTAAACCAGATATTATTCCAAGGGTAAAATTATACATGAATGAACAGCTAAATCCCAGCGTACAGAAAAAGTAGATGAGGTGGATGAGGGGCTATGTGTAAGCTCTGAATGTACTTTGTCTGGCTTTTATTTGCTTCCTATCATCAACATGAACTTCAGGAGAGGAGATACTCAGCATTTTCTCTGCTATAATTGACATATAATTGATGAATAACACCTCCACTCTCTGAAAACTTGGAACTGATGGGCAAATATTGAAGGCCAGGGGAAAGCTCCCATAGCAGAGCAGGATGAGCAGTAAGAATTGCAGCAGAGGCTGAGGTTTGTTGGGCTAAAAATATTAGTTCCCAACACAAGGAGCAGTGTCAGCATGCCAAAGTTCTCAGTCTCCACAAAGTGACTTCACTTTCACTGACACAACTTGCTTTTATTAACATAGGCTAACGTTTGCCTGCTTGGGGACTTTTCAGAAGATGAGTAAAATTATAACTGGCATGTGAGAAAAATACTAGGTGTTACCTGCTGTGGGATAATAAAAGAACTGTGCAGCACAATATCTTCAGTTCTGAACACAGTACAGACACAGGCATGTCCAAAGAGGTATTATATGAGATAAAACAGAGCCTCAAGGCTATGCCATAACCATGATTTAAGTATTGGCTCACATAATGCTCCCTTTCAGGTTTTCTTTTAAACCAGCAAAAGAATTTTTACTCTTCAGCAAGATGTACCTCAAAATAAAACTTGGCACTTGTATTACCACGCTGGAATGTCATTACTTTTTACATTAAACTGGGAAACGTTCACTTTCTGTTCATTTATTTTGCCAATAATTTTTACACTGAGTTAATTTTACCTTTGACACACAGCATCTTTTCTCAAATACCTGAACAGCCTTTAGCTCAGGGCCAGGCTCTAAAGCCTGTATAACCTGGAGCTTCCCTTGCAGTCAGAGCTACAGAGAGATGTTGTAGATTCAGATCTCAAGAATTAAGCTGCAATACGCAAAGGATTTGACTAAGGTAGGCTCAAGTCCTGCAAAATCCCTTCAGATAAGCCCCAATACATTGACCTCAATAATTAACCTTATTAGTCACTGCTATCTTTACAGAGACTTGTCAAGGATATACACTACTTTCTCACTGAAGCAACAGTGGAGAAACTGTTGGACATGCACAAGACAGGAATACAGTACAGCCCAGGCAGCACAGTGTTACAGTGGCCTTATTCAAGAACTGCAATTTATTGGAAAATTATTTCATTTCATTAGTCATTCAGTACCACATAAAAAGTAACTGTATGTGGTACAACAGCCTCTCTTTTTCTGTGTGTGTAAACACACATATATATATATTTAATTACCAATAAAGTAGTTCATTACTTCTTGTACCTGGCTCAAATTGTAAATCTAAGAGTGGCAATGTCATTTCTACTTACCCTTTTGTCATTACCAATCGTGCATTTTTTTTCGTCTACCTCATCGTACACAATGTCATTGCAGAAAATTTTTCACACCAACACCTCCCATTTGTCAGCCAGGTGGGACAAAGTAACACTGAAGCAATAACTCGAAAAATCCCTTTGAGGATGTTATCGCAGTTTTGTTGAAGTGATTTTCAAAATGTCCCCTTAACCTCTAATTTGTATATTTAAACCTCACTCAGAGTCTGGACAGAAGCAGCTGCAATTTAAGGCTGCTTCTCCAAACAAGATTAGTTTCAGCTCATCTAAAAAAGCACACTCTTATAAGATGATTCTCTTCTTTTTACCACTGCAGGAAAACACCATCATCTTTCCTTCAGAACTTTCTTCCTCCTCTGCAGTTTGAACACTCTCCTCTGGAAAAGAGTCCATTTACAAATTTTTTGACTCCAAGGCTGTACGTGCCCAGACACGACCAAGTCACATACACTTTCCAACCTCAGAAAAATTTCATTAAATTATTGTTAGACAATTTTCAGATTTTCAAATAAATTATGCAAAAAACAAGAGAGAGAATGGACAGCAAAATAAAGAATTTAACATCTGACATGCAGCTGCATGCAGCTAACCTTTGTGCTTCCCTTTTTTCTCCTTTCTGGTGCTGCTACTCTGACAGCTCGCAGCTGCTGCCTTGGCTTTTTTAGTAGGTTTCGGAGCTTGGGTGTCCAGTACCACCTTTACATCTTCCTGTTCAGCCTCCTGCACTGCTTCAGAGATTCAGGTACCCCAGCAAAAAAGAAAATAAACAGAGAGAGAAGAGAGAAACAGAGAGAGAGAGACGAGAGAATGAATTGAGAACTTTGCAAAGGCATAAAAGAGAAAGCAAACATAGCAGAGTTTGGTATTTCAGACAATTCATGCAGTGAGGAGAGCCAAGAAAACCAGAATTTGCAAAGCTACAGTAAAAATCTGAAAGTGTTAAGTTAGCTGAGATATATTCCCTTACATTTTTCATCCTCACAATAATATATCAACTCCTAACTTCCAGTCCAAAAGTGACATCAGAATATTATTGTGTTACTGAGCTATTGTAGGAAGCATTTTTCCTCACAGTAAAGCTCTGCCAGAATGATCATCAACAGTTGCAGCATGAAGGCAGAAAAATTTTATTTTGACTTTGTAGCATCCATGCTTAAAGCTACATCCTAACTCTCTAAACAAGGAATCATCTGAAGTTTACTTTCAAAGCACATCTTGCACAGTCCTGCAACACAGCATGATGAGTAGATTGGCCATGCATTTTATGGTGAAACTATACCCAAGCTGAATTTAAAAACTCTTCCTACTTTGTAGCATACACAAATTAATTAACTCCTTGGAAGGACTCTCTACAAAACATGCATGGCATAAATTGTGTCACCATAATTCATGCAGTGCTCCTTGTTTTCAAAGTAAAAAGAGGCTTTATCATTTTCCTAAAAGCATGACACACTTTGAGGGTAATATTTGAGTCTCTGAAAGCATACACACCATAACTCTTTTCTCTGGCTAGACCAAACCTTGAAGTTAGATAAATATCACAATTGCCTTCCTGAAATGCATAAAGAAACTTCACAAACCTCACACCCCATACTTTAAGTGGGCACCAAGAGTTTTTGGGGGTGGCTGCTGGCCACTGGTAAGTGCTAAGCCCCTTGGCTTTATGTGGTGGCCATAGTTTCTCTCCCTGGCACATGGGCTTCCCACCCTTTTTTTTTCCCCCAAACTAAAATACTTTCTTTAAAAGGATTAAAAGAGTCCACTAAGGACCATTATGGGAAAGAACTGGTTCCCCTAAAATTACTTTTTAAATATCCAGACAAACTTCTTAAACTCCCCAAAGACTAAATGATTCTCAATGACATGTGGACTGACACTTTTCTCTCTCTGAAGGGGAAAATTCTCCCTAAGCTTCTGGTCTGTGAAGCAACTTTCCTCTTCAGCAAATCTTTCAAGCGCACGAATAGAAATAGAAACGCCAGGGAGATTCTCAGAGGAGAAAGATGAAACAGATTTAGTCATGTCTGTGTAGACTGCAGCTCCCAAACCCACTGCTACCCTCCCCAGCACAGCAATCTGTTATGAGTAGCATTGCATTCACAGCAGGCACCTGAGGCACTCAAACACACGCTCCTTCTCTCATTGTGCAGAGGAAGGGCTCCCTTCCACAGAGAACATACATTAAATTATTGCAGGAGAGACTTGAAGTCCAAAGAAACAGCCTGTCACCACCCAATTTTTCATGTCTGCCTTTGTCCAACACTAATCAGAGGACTGCAATCCCTCTGCTGAGTGGAAATGAGTAGGGCAAAATCAAAGGAGTGAGTGCACAGGGGAAATGGCACATAAAAGACACAGTACACTGGGTCCCACCGCCATGGGCATGGCAGCCTCAGGCTGTGCAGGGAACCAGAGTCAGCTCCCCACAGTCTTTAAAAAGGGGTGATTTGCCAACCCAGCATTTATGCTATATTTTTACCTCAGTCTCTCTCTAAAAACTAAGCTGTGTTCTTTTAATTGTTTGGAAGATGGTAATCCATGTTATAATTAAATTCAGTACTTTACAAATGACCTATATTAAATGGCCAGGCAGTTCTCTAAATCATTTTAAATCTGGATGTATTCATTCACTCAAAAGAAGCACCATTTACTTGGTCCAAAGCAATTATCAATTAGAAAAGGATGAAGTTTTCTGACATTATTAATTGCAAAGTTCATGACTTATCTTCTCTACCTTGCCAGCCATTCTTTCATTTTACCAGTAAAGCCATGATGTTTTTTGAGTTACTTTTGCTTCAAAACTTCAAGCAAGAGGCATCTGATTGTAAGTTCAGTGAGGGAGCTCCAAAGGACAGAGAAAAGAATATTTCCATTGCTTTACTCTGTGAGGCAGAGAGCAGGATTTTAGCCCAGGAGCCATTCTGAGACCTTGGCTGCTGTCTGTGGTAAATGGGCCTTTCAGACACAAGTAATGGAGGCTGCAAAGTAAGATTCAAATCATAAAGGTAATGATACTGTGCCTGGGTTCATGAAAGGAATTGGCACAGAATGTCCTGTTTCCAAAGGATACATTTCTGAGCATTACCATTACATTTAAAGTACTACCTCTATAATAAATCCAAATTTAATCCCAGCATGCCATCCCCACCACAAAACCACCTCATTCTTAGCTTTTAGCTATTTGGCAAATAGCAGACCTCAGCAAAGGCTCACCCACTCACTCATGTGTTTTCTGGTGTTGTCTGCAGATACCAAAAGTGAAGATACCAAAGTTTGCTTTCTGTATAAATTAAGTTCAGGGCACAGCCTTGCATTTAGGCAAGCTCCTGTCAACAGGCCAGCCAGGATTTGGATCCTTGCAGCCTGCAAACCCAAAGGGACAGGTCTGTGAGCCTCCCCTGCTCAGCTGGTCCAGCAGCCTTGGATGTGGAGCAAAGTGAAAAATCCTGTTTTCTGTCTCCAGTGCTCTCTCCTGCCCTGGAGAGCTGGAAGAAGGACCATTTCCAAGGGCTGTGTACTCACTCTGCAGCTGGTCATTAGCATGTGCAGCTTTGAACTTCTCCAAGCAGCATTCCTTCCAGGCCGCCTTTGTGGAGATGAAGCAAGTCAGAGAGCAGTGTTTATCCACAGCCACGTTGTCAGGGGATCAAATGTCCTCCCCTCTGCCCTCTGCTGCATCTTTGGATCATTATCTAACAGACTGACAACAATTTCCCTTCTCAGCAGGATGGAAACCTTCAGGTTAACTCTAGCCTACGTTCTCCACTGGCTCTAGATAGCCCATAAAACAATTTACAGCTCCCTGCAAGAAAGCCTGAATAAGGAAAAGGAGATAAACTGGCTCCCTAAATAATAGTCATTGATACAACCATATGATTACATCCTTTGCTGGACATCAAAAAGTTAAAAACAGTGATAGGCAGCACCAGAGGATAAATAAATTAAGAACCTTAAATGCAGCTATATGGGGATGAAATTTCAGAGACTGTCACTCAAAAATGCTTTAATTTCAGTACAGCTACCCATTTAGGCAGCTTTAAAAATCCCTACTGACGTTATCTTAAACAGTAGGAGACTAGATTTGAAAATCTATCCTGATACTTCATATGCCCACCCCAGATCATTAACATCTTCACTTAAAAACCCAGAGATTTTCCTTTTCCATAAGAATTATTTGTTTGTAATAGAATTTGCATTCAGACAAGAAAAAAATGGAGGAGCAAGTACTGTAGTGAGTCAGCATTCCAAACAGAAAAATCCACTGGACTCTCAGACCTGGTATTTAACTCTAGTTTGAACTTAGTAAATTGTAAAAGAAATGGTTTTGAGATAAATGCCATGCTTACAAATAAAACAACTATGTGACTTTAATTTCAGTATTATTCATCCATGTTCATTAAATCAAGTACTGACTACTAACCTCAACAGAGTATTAAAAAAGTATTTTTCAGGAGACAGAAGGGAGCACAGTGCAATATTAATTCAGGATCTGAGATGAAAAGAAAGAGGAACAAACAGCAAACAGTCTGTTAACATAATACAGGTGAGTATGGAAGGGCTTTGTCAAGGCTGACAAGGGCAGTGTCCCAGCTTTGCCTTGCACCACCAATGTCCTAATTCAGAATAAAGGGAAAAAAGAAACCTTTCCATGAACCAGTTCTGTGATAGACAACACTCCACGTTACAGGGATAAAGCTACAATGCACAGCCAGATAAAAGGATGCAGTTTGTAAGCATGTGAGTAAACTATGATGCAGACAACCCAAGTTCTTTTTCAACTCTGTAAATTACCCACACATATTTATATGAGTGGATGAAAATGTAAAACATGTCTTGTCTTTCCATCTGGCCTTCATGATGAGAAGTTCACACAGGAAATGAGTTTCAAAGCAGCATGAATGAAAATGCAGATTTCTTTTTGCCATTTGTATGACCATATTTCTTGATATGAGTGCTTGTACACTTTTATGATCTTAGAGAAGGAAAAAAAAATCTATGAATCATAACTTACCAATCTCTATCACATAAAAATGCCATGTGCTAAAAAAAAAGGGTGCTTTTGAACAGTACATTATGCAAAGAATGAAGTAAATGAAAAATCACAAAAAGAAAAAACAATTCTAAAATTGTGCAGACTGTCTGGAAAACACTTTAAGTAGAAAGAGGCTGAACCAGACAATGAGGTATGTGAGGCAAGTATAAGGCAAATATTCATTCTATTTACCAACATCTTCTCAACAATAAAAGTGAAACCCAGAACAAGTACCATGCAAAGAAAGATGAACTACAGTTCAGTCAGGGTGTACCTTAACAACTCAGGGGGAATTAGATGTCTTTTTCTTATTGTTGCCTGAGAAGCTCTTGTGTTTCACTGTAAGAATGGCTTGTTGCTTTTCTTTGTGAAGTTCTAGCCTTGGTCATTCTAGCTGCTTATTTGGGCTGTTGTTCATTTTTAGTTTATTCAATCAACCTAGATTCTGCACTGGTCAAGAATTTCTACAATAATTTAAAAGACACTGGAGTCTATCAGAAATATTCTGAAGATGGGCAAACCCATTTACAGTGCTATTAAATATTTCTATTAGTTTTACCTAGACCACACAAATAGTTAAATACAAGAATCTGAATAAGGACAAGGACTTTGGTGTGTTAGTTACTGGTTAATCACATGCAAAGATTTGACTCCTGCCTCAAAATGCTTACAATCAAAGGCATTACTCCTTCAGCTAGTAACTTACAGTCAGATTCCAGATTCCCAAAACCTTATTGACAGTAAATTCCCTAAGGCACCTTGCAGTTTATGCCTCCAACAGTGATGTGATGACCAGGCTGATGCTGAAAAGCTGAAAATGCTCAGAAGTGCAATGGGATGGGTTTTTTAGTGCTCCAATAAAGGAATCAATGTACTTGGGAACTTGGTGCTGCTTAAGGACATTATTAAAAGCTCATTGGTCTAAGAGTTCCTCAGAGAGAACAAGGGAAGGAATTAAATAAAAGATTCTTCTAACCCCCCACATACCTGCTGCCTAATCCTGGGGAGGGGGAAGGCAAAGGCAGCATGTGAAATGGAGAGTTGATAGCAATGAACTAGACTTTGGGAAAGCAGACAACTAATGAGGAAAGCTAAAATGATCTATGGAAAACCCATGCCAGGAAGATGAAAGACAGTGATAAATTACATAATTACTTTGTGATACTGGAGCCCTGAGGGCAGGACTAGGCTTCAATTGCCCTGACCAGCCTCCCTGGGGGGTTCCACCCACACCCTGCCCATGGGCTTTGCTCCAGCTGAGCCCAGGGCTGTGCTGGAGGTGCTGCTTCCCAGCCTGACTCCTGGGAGCATCCTGGCACTGCAGGCAGCTCACCTGCCCCATGGAGATGTGTGCACTGCAGCATCCCTTTCCCACCCTGCCTGGTGCCCTGCAGGGCCCTGGCCCTGGTCCATCCCTTGCCATGTCTGGGGCTGCAGGGAATGCTGCTGGCAGCTCTGCCTGCCCTGCCTGCAGCCTTTGGGATGGGGCTCTGCCTGCCAGGGCATTTCCTGTGCTGGGGGCACCCTCCCTCCTGGCTCCTGAGATGCTGCCCAGGACAGAAAACAGCTAAATATCCACTAGTAACTGAAAGTAAATACACTACAAGTGGGACATCAAAGGAAAGAGAAGGGAGTTTCTCAGGCCATTTCCTCTAAACTTTCCTCTCAAAGAATTCAATACCAAAAACCACAAAAAGACCTGTGGAACACTTGCTACCCGCTGCCCTCTGCTCCTTGCTGCTGGGTTAGTTTGTTTATTTTGGAAGTGCACTGGTGCAGTAAGGATTGCTGACAAATCAAACAGATGCTTTAAAGATTAAGGTGAAGAGACTGCAGCTGAAATAAAGATTTCAGAATATCTGCTTATTGGAAGTTAAATGTTTAGCCCACATGATGTTTGGAGTGCTGCCTGATCTCTCAATATTAACAGCCCTTTGCAAAGAACATTCCTTGCTATCTTCAAAAAATAAACTAATACCTGCTCATTCCAAGGTCAGTGGAAAACAGGGATGGAGAGGCACTCTTCTGATGAACAGGCAAATATATGATTTTTTAAATTAATACTTAACTGATGTCATCTTTTAAAGCTGACAGCTAAGGATGCTCATCAAAAAACTCTCTCTCATCATTCATGGTAAATAGCAGAATGACACGTCAAATTTAACAACCAAAGCTATGAATTGTCATCAGAGGTCTGTTTAACACACCACACAGCCATTACACCTAGATGGGCTGCCAAATGCCAGAGGAGAAAAGGAAAAAAGTCATTCTGCCTTTTTACACATGGTTAATCTAAATTGGAAGTTGCAATGGAAATTACTCTGAGAGTATCTAATTGAAAACATTTTTAATTTCAAGTCTTATATAAAAACACCACAGCTGCAACAAAGTATGGCAATATTAATGAAAGCATATCTGGCACTCATTCAAATCTCTGCCTTCCTCGGTGCTGTGAAAAGAAAAATCACTCCCCAGTGGAAATTCACCATTTTCATAGAAGTAAAATCTCTGTAAAAATGGGCTTTCAGCATTTGCATTAAATGTAATTAAATAATGTAATTAAATTGTTGCAGTAATTAGTGTATCTCTGCATGCTATTTGGCTTCAGGAATGCTCAGTATTTGCAATCCAGATTGAAAAGAACTGTATTTGTAGCAGAATTTTGCAATGTCAAATCAGGCTAAAATGTTTGTTCAGGTTTTCAACAAACTTCACAAAATTGAGCAGAAATACATGAAAACAAGAAAGCAGATGTAACTGTGACATATTTCAGAACAGCAAGTAAAATTTAAAAAAAAACTTTAAGCAAACATGAAGCAATATGTCCTTATGAAGGACACTGAATTGAAAATAAACCAGAACACATGAGGAGAAGACAATGTAAGTGATCTCTCCTACAAAGAAGGATTAAATTTCTTCTGGTGAATGAATGCCTTTGTTGTCTTTTATTTAGAATTTAAACTGAATAGCAATACAAAAAGTTGTTATTGGTTCTTACGTGGCTGTTTATAATGATGAAATAGCAATTGAGCTGCATTTGGTATTGAGAGAGAGAGAGAGAAGGTTTATTGTAAATAGAGCCATAGAACAACATCATGGAAGTCAGTGGAAGGATACCTACTGCTTGAAATGGCAGGCAGATAAATGTGGGGCCTAACCCTACCTACCTGACCTGCAGGTGCTGATGACTGTGTTAGCACTGGCTGGGACTCCAGCTCAAACCAATCCCTCATAGACCTGAGTGCCAGGGAGATTTTATATCATGGTGGTCTTTTCAGCCTAATTCATCTCAGTCCTTACAGGCAACTTTTGTTGTTATTAGTTAATTAGGCATTATGCCAACAACAAAAAGGTTTAAAAATATACACTATATTCAAGTCATTTACAAGGTACAGTAGCTGAAGACTTTTATCTGTATGTGAAATATGGGACATATGAGAAGAAATGTTCTGTGTGGAGACTCGTGCATGGTGAATTCTGCAGAGCCACCTCCTCACTGGAAGAGCACACATCTCCTTAAAAGACGCATGGTACCCAGAGGAATTGCTGGCAACCCTTGGCAGGGAACATAAATACCATTTTGTTCTACCAATGTGTCATTTCTCTGCCTTTAAGTCATCTAAGAAAAAAAAATATGGCATTTCTGGCAATCCACAGTTAGCTTAACTAGCAAAATAGGGTGTTCTACTCTATCTACCCACAAGTAGCTCACCAGGCTGATGCTCTATTCCAGAACAAGAATTACTAACTTTCTACTCCAACCTCTGATAATTATTCTGGAATTATATGAGTTTTTACTGCAGAGTAGAGTTGCCCATGAGGGAACCATTGCAGCACAGATAATGGCATCAGAATAAGCAATGGCAGTGCATGAAGGAGAATTTCCCAGCACAGATAATGGCATCAGAATAAGCAGTGGCAGTGCATGAAGGAGAATTTCCCAGCACAGTTAATGGCATCAGAATAAGCAGTGGCAGTGTATGAAGGAGAATTTCCCAGCATCTGAGAATTGCTGAGATGCTATCTCTGACCTACTTTGCTCAAAGTACCATAGAGATATATCCACACAGGCACCCAATTATTTGTTGAAATCAACAAGTACTTTTGTGCTACACAGAACCAGTGCAAGCTAAAAGAGAGAGTGGAGCAGGATGATAGGTGGAAAGAAGTGTTCTTTCTGTAGCATTTGCTAGCACAGGAATTGATTTCACAAACATGCTCATCCAAGCAGTGTAGTTCATTCAGTAGAGCATCAAGTCCCATCAAAGAGCCATTCTCAATTTGGAATCAGCATGCCCATAACAGCCACAAATGAACGGAAAAGAGCAGAATAGTTCTTTAGAAACAGCCCAGCTGTCTCATGCATCCGACACTGCCACATACAAATGTTTTCATTGAAGGGGGAAAAAAAACCTGCCAGCCCTGAAGCTCAATGCCACAGTTAAAAATGGTCATCAAACCCCAAAATGTTCCCTGCAAACTGGGGAATTGAAGACATTAAGCACATTCCCAGAGAAGGCCACACCAAAAAAGGACACTTCGAGAGTTCTTGTAATATTTTCAAAAGCAACGTGCCTAACAAAGGATTTTACAAGGCCATAAAACACCCTACTAGGTAATTAAATTCTTTTAAGCTGGCTCTGGCAAACTGCATGGTTTATTGCAAGGAGAGCTGTCCCAAGGGATTAACAAATGTCATGTTGAATATGAGAAACATTATATTTCTTTGCTTCTCTGAAACCTTGTGAAATATTAAAAGGGTTTGAGAGACAAATTTAGAACAAACTCATTTAGGGAGAAAAAAATCTAAGTATTCCAGTGAATGGTGTGGTATAATATGACAGGAAGGGTCACTTTTACCTTAAGAGCACAGTTAATCTCACTCATATACTGAGGAAATCCACTCTGGTGCAATTTGGTGTACAATTTAGTTCAGTTAGTACATATATGAAATTTGTTACCAATAATGTGATGATAATATCTTTTTCTCAGATTTGTGAAAATTAAAACCTTGATCAACTGGCAATATAAGGGGTTTAGTAAACAACACTATCTCTCTGCTATATTATTTGTCAGGATTGCTTTTACCTTTGATAAACTCTTGAGTGTAAGAGGAAAAAGAGAAAATTTCTATTTTGTCTGATTAAAAAATAAACACACTAAATGTTTGTGCTAAATCAAATATTTTGATTTAGACTGGAAAGCCATTCAGTTTAATCTTTGAAAATTACATCCCAGACCCTGAGAAACACGCAGTAAAGAGAAATGTTACTATTTAATATTTAATAGAAAAAAGTAATTAAAATAATTCTAAGTTGAAAAAATAATTCTCCATCTGAAACCACTTATGGTATCCTATTTGCTGATAGAAAAAAGATTTAAAAGGCCCATTATTACCAAAATCTCAACATTTAAACAATGTAATTTCCAGATTCTAACAGTAAATTCTGTAGCTGTAATCAGCTAAAAAATTCCACCAATTGCTTACCAGGAGGAAAGACTCTGAAACCTGCACTTCTCAGAGCAGAATTTGTTATTGTATACTAAATACCCACCTTGTTCTTATGGAAAACAAAACCACCAAGTGAAAACAAACAACAGGGAGACAAAATGTCCAGCACGTTGAGTAAAACTGACAGAAATTTGAACTGAATGCCGGGTTAAATTTTTGTTTGTATAAGAGTAGGATACTGGTTGTTATTGGTTCTTTTAACAGAGTTAGATTCACAAAAGCATATTAAGATTTAATGTGTAAACCCCAAAACCAAAGTACTCTCCCAGCTAACACCATTGCCAGCCAGAAATCTGCCAGCTGCATTCCCAATCAATATCAGTAGATACTGATTCAGCTTCTGTCCCACAAACTCATCGATAGTCAGGGAAGGAAGCCTTTTGCTATTGAAGCTTATGAATTCCCTCATGAATTACATTCAACTTAATGATCTGCAAAACAAGAAAACTGGAAAATTACTGCTCTCTATAGATCTGGGAGGTGTTACCAACCTGGAATGATATCTACAAGAGTCAAATTTTTGACAAGGATTACCCAAGCTGCCCATTAGGAAATCCTGAGGAAAAGTACACACATACCATTTTAGAGGGCCAAAAAAGCATGGGCAATATGAGGACAGAACTAAATAATGCCTGGTTTCCTTAGGATTTATTTCTGATTATTAATGTCTTTGAAAAGAAATGACATAATTTTTTCCCCTATGGGTGTGATGCCTTAAATGACTCTATTCCTACTGGATCCTGTAATCTTTAATGAGAAAATGGAGACATTGTACGAGTTTGAAATGTTCTTCTCTACCTGTTTTAATGGACGTTGGAGAAACACAGAATCTTGAAAATTACTATATTCAGTCCTAGCTGAACTTAGTTAATAGGTTTCACATTTGTCATTACCTCTGTTAGGTTTAAGCAAAATTACACGCAGAGGAACATTCAGAGTGGAACCCATCAGCTCCACTTAGGAACCAAGGCTGAAGACACTTAAATAGCCATGGCAGAAGGGACAAGCTGTCTCTTTCCCAGTTCAGCACTGAAATGGCAGCTAGGTACCTTGCTCCCTCCTGTTAGGCTACAATTGCAAATTCTGACGGTTTTATCCCCAAACACAAGTGAAGGATATCAATGATTTACTGAAACATGCAAAACAAGAGCTTTTGTTCTCCTGAGCATAAAATGAGCACCACACCAGGACTCTGAGCAAATACAGCTGCAGGAGGTGGCATTCTGTACCATGATATATGGTGCTGCTGTTGCTGTTGAGATAGGATTCAACCAGCGGGGCCTGCTCCTCCGAATGTTTCGTCCTGCGCGTCCTCGCCCGGCTGTCCACGTTGGACTGAACCATCAGTGGCTCCTGGCGCTTCTTTTTCTGCTTCTGTTCCAGCAGTGCTCTCTGGAGAAAAGACAGAGAAAAGCATCTGTTACTGCCCTCCAAACAGCAGCATCCTACCCTGGAAAACCACGGTCAGCTTTACCCTTTCCCCGGCTCTACAGCGGCGGCATTTGGCAGGCAGGAGATTGGGACGTCGGGTTACAGGAAACCTTTCCAGAAAACCACCACAACCAGCCCACTGCTGAAACACCTTCTGCTGAAAACAGCAAATAATTAAAATACATCTTTCTGAGCAGCCCACCAGCTGTCAGAGCTTGCTTGGAAATAACCCTTGGGAAAACAACAGTGTGAGAATACTGGCTGTGAAGCAATGGGAGGGTAAGCAAGGGCACGAGGCAGAGATGCCAATTTCAGTTTCTGTAAATTAAAAGCAGGTAATTGCAAACTAGAATCAAGTGATAATACTGGACACAAGCCTAATTTAACAGCTATAATAGATGAACTTTAATTAAACACTTAAATTTCTCAGCTAGACCTGGTGAAAACCAAAATCTTTGGCATCCAGTGGCACCATTGGGACCTAATTTGAGCCCTCTTCCACAACCTCAGAGAACTAAACTGTTCATTTTACTTATCTATTACCTTACCTTTTCCTTGCTTCTGTACAGTGATACTTTAGTTTCTAGAAAGGAGATGCAATAAAACTGAGGAATAAAAATGGAGAGTGAACTCTTTCAGCTCCCTAAGTTGTGTTAACACCTCAACATGACTCCACCATAATCAGAATTAAGCACAGGATTATGGCATAAATAGTACTTGAATTTGAAAATGAGATGCTGTTAGACATGCAAGCTGATGAAATAGTGGCAATAGAAAAGGATAAAATTACTCACAAGGTTTAACTATAAAAATGACAGCATTTTTTGAGAAGGGGACCACAGAAATCAAAAAAAATCAGAAACCTCAACTCCCATTAAAATGTGATGACACAATTCCCTCAGATTTCATGTTCTGACTCCCTTGCACATGTAGGAATGCAGTCAGAAAATAGGCAACATTGCGCACAGGGCCACTAGGTTACAGCCACAAGAGCTAAATTCACTGAATAAAAACTTTGTGGTTAACCTCTGTTGGCTGGTGTGACTGCTCCATCGAGGGGGTAATAAATGCATTGTACAATAGCTTAAAACAAGTCCAAGGCAGTGGAAATCACTCAAACCACAGTCAGAAGACAAATTTTAATGAAAGTTAGACTTGTGAGTTAACTTCAGCCTCCACAGATCTCTCTTCTGCATCTCCCAATCAGAGGATGCCATTTTCTATCAATTATCAGTGTTTTCATTACTCCAGGATTCAGATTTTAAGGAGCAAGGTCCTCCTCCAAAATCTTACCTGTCTGTCAAGCTTCTGCTGACGCAGGCTGCTCCCCTCATCATCCAGAACACTGCAAAGACAAAGAGTACATAATTGGAACAAATTTGTCACTCAAAACAACACCTAACAGCACACAGTGGAGGAAACTCTCGCAGGAGTTATCCATATAAAAAAGTGTATGGATAACTCTGCCTTAACTGAAAAAAACTTGGCTTCAGAGGATTTAAATGCAGTCCACAAAAAATTGCAAAACTCTGGCTCACACAAACTTCAACAAAAATATATAATCAGGCAGCTCAGAAAGAAATGCAAACTGTCTACAACTTGGTTTCTTTTCCACTCTCTTCTAATGCAAAACATCAATGCATAGAGCACTGAAATTGAAAAACTGCACATAAAGCCTAGAAAAAGGGAGGAGTGTAAGTGAACTGCTTAGCAACTCCGCAGTATTTAAAATTATGGTAAGAAAATTAACCTAATCTTTTGCACACTGAAAACCATAATATATTCCTGAATATTCCTGGATATTTATTCCTGAGAAGTCACACTTTGTGCCACACACTTCAACATTTAGAGGTAGGCAAGATGAACAGCATTGCTCAGTGCCATATTTCTCTCTGCTAATTGTTGCTTGTTGGGAGCACTGAATGCTCCTGTGAATTCAATCACTTTCATTAATTAGATATTAAAGACTGGCATTGAAATCAAAAAGCTATTTTTGCAAAGTACTTTAGCAAACTACTGACTAGGCTTTATTTTTCTGGAGAACAAAGGTCTCTATTGTAAGGACACTATAGTTAAACATTGAACATAGATAATTGAATCTTTTAAACAGTAATAGGTCATCTACAGGGAAAATAGTGTTATAGAACAAAAACAATAGCCTCTTACAAGGAAAATTAATTTTCTCCTACAATACACTTTTATAAAATGTTAGCCCCTTCTCTTATCTCACTCTTAACAATTAAAAAGAGCAAAAACAAAGATCCAGGACAAACAAACCTGGATTCTGACCTACATACAAACCAACAGTACTGCAATGGAAATTGCATTAAAATGTGAATCTCATGTATTAATTCACAGTCTTTAAGAGACAGTAACACTAGTAGAGTTAGAACAGCTAATAAAGGCATGCATAATGCCCCCTTTCCAATGCCAGCATTATCAAAGACCTATAATTAAGCATTTCTGGTGGAATCAGCCTTTTACAATTTTTATTAGGTTATATGCTACAAAAGGCTGATGTTCCACAGATTGAAACTGTGCTGTTCAAGTACCTCAGGTATGAAATTACCATCTCCTGTAGAAGTAATGCATTGCCCATACTCCACAAAAAAGATTAAAGAAAAAAAACCCTCACAGTCATAACAATGTTCTGCTTTACACCAAGCATACTTCATTTTATAAATTGCAGAAGTTATAAAAGGAAGACACACATTCCTCCATGGTATACAATATCAGGTTTGCAGAAGAGTGTTTCACTACGCCTGCAGCAGTATCAGCTGCACTGCCAGAAAGCAGAACTACCCTAACGGAGATTTTCAGCCAAAAACTTGAGTAAAAGATGCCTAAGTATAAAGTTTCAGGCTCGATGGCCTGAACAAATCCTCCTCATTTCAGACAATGCCTGAGAAAAAGCCAAAACCATGCAGTGATGCTAACAGAGACCCCTAGAACTGCAGAGGCAGTAATGCATACACACCATCCCAGCATCCATGTCCTGGCATGACACACTGCAGGGAATATGGGGGCAGGAAAATGTCCTGTGCCTGCATGGGAAGCCACAACAAGGCAAATTCAGGTTCAGGCACAGCTGCTGTATGTCTCTTAATGCCCAGCTGTAGCATGGTAAACATGGCAGTTTAAATAACACCAAACAGATTTGCATTCAGCATTCCAGGAATGCAAAGCAGCTATCAGATACACCAGAGGACTGCCAAAAAAATATAAAACTCCATCCAAAAACTATGGATGTTGCAATGCTAAAACACCTCTCCACATTGTCCTTCTTACTGCAAGGCTTTTTTTTTTAAAGCTTCTGAATATATGCAATCAAAGCTGAGACTGAGAGCAGCATACCTTGAAAACCAGATGACAATGTCATCTGGAGCTTCCAGCTCTGTCCTTATCCACTTCATATTTAATAAAGTTCTGAGTAGTTTTCCACAACCTTTTTTAGGCATGCATAAAAGACAAGCCTCGCATTTAACATTCAACAAAAAAAACTGAATTCCAGCTTTCTTCACTGACACCAAGGATGCTGGACTGGTATAAAAATGCCTTGCCCCCACCACTCTTCTGAATCCTTCACAGGATAATGTTAAAAAAGGCATTAATACCACCAACTCTATCTATTTTAACAGTTACTCAGTTCCAGTATCACTGCAAAGCTGCATTCTGTCCTTTCTTCGTGTCCAACAACACTTATGCAACTCCAAATACAAAAAGGGTTCAGTTTAGCCTATATATTCTGCTACAACAACAGAGCGCTCCACTTTCAGACTGCACTTTGTCAGAGTTCTCTGCAGAACTGCTGGACCTTGGAGCTGCTGACCAGCAGCCAACATTTCACATTCCCCAATTTCCAATGAACAAAGTCTCCTGAAACTGGGTGCCTTCCAAGATATGCCATTAAGGGAAGTCAGGGTTTAAATACATGCATGCATAAATAAGTAAGTAAATAAATAAATAATATAAGCTCTGTTTCCATAGCAATTCCATCAGGCCCTCGCTCTGGCTCCCTTGAAAAACATCTGCAGAGGACTCTGAGATGAAGTGTGTAAGTGCCACTGACCCTTTTTCTCACACTTCACCGAGTCCTTGCAGAAAGATTTAGCAGATCATCTCATCATAGCACCTGGCATTCTCTCGGATGCTCCAGGGTCCAAGAGCTGAAATCCAGCTCTGGATTTCTGCCTTTTATTTCTTTGGAAAACACAAAAGAGTGTGAGGAGAAGCACAGCCTTTGCCCTTCCTCAAAAGAGCAGGAATCAATTGCTCATCCCTCTGGAAAGGTTGTACACGTGGTGAGGACCCAGCCTGTCCTGCCCAGTCTTTTCATTGCACTCTGGTTCAAATAACGGGGATGGTCAGAAACTAAAGGCCCAGTACAGCAGAAAAACTGTGACTGAAAGATGGCAGGAAATAATCTCAGAGAGAGAGGGAGAGAGGCTGTTAGAACAATTCTGCCTACATGTTTGATGTGATGCTAGAAAATCCCAGGAGCAGCATGAAACTCAGTCAGATTTAATAGAGAAATATAACTTTATAATTCATGAAAATTGAATTATTGAAGAGCATGCATACATATTAGCAATCTGCTCAGCACACTGAAGTATCCTGAAGATCCAGTAAGATTAATTTTTGCTCCTATTAGATCAAGGATCATGCATCTGCCTGGCATCTTGGCTATAGCTCTGACCCACTTAAAACAAAAAGCAATTTTACACTATACATAATATTGTAAACAGCCTTTCAGCTCTGCAGTAATAGTCTAGTCCAAATTCAGCTGACAGTTCTGAGCTTGGATATATTTCCTAGCAGATTCAGGAAAAAAACATCCATCTATACAGAACTTGAACAGTCCACCCATTTAGAAGTTACTAGTGCTGGGTTTATGAAGTCAAGCCTATTGTAAAGATTCCTATCAGTTGCTTGGACCAAGGCCCACAGAGATTTAAGTATTATTTTAGATAGCATTATTTTAAAATTTCAATAAAGGCATTTGAGTCAAACATCTCAACTCCTGTTTTTTAAAGGGAAAAACATTAAAAGTAAAATCACATTTTAGTCAAAGTATTATTTTTTCATACCACCCTTTTAAGACACAAAATCTATTTTGCAGAAACAGTTTCAACACTGAATTCAATTTATAGTAAGCCAGGCTTACTAAAGTACTGCATGTCATAACAAAGATGAAAACATGTGAACGAATTTTAGTATTCTAAGTTTTTAATAATGTCTGTTCCTTAAAAAAAATTTCATGAGAAACCCAAGACCAATCAGGTTTTAAGGATGGAACTTCATGATTACAGAAAGCTCCACACTTCACTGAGATGAGATGAAGGCAGAAGATTCTGTAAGTCAATATCTTGCTCAATTTTTACTGTAATTCCACATGAGATCATTTCAGTTAAAGTAAAATCTGAGAAGACTTAATTCAAATAACTATTTTCACAGCAAGTACTTCGCCTTTGCTCTTTGAAAATGCAAACTGCTTGTGTTTCATGAAGCCATTGCAAGAAAAAACAATTAAGAAGAAATGTTTCTAATTAGAATGTCCAAGATGCATGTAGTCACTGCTTTTATTTAAGGGTTTTTTTTAAAGAAAAAGTCTGCCACAGTAAAGCAGCTCTATTGCTTCTGCCTGATGAACAAGGCAATGCTTTTGTTCCTTCCTGACACACTGTTTCATTAAGGAACATTTTTCATGAAAATAACTTTTTTTACCAGGACAAAGGTCCAAAATCTCACCTAGCACATCTTTACAGTCCAGCCCCAAAACATGCAGCTGGTCAAACAAGCAGACTCATACTAACACTAAACTTTAACACACTGTTTGAGAAGTGTCACCCTTGTATTTCCTCTTTTTGTTGCTTTATAATCTATTATGAACAGCAGCACCCAAAAACTCTGTGTGAAATCAGGGACCTTTGCACAAGCAAAATGAATATACATAGGCAGAGAAAATTCCTGAAACAAACAGTTCACATTATAAAAGATGAAGAACTGGATAAGAAATTTTTCCTCCCATTTAGAACACTGAACCAGAAGCAAATGGAAAATTAGAAGGGGTATTTTCATCTTGAGTTTTTTCTGCCATATTGTGAACTTCAATTCAAAAAACAATGGATGATCAAACCAGATAGAAAGAAAAAAAAATACACCATACCAGACTAATCTTCAAGATCATTTAGATCTTTTCCATGCACTCCTGCTGTGAAGAAAGCTGCTATGTTGCTGTGTCAAGACAAACAGGTTATGGGATCCTTAAGAGTACAACAGACTCAAAAGAACAAGAATGGGTGTAATGTGCCATTTGAATATTACAGTCTCCAAAAACAGGAAATAAAATTCCTGTAAAGAGATAGCCCTTATCTGACTGGATACCATCTGTCATATTCACCCAATTACACTTCTCTTAATCTCTGTAAAGTCTCTGCAGTTCCATAAAGCCCAACTGCTCTCAATAATGTTACTGTTAAGTCCTTAAGAATGAGCTTTCCTGCAGCACTGATGAAATGCTGCTGTAAATGCCATTTATGGGGTTAGGGATCTTGTTTTATGTGGGGACTTGCAGGTGCTCTGGGGGGAATGGCACACATTTAGGGTCTTCAAACAAGGGAAATTCAACCAACTCCCAAGCAGTGAAGTCAGCAGAAATGCCAACACCTGCAAATCCCCACACCTGCAAGTCCCCACATAAAACAAGATCTGCTGGCCCACAAACTGAGCACACCAGAAGCCACTTGGGAGAACATTATTGTATCAGGCACATAGGCTAATCAAAGACTTACAAATGAGATAAAGCACTCTGAAAGGGCTCTCCTCATGCTAGGAATCATCAAGGCTTTCTGACCCTAAAGCAGCTGCTCAGTCATCTGATTTACAGCAAAACCTGCAGCCCTCTCTTTACAGTAAAATGAGTGACTGCTTTGCTGGGTCACCTAAACCAGCAGAAGTCTGGATATTGAGGAGCAACCCAAGGACATTGAATATTATTTTGCCCTTCTACTGCAAAGATCAGCAACAACAGTACTTGGATTCCTCCTATGCCACATTCAGAGGGTAGAGAGGGCAACAACCTACCCTTACAGGCCACCTCTCAGTCACCACTGAACTGACCAGGAAACTACAGATACCAGGAACTCCTGCAGTAATGGAAATTGCATTTCTTTAGGCAAAGCTTCAGAGGAATAAAGTATTTCACTGTGACTCTCACATAATAAATAAAAGCATGCCAGTCCAGGAGTACGGCATCATCTCTTCTGCCTGTGCAGAAGACCCCTAAAAAGACTGAAAATAATAAGGAAAAGGATAAGGAAAAAAAGGCAGAAACATGAAACAAATTTGTGAAAGAAGTATCAGCACCAAGCCAGCCACACAACAGAAGATGCAGAGGATCATACACTGTGCTGATGATCCAAATGGCACTGAAAGTAATGCCTGCAGGGCAGATGGCTGATAGCAGACTGCATTTGCAGTTACACAAATAATTACAGAACCAAACGCATTATTTTCTTCTCAAATCCTGGATGGCAAACTAGTTTAAAAATCAGCAAATTAATGAGACCTTCCCGAAAGGTTGTTGGTACTATTTGCTCCAGTAAGGTTTATCTAAATGTCCTTTGTACATTAAGATTTATGACACTCATTATGTCTGGCAACAGTTCTGCAGATTAACTGAAAGCAAATGTAACAACAGGAGCACATTCATATTTTTTTTCCTTAATTCCATGTAGATAATTGTTAAGATTAATTCCAGCCAAATCCTCAGCATGGCCACACAATTGCCAGAGATCAGGTTGGGAAAGCTAAAGCCCTGATAGAATTAAATCTGGCCAGAGATGTCAAGGACAGCAACACAAGCTTCTGTAAGTACACTGCTGAGTAAAGAAGATGAGGGAAAACATGTGCCCTCTCCAGAAGGAAATGGGAGACCTGGTTACCTGGGACATGGAGAGGGCTGAGGTACTCAGAGACTTCTTTGACTCAGACTTCACTAGCGAGTGCTCCAGGCACAGAGCCTGAGTGCAGAAGGGAAATGCAGGGACCAGGGGAATGAAGAACTGCTCTCCATAGGATAAAGCCAGGTTTGAGACCACCTCAGGCAGCTAGAGGTGCAGGAGTCCACAGCACCAGATGAGATGCATCCTCAGTCCTGAGAGAATTGTCAGAAGGAGTAGCTAAACCACCACACATCATACTTGAGATGTGGCAGTCCAGGGAAGTTCCTATGGAACTCAGGCACATGGAAAATGAGGAGATGGTTGGTGACAGCAAACATAGCAACAGCAAGGGCAGATCATGCCTGAAATATCTGGTGGCCTACTGTGACAGGGCTGCAGCACTGGTGGATGAGGGAAGAGACACAGACATCATCTTCCTGAGCTTTTGCAAAGCATTTGACACAGTCTTGCACAACACCCTTGTCTCTAAACTGCAGTGGCATGGATTTAACAGATAAAGCCCTCATGGATGAGGAACTGGCTTGATGGTCACACTCATGGTGAACGTCAAAGAGTCATGGTCAATGGTTTGGTGTCCAGGTGGAGACCAGCCTGCAGGGACATTCCCAGGGTCAGTACTAGGACTAGTGCAGCTGTTCTGACATGGACAGTGGCATCAAGGACACCTTCAGTAAATCTGCCAACACCACCAAGCTGTGTGGTGTATGACACGCTGGAGGGAAGGGATGCCATCCTGAGGGACTCTTGACAGGCTGGAGAGGTAGGGCTGTATAAACCTCATGAAGTTAAACAAGGCCAAGAGCAAGGTCCTGCAGCTGCGTCAGAGTCAGGGAAAATACATTTTTAGATGCAGATGTATTACAGGATATATTAAAACTAACACTGACCATTCACTGAGCAAATAACCCAATAGACTCTCAGTGCTGAAGGGAAAAACAGGAGTTCTGCAGATATTTCAGATATGCTTTGAAGTAATGAGATCCAGCTTTGAGTAAAATCAGAATAAAACTGCAGTCACAGAAAGAAAAGAAACTACAGTTTAGGACCTGAAATGCCTGGGCTGACAGCTTTCAGTGAGGATGATAAGCAGCCAGGAAAAGATCTAGCGAGATGAAAAGCAAAACTATTCCCTACAGCACATTGCATGTTTTAAATAACTGAACTACAGGGCTGCCACTACTGCCCTGGAAAGATCAGTTGAACTAATATTTGTACAGACTCATTCTCTGCAATTACACAGAACTGAACAAGAGAGCATATGGCAGTAAAATGCAGGTAATGAAAATATCACCTACTGCAAGAGCTGGGTTATTTCTCGCCCTTCCTCAACACACACAAACTCTGAACAAAACGTAAGAGAAGGAATCTATGTCCCAAAAGAGACAGGTGAATTTAATAAACATGAATGATGGAGCAGTAAAACACAATAGCCTTTGGGTGATCTATGCTAAAATTGTATTTAAAGTAGTTTGACGAGAAGTACCTGCACAGAAGCAAATTGTGAAGGAAAAAAAAACCCCACTGTGACCTGGAGATACAGTACCTGCAATGCAGATGGATCCAGATGACAAATGACATGACTTTCAGGAAGTGCCTTTATCGAAAACACATCGCTGCCAGCACTGGAAAGATCCAGCCCGAGCAGCCAGGTTTCTCTCTCAGTACCCAAACCCAGCCAATCTCAGCTGTTAGAACAGTAAAATATATGCACAAACAAACCAAACCCCTTAATGTACAAAGCACCCAACCACAACAAACAGTACATTAAATAAGCAGAAACTAGGGAAAAGTATTGTCTGGATAAGGAGACAGCACTGACACATACATACACTGCAGAACAAGAGTTCCCTGCCTGGACCACAATGATTCTCCCATCCCATTACTGCTGACCAGGTAAAAGGTGTCACCCAGATCAGATCTCTGCTTTTTTGATGTGGAAAGCACTGTGAGCCACTGTGATGAAGAGAAAACCTGCACAGGATAACTTCTGGCTCCCTTCCCTCCCTGTCCTGTACCTGTTCTATGAAACATGGCTCTGTCCAGTTGGCAGCCACTGAGCCTATTGTACATCACAGTCCAACCTTCCAAGACACCTGCAAAAGGAGAGTAACAAACAACCCTTAACCCCTCTTGGAAACACCTTTGTGAAGCAAGAATGAAGCCTCACAGGTACAGTAATTAACCTAGAAACAATGCTGGCCTTTAAAATAATAGCCTAATGGTGAAGTGTTTAACAAACAAAACACTGATGCCAACGACAGGGTCACTGCGGCAGGTGTTCAGTGAGGCCTCTCCCTGCAGCAGGCATGCAAACACAGGCATGGATATGTAGATCAAACATGCTGCTGCTGAAATGGATTAGATTTGAGGTAATTCACTAATGCAGCAAAGTATTAACGGGTGCTACTGCCTGTGCATGTGTTCAGGAAAAAGATGGAGTTGTTTTTACTGAGTTTTTAAAGCAATAGTAAAATTAAGCTATCCACTTATTGAAAACATGAAGGTGAAAGAGATTACCTAGTTTACCTTTGCTGCTCTAACAATCAAAACTGAACAAAAATTCAGCAAGAATTGTAACTCTGATAGATGCTAGTGAATTGAAACAGCTAAGCTCCCTTTTCCTTTTTACAGGTGGTTTTACAGTTTCTATGGAATACAGTTTCTAAGGGAAGACATGTCATTTCATGATAAATACTAACCGTGAAACAAAATATTTTGTCACTTTCCCCCCCACACATACTATCTTTATAATCCAACCTAGTACTCTTTTGCTGGAACTGAGGAAAGCAGATTTTTCATTTTGGTTTGAGTCCTTTCTCTGTATTACCATCTACACTAGTAGCAAATATTGACAATTCTGGACAGTATTTTCAGAAGAAAATGAGTTTCTCAGATCCTGGTGCCTAAGTACGTGGATAGGGATTTCAAGACTGGCAAGATGTTGATGGCTGTCAAAAGTAGCAAACACCATTTGGCCTCTATTTTGTTCCCTACAATGAAAACTAAGTCATTGCTTCTAACAGCACTCTATGCAGATGAGGTACTCCATACAGCCTGATCCTTATTCCTGGGCCCTGAATCCCCAAAACCATGAATTGAATCTCATGAGAATGGTGCCACTAACCTCACATGCATAAAGATGCATATGTTTAAATCCCTCCAGGCTGGGATTTTTAATTATGAACTCCTGAAGACAGAGGATTATTTTCACAGTGTGCATACACAGTGCCTGCACAGAAAGAGACTCTTTCTCAGATTTTAATAAATCTTAGAAAACCATAGTAATAATAAGGCTGGGATGGTGATTTTCCTCCCCTTTAGTGAGACATAAGTATTCAGTTCTGGTGATGTCTATGGCATTCAAAGATAATTTCAAAACAAGTTACATATTTAATCTTCCAATTTATCAGTTCCTTCTGTGAAGATGATCCTGTGAGTAAACAACCTGAAGAGCATTGTTCTCCATTTCAAAACTGAGCTAATCCCTTTCCTTTGCTTCTGTGTGCAACCAAGTGTGGTAAATGGAATCTAGTCTCAAGACCTAAGAAGCAGCAGAAAAACTTTACAACACAGTCAGAGTTTGCTGCAGCTGTGAACCCACCTTGTTTGTGTACAGGGAAAGCCAATTTTCTAGCTCTGTTTTCCAATGTGTCCTTTAAAGGCCCCTTCCAACATCATTGAACACATTTCAGCTTTTCTTTCCTTTTGTTACATTAAATGTTTTTCTCCACATCTGTGTGTAACTCCCAGCCAAGGGAGTTTGCTTTCTCTAGTAAAAATAACTGCAGAGAGAAAATAAACAGGAGGGGAAACACTTAACATGGGATGATTCTATACAGAATCACATGCCATAGGTTGCAATAGGAAAAAAAACTTCTTACTTTTTGATGCATTCAGGGAAAAACCTAATTTATCCCATTCAACCCATATTTACTTACTGTGGCTATACTTTATTTAACCCCACATATGCTGGCATGCCTTTTCTGTTTCAAATTGAAGAAAATAGCCCTTTTAATAGCAAAATGATCTCACTACATTTACAAGTACTTGAAGTGTCACATCAAGTAACAGTCTCAGTATTCTTATGCAACACACCTCTTTTTGTAGCATTCTAAGATATGTACATTGCACAAAATTCAATCATCTTTGTTTTTCATAAACATTAACTATGCTCACTGATTTGAATTTATACACCTAGCTTAGCACATCAGCTTTAAGTATTTAAAATAAATTAGTGAAATTTAAAACAGGTCAGGTATATGTTGTTGCAGCATTTTTAGTTCCATTTTCATTATGAATTATCAAAATCCCAACTATACTTCTTTTTGACTACTCTGTGACAATTTTTGTTACATCTGACAATCATCCTTATCTGGTTCTCTTTAACTGCCTCCAATGAAATTATCACTTAGTCTAATAATTACTCAGGATTATTCTCTCAACACTTCACAGTACATTGTGTGGTGCTACAAAAAGCTAAGTGAAAACACTTCATAGTACATTGTGTGGTGTTGCAAAAAGCTAAGTGAAATGCCTTGCCACAGTGATGTATAAATGGAAAAATATTTTAAAAGCATTTCATTATTAAGAAGTGAGATAACTTGAGAAAAGTGATACATCATCTGCTCTATCCAGCTTGATGTCTCAACAGGAACCAGACGAAACATTATTTACTCATGTTTAACTATATATGCATAGATATATGTGTGTGTGTATATGTATACACATAAAAGAAAAACTGGAAAACTACTACTTTTTTTTTTAATACAGTCTGGAAAATTATCATCGTTAACTGGTATGACTCAAATTCTGGATTCTATCAGCGTTGGGCAGTTAATTGATAGAGCAATTCCTTTCAGGACATACAATTTTGCTCTATGAGATGTATACAAAATGCAAAAATGTGTGCTGCCAGCAAGAATTGAGAATTATGAGAAAGGCTGTGGCAGAGGAGTCAAGCTAGCATCCAGACTCACAGCTTCAGAGAACATGGAATTTGTGTCCCCAAAAATCTTGGATCTCCACCTGAAAATCTCCTCTGCTGTATGCAGCTTATAGCTGACACAGTTACCAAATTACTGAAATATTAACAGCTAATGATCATGACCCAACTAATTCATATTTCTAACTGCAACCACCTTTTTCAAATTATTGTTCTGGGCTTTAAAAGGCTGTCACATAACAGTCTGTGTGGTACAGCTTGAGAGCAAAGTCAGTCCCTCAGGCAAGGCATTTCAGACTCTGGAAAATCATTTTCACTTCATTTGAATCTGACTGAAAATAGGGTCTGATATATGCACACCACCTAATTTTTAGGGTTCTGATCCTGAAGTAACATAACTTATTAATGCTGGACATAAATATTGCCATCTAGACCTGCTCAAATGGCTAAGTGTTTGCACAATAAAACTTATAGCACACAGAATGTTAAACACCAGAATAAATGGCTGATAAAACAATCATTCATTTTTATCTTTGCTTTCTAAACTGCTTGTCAAATATTCACAGTGCCATCAAACAGTAACCAAGAAGGAATAAAAAAAAAAAAAACAAAGAAGACACTAAGATGCTTTTTATTGTTGTTTTGAAAACTCCTAAGATTTGCACAAATTTATTACATGCAAAAAGAATAAACTAGTCTTTGAAACAAAGCACACATAAAATAATTAGATTTAAAAAGCTGTGTCAGTTCCAAGTATTTGTTTTTCTTAAACTGGCAAGCAGCTGTCATTTGTGACTGTAACAAAATATCCAAAAGAACTAGATCAAAAATACTTCAGCATCTATTCAATCTACTATTTTTTAAACTGTTTTTACTTAAGTTAAGCACCCATTTTTTCCCTCACCACGTGCCAGTGGCTAAGCAAAAGGGGTACCATGTTCTATAAACTGATGGACAGCTCTCACACAAAGCCATAAGTATCCTTTGCTGTTCATGTACTGCTACAGATTTTCAGTTTAACATGACCTCTCAAAATAGATAAAGGACACAATACCAGCATCATATCCAAGGAATTAAGCTGTGTAATTCTCATTAAGGTTGTGTCACTAATCCCTGCACATTCTCTACCAAAAATTTATGCTCAAATTATATACTTCTAGATACTGGTAGAAATTACAGTACTCTAGAATCAGCTCATAATTACATAGGATTGCAAATTGTACATTTGTCAGCTCCTAGAAACAAAATGGGTAGCCAAATCTGCAATTCCAATGGCTGCTTTCATGCTAGATACAGATACTGCAGTTCACTTACCAATTAACACAAAATCTGTTTTCCTTGTCTTTTTCTTCTTCTTTCTCTAAGATTCAGGCATGTTATCAACCCACACAAAGACAGGGATAAGAAATAACACAGGAAAAACCAACTGACTCTCACACTGCATAGAACAGACAAATTCTCCTCTTTAAAACATAATTCAAATGTTTGAGCATAATTGGGTGTCACTGGGTTTGGATACTTTTGGGGGTGATTTTGTGTTATTCCCTTCTTTGTTTTTTAAAGGAAGATGAACTATAGTATCACTTTGAACTCCAACTTGTGGATTCAAGGTATGGAGCTTACACAAATCTCCAATATGCAATTATATTGTGACAATGATTGCCTCCTATGTGGTTACAACTTAATAAAAAAGCTTCAAGATAGAAAGAATAACCAGAATGTAGAATTTAACAAATGCCACTCTTCATGTATTCAGAAAAAGTACAAATTGTTTCCCAGCCCAAATGTTTTGATCATAAAATAAAAAACAAATCTGTTTAAATGCACTTCAATTTCTGATTTCTAAACCAGCACAGCTTTAGAGAGCTACCACTGATGCAGCCATGCTCTTGTAGCAGATTTGTTTAAGCGTGACAGAAACAGGTCCTGAGGTAATTCAAGATATTACAGGTCTTGGATTTTGTGCTTTCCATTTTTCAACAAAGAAAACAAGCCTAATCTAATTTGCTCCCGTGTGCCATTTAAAAACGTAACTAAGCAGATCACAGCTGAAGTAGATCAGATTAACTGCTAAAGAAAGGTTGTGTTGACAAACTGCACTGAAAAGTTTACCAACACCTTTTGTGGATATGAAAGGCACAGCAAAAACATACAAGCCTACTTGCCAGGAGGCTGTCTTGCGTTTAACTTGCAAAGCAAAGGCTGGCAGAATAAGATGTAACACATTTTCATTGAACAAAGAGCTGTCCAGGTGCTGCGGCATCCATAGCAAACCATCACAGGAAAGGGCTTCCACCACCTTTTTCATCTTTTTAATACCTGGCTGAAGTTGCCATTTTAATTATTCCACTTCACCTGGTAGAATGCCTGTTAGCAACAACTACAGCAAAAGGAATCTCCACTGGGGACTGATGTGCCATGCACAGCCTTGTCTCTGGACACACCTGTAAGCCTGCTACTTCCCTCCTATGAAATATTTTCAGTTTAAAAGGGTAAAATCTGAACAGAAATACGTGATTATCAGCTTGGTTGCTGATTTCCTAGAACAGGAAGCAGATCATACCATACAACTAAAATTAAATTTAAAATATTTGGGTCTTTCTCAGAGAAGGATTAAAGTTATCTATCTCTCATGAAACACCTATGTTAATGTCACATATTGTAGAAGGCAGGGAACCTCTGGAAGTTTCAGGACGAATTCTCATTTCTGTGGGTCCTGTAAAATAAAACTACACCAGAGTACTCAAACTTCAAATTCCTTCACTGACAATTCATATAATGAGGGGGTCCTGCCTGGTTTTGCAATGAAGAAAGATTTATGCATTCATAATACCTATAATAATTTCTTCAGCTGATTAATTTCAACTAAAATGAAAGACTGTTAATATTTCTAAATGCAACATATTTCATAATGAAGCTGGTGGCTGGATAGAGGCAAAGGCTTTAAACAGTCTCTCTGTAAGAGAACGTTTTGGGGCTCAGCTCCATAATATGACTTGAGCAATGGGAATCCACATAGGGAACATTATAAAGGACACCTATAGGAATTCTGCTTTCTAAAATGCAGGGATCCTAGTCTTCATATGGATCCTAGGGCCATTTCTTACAGATATATATAAGAAGATTCCTTCCACCATCAACATACTGTGAAGAAAATTGACTGGGCTCATTTTTTTAATGCATAGTTCTCACTGTCCCACTTTGGATTTGACAAAGAGCAATAAAAGTGAAATAAAAAAGAGAATCATATTTGGGGGAAGGAAGGGTGGAAGATAAAGCAAATATAATTCCTTCCCCAACCTTGCTGCTGAGTTTTCATCCTGGAAAATCCACATTTCTGTATGTGCAGGGTCACACAGGGGTAATACATTTCTGTCTTTGCAACTTCTCACGGAGTTCCACGCCAAGCAGGACACGAGGCAGTGAGACACAAGCCTGGCAGTGCACTCCAGCACAGTGCCAAGGGGCATCCAGCACACCAAGGGACCTGTCCCACTGAGCTCTTGAACCACAGCCACGCTGTAAATCACCAGGAGCTAGCCAGGCAAAGGAGACAACCAAAGGTGTAATCAGCGAGCACGCATCCTCTCAGCTAGAGGAAGCTCAGTCACACAAAGCTGGAGACCTCTTCTAACCATGTCAGATGTAATTAAACCACTTCAAGCACTCTGGGAAGCTATTTCCAAATGCATTTAAATAAGGCAGAAAGAATGATTTTAGCTATTGGACCATTAAAAAGGAGTGAAGCTGAGATTCCCCTTTGGGTCTAATCAAAACATACACCAGCAGATGTTTTCTTCTCCTCTCTGATAAATACATATGACTGTGTAGCTTCTGCTTTCTTTATGAAACACTAATTGCCCACTGCACAGAAGGTCTAATTGATGCAGCATGTGATCACTGTTATTTGCACATGTTTCATAGCTCTAATCCTTCAGTGCACAACCCATGAGTTTGTGTTTATTGCAGGATACAAGGTGAGCCATTTCAGCCTGAAGGAGCATCCACGGAATGTCACTCAGCTTCATTCTGTCAGACTCAGAGGGCTCCATTTTCTTGCTCACTCAGGACCTACCAAAACTGGAACAAGGTGAGGAGATTCAGCAGAATTATGGAAAGAAAGCTGGCTGGCACAAGCAAGCTAGAAATTTATAAGACAGGAACAGCTTCCTGCATGAGAGCCTCCAAATGTGTTTACCATTGTGGGATGGCATTGCACACTACCAGTGCACACTCTTTTATCTTCACTAGTGTCACACTGGGGAGTGCACAGGGTGTCTGTTCAGACTGCCAGCCCACAGCAGTGACCAGAGACTGCTCACCCACCCTTCTGAAGCTCTGTGTGCTGGCAAACCAGGCTGCTGTCCAGGAAACTCTTCTGCTCTCCCCTCTCCCACCTGGTGACAGAAGGACCTCCTCCCGAGTTTGGAATCTACTTCAGAAAGACTGCTGCTGACATCTCTTGGATGGCAGCAGAGACTTGGAATCCTGCTCAAATATTTATCTGCTTTGTGATTATTAAAAGATTTAATTTAAGAAGAGCTGGAAGATTATACAAAATACTGCCACTGACTGACAAATTTAGCACAAGCCACACTATGTCCAGGCACACTCCCAGCAGCACATCAACTGCTCTCCCAAAATCAACATCAGCCAGGTACAGAGGACACACACAAAAAAGGAAAGAACCACAGAAACAAGGAAAACAAGTGTCCTTAAGTATTGAGTATCATTAGGAAACAGAGGCAGGCATTCAATGGCGTAAAAAGAAAACAGATGCCTTCACTTCCCAAAGTAAATAATTCAGGGATTTATTAATAATGATTCGATCACTGTTAGTTATAGACCCATTCTAATGGCATGAAAACAAAAAACAGAAACAGTATCATAGCCATGTCATGAAAAATTAGCAACAAGACAGATGTCATCAAGTGCAAAGTGAAAAGAAAACCATACCCTTAACAGAACAGAACAATAACCTTCTGTTCACTCTTTATTGCAATATGTGCTCGTGTTTGGCATTGTTCATCCAAGACCACAGCAAATGCAATATTGCGGAGCTGGCTGTAAACTAAAACCCTTTGGGCTGAATTTTCACCCCAACACACAGAGACTGACTAGGAGGATGCTTCACAATGTCAACTGGGCATATTTACAGTCCATCACACAATGCAGTGAAAATCTCTGTGCCTCTAATGTATCTTACTTTTTTTTTTTTTTCAGAATAAGCTTTTTCAGAAGAAAATGAGTTGTTTTTGCCAAAGAACACATAAAAACTACACTGTTACATGCTGTTTCTCATTTTGAATAGGCAGCACAATAGTCCTCCTCCTCCTCCCTTCTCATTCCACCACATTAAGTATTTTCAACAGAATCTGAGCATTCCTGAAAATCCAGCCATAGACAGGTTCACATTATCCCATCCTTTGAAAGGCCTAAAGATAAAATACAGCTATTCTGTGTGGTTTTAAAACCTCCTGTTTCATAACCTTTCTATTTTAACAGAATACAACAAGCAATAAACATGATAGTCATTCCCAGTGAGCTCCCAGTTGCCTTCCTATCTCCTTCAATTTGGTTATAGCTTACACTATTTGATACCATATCAATGAAAGGACAGCTTTCAGAAACTACAGCTATTGTAAGGAAAATTAATTTCCTAAGCTTTAAAATATTTTCTTCTAAGTCTAGAGTCCACTGGATTCTTTTACCAGAAGTCTTTGTAAAAGAATGCTAATTTATAAACTTAATGACCTCCACAGTTTCAGAACAAAATTTTGGGGAGACAGGCCCAGCACACACCAACAAATGACCTGAAAATCCAGACACTCATCTGAGGTATTAGAAATACCTTTCTAAAGAATGAAATGAAGAGCAGAGACTTGAACACCTGAACTTGCTTATCTCACTTTCCATCTTATGCAAAGATACCTTCACATTTTTTCCAACAGAATAACCTGGAAATCACTCTGACTCAAGGTGCACAGGATAGGAGAACTTTTTTCCTTCCAACACTACTCAGAACAACCTACATCTTGCAAATCCTAAGGCAAAAAACATTAAATTAATAAAAACCAGTAGGTGCTCAGGAACAATAACAGGAAGGAAAAAGGGGGGAAAGGAAGGACAGAGGAAAGGAAGGAAGGAAGTTAGGAAGGACTTTTAATTTCAATTAAATTTCTCCTGTGCTGGTTTTTCTTGATCTTCAAAATCTGAGAATGATATTCAAGCCCCAAGGAGGCAATTAAGAATTTTTCAAGCTGCATCAATACTGCCAGAATACTACAGTATATCATTATTTGAAATAAGCAACATTTCAAAGGCATCTTCCAGGATGCCTCAGACTTCTAGCAATGTCATAATCTTTTTGTTCTGATACCATGGCCAAGTTTCTCTGGGTATTAATAAAGTATTTCTTAATTAATATATCTGGTAGATCCAAGAATTATCCTAGTGTTCTGAAAAGCCAAAGCCTAGATTAGGTGGCTCATAGGTGGCTGGTCCCCTTTTAATAGCCAAAAATGAATATTCTTATTTCAGATCAGATAATGAATTCTACATTAAAAGGTTTATGCCCATTGTGAACTGTGCTGTGGCAGATTCCCAGCTGTAAACAACTCCTAGCTGTGAACAATCTAACACATGTACTGGAAACAATTTCAATGTGGCAGTCCCCAGCTCCTGCCAGACTGAACTGCACCATTGCTGGAAGGAGTGAATCACTTGTGCATTTCTGATGTGGCCCATTACCAGTGATCTGGAAAAGGGGATTGAGGGCTCCCTCAGTCAGTTCACAGGTGACACCAAGCTGGGTGGGAGGGATGAAGGCTCAGCAGAGGGATCTGGACAGGCTGGATCGATGGGCTGAGGACAGCTGCAGGAGGTTCAGCAAGGCCAAGTGCCAGATCCTCTCCCTGGGCCACAACAACCCCAGGCAGTGCTGCGGGTGGGGGAGGAGTGGCTGGAAAACCGCCCAGTGCAAAAGGACCTGGGGGTGCTGCAACACAGGCTGAACGTGAGCCAAGTGGCCAAGGCAGCCAGTGGCATCCTGGCCTGGATCAGCAATGGTGTGCCCAGCAGGAGCAGGGCAGGGATTGTCCCCTGTGCTGGGCCCTGGTGAGGCCACACCTCAAGTGCTGTTCCCAGTTCTGGGCCCCTCACTTTGGGAAGGACATTGAGGTGCTGGAGCAAGTCCAGAGAGGGGCAGCAAAGGTGGGGAGGGGTCTGGAGCACAAGTCCTGTGAGGAGCAACTGAGGGAGCTGAGGGTGTTCAGCCTGGAAGAGGCTCCGGGGGACCTTACTGGTCTCCACAATTACCTGAACGGAGGCTGTAGCCAGGTGAGGGTTGGCACCTTCTCCCAAGTAATTAGCAACAGGATGAGAGAAAACAGCCTCAAAGTTGTGCCAGGTCAGATTTAGATGGGATATGAGGAAAAATTTCTTCACTGAAACATTTGTCAAGCATTGGAACAGGCTGTCCAGGGAAGTGGTGGTGTCACCATCCCTGGAGGTATTTAAAAGCTGTGTGGGTGTGTCCCTTGGGGACATGGGTTAGTGGTGGACTTGGCAATGTGGGGTAAATGATTGGACTTGATGATCTTGGAGATCTTTTCTGACCAAATGATTTTATGATTGCAGAGATGTAACAGCATGCCACACACAGAGGCTCATGAGCTCTGCCTTAAGGACAGACAATGAAACAATGTCAATGTTATTCTAGGGCAAGCACTGAAAGTTTCTCTAAAACCTTACACTTTACTTTTTAAATCTGCAGCAATAGCCAGTGGAGTGATTTAAGATTCAGTAACCTGGAAGAATCAATTATCAAGGTCTGACTCAATGGTGTGTAGAGGCACCTTTAAAGTAATTTAACATTGCTCTACAGATGCAGTGTCCCAAAAGAAGCATTATTCACCCGTACAACTGAGCTTAAGTTTCAGCACAGAAAACTTGAAGCAATCCCTAGGTTTGCAAAACACTGTTTAATGGAAATTCACACTCCTGGCTTGAGTATTGGGATTTATATCTGCCAAAAATAGTGGGATGAATTCCAGGGTACAGTATGTGTCTTAGTCTTTCGGTTTCCACTCAACCTGATCCGAACAGTCATTGTCTGGACAAGTTATCTACTCTTTAATTTCCACAGTGCATTCAATAATTTCCTCAAATTTTCAGAAGTGAGAATTGCTACATGATGCAATGTAATTTGATTTTGCTGCTGTCACTGCAGCCAAGTGAAAATGCTGCTGTAGTAATATGGGCTAGCAACAACCTGCTCTGAAAAAAAACAGACCTGTTTTCCTTATGCTTCTTGCTGTGGAACAGGAATAACTAATGCAAATACTTAGCCTTTAACTTCATTTTGCTTTCCAACTGATACCAAATTTGAAAGACAGAACTCTTCAGATCCCTTTCCTAACTGTAGATCAAATACCAATGTACTTGTATTTCACTTGCAAATACAATTTCCATCTTAGTCATCATTTGCAGCTAATCAAGGAATTTCTTCATCTTGTAATATCTCATCTGCCGGTAGTTAGAACTGTGATTGGAATTGAAATTACCATTAAAAACTTCATGCTGTGGTTTCATTACCTGTGTCAAATGAGTTACAATAATCATGAATTATGATACTCACAGGCTTGTGTTAACATGCATCACAACAGGGATCACGAGGTTTCCACTGAAATTTGCAATTCAAGACTTAATTTTCATAAACATCTTAGAATCCAAGCTAGAACTCAACTTCATGAAAGAATGACTGGGGCACTTGCTTTGTCAGAAACAAAGATAAGAGTGTCACTCACAAGCACACTGGCATATTCATGCATTACACACTGCTTGCCCTTATTTGCTCAGCTAAAACTTGAGCTCAGAGAAGGGGATGGCACCAATCCAACCTCCTTTAAAGTCACTAGAAAGGCTCTGGTGCCACCTCTTTGTGACAGCTCCCTGCAAGCAACCACACAAGTGTACGGATGGCAGAGGGCAGCCTCAGTCTCTACAGCATCCCTGCTTTCAGGGGGAAGGATGCTGGTCTCAGTGCACCAAATCAGCACCCAAAGCTGCAGAGTTCTTGTCCTGGCAGAAGCAGTTACTGTCCTCTGCTCTCTAGGGCCTACTGCATTACCCTGAAGGAGGACGTGTTTTCAACTGGGTCACCATTTCTCTTTAGGGATAAAAAATATATAAATATGTAATCCCTCAAGTTATTAGCAATACAAAAGTATGAAACATACTTCTGCTGTAATCACTGAAAGGGAAGGGAAAGATATCATTTCACTTCTTATTAATATAAAAGAATAAAATACAAAACCATCTAAAAAGTAATTTAATTATGGAGCAAACTGAGCTTTTAAAGTGTCACAAAGCTACAAAAGCTACATAAACTACAAAAATTACATTGCCATCAAGTGGTAGATGAAACAACCTGGCATAAAATAACTATGCCAGGAAAAAAAGTTTCATCTTCTATGATGTGTACTCTTCCAAAATAATTATTCCAGTCTTTCCACCTTCTCCCACTGTTGCCTTTGTACACTCAATACACCCTTCCCTGAGAGCACATTTCCTTCTCTAAGTCAATATCCCCTAACTTCCCATTTTCTTAAGAACAGATAGTCCAAAGAAGATAATGATCATATGCTTGCTTCAAAAATGAAAGCAACAAAAACCCCTGAGCTTTCCATTTGCATTTTGTGCCCCTCTCTTGTGCCTGCCTCCTAAACAGAAAATTTTCCAGCCTGAATGCTGCCTTGCTGTATACCTGCATATTATTAGCATTATGTAAATGACAGCAGGGCCCAAAGAGGTGTTACATTCCCATCTGAGAATGTTCAGAACTTGCTGGTATCATCATCACCCTGACATTACATCAAGATAAAAGAGATTGCAAAACTGTGGGAAAACAGTTCTTCCATCCCTGCCACCCCCTGTGCATGACACAGACCTGTCACCAAGAAGGGCATTCCTAGTCCCAGTGACTGGCCTTCACATACTACAGGAACAAAATGTTCAACAGTAAGTGAGATACAAAATAAACACCAATTTTAATATCCATGCTTAAGGCATTAATCTTTGAATACACCACTGCAAACACTGAAATTAATTCTCAATAATCTGCAAAATAAATAATTTCAGCTTTTAAAAATCACAGATGTACTAAGTACTTAAGTAACACAATGAGAAGTTGGGATGGATTTCTTTAAAAGCTACAAACAATAAAATAAAAATTAAATAGCAAATGTTTACAGAGAAGGGTATCTTCTGCAGGCACCATACAGCTGGCAAGACAGAATTCTATTTTTGTGAATAATCTTGAAGTAGGAAAGAGAAGAGAACAGAAAAAGAGGCAAGAAGAGCTTGATGTAGGGAAAAATGGCAAAAAGAAATCTGTTCATCAGTTGAAAGAACAGAAAAGCATGAATTAGAAAATAAGTCATTAGTGTGAGAGGAAGAAAAATGAGGAGGAAGTGTGAAAAGAATCCAGCTCTCTAGAATGGCAATTTTTGGTTACTAAATAAAAAGTACCACCTTCCAGAAAAACTGCTGCTTGCATGTCTAAATAGATGCCACTCCAGGGAATGTCCAAACACCCTCAGGCATGAGAATCAAAGCTGTCCAACTCAGGGAAGTGCAAGAGGAGAGACATTACATTTCATATCCACTTCCCGGCTGTGATCCAAATCTGGCACAGATGGCTTGTAAATGACTGTCACTGCCAGGAACCTGCAAATGATTGTTGCTACCAGAAACCCACTGGCCTGTGAAAAAATCAGTTTTCATCTCAATCTGGCTACTGAGACCACAAAGGTGGTGGGGGGTGGCAGAGCTCAGGGACAACTGGTGCATCACTCACTGTCATAATGCCCATGCAAGGGGTGGCAAGGCCCCTTCAGCCCCTTTGTAAATCCATCTCTGGCACACTGCAGAGCACAACACAGCGAGGTTTCACACCCGGCTCTGCAGCTCATCTCCCTTAAGCCTTGTCCCATTTCCATTTAAACCAACACCCCCCAACATCCAGGGTCTGGGATACTTATTTTCCTCACCTCTCCTTTCTGCCTGGTTGATTTAGGCTACCAGCTTCGGGGTAGCAATTGCCTCTGCCATCTCCCTCACACTGATGCTGGGCAAACCACCTTTGATCTCTGCAGGAGCACTCCATGCAAGAGCACAGAGTTCCATTAAAGGAGAGCTCTAACTTCAATGTTTTAAAAGCACATGACCAGGCTAATTTTATACACTGAATAGCCTGAGACAAGACAGCCTGTTTCAGAGAAGAGGACAGACACAGTCTTTGAACTCTTTTCCTTAAAAAAGCAGCTCTTGTGAATTATCCATGCCATTCCCCACGGCAGGAGGCTGGGAGAGAGCCTGCCTGCATTGGGATGCTCTCAGTCACAGATGCACCTTGCAGCAAGGTGAGCCTCCGCTGCACTGCTGCCTTCACACTGCCAAAACTTCAGGGTTTCTAACATCCCACTGCCTCAACAACATGCTCAGAAACAAGTGTGGGATACCTTGGTGTTCAAGGCTCTTCTTGTTCCAGGACTTGTTTACACATCACACTTTCAGAAATCTTCTTATCTGCCCTAATTGCGATGATTCATGAATTTACAACCCAGCTGTGCTCCACAATTTTCTTCCAACTGTAATCCTCCCCTGTGCAAGTAAATAACTTGTGACTGTTTATAGCTGCAATATCTAAGCACAGCCTTAAAACTTCAGAGCAAATTCATGAAAGCTACAAAAATTGAGCATAATAAATCCTGTCACAAACAAAAATAATGTGCATTATTACCACCATCATGTACTTATCAAGACATATCATGCCACTGCAAATGCAGGCTGTGTGGCTGTGTGATCTGCTCTCTTCAGTGCCTTCAGTGCCCTCAGTGCCAAGTGCTAGCCCTCCCCAGGGCACAGTTCATGGGATCCCCTCTGGCCATGGCAGGTTGATCCACACAAACCAAGCATCACACAGACACTTCACAGAGAACCCTGGGGACTTGTATTAAATTGATTCCTGTGTGGATTGGGCTGTTCAGCTGGTGGTGTTCAGATATTTCTCATGGAACAGTTTAGCTGGTTGTGTAAATGCTGCTTTTAAAGTTACAGGATCAAGATTTATTGTTAAAGAAGCAGCTGAAAACATAAGAACAAATAATAATAATAGAGACAGAGGCCTTACTGTAACTGAGCTTACTGATACTTTCATCCTATCTAGCAGCAGTTTTATTTGACTGCAGTTTTATAGTATGAGGAATGTCTTCACTTATTCAAGACACACCAGCATAAAATAAAAATGAGTATGTTATATTTAAGAAATGCTATAAATTAAAAATGAGTTCAAGAAAAAGATATGAAACAAAAACATACTTTTGAATAAAAAACCGGAACTCCTGTGAATTTGTAATGATTCCCAGACACTTCTGCATTGTATTTTCTACTGGAAACTGCTGAAGGATACCAAAGGAAAACACTACTGTGCTTGAGAACGTAATTCTTCAAGAAGCTACATCTTACTCTTAACTTCCATTGCAAACCACTTTTGGGCTGGGGGCAGCTACATGGACTGCAAATGATTATTTTTTTAATTGCATCTAAACTATTTTGACTCTTTATAATAAAAGAGCAGAGACATTGTTAAAAATGAATACAATTTAAAGAATTCCTAGCTCATTGTACCTGATGTGTAGCTTCAGTAAGTGCTTAATCATGTGCTTAAATTTCTATGATATGTGTTCCATAAAAATAAATTCAATATATTTACTTTTTAAAAACAGCTTCCTAACTATTTTTCATAATGTTAGCGAACTGAAATCTCATCTTATGATTATCAATATGTCAAAAGCAGAATACTTAAGAGAGGATGAAAAGAGATAAGGGCAAAACACTGAAATCACAAACTCACAAACCTTTTATTGATCTCAGCACGGGCTAGCACTGACACTGAAAAAATTGCCTACTATTACTATTTTTTGTTAACTCACTCAAAATGTTCTCAGCACCTTAAAAGGGGAAGTGTAAGTTTGTGAGTTGTGGACATGCAGGTGGATTGCTTACTGAATTGTACATGACACACGTGGAACTGACTCCCTCTGGCTCATTTCACTTCAAAGGAAAATTATGACATTTTACTAGCAGAAATACAATCCTTCTCTGATTGAGTTAATTCAGATATATAGCTGCACATATGTTCCGCTGCTAGAAGGACACATCTTTCCAGACTTCAGCGTGCTCTGTCCCCCACACGAGCAGCAGTGACACCCTTGGCTGTCACATGCCACCCAGACCACAAAGAAGGTGCTGAACCTTCCTCGAGGCTCTGAGAGTCAGCAACCACTGAACTCACCACAGTAAACAGGAATGTGAAGCAAGAGGGCAGATAAGCACGGGGCATTTTGCTCCCAGAGAGAAGATGATCTGTTCCAAGGGGTGCACATCAGGTCTCTCCTCCTCCTTGCATATTTCACTCCCTCGAAATGGTACTTTGACCTAATTTACTCACACAGTGCTTTCATGTGTAAATTCAGTCACATATGCATTCACAAACCACTGCTTCCCAGGCAAGTATGTTCAGGGGATCCTGGAGGATGCTTTACGCACACAAGTCCAATAAGATTTGCAACAATATACCTCTAGATCAAGAATTACCTCTGAAGACTGAAAAATAAGTCAGCTTCTTGAGAGAACACTGCTAGAAGCCTAAATAAAGACACTTCAGAGCAGAACCGTGGTTTGGTTACCATTTGGTTTTAAGCAGTCTTCAGCAGTCTCTGACCATAAACACATCATTAACATTCAAGAATAACATCATATTAGAAAAGATATGAGTATCATTAAATCTGTATTTATCTGAGATTTGCTGCTTTGCCTCCTTCTGTTTGTGCTGCACTGAGCAGAAGCAGAGATGTTTTATTTCCTTCTTTGGGGCCACTGCTATGAAACCCCTCAGTAAAGTTTTGGCATTGGCCTCTGCAGAGCCTTGTGTACAGTGAGAGAACAGAAAAACTCTTCCACTGCTGCTGGGATGAGCCATGAACAGCTGTTCCTCTGGTATTTCTGTCCTCATTACAAGGCTTTAAATTGCATCAGAATGCATCCACTAGTCATTTTTGAAGCCTTATTGCCAATTCCTTACATCTTTTCAAAACGCATAGGCTAAAAGTGCTATTGCTGAGAGAGTGGCAATATTCTCAGATTCATTGTAATCATGTTTCTTTCTTTCTAATTCTTCTACTGATTTGAACTATGATGTGCACATACCAAAATAGCAGATTTCCACTTGTGCAGCTGTCTTGGGGTTTTTTTTCCCCCTCTGTATTAAGGAGCAATGCATTTGTGCTCACGTTGCATTTGTTGTGGCAGGCATACCTCTGCTACAAACACTGTCATTGAGAATGTGGCAAACTAAACTAACCTGCTCAAGCAGCTGTATTTCTTTAAAAACGCACTCTGTACATATTTTTAATTTCATGATTCTCTACCGACAACAAAAATAAAAGGTTTATCACAGAATCAACTAGGTTGGAAAAGACCGCTGAAATCATCGAGTCCAACCTATGACTGAATACTATCGTGTTAACCAGACCACGGCACTGAGTGCCACATCCAGTCGTTCCTTAAACACCTCCAGGGACGGTGATTCCACCACCCCCGCCCCGGGCAGCTCATTCCAATACCCAATCATCCTTTTAGCGAAGAACATTTTCCTCGTGTCCAACCTAAACCTCCCCTGGCGCACCATAAGCCTCTGTCCTCGTTTTCTTTGTTACTGTATCTACCTTGTTTCACTTACAACCAAACAAATGAAACAAACATGCTTTCTGTCGTTTTCAGAGCGCCTTGTTAAACGCCGCGTGATTTCCGTCTGTAAAAATTCAGCTTGAAAAAGACACTTTAACGAAAACTAAAAATAAAAACAAACAAACTAGCCCACAATGTTAATGTACTCTGGATAGCAGGCTCGGAAAGGGGTCTATTACTAGAATAGCCCATCCCGCTCGCAGGGAAATATTTGGCTCGGTTTCCCCTCGGTCCGGCAAGTCTGACACCAAGTATTCCCTCGTTCCAGCCGCGGGTGCTCCCGCTGCACGCCCCGGCCGGGGTGCTGGCGGTGCAGGGGGCTCCGCGCACCGGGGCCACTCCGCTGACGCACGGGGCTCCCGGGCCGCCGCCGTGCCGCGGCTCCCGTAGCTTATGGCAACGGCGGAGCCAATGGCAGCGGCGGGCCGGGCGCTGCCATGGCGATCCCGCTCCCCGCCATGGCGGCACCGCCGGCCGCGGCCGCCCCGCGCATCGCCCGCCCGCAGCCGCGCTCCCGGAGCCGCCGCCGCCGGGGGCAGCGCGGCCGAGCCCGAGGGCGGCAGCCGCCACCGAGGGCGCAGCGCTCCGCCCGCCCGCCGGGGCCGCAGGGCAGGACAGCTCCGCGCTCCGCCCGCTCCCCGCGGGGCTGACAGCTCGCCCCGAGAGCAGCCCCCGAACTTCGCGCAGCGGCACCGGCCCGAAGTTGGGAGGCGGGACCGGGTGCCCCTCCGGGGAGCGCCCGCCCGGGCCGGCCCGCGATCCGCTCCCCCCGGCGGGACCCACCGCCGCCCCGCCGCGCCCCGGGAGGGTCCGGCCGCCCCGGCCCCGCGACCGAGCACCGAGCCGCGGGCTCCGGCGGGGACCCCCGAGGGGCAGCGGCTCCTGCCCAGGGGCAGCCCCGGTGCCTCCGCCCCACCCGCCGGGGTCTCCCACTACCTGTAAGGGATCCAGTCCGCCTGGTGCCGCGAACTCATCTCTCCCCGGCGACGCTGCCCGGAGCCGAGGAGGCGGACGCGGCCGCTGCTGCCCGAGTCGGAACCCGCCACGGCGCGGGCAGCATCCTCCGTCCGGGGCGGGGGCGGGCGGCGCGCCGGTTATCCCGGCAGCGGCCGCAGAAACATCCCCCCGGGGAGGGCTCCCAGCGGCGGGCCGGGCTGCATGGGGAGGGGGCGGCCGGGGGCAGCGGGAGGCGGCTCCCAGCCCTTCCTCCCTGCCCGGAGCGGCGGCTCAGTCGCGCACCGGAGCGGGGAGGGGCGGGGGAAGGGCCAGCGGCGGGCAGGGAAAGGCAGGGCAGCAGCGCCGCGTCCCCGCTGCCGCTACCCGCCCGCCCCCCCGCTGCCGCCGCCGCGCTCAGGCATCGCCCGGGCGAGGCGGGACCCGCTGCCGCCCCGAGCCGAGCCGAGCCGAGCCGCCCTCCGCGCCGGGCCCGCCCCTGCCCCGTCAGCCGCGCCGCCGCGGGGAACGGGCACGGGCTGCGCTCGGCTCGGCACGGCTCGGCACGGCGAGCCCTGGCAGCGGCAGAGACCGAGCCATGAGTCGGGCGCTGGCCGGGCGGCTCTCGGCTGACCCGGGCGTGGAGAGGTGCGAGGAGAGCGCAGCCGGCGCGCAGGCTCCTCTCAGCCCGGCCCACCGCCAAAATGTATGAACTGCAGCAACTCAGCCCAAAATGGTCGGGGAAGCACGGCCTGGGGGCTGTCAGTAAGAGCTTACCGCGGCCCTTAAGGCAGAATCCGTGGTTTCGGTTTGCCAACAGCGGGCGGATGCCTTGCGGCGATGAGAGCTTTTGGGATCTGGTGGTCGCAGCCGCCCCTGCTGGCCCTGGCACGGCTGAGAGTGCCGGCAGCTCTCCTAGGAAAACCATAGTGGGAAGCTGAGGCTGGCGGGAGCAGAGCACAGTCCCAGCGCCCTGAGGAACCCACCTTTTGCTACACGGATGGGTGTAGTACAGGCCACCCCATCCTTTCTGCACAGCAAGACCAGCTCTGCTCCAGCACTACAGCCACAGCAGAAGTAAACCCTTTTAAACCATGTAAATCCCGTGTCAGATTATAAGCTTATAGAAACAGTTACTGACTGCATGGAAGAAACATGACCTGAGCAAAAAAATTAGTGAAAAATAAGGATTAATGAAAAATACTAACTCTATTTGTTTTGAATAATGCCAGTCTGGACCTTAGTATCTCACAACTTCTATTGTAGGTAACATTTGTAGCGCATATGGGGGAGATATTTAAAGACAACTTACAAGTTAACTGAAGTCATCTTTTCTCCCAAAACAGGTGTTGGGAAATAAACAACCAAATAGTTAAATGTGGCACTCACTGTACCTTGGAAAGGCTTAGATAATAAGGGGCACCTTAGTGACAAAGATGTGAAGCTCTGACCTGCTAAGCCATACCCAAATTGCAACACTGCTCTTCTGCCTGATGTGTGAACTCATCTGGAAGAAGGTTACAGTACAGGTTATCCCATCACAAGGACTGTAGAATTAAAAGGAAAGATGAATGATTAAGGCTCTGCAAAGATGCTCATCTGAGCAGAGAGTTAAAAAAAAAAAAAAAAAAAAAAAAAAGAAAAGCTTCATCTAAGGAAATAGAGATGGGGAGTTTAGAGGTACGTGAAATGGTAGAGTTGACCAGAAAAAGAACCCTCATTTTGGGTTTATAGCATAAAAAGCAAGGAGACTATTATAGCTTGGAAAATTAGAAACAGATTGAAGGAGATACTTTTTCACTCAACTCTAGGGTTGGATGCACTACCAAAGATCATGGCCAGGGCCAGGAAGCCAGCAGAGTCAACAGAAGATGGCATGCTTAGCTGGCAACACAAACGTTACCATGTTCCTCACTCTCATGAGCTGTCAGAGGCTATTTTAAATCCAGAAACCAGAATTTAAACCTGTTCCAGAAGTCCAAACAAGATCTGCTTTTAAGGAAGAATTCTCTCCTATCCATACAAATAAAATGTGCTGCTTTGGATTTGACAGACCTCCCTCTCTCCATTGCAGTCAGGCACAACCTGGAGCTGTGAAACAACAGCTTCATCACCACCTGGCAGTGCTATTAGCATGAGGAGGCGGCTGAGGAGAGACTCCCAGCTCCTGGTGCTAAGCTGCCTGCTTTTTAAGCACTGAGGCTTCTTCGGAAGAGATGAAAGACAAAAGAAGAGCTCCCTGTGTTCAGAGACAAAAGTTCTCAGGACTGATGATTAGAATATCTATTTTCAAAAAGCCACAAGTGTAAAGGTTGGTAGATGAGCAAATGCACACACATCAAAAAGATGCCTCTGAACTTTGGAGTGATACAAAACATGAAAGTGCCTTACTGCCCATTCAACAGCCCAAGATCATGTTTGGATTCACAGATACAAAGCATACAGAGCTACCAGGTGCTCAAAATGAGACTGCCAGGGTGCCCTGAAAGATGGACATGCACCAAGCATAATGTCCATCCAGGGAAAGCTGGCAGAGGAGAAAAAAGATAAATATTTTATGGGAAGAAAGGGAAAACAGTTTTCTGGCATTTTATCTGCTTTTGAATGGTTTACTTATGCCCCCAGCCCTTTTCCTCATCCTTCCCCACCTTATTCTCCTTCATCCCTTTACCATCTCTGGTAAATATGTTTTATATAGTTTCACTGTCCAGGTTTGGTTCTTTCTCATCAGCAATGAGTGAGAAATTCTGCCTCCATTTCTGAAGAAGCTGAGAGTAGTGAAAGGTGAATACCAATCCTCTGCAGCTGACGATGTTATGAGCAGGGTTATTGCACTTCTCTAACTCTGAGCAGGGTCACGACTCGCCAGCCTTCTGCTTTGTCTGCGTGGCACACAGAGCTATCTCTGAATGGCAGGGCAAGTGTTACAGAGAAATCCTTGTCAGGAGCAGGACTGAGGTGTTCATTTTACTGTGTAACAAGCCTCAAGATTGCCCTTGACATGCAGATCCAATCACTGGCATCTCTGGTAATTCCCAGCAGCTCAAGGAAGTCCTGGCCTCACATACACAGGTCTTCACCAAGCACTAAAACCAGGAAAAAGCACCAGCATGTAACAAATAACCCTGACATACCATGATGATTTCTAGGTGCTCTCTGTGAATAGAGCTGTACTTCTCAAAAGCCATGTTTAATTAGTTTGAGATGCCAGCCTGATGGGCAAGGCAGCCTGTTAGAAAAGCTGTGCTTTAAAGGTTCAAGGACTGATACATGAAACAGCAGCAAGGCAGATGCAAACCTGTCTCCTCCACTGCCAAACATGTCTCACTAAGCAACATCTTCCTCTATATACAGTCTGCCATCTTTCCAATTATCCCTGTTTTGTCCTCTGTGTAAAATAAGTGTCCCACTAATACATTTTTATATCCAGGTGAAGAATAATACAACACAACTGTATCTAACAGTTGAAAACACCTGCATTTGCAACAGAAAGCCTTCTGGCAATCTGGGTAGAGAGCAAGACATCAAAGCAGAAACACTGTTGAAAGAAAGCCTGGAGAACCTAAAAAAGCAGTAAAATAAGAAACTGATGTAAGCTCTTTCCTAAATGCACAGACTCATTTCTTTTAAGTCTATTTTTCCCATGATGGTGAAATAATTTTTTTTTTGTTTAGCCCATTAAAAAAAAAGTAGCAAATGTATATACTGATTTGAAAAAGAGCATAGAGTATCTTTTATAGAGTGGTTTTTATCTAGCTATAGTCTTTTGTATTTCTTTCTAGGCCCACTGTTACATCTGCACTGCTGAGCACGGCACTGTTCAGAGCTCGTGTGCTGCAGAGAGAAAGGTCTGCACGTCCTGTGCCTTAGGTTTGCTACCCCCTCAGAGCTGCCACAATAGACTCAGGTTATGTATTGAATTAAATTCCTGCCTTGTTTGCCTTTTCAGCTGACCTGGACAAAGGCTGATTTTAGCAAAGGGAAAGTGTTATTAATGAACTCAGTAACCTGTCCTCAGTTTGTGCTGGGGTGTAACACACATCCTAACTCACAGTTCCCAACCCTTTCAAGAGACACATAAGAGACTAAAACAATCTTTACTTTTCAGGTCTCTTAAAAGGGCATGAGGTGCCAGTTTGCTGCCTCTGGGTCAGCTCAAGCACACTGCAGAAACACTTCTATCCAGCCTTTTTAATCTTGTAGTAGCACAAACAGAACAGATTTAGCATAAATGTGTAAAGATTCTGAGCTTTCATTTATTGGCTTGAAATTTTCTAATTTTAAGCTCCAACTGACAAGGAATAATGAAGGATGTGTTTATGCTGGCATGCCTACAGAAGTGGTTGTGTTTAGATTTTTCCATTCCAATGTATCAAGTGATCATATTTGAAGTTAAACCACACCAGATAAAATTTATCTGTACTCCTTACAAACTGAGACTTCCTAAAAATGTTCATGGATTTTTCTGTATAAAGCTCAGATCAGTTGTGAGAATATATAGGATATTTTGTTTGCTTGTTTGAAAATCAAACTGTGGAACTAACCAGGACCAGATGCAAAAGCTGAAGGTTTGAAGGTTTTGTGAAGCTGATATTCATCAGGGTCAGTGTAATTTTTCCCAACCAATGAGTCCTAAAATGCATTGAATCAAATACAGAATAAACTCTTGGGATGATAGTAAGGGTGTTAACATTTTCCCAAATCAAAAACTAAGAAAATCCTCTCAAAAAATGAAAAAAAGCATAGCCCTAAGTAGTAATTTTGGCCTTAAACACTTCAGTAATACCAAAGACATGACAGAGGTAATTCTGCCTGTTGTTGTGGTCTTTGGATGAGGCTTACACCAAGTTCACTGTCATTTGTGCCTTAAACAGAAAGAAGCCCAGGTTAGATCTTGTTCCCCTAGTAAGAAAAAAATAAAAAGGCATTATTTTTGATATCCTAATGTCAAATATAATAATAGTAAGAATAAAATTTTTTTGTAAAGGTGAACAATTTGGAGATGAAACTCTGGGGAGGAAGCAGATTGGTACATGAAAGACTAATTGCAGTGTTTACATGGTTGATCTTCTCCATCTCTCCATAAAAGCTCACCTTTTCTTATTGTATTTCATCTATTCTCATTCCAATAAGTTCATTCCTGCTTCTTTGTTGTGAGGCTGTGAAGTATAAATACTTATCAGTAACACCCTGAAATAAAATCTATTCTGCAATAACAGAACAGAGTTCCCTTGCCACCTAGGGTAATTCTTCACTTTAGTCACTTCAGTTTGAGCTTGCCTAGCTCCAGGAGATCCTGTCTAATACCAGTTTCTTTAACAGTAAACATCAAGCTGACACCTACATCTACACATTCCTATAGAATAGGAAAGTATGAGAAAATGCTAACTTTTGAGGAGGGAAAGCTGTTAAGCTCCCTTTGCCAGCACTAGAAATCAAACCTCATATGTCACTGTCCTTGTGTGGGTAGTCTGATTTCAACAATGGTGGCCTGTTTTCAACACCTTCTAAAGAAGTTTTAATTCAGTCTGATGCCACATCCTGTAACACACTCAACATCTCTCTCAAAGCCTCGCACTGGGTACATCCAGTGTTCTTGTTTTCCAGTGTAAGTAAAAAATCCTGTTACTGAGAGGAAACCAAACTATGTCAGTGCTGTACATGCAGTCATTGAGTGAGAATCTGGTATCATCATAGTCAAAGCTCCTGTCATCTTTGGAATTGTTGTCCCATTGAACAATTACCTAAATCCAGTGGGGCCACTAGAAGTGGATTCTGTTTCATATTCCCTTCAGACTCCCTGCTTGACTGCCCTCTAACACAATTCTTACATCCTGATACCTAAAGTGATTGTTCATGAAGGATGAATTTTCTATGACAGTGCTTAAATACAAAATTGGATAATTCTATGCCATTTCAGCATACTATTTTTTAAGTTTTGCTTTAAAAGGTTTATTTTTCCTTTATTTATGATTACACCAAATTTTGCACTGTAATTTTGCTCTCATTTCTAGCACTTATGCTCTTTGGACTTTTCTGAACCATTTAGACTATTTACATATCAATCAAGGCACTTATAATACCAAACAAAAAAGACATATTTTAACAAAATCCTCCTGCCCAAAGTACATGTCTCTTCCCTATAAGACAGGTGTAAATTCATAGGAAACCAAATGCAGGTTTACTGTCCATGAAAATTGTGTCATTTGGGGTAGGTTTCTGCCTTCCAAAAGTCAAGAATCATATTAATTTTTGTTTTGTTTTCATGGAATCACAGGATATATGGCAATGGAAGAATCTCATTTCTGGAGGTCATTTTACACTCAGCCAGCAAGAGGGAAAATATTGCATCTCCCTTTGTCCCAAGTGTAGAGGACCCTGAGGTGTCCTTGTCCAGGACAAAAGTAGGATCTTCCAACTCAGACTGGCAGAGCCATGCTGAAATTCTTGCAAGCTGTTAGCAAATGGTAGCATGGTTTATCCTGCTAAAGGGATACATCTCAGACTGTTTCTTCATATTAAACACTCCTCCCTTTGCAGCATGGTGAGGAAGCATCTGTACTTAGTACTGCGAAACCCCAAGATTAACCTAAAGCTAAGCACATCCTTCATAACTATTCTGTGAAATTATACATAGGAATTACTTCCAGTTATTATTAAAAAAAAAAAAAACCCACCCAAACATTGAAATTATACATCTAAAACTGTCTACCCAGCTGAAAGTTTAGTTCTAAATGTTCATATTTAGCTGTGGGAGAGTGAAACAAAAAAGCAGACAAAATCCTGCCTAATTTCTGGGATGTTTCCATTTCACAGATAGTTCAAATTCAGATATGACTTATCTGCCCTTAAAAGCTGTTAACTTCACCTGACAATGAGCCAGAAAATTGAAATGCTCCCAGCAGAACTTGTAAGCAGAACCAGAAGTGCTTTGCCATAGGTGTTCGGATGGAACATCATGATAATGACCTTCTCATTTTATACCCTCTAGATTTCTTCCATCAAACATGATTACTCAAAGAAGTCAGTTTCTTTTTTTAAAAAAAGCCTCAGATTTTAAGAGAATTAACGTTCCGTTACATTTTAGCACAGAGCTGCAATCAAATTAAAATGAGGTTGAATTCACTGTACAAAGAAAAAAGATTTGAATGGTTTTGTTTGGAATCAAAGCAGGTGGAAAATTGGAAACCAGCTCTAGAATAGCTGAGTGTTTTTATAGTGAGAAAACATTCTAACGTCTTCAAAGTCTTCAGATTATATTTAAGATTAAATACTATCAAGTTATTATTTTTATTTTCTGTCTTTAAAATGATCTAGCTGGTAAAACTTCTCAAAAGGACCAGAAATAAGTATTTAAATTATTGTCCTTCTGCAGTCTTTCTAGTAGAATGGGCTAAATATATTTGATTTTGCCATGGAAACACCTGATTTTCCTTCAGAATTTATGCAACTTATTAAGTTGGCTTACTGCAATCATCTGCACTTCTGGCCAATCAGTGACACTATTTGTAATATGAGCACTTTACATCATCTTTGCAACGCCATAAAATGCCACATTCACGTTAGAGGTGACACACTGAGGCAAGAGCTGGATGATTTGGTTTGGCTGCAGCTGTACAGAAAGCCTGTGGATGGGCTGGGGATGATCAGTTGATTCCCCAGAATGCCTATCCCCAGTGCATACAAATCAGTTTTTGGGGAGCGCGTGCCAGGCGCCTCCCGAGCCCTCCATGGTCACCAGAACAAGGACAGGATGAGAGCTCGTTGCTTACTCAGTGTTGTTTCCCTAAATTACAAATCTAATGGAACTGGTAATAATTTCAAATGCACAGATACACTAAATTAACTTAAACTGCTGGCTGAGAATTTCTGTTTGCAAACGCTATTAATGTTATTGATTTCAGCACACAGTTTTTCACTTTACCTCGATAAATGACTGAAGCAGTGGCCAAATAGCTCAGCAGAAGCTAAATGTGAGACACTGTGTTCAATAATGTGGTCCAGCCTAAAAAGTCCTTTTCTTTCTGTGTTTCAGCATGTTTTTATAAAATGCTTTATTTCAGTGTTTACTGAAATAAACTGTGTGGCTGTCAAAGTTTAACTGCTCTTTGCTGGGCAGCCTTTCAGAACCTTTTCAGACAACATCCACTTTATCCAAAATCATTGTGGATAGATATTTACGGATATTTTATTTAATATCCGACTCCGGAATTGCTACTTTGACTCTTTGGGATTTCTTTGCACCTCCTTTAACAGTTCTCTGTTCTTCTTCCAAGCCAAATCCTGCTACACTTTCCTTGCATGGATACTGCATTTTTCCTTCCATCCTTCCTACTGTGCTCATGTACCTAATTCACTCTTGCACCAAACACTGTTATTCCAGCCTGGGTCATAACATTGGTAAAACGATGGCAGCCATGCCCTTCAATCCCCCTTCAGGTGCAACAAGTTACAAATTATCCCTGCCTGAAAGCAGGGATGATTCCAGCTTCACACAAAATGTATTATTTATGACTAGATCAAAAGGAGACTCTGAGAACAATGCAACTCTCCTTCAGTGAATGCACAGATACATGCTATGGAGAATAAGAAACCAGGGAGATGATCTGAACTGGGAAAAGATCTGATGTATTCACTTAAAAAAAACCATAATAATTATGTAAGCTTAGCCACAAGGCTGGATTTAGTGAGAGAGCTGAGGAGAGGAGGACAAAGGTAAAGGGCATGAGAGCTCAGGACATCAGAACCTTTGACTGCCTTCCTGCTGGTACCACCCATCATTCCCATTCCTGTATGACTGGTGTAGGAGTGTCTCAGTTTGCATTTCTTCCTTTCACAGCTCTCTCCCATTTTCTTGGATCTAAAGAATTAAGATTCTTCAGGAAAGACAGAGGTTCAGGTCTTTAGGAAGGGATTTCTTGGTCTCTGCACAGCACAGTTAACCTCTGAAGGTCAGCAGGCTTGGACTGGAAGAGGAACAAGAAGGAATAGCAAAGAGCTGGGGGGAAGAAGGCATTACAGAAGCCACCAGATTTTCTGCATTTACTAAGAAACTGTTCAAAAACCACTGATGGCCCCTTTCCCAGAAAGCAGTAGTATATTTAGCTGAGTTCTATATACATACAATGTATGTACGTGTTGTACCTCTAGCAGCCATAATGAAGCAGTTGTATGTAGTGGATGGCACTGGCTATACCTGATATATTCATTCATATATATCTATATATATATATATATATCTATAGATATATATCTATATCTATATATATATAGATAGATAGATAGATAGATAGATATAGATATAGATATATAGATATATAGATATATAGATATATACACACACATATAATCTGCTATACCTGCTGTGTGATTCTCCTCCCTCTCATGGAGTGCAAATTTAACAGTGTCCTTGAGAACCCACTGTGCCCAAAGCACAGCCTCTTCCTCAGGAAATGCTGAGCAGTTTCCTCATTCTGACATTTGCTATTTATTGATCCTTGTCCACGCTGTCTTCCTTTACATGAGGAGAGTGGTAATGGAACAGCCTGTTTGCAGCCAGTGCTGCATTGTACTCAAGTGTGAGAGAGATGATATTGAGACACACAGACCTGGAGAAATTCTCTTCTGTGCCTTCTTTGGCTTGTTTTCCTATTTAACTCTCTACCAGACCCAGCTCAACAAGAAGAGCCTTCCTGTATACAGAAATGTTAAAGCAAAAGCAAGACTCAGTGGAGGAAGTTAAATCAAGAAGAAACAGAAAGAAACTCAGCAAATCCAGAAAACATTGAAAAAGTTCATGAAGGTGTAATAGCCAAATTGTTGCGGGAAAGGACAGAATAAGACAGAGAGGGAAATTGTATAAAAATAAACACAGAAAACAGGAGACCCAGATCTAAAAGACAGGGTGGGAGTTAATGGACTAAATACAGAAACTACACACAAAAGGTCCATATATCAGCAGGCTGGGGGGAAAAAACCCACAACAACCCTACAACAATACAAGTCTCCAAGAATACCACATACAGGATCTTGGAGTAAGTAATTCAATTAGAAAAGTGTCACAGATTACTTTTGCAAAGGGATGTGAATTAGACAGAAGCAGCTGGTGGGTATTGATACTTTCTTATCTTATTTTCTGATTTCTTACTGTTTTATGGCAATGAATTTTGTTGCACAGCACGTGCCAGTCATACAGTAAATGAGCAGCCCTTGAAAGGAAACATACTGCATATTTTTCTGAACAGCAGATTTCACTTCAGATTGTCATCTAAAAACAAAACAGTTTGTAAAAAAATATATTTTGGTGCTAACTTCTGCTGAAAGTTCCCAGCCCCACAGAGTACCACGTGTTTCCCTGCTGATTGCCCCAGCTGTCAAAAAACACTTGAAGAGTTCCTGGCTTTCCCTTTGCTACTCACATTGTGTGCAGGCATTTCAACTGACCTAAATGCATTATAACATTGAAAGAAGACACTGTAGGGCAGACTCAGATAACAATTATGTTTTGTAAGGAAATAGCTGCCAATAAATAGACATTTCCAGAATTTCCACTGGAACTGGTGGAATTATTTTTGCAAATATAGCCTGTGGTCAGCCTGACATGATCAGGGTAGGGGTTCTGAGAGGAGGAAAACCCCAACTCAAAATATATTACCCCATGTTCTCCTAATATCAGTAAGTGCCATCTTTCCCTTATACAATTTTTAATTTTTTGCAATTAGCACTGAACATTTAGAGAAAATTGTTAATGAATTCAAATATTTGAAAGATTCAGCAAATGTGATTTTCCTCTAAATGAAACCTTTGGCTTATAAAAATAAGAAAAAGAATACTGGAAATTTTTTTAGGTTTTCATATTGGGATCCTGTTTAACAAAACTTCTCTGTCCACCAGTGAGATTTTAGGGTGTCAGTAAAACAGAGGGTGCCTCTGTGCATATATCCCCTACCCTGAGATCAGTGTACTTTACTCCTGCAGAGCAGCAGCTGTAAAAAATATTGAGTGGTATGAGTACTCCTGCCTGCTTACATGACACAGGCACATTCTGACCAAACTTAAAATGGAAAGCCTGGGCTCTTTTAACACCTACCAATCAATGGTTTGAGGCCCTGAACATAACTTATTTTCATTCCCCACTGACATGAAATGAATTCTAAGCAGGTACAGAGGGAGATGTGCCTCTGTCTCAATTGCAATCTCAAGAGCAGAGTTGATTCAATATATTTGTCCTGAAAAATGCCAATTTTCAACATCACATATTTCTTTCTAAAGGTGCTCGAGTTACATTTCATATCTTGTGATCAGCTGCATCTCTGAAGCAATCTATATCCCTTTTATTTAAAAGAAAATATTAATGAACAAAGGTAGTGTTATGAACACCTGTAGTCCCTGAAGAGTAGGAAAACTCCAGGCATCAAAGCAAAGCATCAAAGGAGGCAGCAAACTGCAATTTAATTGCAGGAGAATATGAGATTGAATTTCAGCTGAATGAGTCCAGGACCTGATTATGTGACTTTGAACAAGGCACCTCACCCTTATGTCTCTCTTCCCTTGTGCAATGTTTACAGCATAAACACATAAGGCAGCCAAAGTGTGATGCAGGACAGCCCCCAAATGTGTTTGTCTACCCTTGCAGTGCCATTATCTGGAGGAGGAGCTGTGCAAAACAAATAAACAAACAAAAAGCAAACATGGAAAATATACTGGATCACTTATGCTAAGATGAACTTGTAAGCCATTGTACTTAAGTAAATTCTGTGAGGTTTTTAGGAAGGCCCAAATCACTAATGTCCCTTTTGAGCACTCACTCTTGATGGACTGCAGATACTAGAAACACCAGAATCCAGAGGTTATTCTGTACACATCTGTACACAGATGGAAGTGGCAACTTCCATTAAGAAGCCCTGCAAAATTCCAGCAGCAGCCACTGGGCACAATGGACTGAAAGCAAGCTAGGGATTAGACTCCTTCCATTCTTCATTTCAGTGAGATGCACACTGAAAATTCCTCCAGGCAAAAGATTAGCACATGCAATCCTCCTTAACAGTGCCTGTAAATTACAGGTTATGTGCATCAAAATAATACAGAAAACAAAGATGGAGATACAACTTCTATTAAGCTGAAAATCTCCTTTACCGACAACACTTCTGATAATCTGTAACTCACCTTGAAATAAGAACAATCCCCACTGTGCCGTTCTGTAAAGGCTCATGGAAGCTATATGGCTCCCAAATTCCTCACATTTCTCCAGAAGAAAGATTGGTGCTTTAGCCCAATCTCTGCCAAGAGTAAAAGATGTCCTTAAGGGCAGCAAAAAACTGGAAGGTGCAGAGGGAACAAAACATTTTCTTAGCAAAATGCTTTCCAGCCCAAATGTCCTAGGGTGCCTGCAGGGAGAGAGAGGCCTGCCAGCCTTAATGTGTGAGCAGCTGTCTTGCCTGGACATCTGACTGTGTCAGAGGCTTCACCTGCTGCCCTCCCCTCTGTCACTGCCCAGGACACTGTCAAAGATGTATCTGGAGGTACAGAGGGGCAAGGACCAGATGAAATTGTGAACTGAGTTTGCACCTTTGTACAACATTTTCACATGGCTGCCCCCCAGCTTCCATCACCTTGTCATCCACAGCTAATGCCAAGCACTTTCATTGTGTTCATTCTCAGCTTGCATTTTCCTACAGCTGATCTTTTTCTACAAAGCATTTCCCTATTACACATGAAGAGGGAAAGGGGAAGAGTGGACTGACGTTTGCACGAGCAGAGACATTGCAGGGTAAGATCATAATTTATTTATTCGTTTGAGTCTGAATAGCTTCATCTGAACTAATAACTCTCCAAAGTTCATTCTGTATGTGATTTACTCTGACAGACAAATTAGTAAGTGTAAAGAGATGGATAGAGGAGCCAAAACCCTTTTCATTTCAGCTTCAAGAAAATATAGCTTCTACATAATAGCAAAACATTGAATAAGAGAATAAAATTCAAAGCTAAGCAATTGAAAACTTGGGTTAAATCATCTCTTTTGCTAACCAACTCTGCATAAGTGTTTTATGAAAAGTACAGAGCCAAGCTCAGTTCCTGGATAAAACCTATAATTATTTTATAAAGACATATAGTAATTGAGGATGATTCAGAGATAGCTGAAGAAATAGCAGCTGTATCAATCTTCAGGGAAACAGTTCACAGAACTACATTTTTAAAGACTCCTCAAGGGCAACTGCTAGCTATAGTCCATCTGTTCATAAAAATCAAAATGAGAAAAAAAATCAATTATGGTTTAAATTTAAATCAGATTTAAAGCCTAAAGCTTTTCAATTTCTTTGTCTAAGATGCTGGCACACAGGATTTGGATTTAAGACCGGCGTGATCTATTTGAAGACAGGCTGCCAGGGCACACCATTGCATGTTCAGGTCTCTCCTTTAGGCCAAATTTGTGAATGTTGCTGAGTTTTTCCTCCTTTTACTCCCAGCTAGGGGTGACTGACAATGTCCCTGTCCCCTCCCATCTCAGAAGCAGAGTGCCCTGATAATCAAGCTCTACAATCCTGGCTCAGATCAACGAACTGTAGGAAGAAGTGGGATGAAAATATAATGACAGAAGTGAAGCAGAGGTCACATCAAACAAATGTCATTTTGCAAATGAACAGATCAGTTCAACTTCTCGGATCTAAGACACTGCACATAAATATTAGTAGGAAGCAGAAATCATCAAATTGATGATCAAAGACAAATTGATGGGCATTCTCACATGGAAAGGATGTAACTTGGGAATTAATAGAACTGAATTTTCTGCAGCAGCATAAACATCATGCTACATTTTTGATGGAAGAACTGCAGTGCTAACAGCTAATACTGTACCAAGACCTCTTCAGTATTTTTAATTGCATTAGCAATGCAAGGTGAGGTACTCCTCCTTTGGTGAGATTAAATTAATGTTATTAATGTGCAGAGAAGATTCTGCATTCAGATGAATTTATCAACATTGTCTATATTAGTTGAAATACATACTGCAAAGCCTCTGCAAGCAGGGAAAATACTGTGTCTAACAATAAAACTGCAAATAAAACTCCAGATTTCCAAAGGGACCAGCAGAACTTCACTGAGTTGGAGTGAGCAGTGAAGATTTACATCAGCTGAGAGCTTGGTCCCTTATTTCTGTAATACTGAGTCATCATAAAACATGACAGATGCAGTACTAATGATGAGCTGCTGAAACTCAACCAGGGTCTCCCTCAAACCTCGTTGCTTCAATCAGGTCTATGTATGACACTTCTGGAATAAACTGCTTTCATTTCGAATCCATCAAATTTTATATTTTGCTTCTCCTTGAGGTGATTGCTTTTTGGCTGGGACAAATTATGTACTCAGGTCTAGTCCTAGATTAGAGGTCTCTTTGAGTACAGCCTTCCTCCACTTCTGAGGGTGCATGAAATTCCTGTGAGAGTTGGGTTATCTGATGGGCAAACAAGTTCCTTCTCACTGAGCCCAGAGGGTGAACAAGCCGACTCTGGGCGAGGATGGAGGGGAAATCCAGAATAATGAAGAAGGTAACTCCCAGAACCAGCTTTCCTTTCCTTTCCTCTGCCCTCCAGGCAGAGAGGAGAAGAGAATGAACAGAGCGTGGGAATGGCACTTTCACACGCCTTGGAGACACAGTATCCCTGCCAAATAAAGGATGGACACCTATATGTGCAGGAGTAACCACACCGTTTAAGCAGGCTCCAATCATCCTTAGAAGTTAAAAGAAATAAAATCACACTTACTGCTTCTTAGTGCTTGGAAGCAGCACTATGAAAATGGCAGCTGCACCAAGCAGCCCGTGCATCCCTAAGCTGTGCCATGCTTCTCCTATGCTGCAGCACTGGCTTTGGAAACTTTATTGTTCCCCAATAAACTGAGGCTGTTTTGATCTGCCTCTTGGATTTTATCTTTAGAATTCAGCATTTCACATTTTATGAACAACATGGAGTGCTGGAAGTATTTTCCCTGTAAATGGACAGGCTTAAGAGAGCACAAGTGCACCCAAATGCAGAGTCACCCTGAACTGGCCATGTTATAGCCACATGGATGCAGCATTAGCACATGTATTCCACAGCAGACAATTCATTACCTGATTGAGTTATTGATTAACTAATTGAGTCATTAACTGATCTCAAAGTAATTAATATTCACCTCCAAGATACTTCTGATCAAATCTTTTTTTCCACAGCAGTGGAAAGTGGCGCAGACCACAAACCACCAATATAGCAACTTTCTCCAGTACTTTGCATTTTCTTGTGAAGTGAACTAGAAAAATTCACTAGTCTTTTCTCAGCTACATTCATAGTTCAGATGAACATGTCATTTAGGCCAGCAATTTTCTCCATTGTAATATTTCATATCAAAAAAGAAAATTGAAATGAACATTTTTTTTTCAGCTACTTGTCGTCAAGTGCTAGCACTCATGAGCTGAAAGGTGCTGACTCAATGGCACTTTCATAGATGAGAATTTCCCCAAAGAAATGAGAATGATCAGAGATAGAGAAGGTAAAATCCCACCAAAAAAGGGCCAAATCCTGATCCACAACAAAGCCCTACTAGGAATATGTTGATATTGAGGAGCTAAATAGGAGTACTTCACAATGATCAGATTGGCATTACCTCAGATCCCCATCTGAGGGTGGTTTGGCATGCTCTCCAGCCTGGACGCTAAGCCACCTATTCAGACCTGGCCATGGCCCTTTTGGTAAAAGGCTGCATTTGCTGCCAGCTCCAGGGTCTTCAAGTGGTAAAAAGCTACACCAAAGGCAGAACAGGCCCAGAAATCTCCCTGCTGCTTGTTGCAAGGTGACAGCCTTGCTGCAACAGACAAGCAGATCCTGCAGCAGCTATCCCTGTGCCCTCCCAAATGTACATTTTGTGCTGCCTCTCTTCTGCAGCACAAAATGAAAGTTGCACCAGCAACTCAGGGAAATGAAGTTCCTCCTAAGAACTGTTTCCTTGGAGGACAGCACTGCTAGGAGTTGTGGCTGGTGAGATTTGACCCACAAAGAACACAAATGGTTGCAGACAGAGCAGACTTTGCATTTTCACTCGATTTCTTGAACAATTTTGTAAGAGAAATATTAATAGCACACTAATGGCAGCAATTACTATAATGAATGTGACAGCTGGTACCAGCAGCTGAGCATACGTTGTGGGTTTTGTATTTTCTGTGGATGGTGTGAGGCGGCTCCGAGCAGTTGCAGTCACTGTCTTCTGCTTTTCCTGAGGATTCTATTTTCAGCAAGACAGTGCTTGTGGCAAAAAAGATGGAGAGCTACTTTTGTAAGTGTGTCACCCCTCAGGAGGTTACTCACAGCTCAAAGAAATAGGTAACATGTTCAAAATATGGTCACTTCTCAATCTGCTCTGGTCCTCTCAGTGGGTACAGTTGCACTGACAAAGAAAGCATCCTTCAGCTGTTCACCAAGCAGTTTGATTGTCCCCTTCCTAAAGAGAAAACCGAGTGGAGGCACTCCTGCAGTAGAACTATGAAGCAATAAACAAAACTCTGGGAAATATTTACAAATAAAATGCACATCTGGGATCCCACGATTGCCACCCACCTGCTTCACCTCTGAACAGATCCCATGAGAATAAATGAAAGAGAAATGCACTAAAGGTAGAAAGGAAGTAAGAAGACTGTTCTGGCTCATCTGCACTCTGATTAAATCCTGATTTTTAATTAGAAGTGAGCTGGGCTCCTGCTCTGTAGAACACAGGCACTGGCAGGCGTTGGACTGGTAGGCTTTAGTTAAACCAATGCGATGGTGCCAGCATCCCCAAAGGCAATGCAGGTCAGAGGTTCACCTCCAGATTTCCAAGGGTTGCCAATCTTGACATTCAACACTCCTGTTTTAAACTTGGAAGTCATTTGGCTGTTCAAATGCTGTTCTACTCTCTTTCCTTATCTCGATAGCACAGTCTCAGTACTGGAAGCCTGAGGCACTTCCAAGCTTCAGGAGAAGCCTGCAGGAGCTGAGCGGAACTGCAGGAGACAAAGGAAGCCTGAAAGGCAGTGGGCACTTCTGGTACTCACCTGAGATGGTTACATAGTGAGAAAACTTGAATGGTGGTAATGACTGTGCCTGTCACCTGCTCAGCTACTGAACAATCAAGGACAATTGAATCCGAATTCTTGCCTGCTCTAGGATAAGAAATTTCGGAGTCCCCTTTAAACCAAGCCCTGAGATTGTTACCAAATCAGTCAACCAAAATCCTACAGAAGAACTTTGCTTCTCCTAAAGAGCTACACATTCTAAAATTACGGTAAATTGTTCTAAGATTAGAATGATTCCAGAAGTTCCAGGTTCTGAGGCTAACATCCACCTCTAGTAACACATTTGCACTCTGCCTCTTGTAAACTTAGGTCAAAATTGACTCTCATGGCCCATTTTCTAAACTAACAGTTCTGGTTACTTCATACTCTTGGCCTGAAGGACTATTCTGGCCTACTCTACCATTAGGAAGTGTAATGACTGTTTTTAAAACACCTCCCTGTCGAAGAGAAGTGTGAATAAAGCACAAGTTTTACATTTAAACTTGATGCACATTCAGCAATCATCAGTGTGGAAAGATGCAGGAGAGTGTAAGGCAGAGAGCAGAGAGAATACAGCAACATTTGTGTTGAAGGTAAATGAATTTCCTAGAAGCTACAGAAGACAAAATACAGCTTTAGGTTCTTAACTCTTCTGACATCGCTAGAAGGCAAATCTCAAAGCAAAAGGCTCAAAGAAAAATAAACAAAACCAAGTGGCATATCCATTAAGGTCTTCAAAAAACAAAGGGGCAGCTTAAAGGCAATCTGTCCGTGTAACAGCACAACAGGCACAGTTGCTGATTTCAGCAAGGAAGCAGACAGCTGAATTTCGGACAAATGAGAAACTCTGAAGAAGAATTGCTGGCAGCTCTCTTAGAAGGACATTAAAATAATAAAATCCTCTGGTCACAAGGGCAAGCATTGCAGATACAGGTGAGTCATAGACCATTTCAGGACACAAGCTTTTGAAACTCAAAACTATAAGGGGCACCTACAACATGGCCTCACGTGTCTCTTTGTGACAAACACATGGTCAAAGACAGAGACATCCTCAGGTGACCCAGCTGCCACAGTGTCATTTTCAAATACTTTGGTCTGTCTTAGTTAACCTCAAACAATCCCATTAATGAAGAGCAATTTCTGCTCAAATTGAGGCATGTCAAGTTGATGAGGACACAGGCCTAGAAAATGTTGGCTAAATGTCATCACTGCTATAAAGTTGCTCTTGTTGAATTTTGTTCTCTTTAAAAAAAGTGAAAGGAAGACCATGTTCTTATTGAAATCCCATAATATCATCCAGGAATACTGTGGTAGTGTGATGCCACTGCAATACTGTGGTAAAAGGTATTCCCATCAGTCTTTGAGAAGGTATGAAGGACAAGATCAGCAAGTGGATGCTGAATTGTAACAGATCAAAACATGCACTTGACATTAAAATAAAATATTCATGTAAGCTTCAAGAAAAGTCTGCATGGCCCTTTCTCTTCTGTATTTTAAAAGCACCAGCAGTAACACACATACCTAAAGCATGGGCAACTGCCTCACTGCCTTGTTGCAGTACCTTGCTATTCATCTAATGCTGAAAAAGAGGTGATTCATCTTTTCTCTTTAATTTTCTCACTGCATTATCTGCACAGCAATGATGTTGCATCCTAGTGGAAAAGCACTGCACTGTGCATCAGGACACCTGAATTCTCCTCTTGGCTCTGCCACAGGCTGACACTGACCTTGAACAAGTTTTTACTCCTTGTGTGCCCATTTTGTACACTCAGGACCAGGTTGGTTCCTCCTGCATTTAATGAGGTGCGCAGTGCTTTATGTAACCTGGATTTAAGGGAAGCTGTAAATATGCAGGAGGAGCAGCAATACTGAATGCACTACAGAAAGGAATGTCCATACAAGCTCAGGGAGAAGAATTTGTGCCTCCTTTAGCAGCTGCTGCTGCTGCAGTTCAGGGACTCAAGGGCCCACTGTGATGCTGTGCCTTGGATCCACAGCTAGGACTGGGAATCAATTCACCAGCTGTGTTCTGTCCAAATTACAGTTTTATCACTTCAGACCAAGTGGAAAAGGAGCTTGGTGGCAAAGATACAACGTGGAATATCATGTTCAATACCAGACTATTTCATCTTTATTCAGAGCTTTCTGAATTTACTTGTCATGATCCCAAAAGAGCTGATGCCAGACAGGTCAATAAGTGTAGGCAGCACAATTTTCCACAGGCTAGAGAAGAAAGAATGGCCATGAACCTTAATAATCTAAAGCACAATATTTTGTTTAAAGGAATAATTCAAATAAAGCCTTTATAAACTTGGCCAAGGTTTTGATTCTTTTTTTTAAAGAATTCTCTGACCTGAAGTGAAGCCATAAGAACAAAAAACATGAAAAAGAGAGAGACAGACTGAGGGAAGCTAACAGTGCCACAGACATCAGCATTGATCTTGTTTTCCCAACTACACCCTGAATATTTCAGACTCTCCCCATTTGCTTATGTTCTGCTCTGGGTTCATTCCTGCCCTGATTAATGTTCCAGCAGCTGAAAGCCTCTGATGAAGTTAGACCTCAGGGGATTGTCTGTGGGCTAAATACAAAGGCATGTTCTTTTTAAAGACATGAGGTTTATTATATTCTTGAGGTTTATTATATTCTTTCCCCTGAGGCAGATAAAGCAATGCATTAAATACATAAATCTACCACTGTTGGTGAACTGTTGGTGGCAGGATACACTTTTTGTCCCTACATACAATCACAGACTACACCTGTGAGATTGCCTATTTCATTCTCCATTTAAAAAATAAATAAAATGGTGGAGTCTCACATACTTTCCAGAACCAGAAACACTTGCCACACCATTCTCCCCATAGAACTCTTATAAAGCTTAAAACTATAGATCTTCCTTGCTTTTATAGAGTTGAATATTCCCAATGCCCTGCCACACCTGCTGTTTTGTGTAACACAGTCAAGTTTTACCATGTGGAAAGATACTGTGCCAGTGAAGTAAAGAAAAAATTTGATTAATCAAAACACATTCACCCAAGATAAAAGCACCATTTTCACTTTTGATGTAAGAAATTGCTGTGTTGTACAAACATTCCACACTTAGGTTTCAGTATTCCTCACAAGGACTTGTCTTCATGCCATTGTCAAACAAATCCCTCAAAGGGCACTTTTCTGACCTTCCTGATAAGCTGACCCTGCTTTGTTCTTTAATGAATAATTTTCTTGCTTCCATAGCCACTTTTTCTATTTCTTTTGGTCATTGAGCTCTCATATCCCTTCCCATCTGTCCCAACATTCCTGCAGAGACCCAAAAAGCACAAACTTAAACTAAGCCCCAGTTTAACTCATTAAAGCTGAATTTCAGGGAATTTTATGAAAATTATCATGAAGTGTAATGTGGCTTTCTAATTAACAGCAAAAAAAAAGCATGAGTGTAAACCTCAAACTGCATGATTTTTCATTCATCTATTCAGTGAATAGGAAAAATCCTCGAGCTTTTTGTGTGAAAAAATAGGTTAGTAATATCATGACTAGTATTTTAAACATAGTGCCTTGCTTCAGACTCCTAATTAACAGCCTGGGTGTCAGGTAATTTGCTGTAGGCTCTCTAATGGGAAGACATTCTTCAGTTTTTCAACGTGTTTTCACAAAGAACCTCCTCATTCCTGCAGTCAACGTTTATTGGGGGGTGTGTGTGCTGTAAGAAATAATATTTAACACCTGCATGCAAACCTATCTGTGCTACCCACAGATTACCCTGTCCCCAAAAAAGTACTCTCACACCTGCGCATAAATACAGACCAGTAACTCAGTGCTACCATTCAAGATAAAAACAATACTGTACTAAACATAATAACTACCTCATTCTCAGGGTACATTCCCTCTGGATATGGAGCTGGTTTAACTTTTGATGACAGCAATGCCTTGACAGTGTGCTGAAAGGTTTCTGGATGTCTGAACTGCACATTTTCCTTTTTCACTGGGGAAAAGACTGCACGTGATGTCGTGTAGCTGAGAACAGGGTGGGTTTGGCAAGGGTTCATCCAAAGGTAGTGGCTTTGGCAAACATCCTCTAAAGAGCCAACAACCTCAAGTATATTTCACAGAAAAATGAGCTCAGCAGCTTTACTTACATCTCCAGTCTCAGGAGTGTCTGGCTGAAAGCCAAGCTGATACTCTACCAAAACAGCCCTGGGGTTTTCTCATGCAATTCTATCCACTCACCCAAAATCCCCACCAAAAAAGTCCATGTATTGTTCCTAAATAAAGTGACTTATGGATGTGTTAGTAACCAGTCTATTTTTATAATACAGCATCCTGATGATCTGCAGTCAGCCTGCAGAAACTGGAGAGCAGAAAGGCAGCAAAACCTCCATGAGCTGGAGCTCAAATGTCAAGGAGCACTTTTGCCTTTGGGATGCACTATCTGAGCGGTGCAGTGCCTTTTTTACAGCCAGCATGGAGCAGCACAGAAGCCTGCAGGAAATGAGAACATAACCCAAATTCTGCCCTGTTGTACAAGAGAAAATCTCACCAGGAAGTCCACTGAATTCAATAAACTTTGGCTGGATTTACACAGACATAATGGGGATTAAAAATCCATCCTCCTGTATTATGTGCCCTCAGCAACAATCAGTGGGATAATACCACACAGAAATACCTGACTTGTGAAAATGAGGGCCAGCAGTGATTTTGGTATTTAGGCATTTTAGAATCTAATAGCACAATGCATTCAACATGGCTCAGTACCCTGGGGCTTCCCAGTGCTGGCTCAGTGTAGTGCAGGGATCCATCACAGGTGGCAAACTGCAAACAGAGAACCCTCAAACCACTGGAACAAAATACAGCTTTTCCTACACATTGTGGACATTCCTACAATGGATGCATTGACATAAGGATTTTCTAAAATAGGTTACTGTCAAGCACTAGTATGGACAGTACAATATTATAGCAGAACTGGAGAGGGTGATTGGCATGAGATTTTTTTTTTAACAGCCATTTAAGAAAGAAATCTGTCTTAAATAGAATGTTATTTTAGTGCTTTTCTAGAAACACGTAGATTTTCTGCCACAGATTTTGTGGTCAAAACCCAAATACAAGAATCTTTCCCTGAATATGATTGTTTTAATTGTGTTCCAGTGACTTAATATTTATGCAATTAGAAAGTAACTACTGTGGCATTTTAAGAGGTTCCTCTGAATGGCAAGCTGACAAGTGCTTGCATATCATTCTGAGTAAAATGACTTCACATTGTTCTGCCGACTCTAACAACTATAATTACTCTTTTATTCAAAATGTTCAACATGTTTCAAAGAAGAACACAAAATCTTCCCCATAGTGTTCTAATGAGCTGCTTTCTACTGAAGAGCAAATCCTTAAGTAGGAGAACATATAAATTGACAGGGTGCCAAGAGCTGCCCTAAATAAATATCACCCCATCACTGCAGTTTGGCTCAGTCTGACAATGCTCAGCTATTGGGTTTTTGGGAACTGAGTTTACAGAGAGGGGGGAGCACTGTGACCACTTCACTTGGGCTTTGTCAGTGCCCTCACCACGGGCCCATGGGGGAGACAGACAAATTTGGGCATTTTGTCTTTTCCTTGTTCAAAAGGTACATTTGACAACCACAAAGTTCAGAAACCCTTTTAGTATTTTGAAATTACTCAGCAGCTCACAGGGAACACATCCCAGAGACCAATGGAAACATCGCTGTTTCCTTCACCAAGCCAAGAATTTCATTCCTGGTCAGTTACCTTCCTGTGAAAAACTCATTAGGAGTTTCTGCTGCTTGCATTAGCATTACAAAAATACTTAATTGTTTTTGCTTAAAAACAGTCACTTTATGTTACTCAAGTAAAGTAATGCTAATTTTATGGATTAACTAACACTTTCAGGAATAAATAAGTTCATAGCCATGCTTTTAAATCCATTAGACACAGAATAAATCTCAGGTGAGCACAAGATAAGATGTAGCAGTCTCTTGGGTTTCAGAACAGCCCACAAAAGCCAGGGATGAGAGCCCTAGAATAGGAATTCAACTTGGAAAAATAATCCATTGTTTACACCAACAAGTAGTCTTGGATGATTATAAATTAGTGAAGTCTCAAAGAAACTTTGTGAAAGAGGGAGTCAGTAGATGGTTTGAATTTAAAAGAAAATAAATAGAATAGAAAGTACAAACAGCATTACCTCAATAACCCCATATATGTTGCACCCATATTTCAAATACCATGCTCAGTCTTAGCTCTCCTGATCCCAAAAGCACACAGCAAACTGGAAAAGATATTGGAAGGGAAGCCCTCATGGCAAAATAAAAATGTTTGATTTTAAAAACACTAGAACCTGTTTCTGATCTCTGTCTCTAAAAATTTGATTAAGAAAAAATAATTTAATGTTTATCATGATGATGTTATGTGCCTCCAAAAATAGTGAAAGACAGCTAAAAAAATATAAATTTGTGGCAAATCCGTGCCACAATGGATTTGGATTTCTTAGAAAAGACACAATGAAGCAAAGTGGAGAATTTGTCCTCTGTCAGTGTAATTTGGAAAACAAAACCAAGCAAGGACAAATGGGAAAAAAAACCCAATCAAAACAAAAAATCAAAGCAATGAACCCAAAACACACAAACCCAAATATTTTCACATCTTCTGCCAAGCCAAAAAGTTATTCATATTTTAAAGATGGGTCAACTAGCCATGAGAACAGATCACTACAAATGTATGTATACAGTCTCCAACATTGTTACTAGTGGGTTGGTTTTTTGCATTTTATAAATGTGTCAGCAAATATTTCTCCTTTGCATTGCACTCCGATTTTTTTCATTGACTGTAAAATGATTCGACTTTTAAAACTTGTCTAGTTTAAGCCCAGTATTTTTTATTTTTGCCACACTAAGCAATCCAGATGGGTGTAATAGAGAGTAACAAGCTCTCAAAAATACCCAGTTTCATTAATTTCTCTGCTCCCCATTTATCACTGCCAGCATTGCAAAGAGGAATAGGAGCAAGAGAAAAAGTGGACTGCACAGAAGATTTTACAGATTGCTTGAGGGTTTTGTTTCTTTCTCTCAAACTCTACTGTGGCTATAAAAAGTGAATAATCAGGCAGCTTGATTACCTTCTAGAGCTACAGTAATATAATTAGTAAATCAGAATGATAAATGCATGATAAAAAGAATATATTCAACAAGATCAATGTTATGGAAGGGTGTCATGTAAAAACTGTCCCTCCAGGACAAAAACTGAAACAAAAATACTTTCTCTGTTCCCAGCAACTCTTAGTCTAATTTCTTTGCAGGTCAAGGTAGCCTAATTAGCTCTAAATAAGGAACACCCAGTAGAGTTTGTTCTATCATACATTTTTAAAGCCTCTAACCACGTGAGTTGCTCAGCTGAACTCTGGAGTTTGAAACTCAAACTATTTTGGCAACCACAATACCGTGCATTCCCTCAGAAATAAAGGTATACCAGCTCTTGCAACACCCCAGCTCCCAGGTGATATTTTATTTTGAAATCTCTGTCTTGGTTTCAGCCCAGTGAACATACTCTTTTGTGGCACAGTTTAATTGCGCCTCCTTCACATCCTTTCAGCTCAGCCCTTCGCCTGATGAAGCACCATCAGGTGGCACAGCAGAGAAAAACAGGCTGGATGCCAAAGAGATGAAAGCATTTCTAGTGCTTGAATGAAATCAGCAGAGCACTTAAATCTGGAGGCTTCTTCTGGAAAAGCAGCAAACAGGAGCTCTCTTGCATTACACACCCAACCTTGTGCAGCACAACTGCTGCAAAGCACCTCCTTGGGGAGTATTCAGAGTTCTAAAGGGAGCAACAGAGCAAGAAAACCTCACTCTGTGCTTCTGAGTAACCTGTGACAAGATACCCGCACAGCTGGAGTAGTGACCTGCCCAGTCATGACTCTGAACAGCAGGACTGCTGGTTAAGGGCACAAATTTAGACACAAAGATGAGCCAAGTCAGCTGCAAAATTCAGATGTGTGGTGTTTCAGGCAATGCTCATGCACACAGTGACACTGTGCTGAAGAGAACAATCATATTAGTTTCCATATGGTGAATAAAAAAAAGGAGCAGACTGATTAAACAGTTTCACTTTTATAAAACGTATTGAGAAGCTTGACCCAGCAGCCAATAAAGCAGTGGCAGTTAAATTGATATCTTCCAGCTCAGGCATCAGCATGCAGATCAGCAAATGCTATATTTTAGTACTTGTGAAGTGCTGACATGCATACATAAATCAGGAATCACTTTACCAAGCTGTTCTCATGCTTTTTCAGTTTAAAGTGGCAAGAGCCTCATCTAGATAATCCTATGGTAAAGTGCCACTGGCCACATAATATTGATACTTTCAGAAACATGCAGTATTTTGAAAAATCTGGCTATCAGCCAAAGTATGGCCTTTAATTCCAAAGGCTTAGAAGATTTTGGAAATAGCATACTAAAGGAAAGAAAACAGCATCAGGCATCTTGAAAAGCCAGACACAGGCTTTTGTAAGTGAATTTTGCTTTTATTCCTACACAGGGCTACTGCCTATTACTGGTTTCTAATGATAACTAGTTCTGATTTGTTTCTCAGCAGAAACCTTCTGGGATTTTCCTCACGTACCTTCTTTTAAATGTTTCTCCATAGATAAGGTAATTAAACTTTTTTTTCAGGATGCTAATTTTCTCAATTTACAATAAGTGTCTACAACCTTTGGTTATAATTCAGCTGATACTGATCTGTAATTTTGGATATTCTTTAGATAAAACTAAGTGTTATAATTCTCTGCAGTTACAATTTTCAGGAGGAGGATTATAGTTCGTCTGTTCAAAACAATTGCATGCAAGAACAAAACTCAAAAATAAAAGCTAAGAATAGCAAATTAGTATGCATTTCACATTTCCTTTTCAATAATCTATAGAAAAAGAAGTTGAATCAGAAATAATAACTTCCAATCTAAATTCCTATTTTTGTCCGACTCTCCAAATATCTACAGTCTACATTTTCAGATGTTGCTTCAAGCTTTATAAATGAAGTAAAAAAGATGGGGATAGGGTTTTTTCCTGACCTGCCATGCAGCACCATTTTATGTTATAGTCTTAGATGACGAAAATTATTAAAAAAACAGCTTGGTTTTCTCCAAGTGGACTGTATCAGAATGTCCCAGAAAAGGATTTCCCAACCTAGTATTTCAGTGCTGACAGTCTACAGAGTCTGTGGTCTGGCATACAAGAATTCAGCTATTTCACTGACTGCTTTAACTACATTGCAATCTAAATCAGCCCAACCAGACCTCTCCAAGTTTTCTTAATTGTTAGAATAAACTGAAAGAATTCTTAACATGGGCCTACTCAAACTGACCACAGCATTTAAAGCCAAGTCACAGTGTTCAAAAACAGAATCACAGAAATATTTGGGTTGGAAAACACCTCCAAGGTGATAAAGTCCAACCTCTGAACAATCACCAGCTGTCAACAAAACCACAGCACCAAATGCCACTTTCAGTAGTTTATTAAACATCTCCAGGGAGGGCGACTTCACCACTGCCCTGAGCAGCCCATTCCAGTGCTAAACAACTCTTTCCATGAAGAAACTCCTCCTGGGGTCCAACCAGAATCTCCCCTGGTGCATCTTGAGGCCATTAATTCTTGACCACCCCTGACCTGGGGGGAGCTGTGGAGAGCGAGGAGGTCACCCCTGAGCCTCCTTCTCTCCAGGCTGAACACCCCCAGCTCCCTCAGCTGCTCTCACAGGACCTGTGCTCCAGACACTTCACCAGCTCCCATTTTCCCTTCGCTGGACGTGCTCCAACACCTCAATGTCCTTCTGAACGGATGGGCCCAGGACTGGACACAGCACTCGAGCCTCACCATGCCCAGCACAGGGGACAATCCCTGCCCTGCTCCTGCTGGCCACACAATTTTTGACACAAGCTAAACAAGATGTTTGGATTTTAATCACCTCTCCATCACTGTAGCATCTTCACCCAGACTAGTGTTAACAGCTGCTTTCTACTCACACATGCAATAACTTGTCTTATTTAGGATTGCTTTGGGATTCCTTTGTTAAGGTTGTGTGTGAGAAAATGCTAACAGCTGCCACCAGAAACAATGAAAAATATTTATAGAAAACAATTTTTAGTGCACTTGAAAAGAGAGCAACAACTTTGAACAGATGCACAGAAATGGAATGAAAATAGATCTTTTGAATTCAGCCAAGACTTTTATCCACATTTTCTGACTTTATAAATAGAATATGCAAGAGAATAATAAACTTCTGCTGTTTTCCAGTTTATGCAAAGTGGGTAACAGAACAGAAACAGGGCACTATAAACTTTATCTCATTTTCTCTCTTTGTTTTTTTCGAGTAATTTTAGAATTCTCATTAGCTTTGGTCACCAAATTTGAACTGACATTAGCAAAATCATCTTCTTTACTTCTTAACAACCACACTTGCTCCCTGAACTTGTTTCTCTAGCACAGTGCTTCCAGTTCCAGACTGTCTGAGGAGATTCTGTCTTCTTTCTCATGTGCTGCTTTCTGAACTAATGTGTAAAGTTCTTTATTCCCACAATACACCTTCTTTTCTCCTAGCTTGGTGGAATCCCACTTCTCTTCTATTGATAGAGATATCTTTGTGACAACCTTCCTGTCTCACATATCCCCATCTGAAGTCCAGATGAAGTTATTGTAACCCTCAAACATAGACTGTTCATTGTTAAATTAGAAAAGCTTAAGGCATGTTATGTTTTAAAAGATTAAGACTTTTAAAACATAACATGCTTCAGCACTCATCTGAGGGAAGTCATTATTGAATTAAATTGTACATTCAGCATTTGAATTAGCCAGCAAGCTGCTTAGGCAGGAGTAAATTAAAGTTCTCAAATTAAGTCTGTCCACCCTCCGAAATCGAAATTAAAAAACATTCTTTAAGTGTTTTTAAATTAACATGAGGGAACCAAATCACACAGATTTTTCAAAAGCAGCATTTTACTTCCAGACCAGCTGGAAAGGGAAATTGAAGGAAGTCTGAGTGATCATCCTTCAGAAGAATTTAAATCTGGGAATGGTATTTAATCAAATGGGATCAAGCATCAGGTTTATTTGCAACAAGAATTTAGCCATAGCCATGCATTAACTGTGTTTGGGTCCTGAGTAGAAGGTCATTTCCTCCTATATCACATTCCAGAACACCAGAATGGCTCAGTCCACTTGGCCACTGTACAATGAGGACAATGAGATGCGAGACCTAATTCAGAAATTTCTACATATTTGCACTCCAGATCCCTGACAAATAACTACTCCCTCCCAAACCATCAGCTTTCCACCTGTACTCCCTTACATAACATCAAGCCCCACAATCAATATTTCTATTTCTCCCTCAGACAGTTCATTAAATGGTGCAGTAAATAACCTGGCATAAAGCATTTTCTATATCTCTAAAGATATTCTGAGATGGTGAGAGTGCTGCATCCTCTTCTCTAAGTTAAAAAGAATTATGTTTTCCTAGCAGTGACGACTAGAATTTTTTTATGATGATTTAGTCAAAAGCAAAATATACCTACAAAAGGATTCAGGACATCTGAAGGATGCTGCATTGTTTGGGTAGCATATTCAGGTGATGGATAATGGAGCCTCAATTGCAGAAAAGCTGTCTCCACACTTTTCTTTGGAGCTAACAGGATTTGACTGGCAGTTTGGCAACAGATCTATTACTACAAAAGTAGCAAATTCTGAGTATGCTATTTTCACATTCTGGCCATCACTCAGATATGCCAATTAAAATAGTGGAGATAAAATGATCGAGGGGTTTTGGAGTGGTCCTTTGGGGTTTTTTTTCTCCAAGAAGACAGCCTGCCCATCTCTTTAGTCCAGATGGACCACTGTCGCAGTAATAAACCTCAGTGCAATCTGGTCTGAACTCTCTGGCCAGTTTCCATGTCCTCTGCTGCTCTGGCAGGAAAAGATTTTCAGAGATACAAACAATTCTGGGTTTTTGTTTTTTTTTTTTTTTTTTTTTTCAGGCAGCAGACTCTACAAAAAGCAAGAAAAATCTGCCTTCTGTTGGTGCATCTCCTTCCTATCTCTGGGGCATGGAACATGCCCACTTCTTATCAGAGAAATAGGGCTGAATCTCTTTGTTATCTCTCTTCCAACATCAAGAGCCAAAAGTTTTCATGATTTAGGAGTGACAGAACCACCTCACTGTTTGCCATCAGGTTTGACGCCTCAGTCTCAGGGCAGGAATTGTAAGAGCAGGAATTGGGTCCCTCCATATGAGATGGAGTCCAAAAGCTGATGGAGTGGAGAAGTAACTTCCTGAGGCCTTTGGAGCTGCCCTATTGGTCTGCTCAACAAGCTTAATAAAGACACATTGCCCATGACAGACAGCCACCAGTACATAGATGAGTTCTCCTCTCCAATCAGGATGAGTGCTCCAAAGAAACTCAAGTTTGCAAAGGCTTAAGGCATAAACGTCCTGGTCTCATCCTCCATAGTTCTCTGAAGCTAACATGAATACACTGAATTATCTGATAAGCCACGTGTGAGCTTCACTAATCCCCGTTTTCACTTTATCTTGTTGACAAAATAGCAGCACTCCCAGAATGACAAGTGCAATCCAACTTCTAGAAACCAGCTTTCTAGGTGACTGTGACAGAAGGAGAATGAATTTGCTCCAGAATTGATATGGCTGATTTCTATCTCAGCAGTCATACACAGGTAGCCAAAGCACACATATAAATATCCAACAAAGGAAATAAAATTTTTCTCAATATTTCTAAAGGTGCCATAAGGGTTGGATGGAAAACATTGGCAGCAACATCTGGGCAAACCAGTAAGTTGATGATCTTGACAGTGTCTGTGTGCACCATGTATTTATGTATTTTTTATCTGTTTTTAAGTGAAGTTATTCATAAGTACCATAACAATGGAATTGCTCTGGGTAACTAGTGTTTAACTAGGGTCAACAAGATTTCCAGAATGAACAGGATGAAGATTGCTTGGTTTGCTACTGGTGTGACAGCTCGCCAGACAAGTCACTTTTCTCCTGTGAGGGATCAGCATCTCCTAATACAAACCAAACATGCCAGGCTGAGTTTCAAAAAAAAAAAAAAAAAAAGACCTGTGGAAGGATGTGGAGAGCAACCAGCTCCACAGAGCTTCAAGAGTTCTACCTCCAACTCTGTGATCTGACAGCAGATTGCCTTCAGGACATGGACATTCAGTTTGTCTGCAAGCCAGCTTGATCTTTCAGAGATGCTTCAGCACTATTTCCCCACTTGTGTTTTCTCCAGCTCTTTTCTCTAGGATAAGCTTAAAATAAAAGCCCCAGCCTGATGGAAAGGGGTGAAAGGAAGGTGGTTCTGGAGTTCCCAAGTAAAACTGGCATATGAACAATAAAATTAACTTGATTAATTGCTGATAAAGTGCTGAGCTGTACTCTGTGTGTGACATGCAGAGGTGCCGGAGTGCCGGGAAGGAAGACATGTTTGTGACAGATGTGTGGATGTTTTACAGTGTTGAAAAAGAAATGACATCTCTCTCAAAATGCCACTTTGCTCCTTGTGCTGGCATCCCCAGGCACGGTGTAGCTGCTGGCAGAGCAGACTCGGGCTGAGTGACACCCTGATGGGAGGGAACTGCAGAAGGCAAATAGGTGCTGCAGGGGGTGCTTAGGGCAGGGCTGTCTGGGGCAATTGCTGCCAATTACAGAAGTGATTTGTTATTGCAGTGCTGATTCCTAACCTAGAAGGCACCCACAGAGTTCCCCACTTCCCAAGAGGAGGCAACTTGGCCTCCTGTAACTGCACTGAGCTTTTGAGACACCCTGCCAGGGCTCAAGACACTGCCTCGCTCTGCTGCACTTCACTGACTGCTGGGGCTGCCCAGACATCAGGAGTTTGGCTAGCTACAAGCCAGGGCTCCCTCTGAAAGGCCACCTCCTCCCTCTGCCAAGCTGTGCTTTCTGAATTCAGCCTTTTGAGAAAGAAACAACATTAAAAATCCCCAACCTTAGTTTGGCACTTGGTTTGATTTGAAGGAAGCGATGCAGCAAGCACCCAGGCCTGCAGGAAGGAAGGCTTGCCAGTTAGCCAGTGGTATCCCACCCACAGGAACTGCATTTCCTTGGCAATATTCTGTGTTTTTCTCTATGTTTAGCTGTTGTCTTTAGACTAGTTATTTCAAGGAAAATCTGTGCCTGAATAAATCCAAATTTGACAGAGATGCAAACATTGGTGCAGGAGATCTTGCCGGCTCTGTGCCCGCTAAAGCCCAGGAGATGCTGCTCTGTGGATGCAGATGGGCCACCTGCTCCTTCCCTCTCACACAGGCATCCTTCCCAGGACTTCACCAGAGGGGGAACACCTCAGTAGTGCATGCCCAAAGTAGTCAACAAGGAAAAAAATAAAGGAAAATAAGTCACAAGCTTCCCTACACCTTCCCAGGAACATCTGGGCTCATTCTTTCAGTTGGATGGATTTTCCATCCCACTATACTGCCTCTTTGCCTAGTTGAGAAGGAAATGGGCACTAAAAGCCATTAAAAGAGTAAATCCTGGTCTTTATTGAGATAAAATAATTTTAGCCTTAAGTGACCATTTTATCATAGGTACCCCTAGGAGCAACTTTGCTATACAATTTTAAGTACCTTCTAAATCATATTTAACATCTTTTGCCTGCTGTTCAGGAGCTGAAGTAGTAGTACGCTATTCCTTAACAAAGATATCATCTAATTATTCTGTCTTTTGTAGAGGGTCAACAATGCTACAAATAATTATAAGGTTATACAATATAATAAGCTGACCTGTCTAAATAACATGTGATTTCATTTCTACCATGGCTTGGTTTTGATCTTGCACTGATCCAAAGTATCAAATTATTGTATATTTCATACAATGAGCCAGAGGCAGCTTTTGGTGGAAGCCACTTCAGGGAGTGCATCTCCTGCTCCCATGAGGTACTATCCAAAAACAAAGCAGCCCCAAGGCATCTTCTGGGAATACAAAATCCAGTATCAATATCCAGTTGGCAATTCAATATCCGTGGAAAGATCTGGGAGCTGCTTGTCTAACTGCTTAATAACACATTAGCACAGCTGAGCGGCTGCCCTTTAAAGGGAAAAACAAACAAACAAAAAAAAAGAACAGCAGCACAAAAAGAACCACAGGTATCTCAACTTCACCACAATCAGACAGGTTGGCCCTGGAGAGCTGTTCTGACCTCCTGCCTGGAGAGACTCAGAGCATCCCCAGACAGTTTGTTGCTAAATTCAAATCTGTCTTTTAGAAATATGGCCAAGTCTTGATCTCAGGCTTGTAGTAACACGTGGGCCATTACACAAAAGAAGATGATGTGCTGCTTCTTACAGCCAGGATACTTCACTTTGATAGTGACATTAAAATTGCAACAATTAACTCTAATGAAATTGACAATTATGTCTTAATGCAGTAACGGGCTGTAACATAATTAAGGAGAAGTTATCCGAGTGCTCTCTCCTAACATGCATATTCAGGCCTGTACTTTGATCTATAATTTGGCAAGAAAAGGAGAAAATGCAAAGTGAGTGGCTTGGAACGAGTTCCAACAGCCCTGCACACTCAGCTCCCTCCCTCCCTCCCTCCCCCTCTGTGCACAGCTGATGCTCTCAGGGGGCCAGGAGGAGCTGGAATTCCAGCTACCTTTCTTCAGGAGGAAAACACCTCTGGGCTGGAAAACTCACCACAAAGGCAGAGCTCTGCACCACCTGGTTTGCCAGGAAGCTGGAGCAGGAGTCTCAGAAGAAGGAACAGCACAGCTTTGCTCAGGGCACCATTAGTGCATCCTCAGTGCTCCTCCCTGAGCCTGGAGCAAGCATGCACAGGACACGACCCAGGCAGCAGGCAGGGCTGGAACTGAGCACAGCCTTGGGCCAATCCCTCTGACCCTCAGCACAGCCCCTTAAGTCTCCAAGCAGGACAGCCAAGAACATGGACAAACACATTTAAGAGCAGAGTCAGCTCTAAGTAGAGCAGAGTTGTTCTGAGGAGTATGTGTCATTTCCTTTAAAGGGAAAAGAGGAAGCTCTTAAAAACTACAAGCTTGGACAACAACATATTCATCCAGATTCTTAGGATGTTTAACCTTTTTCCTTAAAGAAGGGCTTCTGGTTAAGAAGATCCACTTTCCTATAAAGCATTCTGCCACCAGGCTTACGGAGGAATGCTTGAAAACCAAGACCTCTAAAGTGTTAAAAAATCTAGGAACAAATTAAAGCATCAAAATTAATTTTTAAACTCAGGGTTGTTTCTTTGTTTAAACAAAGAATCCTTACTGTTGATACATAAATTCTCAGACCCAGCAGTTTATTTGCCATCTAGAGAGCAACATCCAAGAACAGTAGAGGGATCAGAGTTTGCCCTGACAGGACAGAAAGCAAGAACACAGAAACCAATGGGGCTGATCCTTTTAGTTTAGTTTCGTACACATTACAACAGATTTGTGTTATTTCATTACCATGAGCCAGTTCTGCTTCACTCTGATTTCTAGGAGCAAAAAAGCAGGGGCTATAGGAGAGAACTGAGTCACACCTTCACAGGCATGGCTCTAATCTTGGCTGTGCATCTCCTGAGACAAATAGCCACAGAAACTCGGTCATATCTGGGATGGCAAGCTCAAAAGAAAGAGCCTTCACTCAAAAGCTGCTCCATTCTCTTTCCAGGCACTCACAAAAAATCAAAGAGTCACTGAGGATGGAAAAGGCCTCCAAGATAAACTGAGTCTAGCTATTAACCAGCATCACTGTGCTCAGCACTGAGCCATATCCCCAAGTGCCACATCCATGCAGCTTTTGAACTCTTCCAGGGCTCCCCTTCACACAATTTGAGATAAAGAGAGTTCCAGAATGGACCATGCTGTCCTGATTTTGTGTGGGTTAATTTTCTTCCCAGTAGCTGGTACAGGCTGCCTTTTGGGTATAGGATGAGAATAATGTTGATAACCACTGATGTTTCAGTCATTGCCAAACAGAGCTTACACCAAGCCAAGGACTTTTCAGCTTCTGCCAGCAAGGAAGCTGGGGACACAAGGAGATGGGAAGGGGCACAGCTGGGACAGCTGGCCCAAACTGGCCAAAGGGATATTCCACAGCATATGGCTGAACAATAAATCTGAGGGCAGTTGAACAGGGGCTGTCAGCCTGATGCTCAGGGTCTGGCTGGGCATTGGTCAGTGGGCAATGTGCAACTGCATCATGCATCACTTCTTTATGCATTCATTTATTATTATTATTTTCCCTTCCTTTTCTGTCCTATCGAACTCTATCTCAACTCATAAGTTGTACCTGTTTTCCCCAGATTGTCTCCCCTATGCACTGTGAGTGGCTGTTTCATTTAGCTGCCTGTACAGGGAGCTCCCAGTGCACCCCAGACCCAGCTGGTGCCACAGCCCAGCCAGCACTGCTTGTTTGAAGATGACATTCACACTTACAGTCACCTGCCAGAGAGCACCAGTGTTTTTCTTTAAATTCCATGCCATGACTTTGATTCTTGGCATGGCTGAGCTATTTCTATAACCAGAGTCTTGTGTGTGAGAATATAAATACATGAATACGTCTGCTTTGCTCTTTCATCAGCAGACTTGATAGCCTGAGTGGAAAAAATGGGTGGTGAAATATTCTTGGCTGCTTCTCACACTGTTCTCTTTGCATCTTCTCCTAGAGGCTGTCAGAAAAAATTAGTGGACTAGTCAGACCTCTACTGTGACCTGAAGCAGCCCTAAACCTTCAGAAATCAGGACTTCTAAGGCTTCTATTTGGAGTAGTATCTTCCCTCCTCCACCCCCTCCTTTCTTTTTCAAGCAGAAATGATTGCACTAAATAGGATATTGAAGAAACCATTCCCCATATAAAAAAAAAATTTAAAAATCACAGTAGCTATCAGTTGTGAGGAATGCAGAGCACAGGGAAGGAGAGAAGCTATTCCACTGTAAAATTGACCAGTTTCTGTATTCAGCACATACTGCCTATCTCCTCTCATTTATGCATTTCAGGCAGCAAATCATCTTTGTTATGGGCAAAGAAGGTCGAACACAGGCACTCAGCAACAGGTTCAGAGTTAATCAGAAAGCCAGCAACCAGGTCAAGAACGTAAGAAAGAGCTGTAAAATCACTCCCAGGTGATCTTTTAGTTTCATCAGGAAGCAAGCACTGCAAGCTTGCCTTTGAAGTATTGTGAAATCCTGTTGGACTTCAACCCCACACACATTGTGCTGAAATTACAAGCAATTTAAGTGCTGGAGTGTAACATTTGTTTTCCATTTGCTCACCTAGATCTTGGATCATTTAAATCAATAACTGAAAGAATTGGGAATATATTTCAGACTACATTGCTCTGTCCTGGCAGCTCAGGCCTTCAGCAAACCACCCCTATGTGTGTGTAATAGATCAGTGTCAGGGTGATAAAAAGTAGAATCATCATTTTTTGTGTGTGTTTGGCTCTAGGAATAGTAGATTTACACACAGTTACAATTCTCAAAAGAGAATCATCTTGTACAGTCAAAACACACAAAATTACATGATAGCAATTGCTAAGAACCTGAACCTATTGTGGTTCTTTGCCTGTAAAAATGAATGCAGCATTTTTAGATGAAGGTACAAGTGGTAGTTAGGCTGTCTAAAATTAAGAAATATGTCTAATATATCACTTGGGCTTTTTTCCTTTTATTTAACAAAAGAACACTTACTATTTCAATAGGATTCTGACAGCCTGACAAATGCTATTCACCAATGTTTTTTGCTTTATATAAAGAGGGAACAGCAACAGAGAAATCAGGTTTTCTCTATTGCAGCAACTTTATTTTTGTGTTCCATCAGAGCCTTTTAAGCAGAATATAAGGTGTTTTATTTTAAATTAGCTGTAGCTGAGTATTTCTACCCATTCCATACAGAGCAGTAACCTCAAGATGGCGATATTTGTCCCCTTTTAGAGCCCGGGCTGACAGCAGGGATTACTGAAGCATCTTCCTTCATTCTTACAGCAAAGGGAAATTTGTCTTTGAGCACATTAGGGTGTAGCTGCCTCCCAGAAATTTCTGTACACCCCCCTCTGATAAAGGTTCTTAACTGCCATTATCCAGTCTTGCATCTTAGTGATAAACAAAGGCCTAGGGATGGAGCTGCAAAAACATAGACTGGCTTCTAGACTTCAGATTATGAGCTGAAAACAAACACCAGAAGGGTCTCAATAATTAGAAATAAAAGTGAATTTTAAATGAAAAGTAATTACTTTACTCCAGCATTCTGGAAAATTCTTTGCCTTTTACATGCCTTAGGAGGACACCATACAGAGAAATATACCTGTCAAACTAATACTGTCCCATTCCTAAATTTTCAATAAATGGCAGAAAAGGAAATAAAAATCATGAGTGCTCTAAAATGTAACACAGTACATTGTATTAAGAAAGCTTTTTTCCCCTGGTTCTGTAGGAAAGCAGTTTTTTATGGGAGTTCTGCATTTCTACAAGACAGAATGTTGCAAAAATTATTGGATACTGGGAGGAAAAAAAGATTATTATTAGACTGTTCTTGTGAACCCCTCTAAGCCATAGTCAAGCTAAAGTTGAGGAGTTCTATGGGGAAGTTGATTTCTTTACAGTGAGGGTTTTCATTTGTGCTTAAAAGGCTTGCCCTGCCAAGGGTGACAACATTGACAGGCTGTGGTGTACAACATCCATGTACAAACCACAGGATTATAAGTCAAATTTATACAAAAGAGATAAGAAAGAATTAATTTCATTTCAAAGCCTTACTTTCAGGCAGCTCCTACTGTGAGCAATGAACATTTAAACAGTTAGTTTTGGGAACAAAAGACACAGACTGGTTTTCTCCAGGAGCTGATTAAGCAGAACCAAAGGGTTGAAAATTTATGCTTTTGTAGTTACCAAAGTCTGTTTGCAAACCTGGTGTCTGTCTGCAGGCTGTTCCTGCTCCCTGCACGAGGGGTCACCCTGTCAAATATCGTCTAAAGGAACTGCCTCCCCTGCTACTCTGGGTATGCTCTGCTGTTAACTCTGTTTGCACTTGTCTTGCTGACTCCCTGTGAACTGCTTGTGTCAACGTTTATAACTATGATAAGGCCACCTTTTTGCCTGAGCAGCAAACAAAATGTACTCAAGCTGCCACCAAACAGCGTGGCTTTATAGCTGTCACTTCCAGCAGGCCTCACAAGGCAGCACTCAGGGAAGTCCATTGCCTGACCATCTTTTGTTGCCTTGACAGTTTCACAGCTTTGCTTAGCTCCAGTCTAGCATTGCCACAAGCCATTTTCCTTGTTTCAAAACAGTGTGCTGGGCTACACCGCCCTTTGGGTGTTTTCACGTGTGGTGCTATTCAGATATTTTCTGGCAGAAGGTGTCAGGCTCTCTGCCTTCACTGGAGTGTTTCTAGCACCAATTAGCAAAATTGCCTTGAGGTCCTGAAGAATTTAGGAGTTTGCCTTAGCTAAAAAGGCCTTTGCTCAAGGCTTCAGCATCTTAATTGCTCTTAAGAGTGTGGCTGTGAGCTGCAGGAAGCAAGCAAGCAGTGGGAGTGAGCTTGCAGTGCAAAACCCTGATGGAAAGGGACACCTGGGACTAAGACCTGATAAAAATCAAGGATCAAGGCAAAGAACCCAAAAGACAGAAGCTTTTTTAGTTCAGGCATAACCCACTTGTCTCTTCAGACCCACTCACAACAGCTCACAGGCAAGATGATCTTACAAACAGCCATGCTCTGGTGTATGAAGATACTGCTGGAGACCAGTCCAAAAGCTGGCAATAACAGGATCCCCCCCCACACACCCCCAAAAAAATCCCAAATGTGATTAATAACAGGAGATTTTCTGTTAGAACATGGATGAAAATTGTTTCTGCTGATCCATGAGAATATTAGTCTTGAAAAACATGGGCAGAAGGAAGTCCTCTATTTGAGGAGATGCTTTGGAAAAAGTATAATAACAATAAAGAGTTAATTACCCAAGAGTGCAATTTAGACAGACATCATTGGAAGAGTTGCTTTAATTAGTGTGGTTGTTAAATCTGTTGCCTTGCTTATGCTGCAGATGTGTCTTCTGCCACCTCATATCCAGCAGCAAGGACTCTACACAGGGACTACAATGGGGAAGGCGTTTTTTTAAATGGGCTTTGGTTTTTTTAAACCAAAATGCTGGTGCAACAATTTACACCAGATGAGCTTGAGCCCTCTGGGACTTGCTCAAAGTCTCTATGGAAGACCTGAAATGGAGACAGGTAAGGAATGAAGATCAGAAGACAACAGCTAGCCAGAAAACAGAGCCCTTTATGTACCCTGCAAAGCAATCTCATGCTTCTCCAGCCCAGAGTGAGCAGCACTGACCACTGCAAGGCACATAAAAGCAGAGAGCCTGCTGCCAGAGGCAGCTACTGAGGGATCACCTCCTTAGAGCTGGATTGGGCCAGGGCCACACAAGAGGTGGAGATCAACACCTCCCCTGGTCTGCTTGGGGACATTCCTCCCAGTCCCAGGGCAGCCCAGAACACTGTTTGCCTTATCTGCAAGGAGAGCACACTGTCAGCACAGTATCTTGTGCTCAGAGCCAGTATTCAGCTGGCTGAGGCTGGGACAGACCAGTCTTTCCCGAAGAGCAGCCAAGGAGTAGGTGGGCACAGGATATGGCCATCTCTAAATGATTCACCATCTGGACCCGATCCCTATGAAGCCAAACTACCAGAACCAGCTGGTGTCTGGCCCAGGAGTGTACTGGGAATATTAAAAATCATCATCTGATGCAATTCCAGTGTTATCTCACAGCTAGTTTGTGTGCTGGAGCAAGGAAAGCACTCAGCTGCTCAGAACACCAGGCCAGAGTGCAACATGTCCATCTCCAATATTCTCCTGAAATCCTGCTCTGAGGTTGGTAGGCTTGTGCCAGCCAACCAGAGCCAAATCCTGTTTGCTCCTTACTCTGAGGATTTCCCACACCTCTTGGCTAAGTGCTCACACTCCCTTCTACCTCCTCTGCTCCAGGCTCCAGCCAACTGTCACCCCCTGGGAGCCAAACATTTACTGCATGAAAACCCCAACACTTGACAACCAGCCTCTCTCAGTGCTTCTGTCAAGGCAACTGCTGCCTTTGGAGCTGATTTCCCTGACTAATTAAGAATGGAGACACACCAGGCTGCCAGCTGAATGGTGGTTGCAGCATCCATCACTCCAGCAGAATTCAACCTCGTGGGCTAAAAGTTGCAGCTTGAGAGCCCAGAACAGCTTGTTCACTGGAATGGAAAACCCATTGTTTACTGTGCCCTGAAATTCCCCAAGTTCAAAAGAGAGGGAAAAAACCCAAACAAAACCCCCTACATTCTCAAGCCTTGTAAACATTAATTATGAATTACCAAGAGAGAAAAAAACACCTGCTCCCCTTCTATCATTAACATTTTATGTATTAAACCTTTCAGTCTTTCCAACATTAAAGCTCCCAATGTCCTTCAGAGGTAGTAGGAAGTGCCTGGTCACACTAAGTCCCATTCACCTACAAAACCATGTTGTTTCCACTAGGAATGAAGTTTGTTTCCCTCCCATATGTATGCTTTGGCTTCCTTTGTGTGCGTCCATGTGGAGCTTGGATGAAGTGGCCTCCCTTTGTGTTTGGGAGATTCTCCTTCATCTTCACTCAGTTCACACAGAAAATTACTGTGAACTGTAAGGTGTCATTTGTGGGTTTTTTTTTAACCATCTGCAAGGTCTTAAATCCTTATGGAGACCCTGAGAAACAGGGCAGAATTTAAATTTAGCTATAGCAAGTGTAAGGCAACTAGACCAAAAGGAGAAAAGCATGGAGTCAGGCTCAAGGATGCTGTGAATCAAAGCAATCTGGAGTGTCCCACACAGCTCTAGGCTCACATTCACACTCTACCTATAGCTCAATTTGAGAGAAAAAAAAAACAACTTTAGGTTACCCTGTTAGCCCAAATGGACTAGGAGGCAAATTGCTGCAAGTACATTGAAGCTGCAGTTCTGTTCACAGAAAAACACCACTGGTGTTTACAGAAAATAAAAATAGTTTCACTAAGTACTCAAATCTGACCCGAATGTATAATTTTAAATCCTTTGGGATAGACACAACATTACAATTGTATTTTTGATTCATCAGAGCCAAAGATTTTATAATCTGGAAAAAAGTCCTGACAACCTAGTTTACATTTATATCCCAAATCAAAGAGACAAGATAAAAGGAATAACTTCTTTCTTGACCTAGTAATATTGAAAGAGACAATGTTATTTCAGATGCTAAAAATTGATAGCTGAAGAAATAATTAGAGAATTTGATTTTGTAAGAGAAGAGATCAGCAAACATCAGCAAAAGTATAATGTTTACAGGGTCTGGTTCCAAGAATACAAACAAAGAATAGATACATGGATTGGAAAGGTTTTCACTTTAGACTGACTATTAAAAAAATTATAACCAAACTGCAGAAGATACACAGAGCTGAAGACTGATTTGACCATTTCCTGCAATGGATTCCTCTGCTATAAGAATTTTAAGTAACATTTCAATGTTTTAAAGTGACAAACTCCCACATAGCTTTTCTCTTTTTTAATGTGAGACTAATTCCCAGTTGCAGTTTGGCAGCCAGGGGTGCCACTCCAACATGAGTTAGACAAGGGCTGCTGCTGGGCAAGGGCAGGACAGGGTCTGTGCCTGGGATGTGTGGGAGCATGGGACACCTCTGAGCAGGTGCAAAAGCCAACAGGGAGCAAAGCCAGCTCAGCTTCTGCAGGGGAGAAACAAAGCAAAACAAAAACCCCACCACATAACCAGGAAGATACCAGGGGATAGCTGCAAATAAACTTTTAATTTTATCTCTCCCTGTTTGTCTCAACATCTCTGTTTTTCTTTCCTGTCTTCAGCTATTTATCATCCTCTCCCTGTTGCCTTCACTCCCACTCCTGCCTTGCCCTTCTGTGCAATCCACTGTAATTCTATTGCCAGAAAAGCTCAGAGATACAAAACATCCATTCTCATTTCCCCATCAGCTGCTGACACCTTCTCCTGCATTCCTCCATCCAAACAGCAACCTGCACAAGGCAGCAGCCACCTCCAGTTTCCCTTTGTGCACCACCAGGTACAGGAGGATAAATTCTTCTTGATGCTCCCACTGCCTCACTGCTGGGCAGGTAACAGAAGGCTGAAACCTTCAAAAGGAAATTTCTGAGTCACGATCATGCTCTGTAAAGTGCCACTTGATCATGACCACAGGCTAGAACATAAGAATGCCTAAAAGGACAGATGTTTCTCAGATAAGCAGCTATAAAAACACTCTGAAATGTTGCATATATTTATAATTGGATCTTCAAAGTCACAAAACAAGAAAGTATATGAAAAAAGTATACAAGAAAGTATATGAAAAAAAATCAAGACGTGCCAGCTTTTCCTGAAACTCCTTTCCTGCCTCAGGGATGCAAAGCACCACACCATAGCATGTATTCTCAGCCTTCCACCCTCCTGCTAAGGGCTGCTTTTCCAGAAAAGCAGATGATCTTACAAATAGCCATGATTTTCCAGTGCTTCCAACACTGGATGAGAAAATGCTGTTTGTTCTGCTGGTTTGCAGCACACTACAGGACCTGCATGCAGGATTACCATGCTGTTGTAATGTCATCCACAGCCGTGCTCAAGCTGCAAGAGCCATTAATCACAAGTTCAGCTCTTGCAGACCTCACTACAGGCTTTTTGCCACATGAGTGCACAGCACAAAAACCCACTGCTGATTCATAAGCATCAGCATTGCAACATTTAACAGCTAGAGGAATTTTCTGTGCTTCATACAGCTCAAGAGATAGAAAGCACTGAAATACACAGAGCAGAAATCTCTGATATAAGCTGCAAACACTCTTTACATCTGAAGTACTTCCCTCTTAGCAGCGCTTTCCTACCTCAATTAGTAATACCTGTTAGATAACCAGAAATAGAAATTGCTTGAAGCTGCCTGTGCTTATTTACCAACATCAATCTTTGATAAAAATACACATCTGAACAAGTTTATTTCACAGTGAAATAAAAATAGCTTCACTGAGAAAAGACAAATCAAGACAAGAGAGAGGGGAGAGATCTTTAGATAAATCAGTTTCTAAAAGATGAAAGCAATAAGTTCATGAAAACTGGAACATCCAAGTACAGCAATATCTTATCTGGCAAAATCATATGTTTTCTTCAACATCTTTTGATGCTTAGGTATTTTTTCCAATCAATAGTGTGGTATAAGACAATATTTCTTAAGTCTGTGTTCCCTAAGAGATTACACACAATTTCTGAAAGAGGATATAGCCCAACATCATAGCCATTCTGAAAGTATGAGTTGTTCTATAAAACTGTTCAACCCGCAGCCAATCCCCCTCTCATTTTTGAGGGATACATTTAAGGCAGGTAGCTCAATTCACAACTTGCATTGTAGCTTCCACAGCAACCTGAGCATTAAATATATTCTTTGACATCACAGCACCCTCAATAAATACAGGTAAAAGAGCTACTTGGACACATTTTCTTTAAAAGTCTCCTTTTCCTGGTTTTCCATAAACACTTGTCACTATATAAGTTATACTTGTTAAGTACTGGTGCCCATCTGATCAGTGACACAAAGTGACTGAGGTCAGGCCACAACTCAAACAAAACATTAATATCCCAAGGTTCAAGCTGAAATAAATGTTTACTTGCAGGGCAGATGCATGTTTTCTTCTTTCTCTTCAGCTGAAGAAGGACTCACCCATTCAGCTGCTTCCAAGAAACAGTATTGGCCTTGACCAGTTCAGCTGGGATTAATTTAAGGAGCATGACAAAGCATGGTCAGCCCTAAGAGCATTTGGCTGCAGAGCAGCCCTACAATAAACATCTGTGTTCCTTCAGAAGGACATGAAGAGACAGGTACTCAGCTGCTACACACTGCCTTTTGTCTAGAAAAGACTGAAATCAGGGAAGAAATACAGCAGAAACCTAAATGTTGTTTGCTTCATCAATATCAGTAACATTTGGCCATTTCATCTCCTTTGACCCTGCTTTAGGAATATCCTAAATCCTGTACTTTAAGGTCTACCAAGGCAAAAAAACCCCATTTGTTTGCTGTGGTGAGCTGTCCTACATCTTTGCATTGCAGCCTCCTTCCATCAAATGCCTGGTGACACCAGCTGTATTTCATAAGTTTTAGTCCCTGATTTGCTGCCCTGAACTATGCTCAGCTATGCTCCAGCTAATCCTGACTCTCTCTACTAGCAAGTGCCCAAATGCATGTGTTTTGTAACCAAGGGAAAAGCACTGGGAGAACTTTACTGTTGAATTTGTAAAATTCTCATTGCTATCAAGCTAGAGCAGGTGTTTTGCCAGCTTAGGTTTACTGAAGTTGACTAGCAAATTAAAAAAGGTCATTTCCATGGTTGTATGCAATACTTAATGCAAATGAAGTGGCACATACACGAATTTCTGTGGACAAAATGAGTTAAATTTCCCCAGTGACAAACAGTAACCACGAATCCACCTGTAAACACAAGCACCACCCTGTCCCTAACAGAGCACAGCAGAGTGCTGCTCTGCCCCTGAACACGTTTATGTGTTTATTTAAGCTCCTACATCCTTCCATTTAAAAAGCCTAAATTTTTTTGTGTATTCTTCAAAATAACTCTCATCTGTCTCAGCTGACATAATGAGATCTGTCCAATATTTGAATTTCAAAAACAGTGAAATTTTAAGAAACAAATCCCCCTCTCCACGCTCAAAATAAAAATAATCCAGTGTCTAGGAACTAAATCAATAACAGCATTAAAGGGTGGTAAAGACAGTTTGGGAATTAGATTTGTTTGTAATGCCAAGAGAGTAGGCTCTTACACTAATAGCATAGGAGGCACTCAATTTCTTTCCAGCTATACCTGAATGCACCCAATTGCAGCACTAATACATCATTAATTTGATCAATGTCACGGTATTTTTCCAGTAATTTACTCAAATTTTTGGTGCATTTGAGGTATAGGTAGTGTTTGAAATCAGCAAATAAACACTGAAGAAAAATTAGTGCTGAAATATAAAAGCAAAAGCAGACAACATTTCAACATTTGAGTTGCCTTCCAAAAATTGGCCTTTTGCCTTTGCAGCAAAAGGAAAATGTCCTCACATGCTAAAGACCAGATTTTTAGACCCACAACCCTACTGGTGTCACAGCTTTTAATTCTTTATTATTCCTGAGAGAGGCACATGAGCTAAATGCTGGCAGAGATTCTGCAGCAGCACATCACAACACATCACTGTGCACCTGTGGGACATGACCTGTCCTGTGACAGCTGCAGTGAGCACCAAAGAGCACATTTATTTATTGGGTTCAGCCTTCTGCCCTCCTGTAGCAGGGACAAGGAGGGAAAGACCCACAGGCCATAATTCAGAAGTTCATTAATTTGCTGGCCTCTGATCCAAGGGCTGTGCCATGACCCTGACAAAAGACGTAAACGCAGATTTTTTTTTGTGTTCTCACAGAGGCAGAAGGACGTACAAATATGCAGACTATGTTCACATGACTTTGCAATTTCTATTTTTTGTTCCTCTCTTCCTAAAGCACCCATCTGTTACAGAAACTTTTGTGTGTGGCTGCTCTTAAAGCATGGAGGGCAACAGAACCTGACTCCACAGCTGAGATTTCTTGTCCCTACAGAAGTTATCATATCAAATAACAAAAGCATAGATAAAACCAGTGCATCTCTATCCAGTCTTGGAAAAGCTTGGTATAGAAGTCCTGTTATTATTAGACATTTCCTGGTATTTTCCTGCCCACCAAGCAAAAGAAGCATTTTGAAGAACTCCAATCACAGTGCAACAGAAGGGGAAATATGATACTAATTTCCTCTTGGTTTTTGAGCACAGAGAAGGCAACTCACCTTTTTGCATTTTCAGGGCTCGGTTGCCAACCCTCTCCCTGTGATGGATAAAGTGAGATGTTCCCCAGGTATCAGCCTCCAGAAGAGTTGCCAAATATTCTTACCTTTTTGAGCTGCTTCTCTTCCACCTCTCATACTCCTTCTGTGCACTGTATTAATTTATTCTGCTTTATACTTAAATATTCAATACCTTAACTAGCAATTAATCTCCTCAGGTTGCATCCTTCTATTCCAGAGAAGCAGGAATAACATGCCATATTTCCCACCTACCCCTGTGAAGACAGCAGAATTTGGTCCTCCTCCATAATCAGTCCTTTAAGAGAAACACCTGACACAAACCAGCAGCCCTCCTGCCTATCCAGTCAGGCTGTGATATATTCCCTAATTTTTTTTGGAAAAGTAATTTATGCATCATTTGCTCATACTTTGTCAGACAAACACACCTGTTGATTAAATATCACTAATAACTCAAACCAAAAGCAGATCAAAGAGGTGTCTGGGTATTTTCAGCCACAATGTGAGCTCAAGATGAGGGAACAGCTCCTGTTTATGGCCTGCTTGCACTCATCCCTATTTTTATGGAAGAGACAGGAAAGCAAAGCCAGGCTCCATGTAATAATAAACTCATTTTGTCTATAAATGGCACATGTAGTTAATCACAGAGGTTTAAGATGACAAGTATTTGGATGAGTGGGAAATAACCATGAATGGGAGCAGAGTCTTGCAGATTGCACCCTGCTGGACTCTGAGCAGTGCTTTTGGAGCTTTCTCTCCAAATACAGGGCTATCAAATTCCACTGGAATTGCCCTGAACAGCAAAGTGAGTGAGCATCCTTCTGGTGTGAGGCCAGACTGCAAACCAAGGGGGCAGAGAGGGAAAAGTTGTCCATGGAACAAGTGCTATTTCCAGATCATGACCATTTCTTGCTGACACTGGAACAGTCAGGTGGAAGTGAAGGAGGACACAGAGGCATGGAAAAAGCCCACAAGGATCTAGAAGGGGTTATCCAGCACTACAGAATCCCACTCTGTCCATGCTGTTTGTGTTTATTCCCCAACTTGACAAGTTGAATAGCTATTCTTTCTTTATGTCTGGAAAATAAGCAGCTTTTGTTGTCCACACAGAGATTTCCAGGTAAGAGCCTTACCACTTTCAGTTATTATTTCAGTGAGAATTTATGAGCTACAGAGAACAATGCTGGTTTGCCTGAAGTGTGGATATCTGCAGGAGAACTGCTAGCTGGGAGTTACTCACATTTATTGGCCTGTAAATCATTTCACTGTCTCATCACAAGTGCTAGGTTAGAGCATGACTTTGTGTTTACTTAAAGAGCTCCTTTCATCTCAGAGGGATTACATCAGCACATGCTGGCATGCTGCTACCTCTGGGGTGTTATTCTGTTTCCATAAAAGCCATGGAAACACTAACACTGCAGAGTGTGAAATGCTCAGCATCCTCTCTGCAGCACAAGCAAACGTGGACACACAGAGAAAAAAATTAATAAGGCAAATATATGTCTTGAAATAACAATTTTAAAAATTTTTAAACCGTGAAAAAAAAAAAAGTTTTGATCATGTCTTCCACCAGCTTGGTTTGCTCTGACTCCTAGTTCTTGTACAACAAAACAGTTTGAGGCTTAAGGACACACTAAACTGGGAGGAAAGGAAAAGCTTATCATATGTAGGGCTCTCTCTCTCTTTTTCCCCCCTTCCCCAAATAAGAGAAGCAAACAGACCTTGACAAACCCCACAAATCCTTTGAGAGAAAGTATTTATGTACAATAATTATGCTTTCTGAAAATACCAAGGGAAAACAATGAGGGGGAAAATCCCCTTTCAATTGCTTGAGCTGAAGTTTGCACAAAATGCTGTTCTTAACAGCCTTAGACACAAAGATGGGTTTGGTTTTTTTAACATTCAGAATAACTGTCTGGAGTCCCAAATAAAACAAGTAGCCCCTTACACCCCCTTCCAGATATCAGCAGCTGACAAGAGTGACAATTTTTGACCCCACAGCATCCCTCCCTCCCTCCCCACCAGAATTGTGGGTTTCCATGGGCTTTACAGATAGGGGCCTGCCATGAACTGGTAGGCACCAAGCTGCCTGAGTGCTTGCCCCAGCCACCTCTTGACTCTGTCATGAAACCAAACTTTGCTAGGAAAAGTGGCAAATGCTCCAGCTAAAAACTCTCTGGCAGCACAGTCTGCCTATAATGACAAGTGCTGTTTACTTCAATTGGAACAATAAGTGAGTTTTTCTGCAGCTGGAGCATTGCAGGAGAGTTTGAAGGCATAAGGAGATTTAAAATATGGATATTAAATATTTGATATATTTCAATATGGGATCTCATTTTCTCCCCTATTAATAGAAATGCTAACATGTTAATTTTGAAAGGAATGCAGATTACATTCCATGTAAATACACTGGTTTCTAAAACAGTCTTGCATTAGATATGTGCAGAAAACACAAATTAGGGTTGTCCTAAAATGTAGACTGGATTTTAGAATATTTCCTTCTCTCCTTCCTCTCTATGTACACCAAATTTCCTGCATCCCACCTTGCAATTTGACTTAGTTGATAGACCACAATATCCAACAAGTTATGCTTCTACACCTAAATTTCCTTTAGATTAATTCACACTGACACTAACCCAGAAAATCACAATTCTCATTATGTCTCTAGAAAACAACACAGAGAAGTAGAAAGTAAATAAAGCTGTCAAGCAATGAAGTGAAACTGGGAAAATCAATTCCAGAATGTAAATAATAATGGCTGCTATGATTACAATGACAAACATTATCCTAATCCTTAGTACAGCATGCAGAATGCCAGAGTATTTGTTAAAGTGGGCCAAAATAGCTCCCTCACCACTTTAATGGCAGCAGAAAATTAGTTTGGATTCATTTGTCTGCATGCTAAGCATCAGGGAGCATGTTGATAACATACCTGCCCTGCCACAATGCCTGCAGATTTTTTGTATGAGCCACAGTGATATTTTAAATATCTTTGTGCTTGGCCTCTTCAGCTGCCCTTCATGGGAAGTCTGGAAATGCTGTGTGAGCTTTACGGGTCACAGAAACAGATTGAGATGTTTACAGATACAAAAATGTCTTAAAAAGGCAAATGGCTGTAAAGATGCTGAATAAATCTTGTTTATAGTTACAATTAAATGCTGCCATAAATTATTCTCATTTCTCATGGAGATTTTTCAAGAAAAAGTGATACCCAGGTGGTTCTGTCATTTTTGTTCAGAAGTCTAAAGCAAATCAGCACAAAATGCTTCCTCATGCCCAGAGGAATAAACAATCTCCTTCCACAGACTTCAGCCCCGTGGAATGAGCCAAACCATTTCCTTTTGCACTTTCTGTTTTGACAAATCCAGTATTTGTTGATGCATAGTGCATACACTGTTCCAAAAAGTGAAATATCTTTTATTGTGGAACATGGGAGATTCTGACAGACAGACCCCTGTGTTACCCTTCCAGGTCTTTGCTGAAATCTGGCTCTGAGCACAGGTACTCCAGCCAGGGGAGTATTTACCATGGGAGTGCAACAGGGGAAGAAATTTCTAAATAGCAAGGGGAGCCTGACCCTTCTGAGCTCAACAAAGGAACCAAACTTTTAAAACTTGCAAGCTGGTGCTGCCTGGGTTTGTCTGAAAAGTGGCAGACCCCTGTGGGTGCAGGTCCTGAGCTGTTCCTGCACTTTGCTCACACATTCCCAGCCACAATTAGATTTTCCCATTCTCCCTCATCTCTTCCAATATTAATTGCATCATTCCTCTGCACCTATTTCATTGCAAAATTAACACTGAAGTGTAGAAAAAAGGAGAGCCCCTTTGTTTTCCTTTCAGATCCCATGAAATCTCTTATAGTACATCAGGGAACTACAGCTGGGATGGGGTCCTGTGCCACAACAGGCTACATTTTCCTGATAAAGAAATCAGCAACACATTTGAGAAAGTCTATTGTAGCATCTTTTTCTAGATAAAAAATTAATCTGCTGTCTTTGAAAAGCAGAATCAAAATCTTTCTCAGCATCTCAGGCATAGCACGTTCCTAGGAGCGCCCTCCAAAATTTCAGTAGATGTGACCAGAAAAGGATGATTATTTCCCCCCCCTAAATGTGATAAACATACTATTTTGAACTTCAGCATCCATTAAAATATCCAATATGTTTTAAGGCTTTAAGTCTGGAGCTAATTGTACATTCATATAAAGGTTTTACACATATCAATAATCTCCATTTAAAATTTTCTTTTATATGCCTTGGATATATTTGCTTAAAATACAAGCTGAGAGGGAAAGACAAGTATGAGATGGAATCAAATGGCAAAAATTCGTTATTGCAGAATTTTCAAGTTTGTTTTGCTAAGAACTCATTCTAATGAGGAACTGAGAACACTAAATTTAAAATGCCAAAATGCGCTGTTTCAAGCAGCAGTGATTCATTTTGACTTGCTTCCTATATTCCATAGAAATCAAAACAACATGTTTTGACAGCATTCTGTCAAGATTATTAGCAGTAATTAATCAATTCCCACAAAACATTTCAATTTCAGCAGAAAACCCAAACTGCCAAGATTGTTGATGGCTCTGGTAGAAGCATAGCAGCAAAACCTGCTCTGCCTCAGAGGTCTCAGGTAACAATTTCTACAGGTTTATACAGAATACACCTCATCTGTCTACATCAAAATATTTGTTACAGGGGATAGTTGTGGTCGCATTTTATTTGCCACATCCCTGGAAACATTCAAGGCCAGGTTGGACAGGGCTCTGAGCAACCTGATCTAGTTCAAGACTGCTCATTGCAGGAGGCTTGAAGAAGATGAGCTAGGCTTTAAAGGTCCCTTCCAACCCAAACTGTTCTATAATATTATTATTCTATTCCCAGAGACCATCTTTTTCTCCATTTTTATGACTCTCTTTTCAGGCTCATACTACAGTGTCTGTCTGGCCACACAGATTTTCAACACAAATGCAGAAGACAGACATCTGGCATAAATTTGGAGAGATCATATTTACTGGGACAAAGCATCATGGAAGCTTAGAAGTTTCACTCAGTAGGTAGTGCAGGTTCTTAAAAAAAGACATTTTCTTTATTTCCATTGATGCTTACAAGTGGCAGAAGTAAAGAGCTGAGGCCCTGGAGATGGAGCAGCCCCAGGGAGGAAGCTGTGTTTAAACCTCTACAAGAGGATGCTGGATGTTTTTTTGGCTCTTGCTCATCCATTTTCCTGTATCTCACTCCTTACCCTGCTGGATTCACCTGCATTCTCTGCCCCAGCACCTCTGGTTTATACCATTATCATCCCATGAATTCCCTCATACAGACCCTCTGCAGGTCCCACAGCTGATCCCTCACAGGTAGAGCTCAAGTCTGGAAAAAGACACCCTCAGAACAGCCACAGACTCAGGAGAGGGAAGTGATATTTTTCTATCACTCACAGGAATTCCTGAAATTATTATTCATCAGTTCACACATTGGTACACAGTGCAAAGCCAGAATTGCCAAAGGTCAGTATGAACGCACCCACATTCACTGAGTTTTCCAGTACTCCTGGCTGATGCTATTTCACAGCTGCCCAGCTGTGCACTCAAAAGCACCTGCAATGAAACTTTCATGTCAGAGCTAATTTCATGTGATTCTGAATGAGCAACTATGCTAGGAGCAGCTAGGCTATTTGTAACCTTTTCTGAATATGCGTGTATCAAAGAAGAACAAGGAAATCTCTTTGTGTCCTCTGTCCTCTTCCCTTATACCAGGGTGACCTCAGGACTGGGAGTGGAACATGCCTTCAGCACTGTACAGGGGCAGGACACTGTCTTCATCCACACTGAAAAGCCAGAAACTGCATTCTCTCTCTCTTTTTTTTTTTTTGAGAACTCTGCTGACAATCCTAGAAAAGCCTGGGTTGGAAGGGATCTTCAAATCATCTAGTTCCAAGCCCCTGGCATGGGCAGACAAGTTTACTCAGAGCCCCATTCAGCCTGTCCTTGAACACTTCCAGGGCTGGAGCAGCCTAAACTTCTCTGGGCAACCTGTGCCACAGCTTCAGCACTCTCACAGTTAAGAATTTCTTCCTGATATCCAATCTAAGTCTCTCCTCTTTTAGTTTAAAACCCTTCCCTCTTCTCCCATCACTACCAGCCCATGTCAAAATTTGCTCTCCCTCTTTTTTATAATCCTCAAAAGTATGACAGCACAGTCATGGGTCAGGCCCAGCTGCTGGCACACCACCTCCCTTGTCTGTGCTGGACCTTATAAAAGGCTGCTCTGCCCAGTACACAAATTTTAACAGATGGGAAGGGGTTTGACATTTTATATCATTGAGTGAAATGCCAGACAGCTGCAGGGCACAAGAGGGCACCTGGTGTTGCCACTCCACCTTCTGCATCCTCCCAAGGGGATCGGGAGTCCCTGCCCAGGAGTCAGATCCACCCCCTCCTCCCTGGCTGTGGAGGAGGCAGCAGCTCTCCATTGCAGGAAATCATCTCTCAGCCCTTCTTGATGCCATATTCCCCCTCAGGCTCTCTTACTGCATCCTTACTGAGCACACCTGTAAAAATTAAGGTTTAGGAGAGCCCTGAGTGCTGATGAGGCCACCCTTGGAGAGCTCACACTGTTAAGATTCTGTTTTTAACTCATGGTTTTCCAGCTGAAGGCAGTTGCCAAGACAACAAGTCTGATTCAGCAGCAGTGAATTGTCAGGGCAACAATCTCTGGTCATACCTGGGACGTGCTGAACAGCACAAGCCAGCGGACACGGAAGGCCACACTCCAAAAAAATTGCCAGGTTAAGGGATAAAATCTTTGACTAGGGTATATGGAAAGCCAAAGTGACTTTGCACTTGCCCACCTCAAAAAGCTGAGTACAGTTACTCCACACGGAGATTGTTAAGAATTTGGCAAAAGAAATAATCCTGTCTCAGCCTGATAGAATCCATAAAACATGACTATGTGCAGCCCTTCCATGGTTTGCACACAGCATCCTCTGTTTACACTGTCACCATCTTTTGGGGGATATCACTGACGCAACGTGGGAGGAAGTTCACTCTGTTGCTCATGCAGAATTTGCTCTCCATTTCCTGATGGAGCAAGGCACTTGTGTTTCTTTCCAATTTTAAACATTTCTTCCACTATGTTTTCTTTTAGAATATTTGCATTCTAAGAAAATACATGCCTAAAATGTATTGAAGGATGAGTGGGGAGAGGAAGGAAAATCACAGTAGTATGTAGTCATGCTTTATTTAAACTAATTTATAGGCCCTTGAAAATATTTGAACTTTTTCCCCTCCAAATTTAGCCAGTCTTACAAGATATTAATTATTCATTTCCCCAATGTATTTCAAGCCGTGCAATCATAATTAAATAAAATACCCATTTATTTTGCTTTACCATCTCTCTGCATTTTAAAGTGGATTTTAACTGTTTTGAGGATGTGGATGATTTGGGATGGAACTGGGGTGAAGGCTTTTGGTTTATTTTGCTCTCTTACAAACTCTGACAAATTTTGCCAAATTCCAGCATGGCCCTGTTTTCTTATAGATCTGTCCTGCTCCAGTGGAGATTTTGGATTGAAATTTCCTTATTTCTTGAGGGACTGCACAAACTCACTGAAGCTTCTGATTTAAAGCCTCTGTGTTTTTAATGTGAGCAAGAGGCTGCTCGGTGAAACATTTTCCTATGGAATTAGGAATGCAGTCACATTCTAGTTTAGCTTCACTTGCCACAATTTTTCTTATTGCTCATCATTATTTGGGTGCAAGGGTCCAGTTTAAGTCACTTTTAATTGCCCCAAAGTCCATTACAAGTTGACCAGCAGGGCTGTCAGGGCTCAGCCATTCCCTTACAAGGAGTTGGGGGGTCCTTAATAAATAATTTTTCTGTCTATTTTGTAAGCCAGCTGAGCATAGCAAGATATCTCACCTACCAATCTCAGGCTCCACAGGCCACCAAGCACAGCATCAGCCATGTCACTTGTACTGCTATGTTTCAATTCTCACAAGGACTTGTGCCTATTTTCATATTTCTCCTTTCCAACCTGTGTGTGCAAGTATCAGGCTTACCTTTTCTTTATCAGAGAATCAGGAATGACACAGGAGAATGACATCAGGAATAACACATGAAGAGCTGCATGCAGTATTTTCAGGAGACTGAGGGATTTCAGTGTTTCTCTAAAAAAATTGGGATTTTTTCAGCCTTCAGCCAAAGTGTTGCCAATTTCCTACACCTTTAAAATACTAGATCTCTTGTTAACTTTTTTTTTTTAATCCTGCATGTGCTTTTTATATCAAGAATCATGAAGATTGATCAACTAAATGCACTCACAATATGCCACAGTTAGAATTTGAAAAACATACCTGGATTTGTTTAGCAGACTGATGCTCTGCTTAAATCACAGATCAATCATAACAGGATGGGAAATCTGTCATAAAAAACAGGACCAATACTTGCAAACTTGTTAAATCAACCATGGTTTAAAAAAGTCAACTCAAGCGACCTGGATTTAAAGTCAACTCACCTGAAAAATCAAGCATCTGAAAAATAAGCAACATATCTCCCAGATGAAGCAATTACCTAATTAGTGACAGTAAAGCAATGTGCATCTCATCAGTTTGCTGTTAAACACCAAAACAAGCATTATTGTGTGTATCTGGCAAACAGCTCTAGGTGACTTGACAAACATATTTATGATAAAAGATCATAAAAGATCATAAAAATAACAGAAGCCATTTCACATTCCACATAGGAGAGATTATGAGCTGAAAAAATATTTCAGAAGCATCTCAATGATTTTGTGATGATAAAAGTGGCATTTTTGTTAATGCCACCAAGCCTTGAATACAATGCCATGCTCTTTCTGTCTGCTTCAAGTTTTCTGCCTTTTGCATTTGCAAAATCAAAAGGGTTTACAAGGTGAATGTGAGTTATCCTCCACTCCTTCACAATGACTTAGTAACAAACAACTTTAATGCAGCCAGTGCTGAACTGGAGTTCAAGGGCCATTTCTTGGAAATCTGAAATACACTGAAACCTCAGCAAAGAAAATGGTACTCTATTAAATCTGCACACTGTGGAGGGCTAATAAAAAACCTCTATTGGGTCATAGATACCAGAGTGGTAATAAACCCATGAAAAATTGTTGTTTTAGTTATTTTATCTGTCCAGCCCTTTAGTACATGGTGTAGGAAAGGGATGGCATTTTACCAACATCAGTCAGCCAAATCTGATGCAGTTACACACAGTAACAGGTGCATTAAATTGCTTATCCAAATCCCACCTGAAATCCACTGGACACAAACCCCAAGCTCTGTAACAACATTTTAAAAAACATGTTTAAAAAATCGAGGTTTGTGCTGGGGCCACGATGGCACATTAAAATGTAGCATCATCCACCTGCACTGTTGCTGCTCTGTGCTTTAAAAATAAAAAATAAAAAAAAAAGGCAAATCTCCATGACCACTAAGGCTCACAGGCACAGCTCAGACTGAAGGAGGCAGCCCAGTGTCCACCATCCCTCCTTTGCCTTGCAGTTTAAGTGGTGGAGATTTGCCTTGATTTTATAGGAAAACCTACAGCTGGCTGGAAAGGACTGGAACTGGATAGGGTTACTAAAAATGTTGTCTGTTCTAGCAAGGGGGATGAGCAGGCTCAGAATAAGTTAAATTACGTGCACTTCTGCACCATTCTCACTTTTCAATGTGATAGTCTCAATTACAGGTGACAGTTTCTATTATTGGGAAAAAATGCACTAAGTGAGGAAAAAAAAAAAAGTTTCTGGATCTGGCAGGTATCAGGAAGAAATCCCAGCCCCATGTTAGCAGCCTCCTTATTCTTTGGAAAGGCTTGACCTGAAGGGAGGGAGGAAAACCTGCTTTGTCATTTATCACCATGATTTCCAGCTATCTTGTTTTTTGGAGACAAACAATGCATCTGGAGGCCTCTGAAAAGCAGGAGCAGTGCACCTCTGCGCTTCGGCGTGACTGCATGAGTATGACATAGTTGGACAAAAAAGCCTTTTCATTCCCCCTCCTACAGGAGCCCCAGGGGATTCAGCTTCCTCTCAGTACCTCCTGCAATCTACATAAAGCTATTTTTTGCCACACAGGGGCTCAGTGCAGAGTGACTGAGCACTCTGGAGTAACACTTCATGGGAACACTTATTCTTGGGAACGGAACAGCCGCTCGGGGGCTTGCTCATAAAAACCCCAAATGGGGGGAATGTGCAGGAAAACTGCCCAAGACTGGATTCCTCACAGCTTCACAGCAGCTGGAGGGTGAAGGATAGTTTTTGTAGACATGTTTCCTAAATCTCCAAGCAGCTCTGCCTCAAAGAGTGCTGAGCAGCCCCAGCGATGGCTGTGACATGTCCCACGAGCTGCCTGCCCTCCCCACCATCACTACTGTCGGAACCCCAAAATCTGGGATGCTAGGATCTGAAAATTCAGGGTTGAAGAGCTCAAATTTAGGATTTGTTGGGCTTTGGACTCCCGAATTGGGGGTTGGGGGAGCTGCGATACCAAACTGGGGGGCTCTGGGGGTGGCAGAAAATTGGAGGGATCAGAATCGCAAAATCTGAGGTCAGGACCTCAAATTTTAGGGGGTTTGGGAGGTCCAGGGCCCTAAAAAACCACCCAGTTTTGGACCCTAAATCAGGCATTCAAGACACTAAATTTGAGGACACGGGAGGGTGTGGACACCAAATTGAGAAAGCAGAAATTTTGGGGGACTGGAGGGGTCAGAACCCCAAAATTTGAGGGGTCAGAATCCAAAATTCAGGGTTCCAGAACTCAAATTTGGGAATTTGGGGCATCCTTGGTGAAAAATTCCAGAGCTCAAATTTGGGAATTTGGGACCTGAAATTTGGGACCTGAAATTTGGGGATTTCAGGATGCAAACTCCTGGGAAGAGACCTCACTTCGAGATGAAAATATTGTTTCTGATGAATGTCTTAAGCCAGCAAATAGAAAGGTGTGTTTATTCCATTAATTAGAGCTTTGGGATTGATTTAATTAAAAATGGGAAGGAATTATGTCTTGCAACACTGAGCAAGGCAGGTGAATATGACATATTTAGGTAGGTAGAGAGGAAAAAGGAATGCAAGTGCAGGATTTGAGGCAGGGGGGCTACATGAGCTTAGCAGAGCTGAACTCAGGAGTAGGAAGTGTATGCATGTTTGGGAGGAAGATTCCCCATTCCCTCTGCCCCTTTGCTAACAGGTACTTTGAGAGTGGGGAGAGGAAAGGCAGGACATCAGCACCTTTGCCCACATAATTTCCTATATTGGGAATCACAGAAGAAATGGAATGGGCTGGCTTGGGTTGGAAGGGACCTTAAAGATCATCTCATTCTGACCCTCCTGCCATAGCCAGGAACATTTTCCTCTAGACCAGGTTGCTCAGAGTCCCATCCAACCTGACTTTGAGCACTTTCAGGGATGGGGCATCCACAACTCCTTTGGGCAACCTCTGCCAGTGCCTCAGCACCCTCACAGTAAAAACGTTCCTGCAAATATCCAATATAAAAGAGCTCTTTCATTTTTAAGTCATCCCCTGTGTCCTGTCACTACATGACCTTGTGAGAAGCCCTTCTCCATCTCTGTTACAGACTCCCTTCTGGCACTGGAGGGCTACAGTGAGGTCACCCAAAGCCTTCTCTATTCTAGACTGAACAACCCAAATCTTCTCAGCCTTTTCTGATAGGAGAGGGGCCCCATCCCTCTGATCATCTTGGTGGCCTCCTCTGGACTTATCCAAACAGTTCCATGTCCTTCCTCTGCTGGGATCTGAGCTGGAGGCAACTCTGCAGATGGGGTCTCAGCAGAGCAGGGCAGAGGGACAGAACCTCCTCCCTCACTCTGCTGCCCACGGGGCTCTGGGTGCAGCCCAGGATCTGGGGAATTTCTGGGGTGCAAGTGCACATTTCCACATTGCAGGGTCATGTGCAGCCTCTCACCCATCGTTATCCCCACATCCTTCTCAGCAGGGCTCCTCTCCATCTGCTCAGCTGGGCTTTCCTGTGCTGCAGGGGTGCCTGGCTGCTCACCTGCCACTGCACATGCAAGGCTCAGCTCTGCAAAGCTGTGCTCTCACTGCACAACCAGCACACAGTAATAACATTTCAGAATGTGATTAAATACCTCAAAATAGCAGCTCCTATTTCTCTGGCCAATGCTCAGATAATGCACTATCGAGACAGCACAGATTTAATACAGCGGGCAGTTGCATCCTTCAGGAAACAGCTAAGGGAAGTGAAAAGCTGTGAAGATCCTCCCTCATTTTCTCCAGCCTTGTCCACTGCTCAGGTGAATGAAAAATAATACCCATTTGGGTTTTTTATTATGGTCCATCACCAATGATGTGACTGCAGTAAAACTGGAAAGAAAAGACAAGATGGTAAAGTAGCAGAAAAAAAAAGAATATAAAGGAGAGGAGCTGAAAGAGCTGGAAGTAAACAAAACACCTTTCTAAACTTCCTGTATTTCCTGCACCAACACCTTTCCAGACTGAGGGATAAGAATATGGATTTGGTTAAAAACCCTCATCTAGTGGCCCTAAAAATCTCCTAGAATATACAGAGGGTGTCTGTAAAGCAGCAAAGAAAGGTGAAGTTCCCAGTCACAGAACAAACAAGATGGCAGAGCAAGGAGAACCCTGGCAGCTCTCAGGGAGTGTCATGGAGTGAAGTTCAGTTCACATCTAATTCTAGAGACTTTCCCCCTTCCACATCCAGTAAGGAACATACTTCCTACACATGGCTGAGCAAAAGATGGAGGGTAGCTGGTTGATGCCAGCAATCCAATTCCCTAAAACATGATGGGTAACACTTCTTGTTTCCTCAGCCATGTTCTGTGTCTTCCATTATAGATTATTTTTCTTTTTTACATCCATAGGCTGGAGTACTCATAAGCCCATCTGGGGCCAGGGCAGAGAGCACGAGGCTGTAGTTAAATGTCAGCCCACAAGGCTGTAACCAGAGCAAAGCTGAACTCAAATTTAAACAATCAGCACCTCTGCAGGGAGACCTTTCCCTGGTACCTGTGCTCTTTCTCTTTCATTTAGCAAAGCCTCATGCACAGCATCCAGGCAAAGGTGAATTTTAAGTCAGACTAACAAACATTTAAGAGTCTCCTCATATCACAGACATCAGGATCTGAGCATATATTTGAATAGTTCATTGCACAAGGGGTTTTCATTTGTCTCCCCTCAAAGAAAAAAAAAAAAAAGTTATAAGTTATAAATCTGCTGTACTTCATGCACAGAAAAACTTGACAGTGCCTAAGTTACAATGGTGCATAAGTTATAATTTATAGACCTCTGGTAACTTTTGAATGAAAAAAGTTGGCAGTACTTGTGGACGCAATTCAGGGATCATTAGAAAACTTTTTGCATAATTTCTGCACCATATTTAAAGACTCAATCTGAGATATTTCAGAAGAGGCTCATTAAAGGGCTCTAGTATTGTTCTCTGCCAAATAATCTGTTTTATTACTCCCTCTCTCCGTACCTATTCTTATCCAAGTCATCTACCCTGACTTGCCAACTACCTACACAAGAGTGGTGAAGAGAAACTTAATTAAGAAAAAAAAGATTCTATATTTCCAGCATTGACGTTGAAACATTCATACTTCATTTACTGTACAAAGAATTCAGAATTTTTGTACAGCTGCACTGTGACTGAGATGCCATCAAAAAGATAAACTTGGACATTGCAAACGTAGGAAAAAAAGCAGTTGTTGGTAAAGAAGCCAGAGTTTCAAATACACTCAGAGCCTCACACCACTGCTGGAGCATCAAAAGGCACAAGCACTTTTATGCTGCACAGTACATCAGAAGAATATGTGCATAAAAATCCCAGCAGCTTCTCTTTGATACAAAGTCTGGATCAAATAACCAGCAGGAAGGTAAAGGATAAGATGCAAATCAATATTCTTTGCAATGTTGTTCTTGGCATGATTCATAAGAACCACAGGAAAGGGATTTAGGCACATGCTTCATAGCATGGAGATGATCCCACAGGTCAATAGGGGCAAGGTGAGAGCAAAAAGAGATTTTTAGCAGGAAGATAATCATCAATGCCAAAAAAAAAAATCAATTTGAGTCAAAAATATATGCATACTTTCCTCTATCAAGAGAGTTTAGCATAATAGGAACTGCACTCAGCCTCACCCTGCTCCCACAATCCAGGGCTGCTCCCACAGCACAGCTTCCCCAGGCTGGCTGGGAATGCTCCACATGGGATGGCAGAGAAGCACTGCAGAGCACTCACCCTTGTTAATTAACAAGGAAACCTGCACCTAAACAAGTGCATTTTTGTGTACTGAGATGGGAACAGATCCTTGTCTCCCACCCTTAGAGCCAGGTTTCTTTGGACTCTTAACTCAGCATCTCTTTGCTTTATGCTAACAAACCTACAGCTCATCCAAGACAACAGGAAAACCTCACTGCAAGGGATTAGCAAAACAAATGCTTCTGCTTCTGCAGGTATTTCACTTGAATTACAATTTAAAACAAGCTATTACTCCATGCTGATTGCCCAGTGAATGAATCAAATGCATATAATGTATCATAAAGACATGACAGTGAACAAAACAGAGTTAGATCACCAAATCTGAGCTTCAGTTTCCCTCCCAGGCACATTTGAGCTGCCTGCAGGCCCAGCCCGGCCAAGAGAATGCCCAGTGGACAAATCCTGGCTTCACTTCCCCAGGAGCAAAGAGTGGGGTTGCAGGCAGCAGGGCCTTTTGCCTTATTGGCAGCCAAGACCTCATGCCCAGGGGAGACAGTAAATATCAGGAAAATATCACCACCTTCCTTCCCAGTCTCAGAGGCAAAAAGCAATATATTTGCACTTAATGATGCCGTATTTGAGATGATATATTTAATAATCCCTGTAGTCAGTCTGAAGCTCAGCCCCAGGAGCTCCGAAAATTACGAACATAAATAGCTGTGGCTTAGCCTCAGCTCTCTTGCAAAGAGCAGCTCACCTGCAGCCAGAGCTGATGGGAGGAGTGCACCTTCACCTGAGCTATAATTCAGACATCAAAAAAATCCCAGTATATTATTCTGTGGTTGCTCATTAATTTTCTTAAGAGAGAGCAACATCTGTGTAATACAATTACCAAATACAAGTGGAGAGTGGAATCAAAATCTCTGGTTTTCAACAAGTCTGGAACATTCATTCTCAGCTCTGATTTTAAACTAGTTCTTATTTTTTAGTTCAAAGCTCCTTTCCCTGCTATTCATACACCTGCATTCCAAGCACAATTTCCTTGGATCTCAGTACACCCATTGCTTCAGGAATCATTTTACATTTGCAAAAGGATGAATGAAAATAGCCCGGAGTCTGATATGAACATCTTTGGCTGTAGTATCCAGCATCCCATACTCCTGGAGGTAATCCTCTTAGTGTGATTAGCAGAAGAACAGAAGGGTTGTAAGGAGGGACTTAGTGGGCTTTGGCCTCAGACAGGGTTCATAGCCCAGGCTGGCTCCTCTGCTTCTTGCATGAGTGACCCACACTGAATCTCAAAATCCTTGCTAAGTAAATACATGCAAGGGATTTCTAGGAAGGTGAGAAGAAAAATGAAGCATGCCAGAGAGAAACAAAGGTGTATATAGCATATTGTGAAGGTGAAAAGAGAGTGAAATTTGAGGTGGTGGTGATGTGGGTAATGCAGTTACTGGGAAAATGTGGCAGGGAATCTGTGCACATGGAACACAGCTGGGGAGAACCACAGCAAGCTTCCAAGAGACGAGGACACTTACCCATCAGTGTCTGGATTTTAGGCCTGCTGAAGCACAGAATGCCATGGAAAGAAAGTTACTGTCAAGACCTTCAAGTCCTCTGTTCACCCAACACACTGGAGTCCTGCTCCAATCCCACTGATTCCCAGCTCCCTCTCAGCATTTACCCTTTGCTCACTTGTTGCTAGTAAGACAAGCTATAAACTATTCACTATTTAGAAATCTGCTTTTTTTCCCCTCCTCCAGAAATCTGCTCTGTGCAATTGAGCTCCTCTGAGATTTAGTCAGACCCACCTAAATAAACCTAACCAAACCCACTGACCACATATGTCATTCTTGGTCACAGCACTGCCTCACATGTACATAAAAATCAGCTCACCTGCTCTACAATGTTTCATAATGAACAGCTCCCAGTTTCCCTACTGGCCCCTCTCTTCATTTCTTGCTTATGATTCATCTGCACCTTCCTACAAAAAAATCTTTTCTAGTCTGAGTGCACTGTTTCACAATCCAGATGTTAACTCCATTCTACTAGACCTTGCTACAAAGCCCAAGTTTCATTATTCTTCTTAAAACTAGCCAAATTATACTAAAAAGCAGAGCACTTTTATTTACTCCTAACTAAGATGAAAATAAATATGATGGAGGGATAAACTAAGCAGAAACCAGTTTGGGAAAGCCCATTCAGCTGTACTTAAACAGCACTGTGTTAAAAAAGAACAAAATTCAAAGAATGGAGTTATATTCTTAGAAACCACAGCATCCTGCAAACAGGCAAAACAGTCTGTGTGGAGCCAGCCTCTCCTGGACTGACTCTCTGACTGACAGCTCCTGCCAAATTCCTCCAGACCTCTCCCTTACACAGCCTTCCTCAGAAAACTCTCTGGGAGCATCTTTCACCAACCAGCAAATTCCCTGGCTTCCAGGGATTTTAGGTTACAGCTCTGCAAAACAACCTGTGAGAGCACATCTAGAAAAGCCACGGTAAGGAATTGGCTTTGATACTCCAGAAGTCCCAGCAGAAGATGTTTGAGCAGAATTTTCAAGTTGGAAAAGTTTCACTTTGAGAAGTATGTTTTAAAGGATTGCCATCAAACTCTGCAAAGACAAGAGTGAATCTAGGTGAGCTTGCACACAATTCCTCAAGAACAAATGAATAGTTCAACGTTAATATCAATGACATCTGTGCCTAGAGGAGCCATGAGGAACTGTTCCACCCTCCCAACAGTCCTTTGTGTTCCCAGGCAGCAGAAATGCAAGTGTGGAGGAGGAGGGTGCTGGGGGTGGGTGAAACAGTGAAACTTCAAAACAAACTGGACTGTTTCCAAAACAGAAGAGCACCGCCTCTGGAATTACATCTAGGCATGATCTTGTCTCCCTAAGGACCCACAAATTGGTGCAGGAATTTGAGCTGGCACATTTACCAGACAGGTAAGTAAGTAATTGGATGTTTGACACAGCGTGGCAGTTTGTCACAGTAATAGGACCCTAACACACCACAGCACCAGTAGGATAAAAGGAATCAAACACACAACACAGCAAGCTCATAAAAATAAAGAAATAATACTTTTTTTTTCAAGCAAGGTGACTTACCTGCCTAATCACCTATGTAGTATACTTCTAGAGACAAATTACAAATTAAAAATTACTTTTGAAATTCATTTTGAGCTGATTTGTTGACAATTAGCTGTTCAAAGACCTGTACTCCTCTGGGAGCATCTTTGTTTTCATACAAGCTCCTGGAATCTTCCCCTGCTCTTGACCTCAGCATTCAAGCATTCCAGATACATCCAAGCACTGGCTAACATCCCTCTTCTACAAACACAGGTGGCTGCTGGCTGAACTCAGCTTGGTCATCTCAGTGGCCATCCCACTGTGTCAACAGCTGGGATGGCTCTTCTGTCCTGACTCATTTCTGAAGGGCAAAACCATCTCTGTTGGTGCTCAGCCATGAACATTATTCGTCAGACTTCCACTAGTAGTGGCATTCACACAAATTACATATTGGAGAGAGAAAGGGTTTTCTTTCTATGATAATGCAGATCACGAGCGACACGGTTGATTTTTCTCTCAGATATAATCTAAGGCTGAGAGCTGCAGTGAGAGCACAAAGAGTGTCTGATAGCTCAGAGCTGCAGTGCTCTATCTCCCCTGCACTCTGCATGGATGCAGGCACAGCAGAGAGTGCCAATTCCATGCTCCAGCACCAGGGATGAGGCACTTGACGTGTCTTTTAGACATGGTAACAAAAGGCATTCACAAGGAGCGTGCGATGAGACCACAGAGCAAGGAAAGAGAAAAGTGCTAATAAGAGACCCAGAGCAGCACTTCTTGTGGTATATCACGTGCCATTTCTTGTGGTACATCACTCTTCACAGACAGTTTTGTTGGTTTCCTATTCCTCCTTCTATCCTGAAGAAATGCTTCAGTTATCTTTATGGCTCAAGAGACAACCTGAAGGCAGGATTTTTAAGCACAAAGCATTGCAGAGACCTTGGAACTTTAACAGAGGTCTGTAACCATACTGACAAAAGATGTGTATATTCTGTGTCAATTTTTATTGCAAGCTAAGACTCAAGTGATTTTCTCCTTCTTACTGAAAATTCCTAGCTTATGTTACCTGGATATATAACATTACTACAGATAAACCAAAAACCAGATGTAGCACTGACTTTCCTTTAAAATTTTACCCTTCACTCTCACTAAGAGCTGCTGGCTGTGATCTTTACTGTTCCAAACACTAACCACAGAATCATTTTTGTTGGAAATGACCATAGAGATCAAATCCAACCATTAAACCAACACTGCCAAGTCTACCACTAAACCATGTCCCCAAGTGTCACATCAACATGGCTTTTAAATATCTCCAGGGACAGAGACTCAGCCAGCTCCCTGGCCAGCCTGTTCCAGTGCTTGCAACTCCTTCAGTGAAGAAATTCTTACATTTGTTAGGATTGTCATGTTATACATGAGCTAAGTAGGTTTAAACTATATTCTCAGTCAACTTTTGCTTAAGAAGCTTTAAAATTTCTTCTTCACGGAAGCAGGAGCTGAAGTTTCCTCTCTCACACATCTCTGCAAGGCTGTCACTAGTCTCTGGAGGATTCACACACTCCAAGGATGTGCTGCCAACCAACACAAAACATTCACCCTTAAGCATAAGAGGATGCACACGAACTCACCTCAGATCATTCCTAGTGCCTTGGTTTAAGGCAAGAAACATCACTCCCAAATTCTAGCTTCTCCTATGTCATTGAAATTAAGATGCTTTATTATGAAAGAAAAGCAAAGAACCTAATTCCAGAAAACTAAATGCACAACACTGATACAGTATAAGGATTTCTGTATCTGTCACAGGAATGTTTTATTCTGGCTCCACTTGAGGGTTGGCTCATTCTACCTCTCCTTTTGACCTGCAGAACAACTTTCTCTTCTTGTCTGCCCTCCCAGATCCTTTGTCCAGTGCTTACAGCTTTAAAGGAACCTCAACCAGGAGGAAACACCTGAAGACACAAGAAGGCAGAGGAGAGAAGGGTGGCTTGGCTGCAAATAGAGAGGAGCTGCTCTTTGGGGTTAAAGTGCACTCACTGCAGCAAACCTGTACATGCTTCAGGATTTCACAGATGCTGCTTCAAAGGAGAGAAGGAAAAAGAAAGTTAAGTTTCTCTAAGAACTTTTTTGGATGAAGTTTGGAGGACAGCCCTATTTACTCATTGATGAAAGCACGTCCCAGAAAAATCAAGACAGAGGAGTCTAAAAACCTTCAAAAACAAGGATCTAAGATAGAAACCCTCCAACTCCATGACCCAGATGCACTGTCAGCTTTTTAACATAGGCTAAAAAAAACCACAAAACCAGAAATAGCAGCTTCAAAAGGAAGTAAAAAACAACACTGATATCCAGAATAGAACAAAAATACAGATCAATGGAAAAAAGTTTCAAGCTGTCTCCAACAGTAGAAACATCCTGAGAGCAAGTTTCCCAAAACAGACTTCCAAATGCTGCTGGATAAAACCTCCATCACTCACAGTGTGGTAATTACTGAGGTCAGGATGGCTGCACTGAAGTCCTCCAAGGAAGAAATAGAAAGTAAGTCTGGAGACAAAACAGAAAGAGAAAAAGGTGGAAAAACTATGGATGTGTTGGTGTCAGGAAGAGATGTGAGAAAGGAGGGATGACTTCACATTTGGTATTTTGCTGTGGCTTGTTGGTTAGTTGGTTTTGTTGTAAAAAAAAATCTTTGTTCATGCATAGGTATGGTGTGAAGGTTACCCATTCCTTCTGCAAAACTTCTGCTGCTCCTGAAGAAATCCTTCTGGAGTAGCCATGAGAGCTAAGCACAGTCCACACCTCCATGAAAAAACCTTGCAAGATCATGGAGAACCATTGAGTCCTTGCAGTTTTTCCAAATGTGTACTGCAGATTCCCATTCTGCAGTACTTGCCCATATATTTGATTTCAAACAGATCTTCTGTGCCCATGGATTGACTGAATTCTGCACACTGTCCTAAACTGTGCCTTCAATTGAATTCAACTACATGAATGGTATCAGAGCTCCCTCAAGCCTTCATGAGCACCATTTTGACCTCCAGTGGTCAAATTTGGGTTGTGCTATTGAGGTTTCAGCATTTGACAATCTGGTCACCAGCTGCTGTAAGTGCTAGGAAGGACTCAGGTGTTCCAGCTCATGAGAATGGCTCTTCAGTTTTATAGCAGCCAAACTGTTCCCCATTTTCACCTTCCTATCATATTAATGACTCTTCTCTCTGAGCTTTCATTTCCACCTGGGAATGATGAGAAGCACTGGGTAAAACCTCCACTTGCAACCTCTATTTGCAGATAGTACCAACACGAGGAGGTTTCAAGCATCTCCAAGAGCAAGGACCTGCAGGGCTCCCAAAGAAAGCTGGGGGGAGGCAGCAAGAGTGCTGATGGGCACCAGCCCAGCTGCCAAAACCTGCACCAGCACTGAACACTGGAAGCTTGGAGGAGAACAAGTTTCACTCTGCCCTGGAAGATGAGTATTTCTGCACACCCAGGGACCACAGGCACAATGAGCAGGTAGCATGATGCTCAAGAGGAGAAGCCAAACAGAAACTGAATGTAAACTGTCCAATAAACAGCAGAAGATTAAAGAGAAGGTTTTTTTACTCTAGAAGTTAGCCATCTGAACCCAGAGCTCCTGAGTGTTTCTAGGATCATCAAAATATCCCCAGTTTTTGTTTAAATTGCTGCCTGTCCTGTGCTTTCAGCTGGCAGTGTTCACAATGACCAGGGAATTACAACAGCACTAAAATGGGAGGAAGGCAAAGATATGCAGAAGACAAGGCCAGCTTTTTGGAGCCAGCTGTGGAAATGCCAATGTGATCATTAAGAGCTTTTTCCAATTGTACCTGCTTCTTTCTCACACACACACTGGTCTAGACTGGGGTGGGGAGTGGGGGAAGCTTCCCCTTGGTTAGGAGAGCAGCTGAGGGGAGCTGTGCTCAACAGGGCTCCCTCACCCTGAGTTTCCAAGGGATTGGATTTGTTCTGGGTTGCACAAATTATCTGCAGGAACAACCTGTGGATATCCTGGGCAGCAAGCCTAAGGGAATACCACAGTCACAGGGCCAAATGCTGAGACACACAACAAATGTCAAATAAACCCCGTTAGAAAAATACCTGCCAGCTGCACACACAAGGGACACAGCAACTCCCCTCATTTCCATGGGGAAAAATCCCTGCATGCATCTTATGGAGTCCAAAGGCCAAACCCTTTGTTTAATCAGTTTAATTTAATAGATGATACCTGGCTTCTTTTTTAATCATGGCTGCAGTTGTTTGTAAGGGAGGCAGCACCTGCTCCTTTGGCCCTGTCCCTCTATTCCTGCAATGCTGATTCATGGATGCCAACAGCAGAAGAGTACCTGGGTGTGCTTTTTCCCCCAGAAAAAGATGTTGGCCTTCACACAGTGCTTGGCTGTTCACAGGGCTGTCCCACATGTCTCTGCCACAGAGCTGCCACCCCTTAGAGCCACTGGGACTCCTGTGGCCACTGGTGAGCGAGACCAAAGCTGGGACATGATCCAAAAGCAAACATCAGCCGCCAGGGTTTGGGATAAAAGAGAGTTAGCTCCTTCTCCTTTTATCCTTTGGGATAAAAGGGAGTTAGCTCCTTTCTCTGCCAGGAACCTGGGCACAAGATGGGTGTTGAAGGGCAGGTTCAGCCTGAGAGAGCAACTCTGCACTGGTTTTCAGAAGAAGACTGAGTAAAAGCTGTGATTCCTCAAAGGACTCCTCATCCTCACAGCGCTGAAATAGGTGTGTGTATATATATGTACAGTACATAGTTAGATTTATTAGGAAAAACCCCCAAATCTGAGAACTGGCCACCAAAAAACCAGCCTGGGCACTGAAATACTGTATTTATGCCCCAAGATGATGCAGGAGAGCCAAGCAGGGTGAACACACAAGTGCAGAATGTTCCCAGGTGAAGGCTGACAAACACTCATCAGTGACTTCTCTGTCAGGGTCAGGAAGACTGAAAACTGGAGAGACAGATTGCAAGTAATAGATAAGGTTAGATCACAATGTGATAGCACCAGGAGAAAACCTCCAAGAGGAGTTTCTGTGAAATGTTTAGGTTGTTTACTGTAGGGTAAGAATATTGAAGCTGCTGTAAACTTGGGCTGCATGGGACAGACTGAGCTCTTCAGGGTCTCACTGCTGCTCTTTAAGGATGTGCCATCAGATGGAAAAGATCCTCTGCCATGGGACAATGCACACATAAAACCACAGCTTGTTGTATAACTCAGTTTTACATGCACATAAACACATACACCTCCTTTTTAAAGAAAACATTGTTCCATTGGCACCACTATATCTGTATTTTTACTGCTGAGGCAGTGGAAATGCACCAAAAATGAGTGAAACTCTCTGGATGCACATATAAAACATACATACCCACGCATCCAGGGAGCGTGGGCAATGCTGAATACCTGGTTAACCCCTGAAAGCCACTTCCAAGGGCTATTTCTCCAGAATATCGTGGTGGCTTGTGGTGGTGATTCAGTGAGATGCTAACACTACTTATGCTTAGCATTTCAGGTGTACAGAAAAAAACAACAACAAAAAAACCCCCTATAAACAAACAAACAAAAACCATTAAAATAGTATGAAATTTGTACCTTTTTTCTTGATCCAGGCTTGAAGAACATGTCAGTCACAGCCGTGAATCACATAAAACAAAACTAATGCTGCAATAAATTTCTGTTTCCAGGAAGAGGAAAAGCATGCATGCTGGTTTGAAACACAGTGGGAATATTTCAAATTGGAATTTGAAATATTCCCAAATTCAGCCCGCTCAGCTCTGTGGTACCCGGGCTGCACGCAGTGCTTACTCCAAAACATCACTCCTTAGCCACATCCTGGCTCCCTGCCATCTCCCTTTCCCAAGCTTTAGTTTATATTTGTTAAAATTTTTGAGCAGCAGTTTCTACAGACCACCTTTCGGAAGTCTGGGTGACTGCTGAGGTGATCAGTGCATCTCAGACCCTGCTCAGAGGGGAACATTCGCATTCAGGGCTGGGAGCATCCCCAGCCTGGCCACCCACCCCAGGTCAAACTCCTGCCCGGGTTTCCAGAAAAACACCCGCTAAACATCATCAAACACCGCTGCCGGAGTTACTGGGAACACAGGGTGTCCCAAGACTGGAAAAGCAGCATCACTAAAGGGTTTTGCTTCCCTGAAGAAGGCTCCCCCATCTCGGTTTATATAAACAGCGTGATGGTTTTACAGTATCAGGAAGGGAAAAAGAAAAGAAATAATAATAAAAACAAGAAAACAGCAAACCAGAACAAGACAGACGATACCTGTTGTAACTCCATCTACTGTAAGACATGTTCCTGTTGCTGCTGACACCGTCCATCTCCGCTGGGCTACAGCGCTGCCGGCATGGCCGGGCTCTGCGGGCAGGGCAGGGCAGGGCCGGGCGCTCACACACCTGCCTGCGGCCGGACCCGCCCCGCCGCCGGGGGCAGCCGCCTCCGGCCCTGCGCGGCGCCGCCGGGATTCACCGCCCCGCGGCGGCTTCGCATCGAGCTCTGCTGCTCGGAGCGAACCACTGCCGGTGCTGGGGAGGGAGGAGGAGGAGGGAGGGAGGGATGAAGAGGAGGGGAGACTCCCGGGTCCCCGCCGAGGGGCTGGACGCTCGGAGGCAGCGGCGGGCTCGGAGACGCGAAGGTAACAAGCGGGAGCGCGGCCGCTAAAGCCGCTTAAGGGATATTCGGCGGGGCTGTGCTGAGGAGCGCGGCGGCTTGTGCGCCTCCTGCTCCGGCACACGAGCCTTATTTATTTATTTATCGCTGTTGCCACAGATACGGGCCCATTGCGCTGACATCAGCCGCCTCCCACCCAGCGCCGGGCCCGGGTCTGGCCGGCGTGCTGTGCCAGGCGGCGCGCGGCTGCCATGGCTGCCCGCCATGGGGCCGGGAGCGCCCGTCCCCTCAGGGCCGCCCGACCCCTCAGGGCCGCCCGACCCCTCAGGGCCGCCCGACCCCTCAGGGCCGCGGCCTCACCCGCTGCGACCCCTTTGGATGGCAGGGGGTGGGCAGGGGGCACTCGGAGTGCAGAAAAACGCCTTGCACTCCCCGTTCCAGTCACTGGCTTGGCACAGTGCACGGTCCCAGTTCACCCAGGGCAGGGATGTGAGAGCGCTCCAGCCTCGAGGTGGCTACTCCTGAGCTGGGAGCGAAAGCCAAACCATTCCTGACAGCTCCTGCACACACATCCCTGGTGGAGATGACAGTGTCCAGTGCCAGGGCCTGTGCCAAGCACTCTGTTTGTCACCTCCCTCAGCTGAAGGCAGCACAGGGCCTGTGGTGCTCCGAGGTGCCCACACCTGACCAGTGTTGGGAACCAGGTCTGCTTCCCAAAGTCCCATGATTGAGGCTTGGCTGCATGGCTGTGCAGTGTCAGAGACAGCAGGATCGTGACTCCATCTCCTGTAACACCACAGCACATGGGGCTGCCCAGAGGGCATGACCACCCCTAGGCCAAAGGAGAAGCTTCCAGAAGCAGTCCCAGGTGTCAGCACAGTCAGCCCCAGGGCAATACAGGATAGCTACAGACACACAGAGAGCTGGGGGACTGCTCTCAAACCTCTCCCAGACAGTCCCAACTCTTTGGCCTGTGCTAATATCTTCTGGCTCCTTCTATCACTGCTTGGCCAGCCAGGTGCCCAGCCCTGCTCTTTTGTGTAAGGTCTCTCATAAGAAATTGTATACAAATCCCAAGGATACATAAATAAGGACTAGAAGGCACTTGAGTGAATCAGGCCCCATCACTCATCTCACAAACCACTGTATCTGATGAGGGTTTCATGCTGAAGGTTCAAGGCTGTTAGTGAAGAGCTCCTAGAGCTCCAGAAAGCAGCTGAAATGCCTGGAGTTCCACCCCACTGACAGAGACTTCCCATTCCTAGCTCAAAGGCATTCATGGACATCAGTCAGCCAATCGTTCTTGCACCATTCAGTTCCTTTAGGTCAAATAAATTAACATCTGCCATCACTCTTTAAATTCCCAGTCTTTATTTTCAAAGGGTGAATAGACCAAACCCTCAATCCCTTTGCATCAGGACAGGCAGAACAACCCCAAGAGTTTTTTCCATGTACCATTTTTAACCCAAATCAAACCCTTCCTGAATAGGGTGGTATTTGGCCATACTTCTTTCAAACAGGGAAAACATCAAACAGGGTTTCTCGGAATGGCAATTAAAGTGCCCAGACCTGAGCCCTGCTCCTTGTAACTGCGTATACCCTGTTGTTGATGTGATACATAGACAGTGCATTCCCGTTTATCTCTTTCATAATCCACATGAAGTGACCTGGATGAACTGGACCATCTGGAAAGCAGAGTTACAGCCCATTCCTCCACCTACCTGCTCTGCTCAAAGTGAGACATTTGGAAATGGGCAAACTGTAAACCATTTGCTTGTCTGTGGCATTGCTCAGGCCAACATTTTCCACATGGGAGCAGCTGAAAATCATACTGATGAGCCCCTGCAGCCCAGAGAAGCCTCTGTCAGAAACAAACCCCTCAAGGCACATCAACAAAAGCAAGGAGCACAGGCTGGCTGATCTCCTCTTCACAGGTCTCATTCAAAGTGTAGCTCCCTGGCACCTCAGGCTCCTTCTCACTCATCCTGGACCAAAGCACTGCGCAGGAGAATGTCAGCCACAGTGGTTCATCCTGACAGTGCAAACACAGCCATACAGCCAGAGCTGTCTTGTCCCAGCAGGCTGAGGCAGGTGGGATGCAAAGATTTGGGGCTCACCCTTCTGAACCTCAGGGCAAGCACAGCCTCTCTACACAGGTAACACATCAAAACCACCACCACCGCCCCCAATCAAATTTTGGCAGAGTAGTGCTTGGAGAACTTGCCTGTGCCTGCCTCAGGGGACCCCTTCACACACATCCTTGCAGAAGAGGTGCTCCAGAGTAGAGCCAAGTGTGGTCACCACTGCTCTGCTGCAGGTAAACAACAGCTTGAGAGTCCTCAGGAACATACTCTGGGCAGCAGCCTTAGCCTCCTGGGACACAGGTGTCTCCCTGCTTCCTGCACGTGGCTGACAGCTCCCTGAATGCCATCTCCCAACCCATCTGCTCAGGAGTGTGTTAATTTCTTGTTTCACTAACTCAGAACAGACTGACAGTGAAACTGAGTCAAACGTGACTGACAGTGAAGCCTTTGCCTGTGATGGATTGTGAGCAGCTCCAGGTCCTGCTGCTGGACAGTGACTGCTCTGTGAGTTTCCCAGCTCTGCTCCTGCCCCTGACCCCACAGCCTGCATTGCTGACCATAGCACTTCAAAGCTGAACTTTCCAGAAAGGTTTGGATGGCGAAGCTGGGGCACTCACGAGCCCGTGCAAGGGGCAGTGACACAAATGAGATCCATGCTGGAATTCAATCAGAGAGAAATGGTTTCCTTGTCATTCAGATCCATGCTGGAATTGAGTCAGAGAGAAGTGGTTTCCTTGTAATTCGCTCTGCTCCCAGTGCCTCAGGGCATGTGTCACCATGTGTTTGAGCATGGCTGCATCCACACACATCCAAAATGAGTCAGTCTGCTCCCTGCTTCCAGAGATTCCCTCTGACCACTGCAGATGCAGGGACATCTCAAAGCAAGCATGTTTAATCCAGGGGGAACAAGGGACTGGGTTTCTGGGTTACAGCATATCAATGCTGGAGCAGTAATAACATTTCTGTTATTTTTTAAAACATTGAGATGCTGCCCCACAGAATCCCCATCCCAGTCCCAGTTGGGAGAAAGACTGGAACTGAGCACTGAAAAGATACAAAATCTTCCTTGCTTCAGGTGTTCAGAACATGGCAAATCACTTATTCACCCAAATAAATGTCATCTGGAATACTGACTTGAGCTGTTGAAATACCACAGAAATTAAACCAGCAGCAGGGCTGCAGCAAGCAGGCTGTTGCTGCATTTCCCTGCAGACAAATGCCAAAGTACCTGCTGAGTCACTGCATGGAGCCTAACAGGTTTAACAGTGCAGAGTCAAGAACGCAACCTAAACTCCAGATTAGATATTCCAGAAACACTCTGGGTTTTAAGTGTGCTTTTTGGGCATGCCCACTCTGCGATTATGTATCTCTATATTGTATCTGCAGGACGGACGCTGCCCCCACCACCCCAAACAGTTGCTCAATGAGATTAGCAGTCCTTCAGCGGCGCTAATTAGTGCTGACGCAAGCAGGGATTTCTCCAAGCCCTCGGGGCTGCTGCCTGGAGGTGAGGATGCTCCGGGCTCTGCTGCCCTGCCACAGGGTCGCCCATTCATGTCCCTGCCCCGCTGCTTCGACAAAAAAGTTCCTCCTCTGTCCTCCCGAGGGGCTGCCCGGGTTCAAACTGCGTTCTGCAGGTGAGGAGGAGGTGGGAGGAGAGCATGGATAGGGGAGATTTGGTCTTCTAAGCACCATTGTAAGGGGATTTTTGAGAATACCACTGTCCCATGATGTGAGACACCCGCTGCCTCCAGCTGGGGGCAGTGCCAGGGTGACATTTGGGGACCCCAGTAGACTAGAGCAGCCCAGCCTGCCAGGCAGCTCCAGAGGAGTCAGGCTGGCTTGAACAAAACATGCCCGTTCTCATTTGGTAACCAGACAGATTCTAAGACTGCTCCAGGAAAACCTCCAGGAAAACCAGTTACAAACCTTCTCACACCTGGACAGTGCACTCCCCTGCAGAACAAACACCTGGACCTTGCTTAGGAGGAGATTTGGGCCCACGGACACAGGAACAGCACTGCAGAGCTTGCATACCCCAAAGGAGCTCTGCTGCCTTACAAGAAGCATGAGATGCCTGTGAAAAAAACACTACAAAATTTTAAAATTTAGAAAAAGAAGACAACAGTACAAAAGGCTTGTGGAGCAGCTTGTTAAACTGAGGAGAAACACACAGCAATGGGACAGGCAGTGGTGACTCCAGGACACCCAGCATCCCTGCTGGGACTCCATAAGCCAGTGCCTTGGATGACATAATGCTTTATGCAGGGAACTCAGGAAGGAGGAACGTGCCTGTCTGCTTTTCCACTTTCCCTCACATTACCCTGCCAAAGTAAAGCTTATGAAAGTTGGGCTTAACGATTTTGCCTGAAAAGAGGGTATTTACATCCTTAAGAGCATCTGGCATAATTCTGTATTTCATCTTCCTTTCAAAGGATAATGCAGCTTCTAAAAATTCCTTCCAAGAGCCATTATGATTTTATGCTGCTCCTGATACAATAAACAACTTCATTTGTCAGGCTCCAGGCATTTTGCAAAGAAGCCAGCACGACAATTTACATCTTGCAGAAAGGAACCTGAAGCAGCACAGCTTTCCTAGCAGCAACCAAGACAGCCTGGGAGACACCCACACTGGCCCTGCAGCCTCCACACTGCAATGCCCCCATTCCTACACAGCCACAGGATGACCCAACCCTCTGGAAATCTGCCTGCAAGTGTTTAGAAACCTGACCGTGCCATCCATGGTGGTTTTAAAGTCCCAGTATTCACAAGTGTAAGAGAGTGGCTCTGTATTCATGGGAGCTCAACTTTTTCCTTCTTTTTAAGAGCAAGAAAATACTGTATTTACTACACACATATATATATGTATATATATATATGATGTGTATGCTATACTTGCTCTATAGAAAATACTATAATTACTAAAGCAGAGGAAGTCCACAGCAGTGTGGGTGCTGCTCTGTATTTTTGTAGCAGGCTCAGTCTCCCTCATGGACCATATTGCTGCAAGGACAGTATGGTGGTTTCATCCATCTGTACACTGTGAACTGCTAAGGCAATCTCTTAGTAATTCATTAGCTCTTTTCATCCTCTACTCCTCTCTGAAATATATCCTGATTTCCCACATGTACAGAAATGGTGGGACATAAAACACAAGACTGTGCCAATGGAGAAGTATAGTGGCCTTCTGTCAGGTATTGCTTTGTTAATCAATAAAAATAAAAAGCTGAAATATAAAAATTGCTCTGACAATGTGGAGTTTCCCTTGTGTTAAAGAAGGCACAAAGCAGCTCTGGACAAGGATGCTCCAACCCACCATGTTCCCCTTCTCTGGGACACCAGCAGCCTCCCAGTGCTTCCCTCAAGGCAGCAGCAGCTTGTGTCAGCCCTGAAAGCCCTCAGGAGCCAGCTGGCAGTGCCACTCTTTGGGAAATTCCAGTCCCCATCTGCTGGGGATTTTTATATTGCATTCATCCCTCTGGACTAGCATTCTCCTATCCATGAAAGGAAGTTGTGAGCTTCACAAACTGAAATTCAGGTCCAACAAAATGACAATAGTTGGGTTTTTTCCCAACTTATGCTACAGGATCAATGGCATCAGCCCCAGTACAGAACCAGGTGTTAGTAAAGGTGTTTTAAATCCCTGCCCTGCACTACCTGTGTTGTTCCCATTCCTGATCCTCCTTGGTTCCTGCTGGCTCCAGCATTCAGAAGGAAACTGTTGATGCCTTGTTTGGTTGTCTCTTCAAACAGATACTGACATTCCCAGATTTCTGCAGCTACCACAGACAGTGGCTAAGTAGCCAGCCAGGCAGGCCTGTCCTGAACAAGGACTGACACTGGCTTCTACCACAGAGATTTTAAACCATACGATGGTCTAGGTTGGAAGGGAAATCAAAGAGCATCTCATTCCAACCCCCTGCCATAGGCAGTGACACCTCCCACTAGACCACGCTGCTCAAGGCCAGCCTGGCTTTGAACACTTCAGGGAAGAGGCACCACAGCTTCTCTGGGCAACCTGTTCCAGTGCCTCAACATCCTCACAGTAAAGAATTATACCTTCTTCCATAAGGCATTTTGGTAGAGAAAGAATTCACTACCAGGAGCATTAAAAAAGGCTCCTCGGGCTTTATAAATCAGAATCAGAAAGAAGGGGGGGGGGGGCAGAAATAGCAAAACAAATTAAAAATCCAATAATTTACTCTTTTAAAATTTAATTTGTAAAGCTTACAAAATACATGATCATTGTTTAAATGTCATGAGAAATTTGGATTACTTTAGGTAAACATAACATGAAAATACCAAAAAGTGGTTTTGAAATCCAGACACATGCCCCACATTCATCAGGCTGTGCCCTCTACTGGAAAGTGGGAATTTTGTCACCTCAGTGTAGGGACACAAGCCAAAAATTAGGTGGTGACCACAGTTGAAAGGGCAAAAAACACTGTCATTTTCAGTAGAGCAGGCAAAAAAGCATCAACAAATCTCCCTGCAGCCATCAACCCTTTCACATCTCAGGTTTGTGAAAAACAGTGACAGATTTCACCCTGGAACACAACACTTATGCTTGCCAGGCTTTTAATGTTGTTCTGAAATTAATAATGTAATTGCCAGATATGAAGAAAAAGTCATTTGATGCTGCTCAGGCTGAGAGGAGTTTTGAATTACAAAATCCTTCACTAGACCATAAAACCACAGTAGAGGTCTGCTCTTGTGCAGGGCATTATTTCAGAGGATCCATGTCTGGATATTAAAGCAGAATCTTCTGGCAGGTGATCAGTTGGAAACCAAACTGCAAAAGCCTTGTAATGTATTTATTCCTCATTCATAGGCAGCAGCTCATAATTAAAGACCAAAGCCCCTTGTCCTTCTGCACACAAGGTACAATACCTATTTCATGGTTCACTTAAAACCTCTGAGCCTGAGCTGCAAGACTTCACCATTTGTCTCCTTGACATCCCACTCAACAATCAGCTCCTCTGAAATGGGAAGCAGCATTTCACACATTCTAAAATATAACAGAGGTATCTGATTAACCCCCTAAAACACATCAGCTGCACAAGCCACTGCTCCTGTTTCTGGATCTCTGATGAGCTGGAGCCAGCAATGCAAGCCTGGCATGCTCTGGGCAGCCACCATGGTCCAGCACAACCTTCTGGCATGCACAAGCACAAACCTGACCCCCAGGTAAGCCACAGAGCTCTGCTGGAGTTCTAAGCTGCTTTAAAGAAAACTTCTGAATTTAAAAAGGTCTTTTCCTTTGTCCTTGTAAAATTCCATGGGCTCCCACTGACCCGTTCCTCCAGCAGCCCCATGCCCAAGTTCACCAGCTGGCTCTCCCCAGCATGGTGGCACTTGCAAACATGTTAAGAGTGCACCGAGTTGGCTCCTTCAGATCACTGGGAAAATGTTCAGGAAGCCAGGTGAGACCCTGCAGCCTTTCCCTTGTCACCAGACTCTGCCTGGAGGTCAGCCTGGCACACACTGAGGGCCTCCACTCCCTCTGAGTCCATCAGTCAGTGCTTTACCCAGCCCACAACACCCTGAACCTTGATATCAAAACAGGGTGGGAACAGTGCTGAAAGGCTTGCTGAGCTGAGGTAAAAGCATACACTGCTCTCTCCTCACCCACAGGTTCAGTCACTTCATCACAGAGGGCAATCCTGGTGGGCAGGTGGGGCAGACTCCAGTAAATCCATACATTTACACAGACCATTCCCAACCACTTCTTTTATCTGCCCAAAAACTTGTTCCAGGAGGATTCATTGCATGACTTCCCATGCAACGAAGCAAGGATGCCTCCCTGCAGTGCTCTACATTGTTTCCCAGGCCTTGCTTGAAGAGGGGGGCAACACTTGCTTTCCTCCAGCCACCAGGAATTTCCCTGGAATTTCCATTAGTTCCCAATGGAATTTCCATTAAAGATGCTCATGAAAGATGTCCCAGAGGGCATCAGCAGGTTCTCTCTCCATCTTGGATGGGCTCCATCAGGTCCCTGTGCATTTGTATGGGTCAAGTCCTCCAAAATAACCCTTGCCTTGATCCTTACCCACTGCTCCTGCCTCTTCTGTCCTCATTCTACCTCCTCACACAGACCTTAGAAACCAGGTTAGTCAAGAGACATCTGGGTACTGTGTCTACTGTCACTAAATCACCCAGCAACAGCTCCCCATCTTCCTCGTCCAGCACCTAACTCCTGAAAGACAGAGGGGAATGGTCTAGAATATGTCACATTCAGTCCTAGCAATATCAAGATGTAAAAAAGGAGTTCTAAGGGGTTGCTCTGGTGCTACAAGTGAGCAACAGGTGTGTATTTTCTATTTCCACAGCCCTTCAAGGACATTCAACAAGTAATACTGCTGGAAAGAAATCATCACAAAGTAGCTCCTGGCAGCAATGGAAGAGCCCAAACCTTAGAGCCAGGCAGTGACAGATGCCTTCCCAGATACCCTACAAACAAAATTTAGTTTCAGTAATCATGGATGCATTATTTAGCTGAACATGAAGTGTTTATACATAACTTTCTGACTGCAAATCGTATGTTCATTGTTATTATTGTTACTAACGATACACAAATATCACTCATTTTTGCCTTGTCTCTGATATTCCCCACACAGCTGGCAACTATAAAAGCTGGCAAACTATTAAGAAATTAAGAATTTGTACAATGTTTTAATTAACAAACATCTAATGTTTTAGACTTGGAAGCATCCTTCCTGCTTTTCAAACCAATTTCTTCAGAACCACTATTTATAAACCCACTGTTTCTCCCCAGGTAATTTCACAGAATGCATCCAGATTTTTTTTACAGACCATCCAGATTTTACAGAATGCAAGGAAAATAATTACTCTGAAATAGCCCTGACACACGGTCCCTTTTAACTACAGATCAACAGCTTTGCATTCCTACCCTGTCTGTAGGAGCAGGCACTTGGGCTGTGTGCAGGATCCCGGGAGAGCAGCACTTCCAGCTGCATCAGGGCTGCCCCTGGTGCCATCTCGTGGTGGGCTGAAGGAGATCCCGGGGCGTTCAGAGCTGTCATTGTGCTCCACTGCTCTTCTGTTCGGTTTAATTGATGTGAAAACTGCATCTAGCACACCCTAATCCACGCTTTGCTCTAAGAGATAGGGAATTATGAGGTTTAATCACTGTCTCTACTTGCAATTTTTGGTGTTTGCACTTTGCTTGTTAATTTCTCCCTCTACAATGTCAGAAGCATTTTTTTAAATGCAGTAATTTAAGAGTGCTAAGGTCACTATAAATAAGTAAGAGTCTCTCAAACCCTTAATAAATCAAGTCTTAAATTCCAGAATAGCAAGCAAGAAACAGCAAAGTCTAGAACAGAAAGCAAGCCAAGCACATATTCACAATGTTGTCCCCAAACATTAAGTTTTCCTTGTGGTTTAATCCCTTGCCTTTTCCACATCTGTGGTTTCTCATTTAAAGCTTTTTATCTTCCCAGCTAAAGGCTACTCTAAATACCCCCATCCTCATTTCTGCACCTGACCTGTTGCATCCAAGTGTTCCCATGGTCAGAGCTCTACAAGGATATTTAAGGATCAAGAATTTTAAAGTTTTCTGGCCTTCCAAGTGTGTACACAACTTTGGGATTAAGATTTCTACTTGCCACCAAGCAAAATCCAGAATTTGCTTCAAGCCTGCAATTTTAACTTGACTTTACAACAGACCCAGGTAAGAAGGCAGAAAAAGCCACACTTACAAAGTGATAAACAGTGCATTTCCCATCCAGCATGCCCTGAGCAAGAGCCCATCTTGACAATTTCAAGCCTTCATGTTTTGGCAGGCTGCTGCCCTGCTGTGGTCAGTGCAGTAATGAAGCAAGCACTCCCATGACCCCTATTTCCAGCTCGGTTCTTTTCTTAAATTCTGTTTGAGTGTTTCTTTTATCATGGTTCTGGTATGTGAGGGTAACCAACATCAAAATCTGCACCTAAATCAAGTGCAAATGCCCGACCTTTCCCAGCAATGAACTTCTGAAGAATAAGTGCAGATAATTTTTGGCAGTGCTGGGCTTGTGGTGACTGCCTTCAAAAGCCTCCTGTTTGGAATAAGTTCATCAAGGTCTTGTAACAAGATGTGGCAAGGCCAGTCAGCAACTACACACCACCACGGGTGAAATCGTGTCACATAAATGATGTCAGAAGAACCTCAGCCAATATTTTTGTTATAATCCAGACTTGAACTTTATCAATGATGACTAACCACAAGGCCATGCATTAAAGTCAGAGTTTTCCTTGGCATTAGTGGGAGTTAACACCTTCCAAATGTGTTTTGTTTTATTAACCCTTTCACAACAGCTCATCTCATGCTCCCATGCATAGAAAGGCTTTTGCCCACGAGCACATCAACCCCACTCCTCATCCAGCAGAGCAGCAGGTTCAGCAGTGTGAGAGGCCAGCAAGAGCTGCTACTTTGTGCCTTGAAATACAGATGCAGACCCTACCCTGGGCTCTAGGAAGAACAGGAGATCATTGCTGGGTACATTTCAAACTCTCTAGATTCCTGAACTGCAAGTTTAACAGATTTATGGATGCAGCCTTGAACTAAGTGACAAATGTTAAAGCATTTCTTCTGCCAGGAAAAGTTGTAAGAATCTCTCTTGGGCTGTCAGCTAAACCCTATCCTACAGCAAGGCGGCAATGCTGTAAATTCACAACCAATCCAAGGCCTATGGATGAGGGCTATTACTTTTAAAAAGACTGACAAGGTCCCTATTCTATTGTTTCAAGCAGCACACCAGGGCCAGAAGCATCATTTTTCACCGTTGCTTTCAGCTACAACAATTAGAAAAGCAAATCACTGAAATACCTTCGGCTGTTTTCAACTCACAACCACCTAGATCACCATTACAGACCAAAAGTCCCTACTGCCTTTCTAAAGATTTACTTCATGTCTGAAGAGTAGGATCCAAATGCCTCCATTTAACATCTCCTTAAAGTGCCACAGTCCAGAAAAGAGATGATAACACCACATAGATTTCTCTGCACATTCTCTCCAACAGAAGCCTTAAAAAGCACATGCACATGTCTTAGTTAATAAACTTTGCACAACAGCTGCTGGTGGTGCCAGGGTTGTTTATTTTGTTTGTAAGGTTCACCATGTTTACAGTGTGGCTTAGCAGGTGTCGGTTCTTTAGCATCAACCTCCTCAAAGTTATCCATCTCTCCAGGTGGAGCTCTACCACCTTCTCTATCAGCTATGAGGAGCTGCATGTTAAAAAAACTTCTTTTTCTAACTCCACTTTTTAAAGCCATTTTACCATGAGTGAAAGGTTTAAAAATAAAGAAAAAAAGTTATAAAATCTAAAGATATGCTCACTGAACAAGTTCAGTCTCAGCACACATGCTGTAATCTGTTGTCTTAACTCATTCTAAAGCCACATATTCAGTGATTTACCTCCAGAGAGCTTTACATAGTTAAGAAAACACGTGGTGTTTGCACAGGCTGTAATTTCTTACATTTGACTTGAAAAATGCAATGCATCTCCCAAATGTGTTTCCACTGTAACTCCTTGTTTGAATCTTCCACACACTCCTCCTAAGTAGACTTTCATCAACCAATAAATCCAGCAGGGAGAGGAAGCTCCCCACTCTCTCAAAACTGCATTACACAAGCTAATCTAAATTACATTAAAAAAAAACTTAAATTCCTCTGCAATGCCTGGCAGGAGTTTGAATCCAAGGTTTAATGCCTTGCTGCTGTAAAGGTACCTGGAACTTGTTTCAGCCCTGTTTTCTCAGGAGACACTTCCAGATTTATGGCAGAGCACCTGACAGTGAGCACAGCCTGAAAACACAAGGATTGTTTACTGGACCACTGACTACACATTTCAAGCCAAAGCAAACATCAGCTTTTGTCATCTATCATGAAATGTTTCTTAAAAGTAAAGCTTCTTTCCTTCCAAGCTTGAGGCAAATGCTGTTGCAGGTATGTATTGCTCTTCCCCAGCCAGGTTCCATGACTCCCTTTTCCCCCCATCCCCCCAAAAATGCAGCTTTTGGAAGAGATTCAGAAAGAGGCAGTGTGTTTACCCCCCAAAAATGGTTAGATCATCTTTAATTCTAGCACCTGAAGTTATACAAGGGTTTGCTTAATCAAGTTTCAAAGAACTGTTGGACACATTCAGTTAAGGTGACAACTGTGCAATACCACTCAGTATTTCAATATCAGGGACCATACTCTTGAATTGTTTAAACACAATCCACAGAACTCAAAATTAAACAACCATCCACAGTTTAACTAAACAATCAGTTAGAAGTCTTACAGTTTAATAATTCACATAATGGTCAGTCTTTAGTAAGGGATACTGAAATTCATTAAAACACAACACTAGATTTTACTCTATAGGTGTGCTGGGCAGGCACATAATTGGCCATTCTTGGGTACAACCGGGAGAGTAAGGAGAAATTCACCACAGTTTGGCAAATCCCACATTTTGTCAGTTAAAAGTGAACTGTGAGAATTAAATACTCATCTTTACATATACACAAGTTATGCTGTGAAAGCATATTTGCTTACAAACATATAAAAATACTTGTTAACTAGTTTGATAAGAAAATAATGTATAAAAGTATATAGCAAAAACATTTAATCATCTCTGACAATGGAAAGATCAAATTCATTTTTATATCACATGAAACAAAAACAGCTACAATTTTAGTTTTCCTTAATCCCTTACCCAGAAATACAAAGGAAGACACAATTTGTTTTCAAACATAATGTGAAATTTCTTAATAAGCTGAAATGCCTCAATCCAGAATGAGCTCAGGTATTTGGCCATATCCTAATAGTAGTAGTAATCATCCTGTAGCTGTTCTGGATTCAAAAAATAAATACAGTAGAATGTTTTGGCCACCGAAATAAAACTGCAGCATAAATGAGAGATGAAAATTTTTGCTGACAATGAAATTCAGTGTAGGTTTCTTAAGGCTAGCTGAATACTCAAGTCTAATTTAACTGAGGGCAGAAACAAACAAACAAAAAAAAGCCAATCCACCCCTTTTTTAAAAAGTATTCTCTATACCCCAATATAGGTCTCTGTAATAGCTAATGAAATGTCAGAAGTAAAAATAAATTAATTCACAAGAGACAACTTATGCATGACTTCAACACCTCGTCCTACACGGTTTTGTTTCATCTCCTTTGCGAATAAAACTCCACAAGGTGCAAGCTCTGAAGGGACAGAAGGAAGGAACTGTGGTATTAGAGAAGCAGCCTTAGTGTTTTGGTTTGAAGTCTGCCCCAGGATGACCGAGTCTTCTTCAAGAACTATTCTGCCAGCTTCTTGGACTAAGGCTATTCTGGTGACCACTTTTAGGACATGCACATATAAGGCTAGACCAATACCAGAAGTGATGTAAAATGATGGAAAGAAAAAATATGATCTGGCAGTTGATAGCTTGGTTCTTGGGATTCTCAGAAAATAACACAATGGCAGCCTTTCTTGTCTTTTTCTTTCCGTGTTGGCTCTGGTGAAGGAGGGCACTCTTGTTCCTGAAATTTCCTGGAAACAGGTATTTCAAATTAAATTCATAGAATGATTTTCAGGTAAATAAACACAACTACTGTATTCCACACTTTCTTTTTATACTTTCATAGGGAATGTACTTCCTTTTTATATTCAAATTACTGATAAAGTAAGTAATAGTTTTTGAGTTCACATTCTGGGGTTGTTTTTTTAAGAAACTAAATTTTTTACAGAAGGCCAGTCTCAGATGCAGTTTATCATATTTACTGACTGAGTGACCAATAAAATCCAAATATTAAAACAACAAAATTATCATTCAAATATATATTAAATTAATGTAAGCATTTTTCCTAATGCACCTGAGTGTTTTATAATGGAGATTATTGGCTAAAGCTTAAAGGTAACAGCAGGCAGAATCCTCCCAGCAATTTCCCACTGCATTTCAACACCTTTGCTGCAGCTATCCATTAATACATGGACATGAATTATCAGGTCTCAATTACCATACCTTATAACTCTGACAAGTTCATGAAAAGCTTGGTCTACATTCAATCTGATTTTTGCTGAGGCTTCCATGTACATTACTTTAAGTTGCCGTGCCAGCTGCTGGCCTTCCTCGAGTGTCACCTGCAACAGACAGCAGTCATTAAGCACTAGGGTTCTGCAAGCAGCTTTGTGCCACTACACTCTGCATCTTAAGGCATGTTAAGGATCCAGCTCCCTCAAAAAATAATGGTTATTTGGGCACAGCTTTCACCTTGCCCACGTTACACAGCTGGGAAACAGGTTTTTTTAAGGAAGTTTCTGCAATAGACAAAGACTGACTTTCCAAGAAATCCCCCTCACTCCGGGTGCCTCCAGTTCTGCATAAGACCAAGTTTTCCTCCCCAGGCAGACATTAGTCCCTTGCTCCTCCTCAAAGCAAGTGCTTCAGTCAGCATCTGCTGGATTATTAACAGAATTCTGAATATTATTACTAAATTCACCTTTCATTGTCCCAGCTAAATCCAGAGAAACAAACAAACAAAAATCAGACTACTCTTAAAACAACTGCTTTAACTTCTAAGTCTTTTTTTAAAATAATTAAAAAAAGATCTATTAATGACATAGCAAAACACAGCCAGTTTTAAACATAGCTTAGATTATCAGAGTTCTAAAAATCCATGAGGCCTTCAAGCAATTCAGAAATACTAAAGAAACCCTGGTTACATAATGACTCCTTGAGACAACAGTGGAAAAGGAGATGAACAGGAAACAATGAGCATCGTGAAAAGTTGGTACAAATTTAAAGTGATGAGGCAGAAGGCAGGAGGGCAGTGGACCATTCTAGGAAGGAGGAATAAGTCAGGCACAAGGCAAAACCAAAGGAGACCACAGTGTATTTTTGGATGAGGTGGAAAGCAGTGAGGTCAGAGAACAGAGGCCACCCTGAGTGGTGCAAGGCTCCAAAGGGAAGGTCACCCCCAGGGCCAGGGAGGAAAGGGCAGCTCTCAGTGACAAAAGGAAGTACAACAGATCTTGCCAAGACAATGCCTCATGAAGAAATGTCAAAGATTACACTGCTGTCACAGAAAAACATTAAACCAGCACGTAGAGGACTGATATAAGAACAACAAAAAAGGAGGGTTTATTCTAAAATTAGTTCTGAAAAGGAACTCAGAGTATTCATTAGATTAAGCAGCTGCACAGAAATGGAAATAGATGGGAATAGAAAAGTAGTGGCAGCATGACCACAGTGCATGGTCTAGAAGTACTTTTCAGCTTGCAAAATAGTTTCTTAACAGCTTCACAGTGGTTTAAGAGCCTCCATGCATGGCATCTCCACATGGTTGATTTCTCTGTCCTTAGCATCCCACTGGCACCATATCCATACACCTCCTGCTGAAATCAGGGCTGCTCCCACTAAACCCTTGTGAAGCTCTACAAAATGCTCCCAGCACCCTGTGCCATTAGCTGGAGTAATTCAGGATGCATCTGCTGATCTCAAACACTCACAGCAACTCTGCACTCATTTCAGTGTTATCACCACCAGCTGAAGCCAAAAAAGAAACCCTCAGGACCAACTCAGCCCCAAATCAACCACTGGAGCTGCCTTTTTAACTGCAGGGCACCCAAGGAGAACTGGAAGAACTGGAACTGCAGTCCTCTACTGCTGTTTGAAAACTGAAAAATAATGAAAACTCCTGCTCCCCCAGCTAGAACTGGGGAAGCCAGAATTCCACTTCAGCTCTCCACTCTGACCTCTGATGCTGAAATATTCCAATTGCAAAGCTTATGAAGGCTGCACTTGGACAAATATTTGGCACTTCAATGACTGTAGAATCTCCTGAAGTTTGCACCAGTGCTTCCAGAGCCTTCTGCACATCTCTACCTCAGACTAATAAGTTATAGATATAACAGTTCTAGCAAAACTAACTCTTTTTACTTTTCTTCATCCCTGCATAGTTTACTGCAGCCCCAGAAAGTGAGAGGCTGAAGTTCAACAAAAATAAATAATTGGCAAGGAATGTTTAATTCTGAGAAGAAGCTGAACTCAATCTTTAAACACATTTAAAGAATTTCTTCAGTATTGTACCTAAAGAACTTTACAGGTACAAGTCAAACTAACACTGTAATGGTTAAGCTACACTTCCACAATATCCTGCATCTAAAACACTATAAATACACTGAAGTTCTTGTTGTATTTACTAGAATATCTGTAACTGTTAAATTCCAAAATAATTTTTTTTCCAGACTCACAAGTATATTGTCAAGTTACTGGTGGTAAATTTTGGTGACCTCAAAAGTCAGTTTAAAACAATATTTAGTTTGGAAACACTATGGAAACATGTGCAGTGCCCAAGATGTTAATTAGAGGCCAGAACATACCAGTTCCATCTTCAAAGCTGAGGGAAATGTAAGTACAAACATAGAAATACTTGTAAATAAAAACATGAATTTTTCTATTTTTATTGTCCCTTCCTGAGTATGACAGCCCTGTAGCACAACAAGTTTTCCAGGACGTGTGATGGGACAGCTTATTTAACACCACCACCAAAATAAAAATTAAATCCTTTTTCTTCAAAGACGACTGGATGTTATTTTGACAGAGTTAAAGAGAACCACAGATTTGATGGCAGTGATTGTGTGTACATCTGTGTGTGCTGGTTCTGCAGTTTTACTGAGCTTAAGGCTGAATGCAAATGAGAACCACCCATAATGCTCACCCTTTTGCTATAGGATATTTCACTGTTTGTTTCTGGATATCACTCATTCTCCCTGTTCTGACAGTTAGTAAAAGTTTCTCAAATGAAAACTCATTACAGAAGATGTGAGCCAGTCAGACATGGAAAAGTTTATTCCCCACCTCCCTAAACTAACATTCTTCTTCTGAAACAGTTTCCATTTGAGTATCTGCACAATAATCCTGTGAACATAGGTCCTGCTCTCTTCACTATTCTGTCTGGTATCTGTCAGAAATACATTAATTTCTGAAGTTTCCATGCTTTCCTCCACCTAAATCAACTCCACAAGGCTGCCTAACCTAACACTGCACCTGTGTTTTGCCTGGACACTTACACAAGACTAAAGGACACACCACACAGGTAACAATTAAATGTTTCCTCAAGTTTGAGAGAAATCCATTTCTACCACTCTATGGTCACCCTACACTGCTCCCAACACAAAAACACTGTCCATTTCTGCCAAGACTTCCATCACTCCTGAAGAGTGCATCTGTCATCCCAACTGTCCTACAGGGATAATTCACTGTCCCCTAACTCCAGTTTGTCCACACTCTCCTGTCAAAGCTACAATCTGTCTGTGGGCACAGAGCTGTCCCTGGACACAGTCCCAACATCTACCACTGCAAGAAGTTATTGTCACACTTTCATACAAGAAAGAGATGGTTAAGAGTTAAGTCAGATGGATCTCTCTTTCTCTTCTTGCTTAAAAGGTAACAGAGGTGATCTCAGCTCTAGGTCATTGTGTTAGTTCAGTCATGATGTAAAAGCAAGAACTGGCATTTAATAAAACCCAAGCACTTTCCTGTTGCAACTTGGATTTTCCTTGAAATCCTGCCATCTGGGGAATGATCAGACTTGACCCAGTTTAAGCTAGCAGTTATCTGCAGAAAGTCAGACATATCCTGCACTGACAAGTCTACTCCTCCACCACTAGTGGTTATTATTAAAACATCTGGTGCTCTACTGAATTATCTTACAGTAGAAACATCCAGTGTTGAGTTCTAAGGAATTAACCCATTTAACAGAAAGACTGCTACACAGCATTTACTTTAGGAAAGAGCAGTGAAGAGATGGTGCTTCAATTCTGGTTTCAGAGTCAGCAATTTGTGACTGGGGAATTCAGAAACACTGGCAGCCTCACTGCTTATCATACATTCTAAAGATTAATGCTTCCTTGTCCTCTAAAGACTCATTTTTCTTTGTCAATGTAACCCATGGAGATTGAGAGATGAAAATCACAAGAAAGCTGCTTAACTCTATTTATCTATACAATTATTACCATGACAAATTGCCATTTCAAACTTGCTCTTTCACATCCCTCCCAAAACCACTTGTGAGCTGGTCTCTGGTTTATAAAGCCCCACTAATTTGCACCACACCTTTGGTGAGCCCCAACAATTCATCAAGATCATACCATTGTTTGTGCACTTCTGCTGTACAACCCATTTCATGTATTTCCTGAGAAACAGTTGCCACCACACGAGCATGATTAGCTATGCATCATTAGCCTCCAGATTTATGGTGTCACAACGACAGTACTCTGTACTCTGCTCAACCTCAACACATATTTACTTGGATAAAGGTGTGGCCAGACCCTTGAGACAGCCAGAACTCTTCCACATGTTTAACTCCTTTGGGTTCTGGGAAGATTTGTTGTTGAGCGTTATCTGCTGATCCAAACACACACTAAATTACTTTAACTGGGTTTAAGTCTTTCAGAGATTGCATGTGTTTCACTGGTCTGCCTCCTGCCTTTAGGAAAAAGCAGGCAGATGCCCAGTACAAGCAGTTTTGCCCTAAAAACTGATACCCAGCTTCCTGACTTTCTAGAAATGTTACCTTAATGAAAAGTGTACAGTTGGGATTACACAAGAGAGAAAAAACCAGATAAGTAAAAGATAAGCATGGCCTAGCAGGTTTTTGGTGGTGCCCAATGGGGCCTGACACATCAGCAGGCAAAGTGTAAAAACGCAGAGGACTTGCCCTTATCACACTTCTGCCCACAAGTTACAGCCTGGGGCTGCCCCACACTCCCCACTGAGCCAGCACTCCCAGCCAAGGGGAGGGAGCACTCTCTCCTTTGACCCCACTGCTCCCAGCACAGCTCCCTGCCAGGAAACCTGCAGCCACAGCAGGGTGACCTTGCTTGTCAGGCTGAAGTTTTCCTCATTTTTGGACTGGTTGGTTTAGCTGGTGGCAGGACTGGTTGACAAGTTTTCAGGCAGATGAACAAGCTGGTGCCCCTCAGAGAGTGCAACACCCAGCTGATAACATCGCCCTGCTGGCTGCTGCAAAGGGCGAGGTCTCACTGCTCCCCCAGCCCAGCTCCTCCCTGCTCTGCCCCAAGCCACAGTCCCACCCCTTCCCATGCTACCAGCACTGGCACTCCAATCTTGCTGCAAGCTCATTTAGCTCACACAGCTCCCAGGAAGCCATTCCTGCTCCTCCCCATCCAGAGAGATGATTCAACTCTAAAAGTGCTTCAAGTGAGATCTGGGAAAGAATGGGAATGTGAAGTCAAGTGGGAGGGGAGCCTCTCCCTTGTGGGGTCCAATTATGTCAGCTCAGCATCCCACAATCATTCCTTCACACTGACTGAAGCCCAAGTGAAACACACCATGTGATGGGGAAGGGGCAGGGAAGAGTTAAGAACATGTAGTAGCTGTTTAAGCAAACCCAGAAAAGTTTTCTCTGCTATATCTGCCTAAGCCCTAGCTTGTGATGGCAGTGACAAGTCCACCAATTGGTATATAAATGGTGAGTGAGAGCAACAAAAAATAATGTCCATCAGCATTTAATCAATTAAGGTAATTAATATAGCCATAAAAAGCAAAAGGAGATTTTGGAGCCATATATTGATATAAGCAGGAAAACTGCAAAGTTAGGCAATTCAGAAAAAGCTGCTCTAAGCCTGAATGTGTTCCAGCCCATCTCCACCTGAAAAAGCAGCTTGGAACAGGGCAGAGGAAGCAGCAGAACAGGAGACAGGCACCTCTCTGCCTTTAAGGGAGAAACAGAGGCAGTGTAATTAATTACATGAGGAGGGTGGAGGAGAGAGCAAAGTTCACAGCTGTTGCTAGAAATGGATGTCCAGGGTCATCAGCTACAATTGCAGGGATCCTGAGAGCTGAGGCTGAGAGCCACCATGTTATTTCCCTCCCAAAGCATCTGGGGGTTTCTCCTTCAGCAATTACAATTAGCAGAATAGTTTAGTTTCACCTCCATAATTTCAATGCCAACATTTGTGCAGGAGATGAAGTACAGATGTTCCAGGACCTGCAAGGTTAAATCTAGGGATTTTGATGAGGGCATGATGGTAAGTGAAGAATGAAATGTCCCTGTCTCAGGGACAGACTGTTCTCTGAATGTGTAAGTACTCAAAGTTATTTCAGAGGAATTTGTGAGCTACTTCTGTGAAAACTTCTTTCAATGCAGCATCTTTCAGCATAGCTTTTAATTTAGTCATGATCTTTCTACACAGCTTCTGGGATGAAGAGGCTGTGACAGCCAAGGGACCATATTCAACAGGAAATTTTCTGTACTGTAATTGCAATACAGAATTGCACAAACTAACTCACTGAGCTCTTTAAACCGTGGGGGTTTTTCCTTGTGAAACTCTTAGAACAATTACAGCAATTTTTACTTTATTCTCAGAAAATTATGTGTTGCCACCAAGCTTTCAATGTCCTCTTACTGTCTCAAGAGAAAATATTAAGCTTCTCAAATTAGTTGCTGAAGAAAATACAAGTTTGACATCTGCTCCTTTCCTGCTGCTATAGTAAGGTTATTTTCATTTCAGCCCAAATTAGGTTGATTCATTAAAAATCAACAGCAACTAAGAAAAATATATTTGAAAGTCCTTTAAATAATTCTAAATTAAATATTTTAAGTAGTCTTGTGACTAGAAGTGAGGTTTAAAACTATTGGTTTCAAAACTTTAAGGTACATAAATGTAACAGAAATTGTATTGAAGTACTTCCAACTTTTAAAGCTTTAAGTCACTTCTGCAGAAGATGAGTGGACAAAGAGAAAACAGTGACTAACCACTAATTTATACATAACAGCAGTGAAAGGTAAAAGCAAGAGCACTGAAGGCTAAGGATGGCTGGAGTTAGTGCTGGAATGCACTCTGCTGGCACAGTGCAGTGTGAGTAACAGAACTGAGGAATTAGACACGTTCATGCCTGAGTAATCAAGTCATGACAGCAAGCTCTCAGCTCTGTGAATAGACTTGGTCTCCACATAACCCCACTGAGTCAGACAGAAGATGTGCTGGGCATGGAATGCCATCATGTTCCTAAGGTTCTTCAAGTACAGAAACTGAGTGGAGTTTCTTGCATTGGAATTAGTTTGCATGATAGGACTTTTTCCATTTGTTTGTTCCCATTCTGGAAGGAAGTTTAATTTTGGGGGAAAACTGAATTTTCTGGAAGAAAGTGAGCAGTAACTAAGAGCAAGTGAATTACCTGTCTTTGGTGGTCCAGATCTGCTTTATTACCAACGAGAATCATTGGAAACTCATCGCGATCTTTCACTCTAAGAATCTGTCGCTGAAACTTGTAGATTTCTTCAAAGCTGTGAAAGAACACAAGCAGAGCATCAGTGCACTAATTCACAGATTCTCACAGATTCTGAAAAAGTTCAGAAATTATGAGTCACATACTGGGACTTGCCCTGCCATGACACACAAGCACAGACAGCTGCAGGCACTCCAGAGTCACAGCATGACCAGTTAGAGAACCATCCAACACTCAAACCAAAAAAATCCCCAAGTGAGCAGTGTCCTCTGCACTGGGCTGAGGTGGGGCTGCAGGGTGAGCAAAACACTGACTGTGTCTCAATCCATAGGGACCCAGGGCCAGCGTGCTGCAGAGAGTCAAGCAACCACAGTCCATTCTACAAACACTGACCCTGGAGTTCTGCTCCATCTAGAATATTCAAACCACAGCATAGAGACCCTGGTGATCAATATCAGCTGGCAACCTCCACAGCTACTTATAAGAATTTTGGGGGAAGCTATGAAAGCTGGAAAGCCTTGTTTTGTCAAGGACAGAAAAATGGCAGGGCTAAACAAGCAGAAGGCTTTCCAGTTACCAACTAAGTTAAATCAGGTACTGATGCTTCTCAAGCATAAGGAATATTCCAGCAGTGTTTAAAGAAAGGCGAGCAGAGCAGAAAACTTCTTCCAGGATGGTATGCTAAACAAGATAATTCTGGCCTAAGCAAGGATTTTTGGAGAATGAATAAATAAATCACTGTAAACACTGTTAAAGCCACATCACTACATAAGGACCTTCAGCACAGACATTTGCAGATAATCACATAGTCTTTGTAGCCTTCCAGACATATAGCCTGAAGGTATTTACACCTAATTTGCCAGCTAAAGTTTAAAAGCAAGATGATCACCAGTAAAAAAGTCACATTGAAAAGAAGCAGGTGCCAGAAGGGATGTATGTCACTAAGCATAGCTCTCCATCAGCTTCTAAGAAGATGTTTCATCTGCATTCTGCAGCCATTCAGTCAATGCATGGGGAAAGCAGAGGGACCTCTGCCTGCAAAAGAGTGCAGGCACATACCCTAAACCCACTCAGAAACCCAGAGTCAGTTACTTGATGCTGCACATGGCAAAGGGATATTCCTAAGGACTGACTGAATACCAGACACTCCCAGGAAAATGGTATTCTGGACTGTAATAAAGTTCTTGAACAGAGCCGTCCTCTTTTTTTTTGTATGCTTTCAAGTCATCTATTGAAAAAAATAAGACACTTTCACAAAATGATTGGTTCAAAATTGTTCTTCAGTGCTGAAAGAGCATCACATCTTGCACCTAAGAATGAACACATACTTAATGTTTTGTTTGAGATAATTTCAGTTAAGGATCATGTGCAATTTAAGAATAATTAAAACTTGTTTGTTTTAATTACTTGACCTCAGGCTTACCTTCCTCTATCTGTGACTGAGAAAACAAGCAGAAAACCTTCGCCTGTCCTCATGTACTGCTCACGCATGGCTCCGAATTCTTCTTGTCCTGCTGTATCCAGAACTGAACACAAGCAAAAATATGGATTATTACATTTCATGTTCTGACAGACTGAAAAAAAAAAATATTCCTGATAAGATATTGTGAGAGTCTGTCCTGTGCATCATAGCCAAGCAGAAACCACTTTTGGCAGATACTACTGGATATTTTTCCAATATTCCCAACAAGTTTTTGCACTGACTGAACAATTCAAGACCTACCAAACAAACTGAACAACAAAACACCTGAGGACTTCTGCTAATTCCTGACCATCTGAAACAGATGGAAAATGCTCAGAGATACGTGAGGATGAGGGTTGTTGGTTTATTCATAAAGAAACCACCAACATGCAAGAATTGCAATTTTTAAAGCAAAGCATTTCTATTGCACTTGGGAGAGGCAGCACGGAGGTGTGTTTTCCATGTCACCCAGGTAACTCCTAGGAATAAAAACAATTCCCAGTCCTAGTTTTGTGGGCACTGTGGGCGGGATACTTACTGTCCAAGCGCGCGGCTCTGTCGTCGATCACGCATTGCTTGGTGTAGGAGTCCTCAATGGTCGGGTCATAATCCGTAACAAAGTAGGACTGCAGAGAAAAAAACAGGTTTGTGGCTTAGACAAGCACAGGACACTCACAGAGGGAAATGCTAAAACTGGACACTTGGCAGCATGAGGAAAAAGTGAGTGTGTTTATCCATGTACAACCATTTGGTTCTTCATCCAAAGATATCCAGGAATGGTTTTCCTATTCCTAGTAAATGCTCATAAACTGTAGGGATTACTAGCAGGGTCACTGAGTTAACTGGATTCCTACAGCCTTTCCAACATTTTGTAGACATTACTGGTAACTCCTACGATTTCTCAGAAATCCTTAGAAATTTTCAGTTTCTATGGACTTCTAAGGTCTCTTGTAATTTCTCTGAACTTCTGGTAGGGTTTAGAAGTTCTTTGACATTCTCAAGTTTACAGGACTTCCTCTCCCCATCCCAGAGCCAGAGATTTCTAGGAAGTGCCAGGACTTTCTCAGCTGTTCCTACAATTCCCCGGCAGTTCTAGAACAATGTCTAGCAACAGTTCCTCACAGCACAAGTAGCACTTAGTTTGCTAGCTGAAAGAAGTTTGGTGGAACATCCTGGGTTCCCAGGACTTCTCTCCTGGTTTAAATGACTTTAAGCACTCACAGCCCCCAGACAGACAACCCCTGAAAGCAGAATTAGCCATGAAATGCCTGTGCCACCCATGGTCTAAGTACAAGGCTCCACCAGACACTGCCAGGCTGTTGCTCATCACCCACACTGTAGAGCAAAGCACATTCTGGTACATTTCTCTAGAGACTGGGTGATCTGGTACTGAATACTGGGTTAACAACACCATCAGAAGGCAAGTTTAGAATTCAAAGATGAAGTTTTAGCTTGCATGCAGTCATAGTAAAGTTAACTTCACCTAAAACTGAAGGAATCACATTAGCATAACAAATCTAAACCCTGATCAAATTCCTTCCCATCTATGTTCCCAGCAGGCACTCAGTGCACAATTTGTGCAGAACTGCAGGTGTACCATGTGTACATTATTGAGTTCTGTAAACCAGGAAGGAATTAGAAACATTTTGACACTACATATTGGTTCCTAGGATGAAAAAAAAAAGAAGGGGACTTTGCTGAAGCACCTTTCCAGCCACACAAACCTAAAGACACTGGTCTTCTCAACTTACTGAAATCAAGTTAACAGATGTCACAGTTGGGAAAAGAAAAAAAAAAGAGGGGAAAAAAAAAAGAACTGAAATCACAGCACTAGCCCACTAACCTTCTCCAGATACACCACTGTCAGTGCAGAACACAGTTAAAACTCTGTTCCTTGCAGATCATTTACGTGGCTGTTTTTGCCCGTGTCCAGTCCAGGTGAGGAGCTGCTCATGAGGACAGCCTGCAGGACACTGTCCTGGCTGCACCCAGCTGAGCCCAGCACAGGGCAATGGCCATGCCAGGCCCCTGGCTCAGCAGCATTCAGGACAGTGGCACCCCAGCAGAGCTCCTGGGCTGAGCTGCAGCTCCCTTGCTGGGAGAAGCACATCCCCAGCTGTGGGTGCTGTGCATAACCTGTGCTCATACACCACAGCCACCATGCAGCTGGCTGCAGGAGGAGTTTGTACAGGTCGCTGTTGATCTGTTCCTTCAGAGCTGGCACCACACTAAAAATCTGCTGCCCCCAGAGCAGAGGCCCTGAGCAGCTCCTTTGCATTTCAGGCAGACAGCAGTGTCCTCTCAGGATACACCTACACAGCAGCCACAGCTGCTCTGCACTGATGCACCCAGGCTGAACAGGCACCCTGCTGCAACCCCACCCACACCAAGCAAAACAACAAAAAAACCCTCCAACAAACCCTCTACCACTAAAAAATTTCAGTAAACCAACAGGCATGGGATCCTAAATGCAACACACAGCCAAAGTGCCCATCTATAGGCAGCAGAACACTCACCTCAGAACAAGAAGCTCAACTCATCCCTTTACCTTGCTTCCCTTTAAGATTTAAAGAGGAGAAAATTCAGCCTTCAAAAGTGTACTCTATCATTCCTTTTGCCTGTATCCATGACTCAAAACCTGTTATCCAGGAGCTTAGGAAGAGACTTTGAGGAATGAATTTACACAAACTCAATTCTTCTGTGGCCTTTAACAAACCTTAAAGGATGGATGAGAAACTGAGGTGAACATACAAATGTAAAAATAAAATCATTTACAGAATCTGACTTTAAAGGGGTGATCACAAGGAAGGGAATTTAAGTCCTCTGTTTCACTGAGGAAACAATGTGATATTTATAAAAAGCATTAGGTGACTAAACCATGGAAAATAAAGCACTCTGAAATTACTCCAGCTTCAGCTTTTATTCCTCCATCCTGCAGAATTCAAAGTTACTGTTTGAACCTTTACATCTACAAAATGGTAAAGGATAGCAGCTTTTATTTAAAAGGGAGATTTTGGAATCAATTTATTTTGCTCTAATGAATCAGTGTTAGTAGAACACCTAAAGCAGCAAGTTTATATCCAGCAAGGGCAGTATTTTTCACCAAGAGAGTTCAGAAAAAGAAAGCCATAATGATCTCAGATGGATTCTTCTTATTTTCCTCATTATCTGTCCAAGGGCCAACAACTACAGCATGTTCTGTAATATGCAGGGCATTTCTGTGATTCCCTCCACCCTTTTTAGTTTGTTTTTTTTTTTAATTTAATTTAAAAAACCTGACTATATACAAAGCAAGAGTGCAAGATTAGGTACAGAGACATGGAACATGGTTCCTCCCTCAAAAAGGGAAACAAGATTAAGTCATCCTGATCCAGCATCAGCCACATGTCAAATTCAGAACGAGCAGATGCCACAGATCCCCCATGTAACAATTGCTCTTACAAGTATTTTCTTCCCTCCCATGGAGCTGGCACAGCCGAATCTGCTGTCACAGCCACTATGGGAGAGCTTTGCAAAGCAATTAGTGCTGAGGTTTAGCTCCAGGCACTGGGCAAGGCTTATGTGCCTCAAACAGCTGCTGGTTTTGAGGGAGTCTTCCTTCCCAAATTGCACTGGGACTATGTGCAGCAGGACACACAACCACCACAGCTCGCAGGCTTTATCCAGCTTTGGTTGATCTACAAAAAATAGATGTAGCAGACACAGTATTTATCAATTTGAGCAGAAATGGACCCTCCTGCTGCTGCTCAGGCAGTGTTTAAAGAATTAAGGCATGGCAGATATGCTGAAACATTCCATGAGGCCATCCCTTCACTCCTGAATGCTGTCCGGGCAAGGTGCCTGCTCACCCAGCAAGCCCAAGACCCTACACCAGCACAAATAACTTTGCTGAGGTCAAGGAGTTTGTGGCCCACTGCCTAAAAGCCCAACAGGAGCCCAATCACAGCAGACACAAACCACTGTCAGCCTACTGGCCTCTAAGTGATGCCAAGCCCAGAGAAGTCAAGGAGCCAGCACACGCAGAGTGCTGGAATAGCCAGGCCTGCCTAGTGCTGGGTGTTTATGAGAGCTGTCAGTGCAAGCCCTGACACCTCAGGGCAGCCACCCTGCCAGGCCACAGCAGCCCCAGAAGCAGAGCAGGAGCTGGGATGGGAGCTGGCATGGAACACGGGGCATGGCTCTCTAGGGTGGCCCCACACAGCCCAGGGTGTCAGATCCCCTCCTCTAGGACTCATTGAGCTCCTCTGACAAATCCAAGGAGCCACAACTCATTCAGCTGGCTCCACTGCAGCTGGCCACTGCCTGCAGGAAATAATTAGAAGCAGTTAAATTTCTTCTAAGGAGATAGTAACTTGAACATGCTCTCCTGTTACACCACTCCCTTAATCACCAGCAAAATCAAAGTTCTTTCCACCCATCTCCTAGAAGGGAAACGAGAAGCTGAGCCCAGTACTCTCATCGACCATTCAATTCACCCAGAATATTATGCAACAGGTTTTCTAGGTTTTTCTCTTTCTATGACTGCTGAGGCAATCAAGCCCAGAGATGGGAAAGCTGGGAAAGCCTGCTGCCAAGGGCTTTTGTAAAGGGGGAAAAAACCAAAATATCATAAAAATCCCCAATCCCACACTACCTACATCACTTAGAGCTGGGGAACCCACCACTAAAATCCCTTCTTATGTACACATTTGTCATCTTAAAATGCATTTCAAACGATCTCCTGACCTTCACAGGAGTTTCTACTCACAGTGCATGGAAACAGTGACACTACACAGAATACTGCTCCAGCAGTCTTTGCTTAAGGCAATAGCAATCCCTAAATCAGTGTTTCAATCACTCAAGTCTTTTGGTAAGATATGAAAACCTGCTCTTAAGTTTATCCTCTTCCTCCATTTATTTGTTCCCTTTAGTACGCATAGAGAAATTCCTCCATTAGCTGACAAGCTTGGAGTCCCACTCCATAAATTAATAAAAATGACTAAGTAAAGACACCTTTGATGGAAAACCTCAATGCAAATTCATGGCTCTTATGCCACTTTTCATAAAGTAATAAACAGTGCACAAAATGAAAAGTAAGGAGATAACTTTCTTTTGCACTTTATGTTTTAGGGTGGGGAGAAGTAGGATGCTGTTGACAGGAAGCTGCCTCCCTAAGCTGCAGAACATCCCTCCCTTTCTCTTTACACCAGGCTGGAAGGGCATGCAATGAAAGGCAGCCCAGCACAGTGAGAGCACACCACCACTGTGAGTGAGTTAAAGGAGAGGTACATGCCAAAATATATATTCACCCTTGCTGTCTCTATAATCTCCATCTGTATTTACTAAACATACACATAACGTTTCAAAGAGCCACTGGTTGCTTATTTAAATTTTTTCCACATGTTTTAAGTTTTTGGTTCAAACCCAGCAAAGGCAAGGAAATAGAAGGGTTTCCACCCTCCAGCTACAGTTACAGACCAGCTCTGGATTTAAATAAGCATCTGCAATTTGAGCATTGCAAACAGCCCAAAAATCCTCCCTAGCTATAACTTTTATGCTAGGACTTAAAACAAACATGTGTAGCATCCACCAACACCAAAGCTTTGACTTTAGACTTGAATAAATTACCAAACACCTGAAATGTAAGATCCCAAGACATTCCTGTGCTGTGCTCCTTGACAGAGTATTTCTTCTGGCAGTCTCTCCTTTGCCTGCCTTTTACACTATCATCTCTTCTCTAGGTTTTACCTCATTTCCCCTGCATTTCACCAAGAATATGCCTGCTCTTGAGCCACTCAACCATTGTGAAGCCCAGTTCACTCCCTGCACTGCCAGGTCTTCACCATGGGCATATAACACACAGTTGTATGTAGCAGTACCAGGTACAGCCCCATCACACACCACACTGATCACATCAGAAATATTTAACCCAGAAAGAGACACCTAAGCTCTCTTCATTTAAATAAGTATTTCCAGCATGCATTCCAAGCCATAGACAAAGCCAGTGTCAGAGGTTAAGACCAGAGCTCCACTGCCATGGCCAAAAGTGGACACCTTTCTCTTTGAGGTACTTGGCTACACCATAAAAGTCTTCCCAGACCATGAATTAAGATCTAAATGACTGATTGCATAACTCAGTTTGCAACTTCCATTGTCCTTCCACCCATGACATCTGATAGCCTCTGCCATCAACTCTTCTCCCTAAGAGTGGCAGAGAAGCCAAGTCTGTACTAAAGTGACCCCAGTGACACACTGTGCCCTCCTCCAGCTGGCAAAGGAAGTGAGAGACCATTTCTAGGAGTTCTGATCTATGTTCCTGTCTCTGGAGGAGGAGGAAGCAGACAGGTTCTGTGTCACCACAGGCAAGTTGCTGGAGTAACCTGTCACCTTGCCCAAGCACCGTGCTGCCCTGGTCCAGAGCTAACCTGCCCAGCAGCAGGGGCAATCGGGCAAAGCAGCAGCCCAGGGCCCCAGCACCTCAAGGGATTTAAAGAACCTCCTTCCACAGCACAAAGGAGAAGTCACTCCTTTAGACTACGTGAGTTGGCTGGCTAGAAAACAAGGAAAACATGCAGTAAAAAAACCCTGACTTCTAGAAGCAAACATAAACCCAGACTGCATTCCAGAATAAAGGAACAGACAGAGCAAAACACACGAATTTAGCATTTCACAGAGCCCCAAGCACTTGGGTCACAGCAAAACCCAAACAAACTAAGAGCACACCACTAATCAGAGAGTCTCTGACAAGCTTGTTCCAACAGCAAACACACACCTCCCCAAAAGCAGGTGCTTCACTAGGACCCACTATTTCCAGACAGGGTAAATTGGTTGGTGCTGGAAAAGCAGGAGGAGGATGCTGTTGGGGTTGATGACAGCTTTGCTACCTCTGCAAAGGTTTTGTGCAGCACTCAAACCAGTGACAGTAAAGGACTGCAGGAGGGACCCACAGCAACCCAGCAGCACTTCAAACACAAACTGCACTCAGTAGGCTTTGCTGGCATAATTTACAGAATGAGGGCAAATATTTTGCTGTTGAATGTTGGGAGAATAGGAGACCAAAGGTCTAGCCTTATCCTGGTAAAGGCCAGACTAAAGAAACAATGATTAGAAAACTGCCTCATGCTAAAGAAGGCTAAGTGTGTCATCATCCAATCATCCCATATTCCTACAAATCTTTAAGAGGTTCTTTCTTTTAATTATACAAACAGTAAGAGCACCCATTCCTTTCTTCCAAGAAATATAAATTAAAAGATAGTCAGTGCTTGCAAGTAATCAATGATGCTTCCCTCAATTTGCACTACTTCCCAGCGCCCTAATGTGTACTGTCAGCATTGTTATGGCTGTCCAGGGAAACAGATGTCATTTGTAACTTCAATTACTGCCATTACCCAGTGATGTGAAACACTTCATGAAGTCACAAAGACAGAAGAGGATTAATCTGAAGGAAGTTATAGTGAAAGAAAGATGACATGAGACATGTACAAGCTAAGCCCTTTGGAAATTCATACGCAAGCTGAAAATTTTTATTTGTTCCTGAAAAAATAACAACACACATATATATAATACCAAACAACACATGCTTAATCAAACATTAACAGATCTACTAAAGAAGAAAATAATAATGGAAAATGAAAAGTTGTTGTATAAGCCACGGCAGCCTCAGAGTACATCCATTAGATTACTCCCCTGCCAACATACAACTGGAAGACAGAGGAGAGTAGGATACAGAAATAAACACCTGACTTGGTTAAGTAGAGGTAAGTCTTCTCCTTAAATTTTTTTGTGCAATGCAAGGATTCTCAAAAGCTGTGCTTAGCCTGGAAACACTAAAAGTGTCAGTCCTATTACACATCACTCAGTGTCCACGGAGGGAGAGAGGGACTCCTCTGTCCCTCTCCCTCCATGGACACTGAGTGAGCACACCAGAAAAAGAAAACTGCTAAGAAAACTCTGTTCAGTGCATGGGCATATTTTAGGCACATAGCTAAATATAACATGGCTCTCTTCTGTATGGGCTTTGTTCTGCTCACTACCCAGAATACCTAATAACAAAAGTGGTTTTGCATCCCTCACAGGTGTGGGGAAAGATGAGCTGGGATGGGGGGACAAGGGGGAAGGGGTATGGAAGGTAAAGTATCTTCAGTTTGAATGTGAACACATAAATCTGATCTGTGCACCTTTAATTTTTGCATTTCCTAAATGAACACTTGGATTTTGTATCCATCAGCACACTCATTTCCAATGATATTTCTCCAGATAGCTGTATGCTAGGAAATTTCAGATTTCATCCCCAGTTAAGCAGGACTGGCTTGTGTGACAGATTTAAAAACCAGATTGGTTCTGGAGCATCAACTTATTCTGCAGTCAAGTACTGGACCAACACTCAGGGATACGAAAGACTGAAATCAAACTGAATTTTGTGCACTGAAAGGGAACAATCCATCAGCTCTTACACATTTCAACATGCCTAAAAAACTGACTGCTAATTTTTGCCCTTCCCCTAACTGCTACTTAAAATAAAGCAGCTTTACTTTCTCCAACCCCACCCTTCTTTTCTCCCTGGCACCTAAGGCATGGCTGGCAAAATATCTTGGATTTACAGGTAGAAATCTGGAGAGTGTAACTGCTAAAGAGATAATTACAAGATCCAGTGGGAAAAAAAAAAATAAATAAACCCAGCTATAGTAGATTTGCTTGGGGAAAAGAAAGTGTCTTTGCCACTTTGACTAATACAGCCTTTCAGAGAATGTTCAAATCATAGAACTGAATTATTTCAATTGCAAGAAAATTTCTTGAAAATTAACAATATTCCAGAATATTCATTCTTGAATGAATAATTCAATTATAATCATTAAAACTATTTTTCTGAAAAGTTAGGTGCCCTTTTACTAACACACTTCCAAGCTTAAACACACCATCAGATGCCAGGACAGTCTCAACTTGAGGGCCTTAAATGCCTTTTCCAATCTAAAGGATTATATGATTCAAATTATGGGTGCTGGCCACATGAACATCATGTGAATACTGATGAGAGTGGGTTTTCTTTTCATATATGTTTTGCAGAGCACGTGAATATCTTTTAAAATATTAACTTCCTTAAAAAACAGCAAATTGATACTTTTTAAAGACAGCTTCCACCTTTTAAACTCAAACTGAATCTGCCCTGTGCTTAGGTCTCCTTTCAGTTCCCAGCTTACAGCTCTCCCCATGGGACAGCAGCTTGGTAGGAACAGCTCACCACCCTGTGAGCATTTCCCTCCAATTTATAATTCTCAAAAACCAAACCACACCAAACACACTCACTCAGACACCTGGTCTAGGCAATATGTGCACTAAAATTTGGCCTCTCTGGTACTTCCTAGTGGTGCAGTTTTCATTGCTCAAGATCAGAGGAGGTGCACTTTCACTGTCTGAGCAGACTTCTTTGTAATGCCTTCAGTTAATGCCCTTTAATGCCAGTAAGCACCTCCAGAGTTCTTTGAAGGCAGCTCTGCAATTTCTCAAGTTGAAACACGTCTGACTGTAAAGCATATCCTATACTGCGAGCTTAGTTGAGTCTTGATTTAATTTCACTTCATTTGTGTTTCTCAGTAAATATGTGCAGGAACTATGAACACACCAGGTACTTCATCTTCCTCATCTTAACCACTTGCAATTCAAAGAATGTTAAAAACATTCACAACACACCATCTTTTCATCTAGGAAGTTTTATCATGCTTAGATAGCTTTCAAACTAGCAGCTCACACAAGCTCTTCACTATGAACTCAAGGTTTTTCTCAAGAAAGTAGTGATTTTTTTTAAAGTACATATCTGATTTTAGGACTGTGTATAACCAGCCTATAGCTGTAAGAGAAAAAGTAAGCCTGCTTCAAAAATCCCCTGGTGAGGCAAGTCATAGATTACTTTTTCCCTGTACACAAGAAATCATTATCAAATCAACCTCAAGATAGACAGTGTAATTAAGAGATTTTGGTTTATAAACTAAGAAACTGGAGGAGACTTAGTCAATTAAAATCTCTCTTCACTTCTGTAATTTAGATGTAACTGTACCACAGTGAGCAACAGTCTTCAGCCTAGTGGCTCCAAGGAGACCCGTGTTTAGGGCATTTCCAGTCTATTCACAAAGAAGCCACTTCATAACTCTGATCAACTTGGACTTTTCAGATTGTCTAGCTTAGGTTATGGACATTTGGAGCCAGACAATTACATTAATTAAATTAATTAAAGTAAGAAGTTTTTCTTGCCCAACGAGCCAGTGAAACAAAGCTGCACTCCAGCAACTCTAACCCCTATTTCACATTTTAAGTACCTGAAAATGTTTCATCCCTGGGACTCCACAGCAAGCTAAAATCAGAATTTTCTGAAGTGAACACCTTTTTTATTCTGACTCCATTCATCAGAAAGAGTCAGGTAGAAAGCCTGAGGAAGGTAAATTCTCCACATTCTTCCTCTTAAAACCTTTGTTTAACATGGAGATACAATCAGGTTGACTAACCCACTAATCCCAGAGCCCACAGTTTTCTAGAATGAGTCAAGCTAGGATTAAATATTATAAGATAGTATTTCATTCTACAATTAAACTACAGCAACATCCTAGTGAAAGAGGGAGGTTTTATCATCCCCAGTCCTGACATTCCACTGTAATTCCCTGCTGCCTTCAGGATGATCCAGAGATCAGAAAGTTCAAATTGCCACATAAAAATTATAAAAATCCCTCATCCAAATAAATACTAGCCATGCAAACCACAATAAAGGCACCTCAATAAAGTTCACATAATATACCCAAGAGACACCTTTTGACCCAACTTCAATATATTCAATTACTTTATTAATACACAATTTGCTCAAATATGTAAAGGCCAAACAGGGACTGAACCCAAAGAATGAAAGCTTCCAGAAGTTCTGATCATACCACTTATTCTGCTGGAAAACAAAAACCTTGAAATGACTCTTTCAGACCCAGTAACACATTTTATTTACACTGCCAGATCATTGTAGACATTGATAGCAATGCACTAGTTCCTGTCCTGTAGGGCTTTTTTCTATTACCAGTAAATTCCATGGAATTTTTGAACACCAGCTTGGACAATATCCAACACATTAACACTCAGATTCATTAGCAAAGTCTGGAGTGCTTTATTTTTCAAAGATTTGTTGACTGATCATTAAAAGCTAATTATTTAGGGAAAAGCTACAAAATAGCACTTCTATCTAATAAGAACTATTGCTTCAAGATAAGCACAGCTCTAACAGCTTATTTGCCCAAATTACATATTTATTCAACTCCAACCTTTTGGCCTTAGATTAGACTGTCTAGACTAATTTTGCAGACTACAGACAATTACTATTATCTTTAAGTTTGGAAAGTGTCATAACCAGAAATGTCAGGAATGCTGAAATTACAGCTGTGTAAGTGTTATTTAGCCATCTATTTTCATTAGCAAGGCTAATAATTACTAACCTTCCCCCCAGATCCTCACCCAGCTCAGTAGAACACATAGCAGTTATCCTGGAGTATGACAATTTTAAATGATAATGAAATAATTGGTTGCCTCCCCATGAAATAATGGACTCCTTCAAAGTGTGTTACTCATTCAGGAGTGCAAGCATCAGAGGCTGCATGGTGCATATATTATAATGGTAAGATGTGCTGCAAAATTAATTAAAACAAAAACACACTGGGTAACTTTCCTTTAGAAAAGGGTGCCTGAACAGTTTGCAGGTGGCAAGCCATTGACAAGAAATTAATGCTAAAAACTCCAACAGCAAAACCATACTAAACACACATCAATTTCTAAAGTTTTCCACACATCACGGTGGCAGGGTATGACAGCCAGGCTGATTACCCCAAGGCCCAGTGGTCCCATGCTGCAGATCCAGCAGCTCAGTAGCCAGGGGTTTTTTTGCATACCCATATCAGTCAATCACACTGCATTTTAAGATGAAAACGTGCTTTCCCCCACCTGAAAGCATTTCTCAGAAGTTTGTGACTAAGCAGCAAAACCTCAGAAGAAGGAGAACTTGCACTGGTCAATAGGTGTTTTTTTTCCATGTGATCTGTGCTTGCAGATTTGGCTGCTCTGAGCCAGGCCAGCACACAGGCTCTCACGGGGACCAGGAGGCAGAACAAAGCACTTCACACCACTCACTCCCAAACCAGCAAAAAGCTCCACAACCTTCATGGTCCCTCTACCAAGTGAAGTTTTTCAAGAGATTCAAATTTCACCGTCTGATTTTTAACCCAGACACATCAAGGAGAAGCGCTTACAACCTCAGTTTGGGATTTAGAGCCAAACAACAAAAATCTTAAGGTTATTTTTATTGTGGCTCTAACCTAAGGTGTCAGGTTAATGCACCTGATTGTGAGAGTGGAAAGGAAGGAAGGGGATCTCTTCCAAGGTGGGGCAGGCTGCGTAAGCCTTTTCTCACTAGGGACAGAGTGTTCAGACCTTCCTGGCACTAAAGCCTTTGTTTTGTCCCACTGCTTGGGCAAGGTGTTCAACAGGTCTCATTCTGACTGATGGGAAGGAAAAGAACCCAGATTTAGCCATTGTAAACTGAACTCAGCAAAGCAATGTGGTAAGCCACTCCACCTTTGGAGCAAGAAGCAGAAATCCTACCCCATGAGAGCAGGGAGATCCCAGCACAGATATTTCGGTGACAAAGGCTGACCTGAGATCAGGATGAGGTGTGATGCCTGGCAGAAAGCACAAGCATGTTAAACAGAGGCTGGTCTCACAGATGAGGACACTACTGCTTCAGAAATAATAGTTCAAATTAATATCACTATCCTCAAAATTCCAGGTTTCTGGAAGAACAAAAGCTTAGAAATCAAATACAGGGTGGGCAAGAGCCATCAGTGCAGACTGGTGTAACTGAAACAAAGTTTCAGCTGCACAAGCCACTTTGGAAAACAGCAATGCAGAGTATTTTCCATCACAGATACCAGGGGAGTACAACGCTTTCCTTTCCAGCCTAATCAGTGCTCACAGAGAAGTTTAATCTTAATGTCCTTGAAGAATGTCTTCATAGTCTCTCTCAGCACCAGCAGCAGCAGATTTCAAGATCAAAGGTTATACTCCTTCCCATCTGACAACAGCGTAATTCAGACTGGTTTTCTCATCAAGTGGCTGGGGCACAGTACTGCACATGAGCATTGTTTACAACAGGCTGTGTAGCACTTCATTTCTGACTCTTCAGAAGCAAAGCCATGTCTACTGGAACTGCTACATTACAGGCAGACAGCTGGAGTTCTTAGAAGAAACACAAGAGGTAAAAGAGAGTGTTTTATCCTAAATATAAATAAAACCAACAAGGAAACCCAAACCAGCAGGCTCATGGTTGGGAAGACAGAATTTAGGCCTCCATTCCATGTTTAGCATCAGCATCCCACAAGTCAGCCCAAACATGCTGTCCTGCAGCATCTCCAGACCCTGCACCTCGGTGGCACAAGGTTACTCAGTGAGATCACCTTTAAATCAGCACATTTGCACAGTGACACACAAAGCTTATGTACAGCCCTAACACTGTCTGTGCCCCTCCTTCAGAATCCACACTCGCTTATACTCAGCTGAAGAGTATCAAACAGGGCAGCACCTATTTTTCCTGAGTTATTATTTTACAGTGTGCATGAAGTCCCATCAACATCAGAACCACAGAAAAGCAAGGGGGAGATCAGAGGACGCTTTCCTGGCAGAAGATGCATGGATGGCCACCCTTCTGTTCCACCAAGCAAGCTGCACACACAGGCCCACCCCAGCAGCACGGCAGACACAAAGCCAAACCACTCACAACTGGAATATTCACTGGGGAGCTTGACAGAGGGAAGTGCTCGAGTAGTATTATCCTCCCAATTAGTCAAGACTTTAAAAGCACAATGTGACCAATATTGTCCCAACTCACATACAGGGAAATGTGCACACAGTCAAATTCCCCTAACCAGAAACTACAGAGTGGTTTTACCATTGCTGATCCTGTACAATTTCATAGCACAGAACTGGTTTTAAGCACTGTCTTGCTAAATTGGCTTGTTAGTGGATCTACAGGGAAAAGGAAGAGATCCTAAAGCCTCAGTAAGCACAATTAAAATGCTCTTAAGCAGTGCCAGAATTGTCAGCCTCAGCAACTTCAGGTGTCAAAGAACTGTCAAATGGATACACATTTATGTCCTTAAATTTTATTTAAAATGCTTTTGCCCTTAGTAGTCAGTCTACGAATTTCAGCAAGCAACGATTTCCATCTAAAAAAAACTTATTTACCAGCAAAACATGTGTTTGTACTAAAACCAACCACAGTGTTTCTTCCCCTTCGCCTGCGCACCTGCGGGTGTAGTACCACACTTAGTCAGCATCAACCCACTCACAGGGCAGGGAAACACATAGAAATCTCAGAGGGAGTTTATTTTTCACTTTAAACTATCACAGACACTGCATGGAATAGAATAAGATGGAGATAACTAACATTAATTAATATATGTGGCATTGATGCTAATGTTAAGAATGTTCAAGGAACGACTGGATAAGGCACTTTGTGCCATGGTCTAGGTAATATGGTGGTGATGAGTCAAAGACTGGACCTGATTACCTCAGAGGTCTTTTCCAGCCTGATTCTGTGATTGTTAAGAGAATATTTCACATGACTTTTTGAGCTGGAGGATCCACCCAGTTGGATGTTAATCCCGGCATTTGCACTTTTAGAGCATGCATACCTTAAAAGCAAGGATTGTTCTACCCCAGTGAGAATATAATTAACCCTAAACCACATGCTTTTACAACTAAAGCAAAAAAGCCAAACATCTGCTGTAAGGGACCATTCTCATTCCACTAAAACCCAGAGACACAGCACACTCAAGGTGCATGTTGGGAGACCTGCTCTGATGTTAAGATCTACTTCACGCCACAAACTAGTTTTACTTGCAAACACCGACTTTCACGTGTCAAAAAGCCACATCTATGATGAACCACATCAAGAAACTGCAAGCAAACATTCAGCTGAGGTGCTACACACTCAAACACCACACACAGTCAACTAATGTTTTTACACTCTGGCCATTTATGGTAGCAGTAAAAAAGGCAAATGAAAGATTGGAGCAATTTCACACCGAGCACCATCACTCCCCATGCTGGAGCTGATTCTAAGTAACAGATAAAAAACCATGATTTGTATCAAACACCACCTCTACAGGCAATCCAGCCTTATTTCAGAAATTCACAGCTTGAGCTACAAGCATTTTCTAGTCACATAGACCTTAGGATCACTGAAAATCTGTTTAGTATTTTCTTCTCCAACATCCTACTTAGCAGTACATTAGAGCGGGTTCCAAAATAGTTCTCTACCCATTTGTGAGTGAAGTTCCTCCAAGGGGAAGAGGAGTTTAAAGATCAAATTAAGAGCAAACACTTCCCGTTCAGAAGCACATGAACTGCTGAAGGGAAACAGTTCCCAATTTCCTTCCAGAGCTGGATGCTCAGGCTGAACCTTTCTCATGAAACAATAGCATTGTAATTCCTTGTTGGAAGCACAAGTGCTCCAGACACCGACCCAGCCACACCTGGACCCTCAGACAGTCATTCCCCACTCTTGGTTCTGTCATCTAAAGCTTGTAAACACAGCTCCCTTAAGTAATTGGGCAAGCAGATTAGGGCTTTAACATCAAAATGCTCTCCCTACAGTACAGCAGCAAACTCTGTAAAAACTATTAAAAGCATCTACAGAACATGATACCATCAAGAGCATGCAAACCTCCACTGGATATAGAAACTTTCTGCATCCTTTCCTTGCACTTCACCTCATATTAAAAACTCTGGGACACCATCTATGCTGCAAGTACACAAATCCTGACAAGATGGTATCTCTAAAATGGAATCCCAAGGTTTAGCAGACCAACCATCAACAGAAAGCAAAGACCTTTGGCTGAGAGATCTTGCTCTGTACACAAGTTTTGCTTTTTTTGCTCCCTCCCAACTAGAAGAGGACAGAAGCACCATCAGATTACACACAATACAGCTCAGCTCCATTCAGGTAAACAAACCATTTTTCTCATCCTTCTGCAAAACTGTAACTTTATGTGCTTATCTAAACAGATTTGAGCCCAGTTTTCTATCACCATTTCCTAAGAGCTAAATCTCTGGAGTCACCTGGGTAGGTCCGCACAAACCTTCAAAAATAACTCTTCAAACAAACTGCACTTGAATAGAATAAATTCTTCTCTCCCTCTCCTGCTACTCCAGTTCTGAATAAAATAATCTAGTATTTTAGGAGGCTTTCAAGATTTAAGGGAAAATAAGGAAGGTACACCGCTAAAAATGCAAAGAATTTATTTTTCTCCTACAGCATATTCACACTGACCAGGTTATCAACACCACCTCATGAAGACTGGCAGACTTTGGGATTTTTAGAATGTTGAAGGTGTGAACTTAAAAACTAAGGGTTCAAATTTAGATACTTCAGTTCAGTAACAGCATATAGTCAAGATCTGCTCCGGGGGTTTCCAGCAAGGTGATTTCCCTTCTGCCCCGTGTGCACTCATTCTTACAAAGAATTTACATAAATGCTCAAATAAACTTGTTTTCTAAACTTACAGGCCAGCCTGCACGGGGCAGCCAGACCACATAATTTTTACTTCATTTGCATTAGAAGATACAGGCTGACTTCTCTACACATTATTATTTTACAGACATTAGTTGTAGGAGAATATTATTTTATTATGTATTATTTTTAAAGACATTAGTTATTAGGAGAAAAGTATTATAATCTGGAAAACAGATGTGCACATCAGATGAACATAGCTCATAAAAAGAATTAGTAAACACATTGTCTAAGCCACCTACAAGGATGATCAAAGGGAAGGAGGACAAGGGCTGATGAAAAATAATTTAATCATGCTAGTTGTATTTCTCCACTTCAGACAAGCTGGTTCCACTAGCAGCTGCTATCTCTCCCTCTGATTTTATGTTACTAACTTGTAACAAATCTTCAGTGAAGCAAGCTCCCTTCTTCAGGACAGACACTGTGAACAGCCACTGGCAAAAAGTAACTCTAATTTGTTTATTACCAAAATATTTTGCCTTTGAAAACCATGTTAGACCAGTATTCTTGAGGCATATAGCAAGCTCAGAAAAGAGGATACTTTTATGGATTCCACAAACAGCACAGAAAGGATTAGATTTGTCCACAGTCTAGGACCAACTTCCAAGGAAGATCCTTTTTGTTTATCATCTCAACATGCCAAATGATACTCACATGCCATAATCGGCCACACAATGTTAGTTTACAGTCTTTCAACTTGACAGGACCTATAAGACTTTCCAGGAGGGGAGCCAGTACTCCTGAAATGTAACTCTGCTGCTCTCACTTGCTGTTTAGTCCTTTCCAAAGCAATCCCTCCATTCCTCACTTTATTTCTGGAGCCAATAGTCCTGCAGAGGCTGATTCCAGAGTGCAGAAGGGACAGCACAAAAAGGCCTTGCTACCCCATGCAAAGAAAGAAGGCAACCCAAGAGCTTCTGTAGCATGAAATGCAGCAACTATAAAATCCACAAACAAAATTCAAGTTGTTCCCTCTGCAAGCAAGTTCACACTGACAGGAAATGAGTAGCTAACAAGAAGTAAATTACCCAAGCCCAGTTCAGAACATGTACAGAAGTAAGGGACTATAGCAAACCAACCAGACTCACTACATGTGTACTTTTACTAACTCTAACCTCCGCTAACCTGCTACAAACGCGTTTACAGCACGTGCAAAAGTGGCTTTACCATACATCTAGGAGGGAGGACAGCTTAAAACATCCTGCCCTGAAGGCAAGAACACACTCCATCACCTAAAGCCACTTGTTTTCATTAGGAAATTGATCTACAGAGCAACATCTGAATGCAAATTGAAACGTGCAACATTCTCTCCTGGTCTGACAGGCACACATAATGAAGTATCGTGTCAAATAAGTAGAGAGCATCATAATTCGATTGCTTTCTTGAGCAAAGAACACTTGCAAATGTTTCATTTAAAGGTATAAAGAGGCAGCAGTACAGCAAATGCCGCCTAAAACTGTGTGAGCAGTATGCAAAGACCTTCAATTTGTTTACTTACAGAAAGCAGCTTTAGAATGCACTGGGTTTGATCAGAGGGGGTTTTTTCTTGGCTTTTTTTTTTTTTTTTTAAACCCTACTGCTATTTCCGCTCCCATATTCTACCAAGTAGAGATCTTGTGGTTAAGGCATTCAGTGAAGAGAAAACAGAGCGTGGAATGCACAGGCAGACAGCCTTCTGCACCAGAAACCACAGGAAAGCACATTAGTTTCTCTCAATTTTTATAGATTAGAAACAGGTTTTTCAACTTCATCACACTCAGAATAATGGACTACTCAGATTTCCATTAATCATAGGTGAAGCCTCTGGACAGGCAGTCCAGAAACCCTTCAGGAGACCTTATCTACTTGGTGCTTAACTTGGATGTAGCAGTGTGTGAATGTCCCTCTGATCACAGCATTAGCAACACACAGCTCTGCCAGCCTTTAACAGGCTGCAAAGCTGATGTTATTTACAAAGACACGCTGGATGCTACCAATTAAAGGCAAGTAGTTTCTCTTTTGAGCTTTCTTCCAGCATTAGAAAGTATTTTAATTTAAGTCATAAGTCTTAGAAGACTCATTTCCTGTGCATGTGTTAAACTCAACCTTTCATAATGACCAAAACTCAAAGCTGCCTGGAGGGACCGTATGTGTTACAGACATGTGGGACAGAATCAAAGCCCACTAATGCATTGTTGTTTTTCCTATATACATACATATATAAATACTTGGCTTGTTTTTTTTTTGTTTGTTTTTTTTTTGTTTTTGTTTTTTTTTTTTTTTTTTTGTTTTGTTTTTTTGGGGTTTTTTTTAACCAGGAAAGCAGAGTTACAACAAAGACCTCTTCAAGTAGGTTTTGGCACTGACAGCCTACATGCTTCAGGTTTAGGAAATGACCGTCAGATCCTGAAGACATAAAAACAAATCTGGGGAAATCTTCCTGGGAATGGCAGTGGCAGCCGTTCCTCTGCAGCAGCTCACACTTCAAAGCATGGCCTGGAAGCTGACAAAAGTCAGTGCTCCAACTTGGAGATGTTCAGTCAGCAGGAACAGAGCATGGGGTTTTGTCCAGGAGAATCAAGCAGCACGAGTCCTTTTCCCTGTATCCATCATGCGTTTTCTGGATTGAGGAGAGACTATCCATTCAAGGAAGAAGTTAAAGAGATGATAAATAACCAGGTGAATAGTGCTGGGCAGCCACAGCAGCAGCTCATAACTCCTAGCACAGGGGAAAGGCTGAGATACTTTTAAATTTCTCATGCTACTCAACTGGCATGGGATTAACTCAAGTACAAAACAGCTACCTAAAGTACACGAGCTGCAGGGAGTTTTTAAAGTTTGAACATAAGCTGTTAGAAAACCCAGCCTCAATTATCTAGTCTGAAGCAAGTGGCTGCAGTTTAAATTATTCATCTTCTGAAATCACCCTGAACAAAATCTTCCAGATCACCACCTTCCCTCATGCAGGCAGGCATCCAGTATCTTTTTCAGGAGATCAGCTCAAGAGATGCAGGGCTTTTGTTTATTGTCTTCAGAGTATTTGTAAACTGAAGAAATGCACAGAAGACAGAATTTCAAGGTGCAATTTTAGCTCTTAAACAACAACAACAAAAAACCCCCAACAAACAAACAAAAACCTCAAGTCTTGAGCAAAATTCCCAATTCAAATGGATTTTAAAACCCCAGGTCACAATTTCAGCAGACACCCAGATCAGGACAGACTCGATTATTTTCAAAATCTGCTCTAAGTGAACAATTTTATTATCAATTTCCTTTTTTGGGAGAAAACCTCTGGCATGTCAGCTGAAATATTCAAGCCCTCCCACAAAACAAGTCAAAGCAGCTAAGGAGGAGGGGAAGCCACTATTAAAAATGTGTGGAATGTAACCTACTGGGCAGAAGGCAGATAATGGGACAAGGAAGTCGACTACTTCAGATCCGAGGCTCTTTTCCCACCAGCAGAGGCACTGGGCAGTTTCAAATTTACAAATGCTAATGAATTTTGTCAACTTTTGTAGGATATACATGACTAAAAATAGTTTGACAAAAATAATTTGTCAAATCTGCCATTTACTGGATAGACACTAATGGGTGCAAAAACTTCTAGACAGCTAAAGAAAAACATTTCTTTAGCTACTTCAAAAGCTGATCTTTCAAGTGTCTTTTTTAAATTCAAAGAAGTTGAGATGTCTGCAGCAATAGATTTGGGTGCACTTGCTCCAGCAAGATAGAAACAAAGCAGAAACTCCACATGAGACAAAACATTTTCTATAGTTAGTAGATTTAGGTCACAGATACAGGAATTCAGAAATGCCTCAGGTTTTAAACATCCTTGATGAAAGTGAAGCACTCTGTTTAAACCACCTCCTTGCACTAAGCAATGTTCTCAGGACAGATCAAAGAGCAAACCCACTGCCAGGTGCTCTCAGAGATGTGCAGGCTCCCTCAGCAGCTGCATCAGCCAGGAGACCACGCCTCAAAAAGTCAAGAGCTGCCCTGACACTACAAGCTGAACCTGAAGGAAACCAAACCTCCTGCTCCATTAGCTGCCCTGACACAGCCTGACCTCTGAGAGGCTTCAGCTGGACACCCTCTTTTCTGAAAGCAAGACTTGCTCATCAGGATTACACACAGGGGGCATTTCACAACCCTTCCTTGCAGCCTCTGCAAGAGGAACAGCCAGCCACCCCAAGTGGTCAGCCTGCACCCCAGAACGGCTCAGCTTCCCCCCATTGCACAAGGCAGAGCCACATCATCTCCTGTGGTTCATCTGCTGCACAAGCAGCTGCCTGTCCCACCCACCCTGTACTATTGCTCTGCTGGTCCCCATGAGCATAAAGAATTCTCCCAATTCTACCTGGATGTTTGTGAGCCTTTCTGCAGCATCACCCCAGGGCTGACACGGTATGACAGAGCAAGTTACAAACCACGTAATTGCCAGAAGCAGGAGCATCTTAAATTACATTACAGCAGAAGGTCTGGTTTTCATGTAAAATTTAATGTTAAAATCATGCCCAAGAAGTTACAGTGAGCAGCCTGATTCCCTTCTGATAATTTCTTGATGATTCTGGAATACCCCCAGAGAATTAAACCTCCTGTATTCCAGGCATGGCATGCAGCTTAGATGTGCAGTTACTGCAGCAATCAAACCAGACAAGAGCTTTTAGGTTTAGCACTCCTTCAGTTGGTAGTATCACTTGTACAACATAAAACAGTATTGTCCCAACAGCTGGAGAAGCAGTTAAAATGACTCAAAAGAGCTGGAAGCACAAGACTCCAAACCAAAGCTAAGTAGACACCAGCACTGTGGCTTGATGACAACCTGCTAAGAGCCAGCAATAAAAACAGCAAGGCAGGACATTCAGAGTGGTTGGTCCACTGGATGCCACAGACAGAACAATTTATTTCCAGAAACAAAAAAATCCCCACCACAAACATCCCTCTTATGGCCCCTACAGAGACAGAAAGAAGATTATCTCCACAGTTTAAAAGTTCTCCTTTAAATACTCTCAGATGGTAAGACAAGGCACAGTTGGTTAACTTTGCTGATGTGCTAAGAAGGATCTTGGCCTCACAGGTTCACTTTCAAATTAGAGGGTCTGGAAAATGTTTATCATGGCATACACCCATCAGAAAAAAAGCTTCAGAATTTGCTGCAGCACTGCAGGAGTGCTGCTGAGCACAGGAGGATATCACCTCCATCCATGATGCTTTGAGAATTCCCATCAGGAGGCAAACCTGCTTCACAAGGAGGGGGAACAACATCAGTTTAGGGAAAATCAAAGTATGGGAAATCAAAGTGATACAGCACATTTGGGTGCACCTTGGAAATCTCTCAGGACATGGCCAAGATTCAGGTAACAGAGTCTGGGGTCTGAGAAGAGGCAGGAGAAAGGATGCAAAGGCAAAGATGCTCTGTTTCTGGAGGACTTCAAACACAAGCTGCTGGGAAAAAAATCCTAAGCAGCAGCTGAAATTGCAAAGCAAAGTTAAAATATACTCGTTATTGCATTCTCAGTAATACTGGGTCATGCAAAGCCAGAATGCATTTAAATAAATCCCCATTACTTTACTGGCTTTTGCTAATGAAGGCTTGTTAGTGTGAGCTACTAGAGGCAAGCACTGTATGCTTCTTTAGTAGAGCTGGTAGCACTTGTACAAGTATATTATAGACAGGTTCCTTTTTACATGGTCATAAAGCACCTTCTTAAAAGGAGGCAGAAACACAGAAATATTATGGACACACAGTTAAGTAACTCCCTACCTCAAACAGTGCATATTACTGTAATCCCACTTATTTTCCCTGCATAGAACAAGTCTAATAACAGAAGAAATTTAGTAGATCATTTTTCTACCCAAAGATGCCAGATTTTTCACACAGATTTATCACTGGCATCCTACCATTTCATGGTCTACTTACCACATACAAAGCAAAACACTCAGATTTGCTTGCAGGTTTATAGATATATGTCTGCTTAAATGACGAATACTGAAGATGCTCTGCAATATGAGCTAAGCCTGTTAGTTTTGTCAGGAAAACTCAAAATGCTAACAAGAATGATTTAAAAATTTCTTTTCCTAGCAAATATAACCGGTGACTCAACAGTGTATCACTACAGTTACAGAATACCCTGAACAGGACAGAAAGAATAATTTGCTGGTAAGTTGTGTGGAAGCTCAAGTTTATTTTCTGGCTTAGAAGACTTGAGGAAAGTGACACATTTGATAGCAATTAATGTGTGTACCCACAGCTGATCTGCTGAGAAATAACACTCCTCATAGGTCCCCTGAATAAAGATCTTTGTGGAGCACTTTGCTTGTGAGTGTTACAATAATTTTTTTCTTCAACTGCACCATTTTTACGTGTCAGTGCTAACATCTAGTTAATTATTAAAGCACGCTGGTCCCACAGCCAGCACTTTATGCTATCTTTAATAGTGCCCTTCTGCATACATTCCAATCTCCTGAACTCATTCCTATCTGGATTCACCAAAAACTACACTTCACTTTCTGCTCACAACTGAGAACCTGGTGCAGGCCTGCTTAAAAAGAGCTCCACTGGCAGATGAAGTTGTTTGCAGAGCTGCACAGTGAACCAGACAGGGTAACTGATCCTGGGTAAAAACATTCCCTGGTTATTTTTAACTCCGATGGCTTGCGGAGTTTCGGTGCACTGGAGGGAGTAAATAGCTGTAATGGCAAACTGCTGTGGCAGCAAGGGGACCTTCTCAACATTTCTCCTTACTTGTAGTAGTGCTAGCTTATCAAATTAAACTTTCAGTTACAGCAAAGCCCTGTTTCCTCAGGCTTGAAGAACAAAAACATTTCCCCAGCCTTGTGCCTCCCCACTGTCAGTCCCTTCTAAAAGCAAACAATCAACTTGCCCTTGCTCTCAAGGCCCTCCAGATCCCCACCTGCACCAGCACAGCCCTCGTGGTCACATATGCAGCCCTCACTTGCACTCCTGGGGAGCTCCACACAAGCCTGTTCCAGAGGCACCTTCTCCTCTTTAGTCCTTTGTGAGATTTAGCACGAGCACATTTGTGTGTCACAAAGAGTCACCATAAACTCCATCATCCATCAGGATCTCCCCCTGTAAGCAGAGTTTATGGCATTTCCCCATGCAACTAGAGACGTGCACAGTCCTCCCCAGCAGCCCTCCCTCAGTCAGGTTTGAGGCTCTGCACAAGCCCAAGTTCTCCAGCCTTTCCCAATCCAGCAGCAGATCAGAATCCCTGACCTCACTGCAACAGCCCTTGCACACAATGCTTGATTAGTCTCAAGATCAAGCACTTCAAACGTGAATATGTGACCTTCTTTAGCTTAACCAAGAACAGTCCAGGCACAGCAGCCCAGCCAACCCTCTTAAAAACAACCCAGTGAAAGCAAGCAGTCTACAAAAAAAGTAATTTCAACCTCAAAGCTCCATCCAGAAGCATCACTGTGTATCATGAACTTCACACACTGGGATGTGACCAGCTTAAGTATATGCATGGTGAAAAAAAAAAATAAGAAAAAACAAAGCAAGCATATTAAGCAAACATCCCTTGTCTGCCATCTACTTTAAGTTATAAAGACAGGAAAGAAATATTTTCTTTTGTGTTACCTGCTCTCATTACGTCCCTATCTCAAACCCAAGCTGCAACCACACTTGAGCCATAAGACAGAGCATACAAAATAGCAAAGAAAAGATTAAAAAGAGACAAGAAAAAAAGGTGTTCACAGTCAGAGCATGTCTTCATAAAGAAGGACACAGTTCAAGGTGAACAGAAAGAGTCTCACTCACTGTCCAGACAGAAATAATTCACCTGGGATCAAACTAGAAATCTGTAGTAGCAGGCCTCCACTGCTCTCTCTCAGAATTTCAAAACAGATCTCCAGCAACTTTGTACGGCTTTGCACTTTGAGGCCAACATCCCCTAAGTGCATTATTTGCAATTAAACTTTTCAAACTGGTTCCCTCCTACTCCTCACAGTAAGAGTTTGTCTTGGTTGTTCAAAGCTGCACCCAGAAATCTTTGGACATGTCCTATGCAGAGTAACAGGTTTAAAAAAAATTAAAAGTACCAATTACAGGCATGATTTCTGTTTTAATGTTGGTTTTACATACTTCTTGAACTAGAACAAGAAGTGGTGCATTTCCCTGGTTCCATTTTCCTTTAAAAGTGCCTTTTGACCATAATTGAAGACAAGACTACCAAACTGGTGCAGTTCAGCCACCTGAACTGTTGGAACAAAGGGAGAAGTTCTCTGCTTGTGTCACACCAGTCTAGACCTGCAGACTGACTAATTTGGGAAGGAGCAAACCCAACTTCCCACCAGCCAGCCAGAAGTCTGCTACATTCCACTTCATGAAGCTGGTATTTATCTTTGGACACTTCAAGGAGTTCAGTCACAACGTTTGCAGCACCGGGAATGCTTTTGGTAAGTGCGAACAGGTTGCACAAGGTATACAAACATCAGCCATTTAGGCCCTTCCAAACTCTTGGAATATAAGGGCCCTACTTATAAGAGCCACCCTCCAGCACCACTACTGAGCACTGGAATTCAGAGCTCCAGCCAAAACCAGAGGCAGGAGCCTCTCCCTCTAGTACGGGAAGGAGGCTCAGGGCGAGAGGCCAGCGGCTGCCTATTCATCCCTGGGAGTGCAAAGGGCATGCCAGGCAGAGAGAGACCTGGGAAACTGTGCCAGGACTCCTTGTGCAAGGGGCAGTAGAAGACGAGCTGATAACCAAAAGGTACGTCAATATTTACTCGCTGTACAAGAAACCGCTGCTAGGAGCTAGCACACAGAAAGGTGCTCTCGACTGCCACGTGGGTTAGGTTATCCCAAAGGAATGCCACTTGGGAAAAAAATCTGTAAATCACTCAAAACCAGAATGGTGAGTATCTCAAAACTTAAGCACTGCTCCGAATTTATGGCAGCTTTTGAACCCAGCTCAGCTCTACCCTGAGTGTGCACTAGTACGAGGCATGAGCGCTGGATAACAGGAATTGTTATGCCACTGCTGGCTACACTGCAACACTCACATGCAGCCTGAGGCTTCCTGCTTGCCTGCAAAGCAAGCCTAAGTCACCTACTGCATTCCCAGGCTGTAGATCTGTAAGCAGAGCGAGCCCAGACTTTGGTTTGGTAGCAGTGCTGCAGGAAGCAAGGAGCCGAGCGGTTCGAGTTTCACAAGAGGGGCGACGAGCAGCCCTTATTATTCCAGGTGACTGCATCACAAGTCCTTTGTTTTGATTAGGATTTTTATTTCCCACCTTTAACCTCAACAGATGTCGACAATCAGTTGCTCCTGAACTGTATTTTGTCACCTTGAGTTAGTGCAAGGAGGCCCCAGGCTTTATCTCAGTGTGAGCATACCAGTCCCAGCGTAGCCCTGCGTGAATCTGCAGCCTGGAATCCGTGGCATCCCATTCCCTTAATTTGCCTGCACACTTACTCCAAGAGCATTTTCTGACGGTCACCGAGGGTTAGTCAGAATACCCAGAAACTGTGGAGGGATTTGCACATCCCAAGTGCAGCCCAGGGAAATGGGGCACCAAGACATCAGGGTCTGTCAAACACCCAGCACGCTGGCTCCAACACCAGCTGCAGCTGCACGTTCAGTTGTTGCTTTTCAATCTACTTTACTACTCTATTTTGGAGCTTGGAATTCATATGTAGAGCATAAAATTCAGAACAAGCTGTTTTGTTGCCCAATAGCTATTTCAGAGATAAAAGACACTTTGAGATAACCCACCTTTGGGTTTATTGCTAGTTAATGGGAACAGTCCTGTGAAAGTAGCAGCTTGGAAAAGGAAAGAAAAAAGGGGGAAAAAAGCCTGAGCAACTGCTCACCCATCTATCTGCAAGTCATATGTCTGCTTTCAGAAAAAGTGTCTGGTATTAAAATTCAAGAGTCAAAAATCTACATCCAACTAACTTTACTTACTAGTCAGTGGAACAGTAAGCTCAGCTCCAACCAGAATTTGTAACAGGCACTTTAAGGGCAGAAGGAAAAGTATTTTCTTTTACAAACTTGGCAGCAAGATTTGAGCTTGTAAATACAGCATGAAATCAGTAAACAAATAAAAAAAGTCCCAAACAGTGGAGCCCTACACAGATTTTGTATCATGTTAAGTATTTTAGCAGTTTCAAACATGCTCATGCCTCAGCACAGGTATCATTAAGCTGACTGACAAACTAAGCTCAACTCAGCCACACGGAACTAAATCCATTCAATATCATCTCAAGGATCTAGTGACATTTATTAACTGATACACTCATACAAATCACCAAAGCCTACTCAGTATGCAAAACTATACATGTCATTGTCACAAAACAAAAGCCATCGTTGTACAAAGAGGAAAAAACACCAGGACAAAAATTTGTCAATTCTGATAAAAAATAGACAGTATTTTGCACAGCAGACTTGAGAAAATAAAATATTAGCGGCTTTCTTGCTGCATACTGCTAAAACTAGAAATATTTGTTCAGTTTCACAAAAAAAAAAAGGAAAAAAAAGCATGAAGTAAATGGCAACTGCAAGATAAAAAAAAAATCAGAGGCTGATTAGGTAGTTGCTAGGCTGTATTCCCTTTGAGCAAGGAAACCTGAATATTACAAAGAGCTGAGTTACAAGGGAATGTGGGGTATTTTGTGACAGACCTCTGCATGACAGCTGGAGAAAAGCTATTGTGGCAACAGCTGTGTGCTCTGCACAGCTCATACTCCCAAATACCTCAGCCTGCTAAGAGGCCAGTTAACTGGCTGCAATGCATTTTAAAAGTTTGCTGCCTCTTGGGATGTGAGCATGATGGATTATTTGTGTATGTTTTCAATAACAGAAGGAATGCTTAGTTCTACCACTTAGCCTTTTACAAAATGCTGTGGTGTAATGCTGAACTATCATTCACTGCTGCTTTCCTAGAGTTTGTAGCTGCAACATCCCATTAACTCTCCTCCACAATTAAAACATCTTCACTTCCTCTCTTACCAGTGCACAGGCTCGACAGCAGTAAATTCATCTATCATATCCTGATTTAAAGGAAATGATCTGGTATTTCCAGGATGAAATCCTGACCCACCAACAGCAATATTGAGCTGTGTGCACCTCCCTAGAGGAAGAATTTTGAGGAACACGCTACTCATTAACCACTGAAAGCTTTGATCTGCTGATTTGTACTCTAAAGCTTCTCTAGGGTGTCAGGTGAATGTCTGAGAGGTGAGCCCAGGCAGTTGTACACAAGTGACCATTTACACCTCACTTGCTCCTGCACTGCCCTAATTAGCACAGCAGGGCTGAACTCAGGACACCAGAGAGCTTCCCCTGTACGGGATGGGTTTGCTCACTCAGCCTCCTTACAAACACCTTGCTGTTTCAGGCCAGGCTGAGGCACAACAACGATCAGCAGGAATCTGTCCTCTGACACACAGGACAGCAAGCACAGGAGCACTCTGCACTGCCCTGACCTCAGCCACTGCTGCTCCTGCAGGAATGAATGCTCTCTGCTTTCCCACCATCATCTAAACAAGGCAGGGGAGGATGAGCTGTGCAGGCATCCCAGAAAGCTGGCAAGAGAAAGAAGATTAACTGGTTCTTCTTACATCCTCACTTTCTCATGTTTCCCTTTGTTTTATCTGAAATCAAGGAAGAGTTTTCCCATTTTCAAGTATGAATCCCCTGTCGTCTTTCAAAGACACAAGGTAAACTGCAGCACATGCTTCCTCATGATATCCTATCACCACAAAAGTCTGATTTACTGGAAAACAATAAGCACCGAAGTAAAGGCTGCACTTGAGTACTGATTTACTGAAAATTCAAAAGGAAAGCAATAGCAAGTATAGAAGTACTTGCTAGAAGTAAGAAGGAAAAAGCTTTCCTTTTTAAGCTTCAGTTGGTGACAGCCTTATTTTAAACACAAGCAATAAAGAAGCAAAAAAGAATTTAAATCCTCCACTGACATCAGGATCTGTCATGCAGCAAAAGCTAGTACTGATCCATGTTTTAGGGAAGGCCACTACACGTTTGTCACTTAATCCTAAGAAATTCCAAAAATGAAGCACGTGACTTGCTTGTAATCAATTTTAAAACAACTTGGAGCAGTTTCTGTGCAGCCTTAAAAGACAAACAACGTATTTGGCAATACACTTGCTGTACAGAAACTACCCAGGTGCCTGCATGGCAAAGCACACACTTGCTAACATCACAGCTTTAAGAGCTCAGGAAGACACTGTGGGACATAAATAGTACAGCAAGCCTCATCTCTTATTGTCCAAAACCACACAGCAAGCACAGAAACAACACAAAACTCTCCCCTAAGGTACCTGAAGTACTGCCCAGGTCTTTTTTTCTCAGCTACTTTTCTTCGGGGTTTTTTTTTGGTTGTTTGGGCTTTTTTTAAGGCTGAATTTTCTGCTAAACTCCACTTTGCAGTGGCAAGATTTTATCTCAGGATAAAGCTGCCGAAAGGGCAAGAAGATGGAGATAACTTAATGCAAACTGACAATAAGTTGTTTTGAAGAATTCACCCTCAATGTGTCAGCTTAACACTACAGCGCTGCTGCCTCAACACTCCTTCAAAGTTAACTATTTATTTTTCTGCTGTTAATTTGAAAAGATCCTTATACGTGGCAAAACAGACATGGGTTCCTCTTTTGCAGAAATTTGCTGGAAGACAAGTGTCAGTCACAGCACTTCACCCAAAATTTATAACTATATTTAATAAAAGCTCAAGTTGTTAGATTAAAGAAATAATTTCTACAAGTACTCAAATATTGAAGCCATCCAGTACTCAGCAGAACCTTACTGCTATTTAAAAAGATGGCTATACAAAGGCATCAAGTGTGAACTTCCCCTTTTTTTCCTCTTTACATCTTTAGTGGAAATTACAGGTTTTTTGTTGCAAAGGTAGTTATCCCAAAGCCCTCAGCGCTGCCTCAATCCAGAAATCCCTCCAGCAACATTTCCCAAGAGTGAAGCCACGTCCAGCTGCACACATGACTGCCACAGTGAGACACGGGCAACACCACCTACAGCAGCAGTGAATGGCACCCTAAACCAGCTGCAGAAAACCCAGGGTTTCATTATCTCCATACGCAAGCAATGAGGAATTCAATCCACACACTGGGAGCACTGCAGTTATTCCAGCCCCATCACCTTCAAACAGACCCACCAGCCAGTGTTTCACCAGAAACTGACCATCTACACATCTGACTAAAGACACCTGCCCAATACATCTCAAAAAACACCAAACTAAACTAGTTCCAAGGAACTAATTCTCCCAAAGGGTTCCCTCTTTTAATGTTCTGTACAACACTCGATCTTATAAGAATAATCTTATTATTCTGGTATCCAGTACTTATCCAAAAATTCAAAGTAATGTTTTCTATGTAGTTACTTAGTCTGTGCTGCGGAGCTTAAATTCTTAACAGAGTAGTTGAGCTAATGAACACATGGATGCATACGTGAATGAAAAACTCGACTGAAATAAAGAAATGGTCTCTTTGCTATCAGAACACCCAACACCTATTTTGTTCTAACAAAATATTAGTGGAGAATATCACTGCCCCAAGCATTCAAAGACAAGTCTGCCCCACCGTCCAGCAGCCCATCTTAGGGGTAGGCAGAGCATGACCGGCTCTGCACAGTAGAATAAAAGAAAGCAAACAAGAAGCCATGCCCTCCAGATTTGCTGCTCTGCCGTCAGCAACAGCAGCAACCAAAACGCAAGAAGTTGTCTCCTCCTACCACCATAAACAGAGGTAGAAATGCTAACAGCAACAGGGCAGGGACTGAAAATAAGTAAAGGAGGTACGGCTGAATTCGTGGCGAAACACTAAAAAGGGATCTTCCTCGTAACACTGACGCGCACCCTTTGTATCGCTATTCTGGCGTGGTTTTTACTGAAAGCGAATAGACGAGAAAGTTCAATTGTCTGCAAGTTGAACAGCAGGCGCTCCGAGGCTTGGTGGGCGCTGGCCGGTCCCGCTCGCACGGCGCGCCCCGCCGCAAACACCGCTGCTCTCGGCGGGAGCCGCGGGAGCTCCCCGGCCCTCGCCGGCCCGGCCCGAGATGCTCAGCCCGGGGCAGCTATTTCGGAGCCGGACGCCGAGTGTCACCGCTCCCCGGCCGCGCCTGCCGCTTCCCGGGCGGAGCGCGGGGCCGGACCCCGCCCGCGACCCCGGAGCCGCCGGTCCCCAGCGCCGCGGCGCCCCGGAGCCCAGCGCGCCCGGCCGGCCAACCCCACCCGGCGGCGGCGCCCGGCGGCCCGGGGGCGGCGGCCGCCCCTTCCCGCCCGCCCTCCAGAACCTTCCCGGGGGCTCGCAGCGGCCCCCAGCCCCTCAAGGTCACAACGCCGCCGGCTCCCCGCCCCGGGCTTCCCGCTGCCCCGCCGGCAGCATCCCGCGGCGCCGCCGGGAGCTGCCGCCCGCCGCGCCGGCTCCGGCCCCGGCCCCCCCGCGCCGGGCAGCGCCCAGGCCCCGGCGGCAGCGGCGCTTCTCCCGGCGCCGCGGCCCCTCACCTGGATGAACTGGATGGTGAGCGCCGACTTGCCCACGCCGCCGCCGCCCACCACCACCAGCCGGTACTTCTCCTGCCCCGGGCCGTCCCTGCAGCCCGCGGCCATGGGGGAGCCGAGCGGGGCGATCGCGGCAGCGCCGCCGCGGGCTCCGACGCCTGCCTCTCTCTCTCTGCGGCGCTCTCCTGCCGCTCCTCCTCGTGCCGCCGGGGCTGAGCAGCCGCAGGCCCCGCCGAGCGCCGCCGGCAGCGGCAGCAGAAGCAGCGCCCGCCCCGCCGCGCGGTGAGGCAGCGCCGAGCGGAGCGCGCAGCACCGCCCGCCCCCGCAGCCAGGGCGCCGCGGCACTAATGGCCGCCGGGGGCGGGGCCGCGCAGCAACATGCTAATGAGGGGGCGGGGCTCCTCTTATCTGCATGCTAATGAGGGTGGGATATGCACAGAGGGCGGGGCCAGCGGGGAGCCGCCGTACACACGGCCGCAGGGGGCGGGGCCCGCTCATCGCCATGCTAATGAGATGTTTGCATATGCATAAGGTGCCCGCCCCGCGGCACCGGCACGCCGCGGTGTTTGTGTGGCGCGGGTGGTGGCGGCCCCCGGTGTCCCCTCCGCCCCCGCGGCAGACAGCGCGCCGCGGAGGTAATTAGCGATGTCCCCGTGGGCTGCGGCGGGGCGCCCGTCTGAGTGGCTCATCAACATTAATGAGGCGCTGGATGCCCACGGGATGGAGGAACGTGCTGGTCACCCTGAGAGCAGATGCAGAGCCAAGGCGCGGGGAGGCTTCAAGCCAGACGGTCGCTAATGTCGCTTCTCACCAAGAGGGAAAAAAGGGAAAAAGTCATAGTGACTAAAGCCCTTCGCCACTCTTCATCAGGTTTCCTTGTGAGCAGGCACGTGAACGGGTTTCTCACTCATTTAAGCCATTCAGATCAAGTCCACACTCTCCTCCGAGCGTCACCCACCGCTGGATGTCACAGCCCCATATTCATCCCTCTCTACTGGGTCAGTGCGTGGTGAGTTCACCCTGGGCATCTCCACCGCCTCTGCTGGGGACAGGCTGCTGTGATCTTCCAGTGCTGTCCCTCCTCTTTGGGTAATATCTTACTGCCCAGGGCGTTTCTGCACACCCAGCACTCGGCAGATGGTCATCATACAACAAAGCAGAAGTTTTGCTTTTCAGGGAATTCCTTCTTCACTTCCTCTCCCCTTTTTGTGAAGATATAAAGCAACAACTCTGTGAATATCTAATCTTGCACTCCTGTACACACGTGCGTCCTTTTGCCAACACAGAGCTGTTGTCGTGTTCCTCAGTGGCAAAATCACATCAGCAGGGTGGACACGCTCCTCCTCCCTACAAACAAACCTCCAGAAGCAGTGGCCCCGCATGGAACCCTCGCTGAAGGGACCTGCCCTGTCCAACACTGGAGCTGTGTGGGGAGGCAGGGACAGCAATCCATGCAGCCTTTTTCACCCAAGAAACCCCGACTTTGAACGTTCAACACCCATTTCAGCTCTGCACCAAAAGATGGGAGGATCCCACAGGTGGGATTGAGCCTCCTTCCCTCCACAGACCCAGCACAGCACTGACAGAGATCCGCAGAGAAATTACGGCTTGCGGAGCTAATTAGGAGCTAACATGATATCATATATACACATGGGGGCAAATCCATGCTGCAGCCTAATCTTAATTCCACTATTACCCAATTTGTCGTGCTGAGCTTTGCGATTCTTTAACTGAATTCCTCTGCTGAAAACCCCCAAACTTCGAAACCAAGAACAACATCCTTCAACACCCGCTCTGTCTCTGGGGAGAAGAGTGTCCGACACACAGGAAACAAACTGCTACTTTGTGAGTTAGTGGTGTAACTCTGTGAGAAGGAGATACTTTGTTCCCGGGACTCACTACAGCATTTTGGAAGAGGAATGCCGGCGCTCAGGCTCAGTTGCCTCGGTATTCTCCTGCAGTGATAAGCTGCTTTTTCACATCCGTTTCCTTATTACCCATGCCAATCAAAAATAAGGAACAACTCACACAGGAAAGAATACGTAGCCTAATATTTTCCAGTTTGGAAAAAAGATAAGTGAGAGGGAGATAAAGCAGAAGTCTGTAAATTCCTAAGCAGCATGGGGAAGTTGAGCAGAGAAAACCTCGAAATAGGAGAACTGAGGGACGCCCAGTGATAGTAGGAAGAAACAAGTTTAAACAAACAAAAGAGGATAAAAAAGGACACTGTTTTCCACAGACACAATCAATGGCACTGTGGAAATCTCTGCCACGAGGGCCTGTGGGAAACGAAACTGCAAGTGAGTGACGAAAGGTTAGACAAAGTCACAGAGCAGGGAGCAGCATAAAGCAGCCACTAAGCACAGCGACCAGGCACTCAGATTTGACTGGGGAAGCCCCCAAAGCCCTGGCAGCCTGGAGGCAGGTTTGCTGAACAAAGAACCCACTTTCCTCCCACATGCCCTGGTTCTGGGGTTCACTCATCTACAGATCAATTACTGGCCACTGCCAGGATCAGGGACCCGTGAGAGTATTAATCCAGCAGGACAAGTCTCCTAATTCTTAATTACATTCTCTAGGCTAAGAAAAATCACAAGTATAGATTGTAAGGAAGTGAAGCTGCAGCTAATTTATCAAGTATGGGGTGTTTTTTAATCAAAATACAGCTACAATCTCCCAGTTGGCCATTAGCACAGTAACCACTAAACTCCACTGCCAGGAAGGGCAATGACATGAAAAGCACATTTTTAGTGAGTTTTAAGAGCACGCTAATCTCTATGCAAACTATTGAAATAGGATATCTGAGTTCTTGATTCAAAGTTACATAGAAAGCCAAACATTTTTATCATCCCTTATTTTTTAAGTTTCAGTTTCATTATACATAATTTAAAACAAATTTAGTATTCTGAAAACAATATCAGTATTGTCACTGATACAGCTATCGAATCTTGTGAATTCTGCAAGAAAATTTTGTTCTTTAAATAACACTGACAGATATGACAATGGGTTAAAATAATACAATCATCTGTTATGATCAAAAGATTCTATTGCAAAAACAATACTGTTAAATTCTTTGCATTTGTGAATTTTGAAATCTAGCTTTATAAATAGAGCCATATTCTTTCAAAGCACAAAGCAGTGATCACAGAGAAACAGGAGATGGATTGCAATTGATGAACAGCGGTGGGCTTTGTAGTTTTGTAACTGCACCCAAAGATGTCAATAAGAATTGTTTACTCTTTGTTGTATAAATATAGGTAAAAGGAGAGAATATCAAGTACAGAGACTGTCTAAAACCAGGGCAGCCAGGGCAGATCCAGCTCTGGAAGTGCCACTCTCTACACCTTGTTGTCCCTCAGGCGCAGCCCTTGCTGTGAACCCTGGTTTCAGAAGACAAGGGGTATACATGAGAATAAAGAGAGGGGGATGAGGGAACTACACACTCCAGGATTCACTTCAAGATCAGCTAACCTGGGAAGGACCTGGCTGGTGGTGATGCACTTTACCCAGCAGGTGAAGGCAAGAAACCTGGGACTGACAGGAGGCAGCAGGGCAAGATGATGCAAAAAGTGTTTGCAATGCTCCACGCAGCCAGGAAAATAAATTTCACAGCGCCAGTTTTCATATCCCCGGGGAGGTAGTAAATGTGGGATTTCATAACAGAGAGGAAGAACTCGAAATACCAAGAGTTGAGACGGTGGAGCCATGACCAAAGTTTTGATGAAGCAGCTGGGAAAGAAAGTACAGCTTTTAGAGGCGTTGCATAGAAAGAAGCTGCGTCATTTCAGGTCTAGCCTGAAGATGCATATTTAAAAAGAGACAAAATCAGGAATGACATCCAGATGGCAAGCTTAAAAGAAAGATCACCATAGTGCTTTATATAATGACAGGAGAGAAAAAAAAAAGACTTCAGGAAGTGCTTGAGGGAAAGATCCAGAACTTTATTTTACATTGGCAGCCTTGCAAAGAAGTGGGTTTGGAAGGTTAGAAGACGTGCATGCAGTAAGTGACATATTGAAAGCTAAAAAGCGCTCTGCGAGAACGTAAAACCTTAATTAGAAGAAAACTTCTCAGGCTTAGCGCAGAAAAAAGTTACAAAAATCTTTGGGACATGAGTCAGAGTGGCAGGTAACTTTAACTCTGAGTTATTCCATGGATTTAGGATTATATATGTACCTATCACTTGTTTATTGACCTTGCTCAAACAGGCCTTAAACATCACCCCTCCTATGTGTGGACAGTTTCACCTAAAGGACATCCATGTGCTGCCACCAAGGACTCCACTGATGACCATAAGAATATTTGAGGAAACTGGCTTTCTCAAAGCCATAAAACAAAAAGCCTTGGGGAAAAAAATATATTAAAAATTTGGTTTTCCTTGGAATAGAAAAGTAAGACCTAATTCAGAAGAAAACAGCCGATAATTTTTCCTGTCTATACAAAAACCATGAGCTATTTAATGAGCAATGAGCACCTAGAAACTGGGAGAAAAATAAACCATTTCTCCTCAGACACACTTATTAGTTCTATCTCAGTAAAAAGTAAAACTATTTTCAGCCAAGTAACTACAGCTTTTTTTAAATCTTGATCTATTTTTACATCTACCTATTCCAGTAAAGCAGTTTGTAGTAAACACTTCAAAATGTGTCATTTTCTTTGAGGATTGAAACTGATCTACAGACAAAAGTCCTGATTTTTTTCTTTGTTTGTTTGGTTTTGGTTTTTTGCTGTAATGTTAAAGATGAGCTTGTCAATTTTTATTAGTTATTATGATTACATTAGCAATTCACATGTGTTTATACCCAGTAATAATTACAGAGAAATAATATCCCATGAGAAAGAGTAAAATAAACTGTGTAGGAATAGGATTTTTAGACAAGATTGTTTAAGGTTTGTGATGCTATATATTTTTCCTAACATTTACATAACTGCCTTGAGCAATTAACATGAGGGGAAATATATGGGGTTTTTTTTAGAGAATGCACCAGCATCATCTCGTTAGTGAGCAGCTCAGGTTCTGCACACCTGGGCATTCAGTTAATCCTCTACCAAACCAAGCAATCCAGTCTTGACTGATTTCATATATGTGATTCCAGGTATATTAGATAATATGTATTTATGTATTTTTATACATGTATTGGTTTATCTATTTATTTAATTATGTTACTAGGATAAAAAAGAGGCAGGAAGGAAACCTAAATTAGCACCTTTTAGAACTTCCCTGTAGACCTTAAAAATGAGAAAGTGATCCCAAGAGGAAATTTCTCCACAAATCACTTCCAGATTAGTACTCGAAAGGAGACCCTTACCCTGTTGGAAAGGTGTGTGTACCTTTCCTGGTCTCTTTCCAGAGGAAGGCAGTAAGTAGGGGTACAAACACTGGCAGTGACACAGAAGTGTGCTCAGAGCAGGTGGCATTCCCTCTGGAGCAGAGTGGCCGTGCCCGTGTTGCACCATGGAGGCGGTGCCTTCAGTCCCTCACACCACAAAGAGGTGGTCATGGTGACCCTAATCAATGCACACAGCCACTCCATGTCCCACCACAGTATGGTCAGAACCTCTGTCCCCACCAGACTCAGAAACTGGCTTTTTCCTTCACCACCAAAACTGCTAAACACTGCTGGTTTCTGTTCCCCTCCTACAGGATATAAGAAACTCCTTATCCCCTTATGCTCACGAGCCTGTTTGCTTTCTTACATTTATGATGATTCCACAGAGCTACAAGAGGCAGCATAATAAAAACACGGTTCTTGTTTAGGAAACACAGAGCTATCCAAACCTCAGAATCTCAACCTTGGGAACAGCCACAGTTTCATACACCTTTCCATCACTCATGATCCTGCTACCCCAGAATGGAGAAGCAGCTGTTATCAGCTGTCCCAAGATCTCTCTGCTGCTCACCTTGCAAAAACCTCAACGTTTGTGGGCACCTCTCAGTTGGCTTCTATTGCTTGTTTGGAGTTGGCAAGACAGTGCAGCCAAGAAAGCCACATTTCCACTTCTCACTAAAGCTCCCACACCAGTACTGCTCTAGATCCACCTAGGAGATAGTTAAGATTGATTAGAGAAAGAAAGGATGAGAAATTGGATAGGTTGGACTAAACCATCTGAGTCTGACAACATTTGTTGTAAGGTACATGGTCAGCACTCTCAGAGGCATTGGTGGTTACCCTTACAACTATATAGAAAGTGGGTGAGAAGTTGAGCAGAAAAGGAAGAGTAGAAAATTGTCTACTCTAATCTCATTTTCTGGAAGGAAAAAGTATTAAAACAAATAATTAAACTATTTTTGAGTACATCTAAGAAAACAAGGAGGCAACTGACAACAAATATGTCCTTCTCCAGGAACAAATGGTGTCAATCAAAATATTGTTCTCCTGTGGTCCATTAACAGGCATTTGAGTAGGAGGAAGCTGTATGCATCCTGTACCTTGATTCTGTCTTTAATGATTCACTTTATTCAGCCTGGAGAAGAGAAGCTCCAGGGTGACCTAATTGTACCTTCTGATATCTAAAGGGAGCGGACGAGAAAGATGGAGAGGGACTTTTTACACAAGCATGTTAGTGACAGACAGGGGGAATGGCTTCAAACTGAAAGAGAGCAGGTTTGGATAGAATATTTGGAAGAAATTTTTTGCTGTGAGGGTGGTGGGGCCCTGGCACAGGTTGCCCAGGGTAGATGGTGGAACACCATCCACTTCCACATCCCTGGAAGTTTTCAAAGCCAGTTTAGATGGGGCTCTGAGCAGTCTGGTCCCATGGAAGCTATCCTTGCCCATGGCAGGGGGGTTGGAACAAGATGATCTTTAAGGTCCCTTCCCAGCCAGGCTGTTCTATGGTTTTATGATTCTCTGTGCTTACAATTAGGTTATTACATAACCCCTGTGTTATGCTGGATGGCAGCAGTAAAGCTGGAGCAGGACAGTGGGACAGTTGGACCCAGTGATTTCCAGTGTTCATTGACAAAATTGAGGGTAGCAGCACACAACCATGCAGAAGATGTCACACAATCTAGTATTATTAAATATTTTAGTAATAACCTAGATTATGAAACAAGAAAGCAGATGTCCTACATTTTCTGCATGCTAGGGAAGAAAACAAGACTTGGGAATAACCACAAGAATTAAAGAAAAGTTCTAAAAAACGAGAATGCAATTCAGAAACAATGCACATATTGTTCTGCCCATAGACAAGAATTTGTTATTTGATTGCAGCTAAATTTATTAGAAAAAAAAAAAGAAAAGGAAAAATATTTTCCCTTTTTTTGGTGCTTTTCCTTGCTTCTTGGTATTTTACACCACTTGAGCCTGAGCTCCCTCCTTTTACATATATACTTTCAGAAATTTCCTTCCTTGTATTTTATTTCTCTGGCTATCTTACAGAGTAATTTCCACCATAAAGGCTTGTATTACCATTTGAATATAACTCTTTAGTATGATGACCTACATTTCATTTTCTGCATATTTCCTCCTTATGCTGAGATCAAAGGAGAGCTAATGATTGAGGCACTGGTCTGACTGAAATTCCCATCCTCCTTTTGCACCGAGGTGATGTGTGCTGGTGCTTCATGGCATTTATTTAGCACACTGCCTACTCTGCTATTTCCTATAAACTCACTTTTTGTGAGGCCACTCACTTCCAGCCTTGGTTCTATTTCCCTTCACCCTTCATGACCCATTCCCACTGATTAATGCTGGGATGCAATTTTTCTAGAATTCGTTGTCCCAGTATCCCTGTACCTCAGCTGGATGCAGAGATCTGTCTGGTTAGTTCTGAGAACTCTAAATCCACAGAGGAGCAAAATGCACTAGGAATCATTTACTGAAATGCGTGACCTTGAAATAGCATGGTTCCACAGCACAGATGGAGTTTACCAGATGTCTGAGGCTAGGAAATGATGAGATTTAAAAGAGTCAGTACTTCGGAGTGGTTTAAAAAACCTGAGATTACTGGATAGGACAGAGATACTGCAAGTATATTTAAACAAGTACATTGATGTGTGGATCCATGACTTTGGTGCCCAGATTAGTTTGCCAACCCTGCCTCTCCAGTGTACACTTACCTGTGCAAAGCATGTACATCACAGCACAGTGAAAGGCTCTCTCTTCATTGGTATGAATTGTGGGCTCTTCCTTGAACCATCAGCACTGGCCTGATGGTGATAACCCCTCTGCTGCTGGTTGTCCAATGTTTGGCTCTTCAAGCTGTCACGTTCTGATTCCCTGCTGGTGTCTGAAATGACCAAAAACCCATGCAATGTGGCATCACCATCTAGGCCCCACAAGAAGAGCTGTTCTTCAAAACAATTACATCATGTTTTAAAATTCCAGTGCTAAAAATAGGCAGGAAGGATTCTGCACCCAGAGATGTCTTGAAGCAGTGCTGTTGTTAGCAGAGGGGTTTGTACAGCAAGGTCCTGTCTGGAGAGAGGTTCACAAATACATAAGCATTACTCTGTCTAGGACTAAAAGCTGCCTGGGGACATGAATTTCTTTAAAAGAAATACTTTTCCCATCTCCACTCTCTTTTTTATCCATCCTATCACCAAAGTGCCACATTTCTTCATACCTCCAAGATGCCCCAACATTTGAGACTGCCCTTATTATTTGGGTCAACTATTTGGGAGCTGGTGATCATAGCAGCCTGTGGAACATCACAGGGCATCTCTGCTGTTAGGGAATAAAGAACAGGTTAGTCTGGCTGTGTTTCCAAATGTCACAGCTAGCTGAAATCACAGCTATTGCTTAGGGAAACTCTTTTTTCTCAGCCTACAACCATTTCCCTCAGCACTGTCACTTCATCATGTAAGGGTTACTGTGGGTGAACAGGGGAGGGTTCAGCAGTTCATTTTATTTGGGTGTGAGAATTGAAATACCAATGTAAAATGCTTGTAAAATCTATCTTTTCCTCCTGTCTACCATTCTTGCTGTATTTTCTTCCTCTTCCTTGTTGGCAAACTCTCTCTCCACTGATCTCCTCTGCCAGCCTTTTTCTAAGATTCTGCCACTGAATCCTGCAGTGTAGTGGGCTTATCAAACCCCCTGTACATCTCAACACATGATGAACAATGAAGCAAACACCCTTTCCATGCCCTTCATGCCATCAGCAGGCCAGGGAGCCTTTCTCAGGGTACAAGGTATTGTGAGGCACTGCTGAATGCCAGCTCAAGGACCCGGAGGGGTGTTTTTCCAAAACTCAACAGGCGCACACTGTACAAGTGAGATTGCTGTCTCCTGGCTTGCCCCAGTTTGGGTATGGGGACACAGGAATGGAAGAATAATTGCTAGAGGAGAGGAAATAGCCTGTTGCAGAGTTGGAGCAATTTCTCTTCCACTCCTTTTCCTCCTGCCCCAATCTGCATACCTCAAGGAAACCCTACACACATAGCAAAACACCACACATTCACAATATCTTCTGTCCAGCTTCAGAGGCACTTGAGCTCTTGGTTCAAAGGTGATACTGGGAGATTTTGCCAAATCCCTCATGTTTTGACCTGTGAGCCTGTGAGCCTTTTTTCTGCCAAGCAGAAAAAAAGTGCTTGTTCAAATATGTGAAGTTAGGTTGTACTGAGATGTCAGCTGAGGAATTCACATTCAATTTTTGTATTTGTCCAAGTTGTTACTTACCATTCATTTAAAGAAGCAGTACCAGTGCATCACACCAGTGGATTCTGCACCAACATGTTGAAAGATCCAGCTTCTGTCACAAGGAAATTACCATCTAGACAGACAGAAGAAACATTATTATCCCATTGCAGACAGGGCATTCAAGCACAAACATGCCAGGGAATATGCCTGAGGACACCCAGAAAGACTACATCAGTCAAGTGAGCCATATTGAGGTAGGAACAACACAAGCCCTTCACTTATTGCTGCTCCAGACACTCTGTATCTTCTCCTAAATCAGCCTATTAATTCATCACCAGGAACACCACAGGTGAAGAAGCTGTTGAAATCTATTTTATTTTTGTTGTCTTTATTTATGTACACGAGGACAAGAGACTGAAGTCAATAAGAATCAATGAGATCAACATATCTGCTGTAGGAATGAATTACCTTTAAATATATATCTTAAAACAGATATTCTGCTTTCTTATACTCCTATTCACTGAAAATATGAATCTATCTGAAAAACAGAAAATATATCTAATGATGGGGAAATTCAGGTAAAAGTAAACAAGCCAGCTTGATAAGAAGTGCATGGTAAACAGACATTTCACTGAGAAGGAGATTTTCAGATATTTTCATGACATGTTGTTGCCACTTGAAATGTGGTGCCTTCTGGTGCTGTCTCAGAATATCTGGCAGAACATGTTGTATGTAATCAGACGCTATTTTTTCAATGTACAATTTTTTTAAATTCTGTCTTCTCTGATAAGCATCGTGCAAGACAAATGTTCTACTTGCCAAATAATTTCTTTCAGAAAAACTGAACAAACACATCTCTAGGATTTTCTGTTCCTAGCAACTCCAACTCCCATCTTTAAAAGTCTTAATGCAATAAAGCAAAATCTTTAAGATGCTTTGGCTCACTGTCAAAACTCCTACTAAAGGAAAGTATATTTAAAAGATATTTAAAAAAAGTAGTAGTCACACAAAATCATAATGGAAAAAACTATAATAATAATAAATAAATTTGCCATTAAATATAAATATATCTTTCTATTACATAGAATAAACAGTCACATTGAGGAACTTACACTTGTGAGCTCACTGAAGTGTGGGCATTCACCGCTCACCAAACTCACTCATGTTCTCAAAACACCACTTGCCTTTACTACTTTGTAGTAAATGAATGCTAATGAGAAATATTCCAGTTAACTCTTACCCAACTAAATAATTTCTTGGCTCCCCAGACAGAACTTTTGCATGGACATTCTCCAAAATCATTGTCAAGACTACGGCCTGAGTTTAACGAGCGATGTCTCAAAAAGCACAAAGGACAAAAAGGTAAGTGGTGAAAATGAAAATCAGCAGAGACAATGTTAAATAACACCTTCAGTGGTGACAAGAGAGCTGGCAAGATATCCAACCCCAAGGTCAGCCCATCTTCCCTGGTTACAGGGAAACCAGCAGCTTTTTCTCACATTATCACATTGGCAGGAGCCGGGTGGGGAAGTGCAGAAAGTGACCTGCAGCTTTCCTGGGTCTGGCATCAAGTCTAGTGTGTTAGATTTGCACCTCAGAACAGCTCAGAAGATGCAAGGAAACACTTGCCTACTTGGCTCCCGGCAAATGAAAACACTGAAGTTCTTGCCTGAGCCCTGCCTGCTAACAAGGTGAAACAGGAGTGGATCGGGAGACAAGAATTCTTGCACACCTTTTTCTTCTGACCATGTTCCTGTTAACATTCCTTGTCCTATTCTAGGTGACCCCATGGAGCTGCTGTCCAGGCCTTCTCCTAGTGCTGAGCTGGGCCACAGGCAGGGGTAGAATGAGAGGCTCATGTGGTGGCCAAGGCAGAGTGAGCTGGCTCCTTCTGAACAGCCTTTGCTAGGGGGAAGGCATTGAAAAAGGCATTGAGTTTCTCAAGCTCTTTGTGGCCCTTGTCAGCCACCCTCTAAATCCTGCAGCCATCTTCCAAACCAGAGGACTCACTGAGGCATCCAAGACTCTTCTCTCCACAGATTCCCCTTCATGACAATCCCATTATCCCATTCAGACCCCACCCCAGGGCAGCTCCAACTCCATAACCCTCGAGGACTGCCAGTCAGTGCTGAGCCTGCTGATGGACCAACCCACACACATTTGCAGATATCCTGGCAGGCTGCCCCAGGAGGCCTTGTGGCATCTGTGTTTCCCTCTCCTCCACCATCAGGTTCAAAGGAGATGTCCAAACCTTCTTCCCAAGCAGGATCATTCACAGCATGGAGTGGAAGAGGCTGAGAGCCCTCTGTGCTGCTGGTGGTGAAGCCATGCTGGCACAACAGAGGGAACGGGGCTAGTTTAGCCACATGCTATGAAATACTGTGAATAAATGGAATGTGCTTTTTTCGTTGACTACAATATGGCAGGTCCTGATTGACAGACTAGACACAAATGTGCAAACTGCACAGGCTGCACAAACAGTGCAGCCCTGATGGCTGTTGTGTCCTACACAGCTTCTGCAAGGAACTGCATGAGCCTTTCCATCTGGACCGAGCAAGGACTGCTTCTTCAGCAGCTTTATGCTCATCCTCTGCAGTCTGTGGGTAGGTGGAGAAGCCAGAGGAACCTCTGTGTCTGACCATGCCTCCATTAGCAGGGTAGGGTGGAGTTCAATGACTTTTCCATCCCATTCATTTTCCAGAGGAAAGGTTTAGGTGTGCCTGCTTTACCCTCCCTCCCCAGGCCACCTCAATCTGTGCTTCTGAGGAAGCATGGCTTCTCTGACTGTGTCTGTGCTGGCCCTCTGTGTCTCTTTTGACCTTTTGAGCATTCTGGCATGCAGCTGTGACTGCTGCCTCCACAACCCTCAGGAAACATCACGGGCTGAGGGCTACGTTCTTCGCTGGAGAAAAGCGTGGCTGACAAGTGGCTGTGCCAGGCAGCTCAGGAAAGGGGGGAGGCTGAGGAGAGATTTGCTTGCTGTCTGCTTCCTGGGGGGCAGTGGAGACAGGGGCAGAAGGAATAAGGCTGTGCAAGCAGCTCGTATGGATGGGGGAGGAAGAGCTGATGAGGGCTAGAAAGGCAAGGAAAGGAACCAGCTGGTTGGATCACACAGGACAATAAAAGCACCCTTCACCAAGGAAATCCTTTCTCCTTCCTGTCCACAGTAACAGAAGTCCTTCTATCCTATCCTATTTTCTATCTTTTTTGTCTCTAGAGAAACTGGCCATTTCCCCTTTTACCAAGGCTTTTGGCCAACCACTCTACTCACGGAGTGGCTGTGCCTGCTGAACCTCACAAAAAGCCACCTGCAGCCCAGGTGGTTTTAAGCCTCTCCATGGTGTGGAGAGGAGACTCCCAAAAGGTCACCATGTGTACAGAGCCAGCTGCCATTTTGTGCCCTTCAGCCCACACCTAAAGAGTACTCTGAAGGGAGGAGAACACAACAGACATTATCCATCATCCCTCCTTCTGCTCCCTTAACAGGCCCACCTGGCACTGCTTGGGAAGACAACCAGTGGAGCAAGGAACTATCCTGGCAGAAAATGCAATTTGTACCCCATGACAATTGCTCCACAGTGCTGCTGTGAGGGAATTACAGACCAAGGACACGGTGGTGGTGCAGCCCTGGGATCAGAGAGAGCAGCACAGTCCTGATCACAGCTTGGCACCACAGCAGGTCACAGCACAGCCAAGCCAAGGACTGCCAAGTTAGCTGTCCCCACAGGGGCTGGGAGCAGAGGAGTGTGTGGCTCAGCCACAGCCCAGAGCAGTGAGGATCCTTGAGTGGCTGTGGCCAAGGAGCCTCCTGCATGGCAGGACAGGGCCCAAGGCAGGAGGGAGCAAACCCAGCTTGCTCCTCAACAGAATCCCGTCACCAGAAGCTGCTTGATGACACAGCCAAAAGGTCTGGTCTGTTCATTGTTCAGATTTTCATTTTGTTTGGATTTACCTGATACCAGTGAAATGGTAGACATTCATATTAGTACTGGCATTAAGATTTTTTACACTTAGGGCCAAAATGATTAAAAGGCTTTGGCTTCCAAATATTTTCATTAAGCCATGCCTTTGAATTTGCTGAAAATGCTTCTTGCTTTGTTGAAAGCAAGATTTCACACTACATGTTTGACCAAATTTCTTTGCAATTCCCACTCTCAGAAAAGTAAAATAATTTCTCATTTCATTGTAGGAAGTCACAAAAACAAACCTGTCATTCATCCATGCCCTACGGGCTTTTTGATTCTTCTTTTGGCACTTGCCTTAGTATTGGAGAATCTTCATAGATAATCATAATGAAGTGTAAATGCTTTTCGGTGTAGGAAGTAAAAGATAGCCGGTTTTTTTTCCCAGAAAAAATGTCTAATATTGACAAAATCTCAGTTTTGTTTTTGACCTTTTAGTGTGATGTTATATCTGAGCATGGATTCATCCTCACCACTTCTTGCTTTCATGTCAGTCTGTATTTAATGAGAGGCACAGTGCAAGGACCACCTTTTCTGGCCATGTTGGAATAGACTGCCCACAGTTATAGACATTACATCCAAAGCAGCACGATTGTATTATTTTTATGTCTCAATATATACAAAAGCTGCCCTAGGGATAACAGGCAGGTCTAAGTAATATACACATAACATAAGGGCTCCTGCTGTGTATTTTTGACACCCCTTAACAGTGAGAATTAAGATCTATGACTCCCATGTCTCAGCTGATAACATCAAGACAGGCTGCAGTGACTGCACAGAGCCTTTCTGAAATCAAATTGGTCTCTGTGCAAGCACAGCAGGTCACATGGGGACTGTCAGACAAGAACAGTTTAGAAGTGCAGCATGCATAGAAACAAGCCCTGTTTCCTGCCCCAGGTGAAGCTGTATAGTGGTCTCTGGCTCTATTCTGTGACACAGGGACAAGCTTTTGCTGGGGACAGGGACAGCAGCTGCCACCAGCAGCTCATGGCCATGTAAAGAGGTAATCTCTGGTGGAAGAAAACCCAGCCATCACACAATAACTATTCTTGCATTCCACTTGAGATCTCTCCCGCACAAATGGGGGAAGGTGTGTCATGATTCAGATCACTGCCAAAATAGCACGGTGTGGCATTTTGCAGTTTAATTGTTTCAACAGATCATTTATTCTTCCTGTAAGAGTGAGCTTGACTGGAGCTCTCATCCTTGGAACACCAGGGTGAACTTCATCAACTGCAGTTTACTTTTCCTGAGTGACTAACACGACCCTGTGGGAAGTACAGCAGACTGCACAGCCCTTAGCAGAAACTGATGCTCAGGAATTTCACCTGAACATGAGGGAGAACCTCTTCACTGAGCAGTGACCGAGCACTTACCAGGCTGCACAGAGAGGGTGGGGAGTGTCCCTCAAGGGAGATATTCCAGAACCATCTGGAATGACACAGTCCTGTGCCATGGCATCACCCTGCTGGAGCAGAGAGGTTGGATGAGATGATTCCCCCGTGGTCCATTCACAGACCCATTCTGTGATTCTGTGAATTTAATAATTTCCTCAGTTAACGTGGTTTATTTTTCCCTGGAAATGTCAGAAGTGGCTTCTTGTTCAGTAGTTTTAGTTCAGCACTTACATATTAGGGACTTAGTAAGTATTTTAAAGTAGGTTTGTAATAAGTTCATAAAACATTTGTAAAATCTCAATGCATTCAGCATGTACTTTTATACATCACTCTGGCTTTCTCAGAAATAAAAATTAAGGCAGTGAATCCCTAGTTAGACAATTAAAACACAGGATAGTGAAATGCTTTTCAGCAAAATATATGAGGGCACAGGTGTGGCTACCAACAAGCTCTTGGGTTCTCTAACCATGCAACTACCATATTGAGAGAAAAATACACAGATATAGGAAGTCAGTTGTAGAAACAAACTTGTTGTAGAGTTTGTTGTATAGAGTCAGTTGTAGAGTAAGGGGCTACAGTTTCCCTGTTTATTCCCCACTGGATGATAAAGATGTATTTGTATAATTCCCTGACCCACTAGATTGAGATTAGGATGAATTTGATTTGATCTCACTGCAGGGTTCCTGAGCTTGAAGTATGCATGGTGAGGTAAGCAAAGCACTCAGCAATTCACCCCAAGAGTGCCATCTTATCTATCCCTTTTTACGGGATCAATGCAACGCTGGCTGAAATTGGTGAAGTTTTTACTGCAGAGTTCATAAGAATTGTAGCTATCAAACATGACAGAAAAAAAGGGCTCTGCAGCCACTATGGAGGCTACATGAACAAACAGGAAATAGATCTGCTATTTAGGTGTCCTAGTGTTTATCTGCAAGCAATCTCTAAGTGCACACCAAGCACGTTACTTCTTCATAACTCATAAATGGAGGCAATTCCATTTCACCTTTACACAGAGACGGCCTTGTTCTTCAGGAGGGAGAGCCACAGGGCACAGGCACATTTCTGCAAGGCAGCAGGGTCACTTACCTTATCTTAGTCATGGAAATGGCACGTGAGCTGGGACAGAGTCCCCAGGACCTTCCCTGATACTGCCACAGAGGTTGTGTTTCAGCTTTCAGAAGCTTTCTTCACACTCCACTGCTGCAATGGAATGGTTGGATTTAATTCCCTACTACTAATAAAATAATATTTATAAATTAAGACAGGAGGTAATCTGTGATCCAGCAACCAATATTTATGTTGGTTTTTTGTTTATTTTTAAAGGCCAAGCTTAGAAGAAATGAAGCACAAGGGCTGCAATTCAATCCATACATCCTTAGAGAGCAAATCTTCCTGAATTTTTCAGCTCCAGACACCTGCCCAGAAGGCAGTTTGCACTAGTTACTAGTGAACTTTAACCTTCCTTAAATAACACATCTAAGAAATACCAGCAACAACACAAATAACACTCTCCCCTTCATCCCCTTCAGTAGCTGAAACAGAAATTAGTAGAATGAGAGAAGCAAATAGACCCACCACACATATGATGATGCTGAACAAACATGAAAGCTGAGCTGCAGCCTGGCTTGCAACAGCCCTTGACTTCCACTTGGAGCAGCCAGCCTTGGAACAGCCAGCCATGACTTCACTGGCCTACACATCAGGGATGAACAGTAGATTCACTTACAGAGAAGTTGCTGTGACAGTGATTTATCCAATGAAAAGCAGCTCATGTCCACCCCATCACAAACCCCTAGTAAATAGATTCTATTTATCTCTCCACCTAGTTCTTATTCCAGTCTGCCCCAGTGCTCATTATTCTCTCAGCAGTCACAGCATCTGAAGTGTTTCTTCACCAGCACTCTTTTCCTCAGTTCAAACCTTACCAGAGAACTCCCCCAGTAGGAAAGCTTGATCCCCCCTCAATAGGATTATTTCTAATAATAATTAGAAATAATAATAATCAGCCCTCCATGGGCTCCCAAACCCCTCACAGCAATTCCTTACCTTGCCCTAGGCTGGTCACAGTGGATCTCTAACAGTAAATCATCTTTCCCTTCACACTGTCTTGGAGTCCCCTCTTTCAAGGAATTCCTTTGCTGGTCTCCTTCCCTTGTGTTCGTGTTTCCCAGCTTCAGTGACTGACACAATCCCACTTCCATCATTGCTGCCATTTCCCTCTTTCTTTCCATAAAGCTTTCCTGAGCAACTCTTCCAACTCAAACCCTGTGTCTTTGCCATCATCTCCTTTCTTCAGCTGCAATGTGCTAAACCCAAGACTTTGTTTAAGCACATTGGAGACAGATTTACAGTTCATGGAAGGTTTTTTGAGATCATAAATGTCTGAAATCAGAGGTCATGGGTCAGGCTAATACAGTATCTATTAAATGTGCCCTCAAGCTGTGTTTGATGCATTTGTAAAAGCAGAAATAGCAGTAACAACAAGGAAAGGAGCAATTGCTGGGAATTTCCAAGAGCTGTAGCACATGCCAGGCACGACAGTAATCAAGGTCAGACCCCTCTGTCAGAATTGTCTACTTGCCCCTCATACCAGGATTTTGCACTGAGTTCTCCTGATGCCCATCACCTCTAAGAGGACAAAATGAAACCCCATTGTCCCACAGGTTAAGGTGAATAGCTGGTAGGTGTGCTGGGAACATCATCTGACAGTTGTAGTAGCTTGTTTCCCCTAAGTAAAGAGAAGGAAAAGGTATTGTGCATCAGAAAACATGGGAGTGGCCTGAGGCTTCTCCTTGGACACTGTTAATCACACATAATCCTTACCTTAGAACCTTCCCTTAGGCACTGTCAAACAGAGAGAGAAAGAACGAGATTTAAAAGCTCAGGACATCATTAAAAGCATGGTTAAGGGCCAAATTAAAGGAGGAGAGCAATGGAGGAAGGTATTGGAAGGTGAGAAATAGTATCAAAGGTTAAACTAATTTTAAGTTTAAAAAATCCCAAACAACAGAGAGTGGGAAGCTAGTGAACATGAATAAAAACAGAGCTGAAAACCTCTGAACATCAAAATATTCCAATATACAGTATCAGATCATTCCTATCATGTACATACTGGGAATAAAGCCAAGAGACTGGGGCAAAGGAAATGGAAGAACATGAAGGAGAGAAGGAAGTCTAGAAGAAGTATCCATTTCAATATTGGATCACTTCACAGCTTTCCCAGTTTCACTAAAATAGATCCTTACAAGCAAGAAGCTTTTTCCAGAGGGAAGCAAATTAATAAAAAAAATTAAAACATTATCAGCTCTTGCTATAAATGAGACTTGTCTCTGTGCCCAGATATTTTGCCTTTGGGAGCAAAGCAGGTTTTTTCCCCCATCTGCTGTTATTGGAGAGATTTTACAATATTTCCTCATGCTGCCTCCCCATGGTTCCAGAGCATAACTAGGTGTAGACTGGGGCTATGGATAGATCATGACAAATTTTACAGAGAGGAATAAGAGATGATAAATCTGGTTCTAAAAAGTTAGCTGTCAAGGTCATCTGCTGACAGGTTTCATATGACTGCCAGATTACAGTTTGAGTTCAGGTACTGCCTAGGAATATCAGACAGAATCTAAGAGTCTATTTCTGAAGAAAACATGGAGATAATTAACAAAAATTACACCACTTCTAATAAATTACACTTCTTCTAATGAATTTAAAAATGTAGACAAATCCTGTGCTCAGTCAGACAGTTTCAGTGCAGAAGCTCACAGTCTAGGAGTTGGTTCTGACACAGTGGAGAGGCTAAAGAGAAAGAGTGAGAGGGGCAGGCGAGAAAACAGGCAACAAAAAAAGCAAATAAACAGGAAGCCAGGACTTTGAGGATGCAGCTCCTTATTTGCTCAGTCTCCATCTTCTAAAAGCTGTGACAAGGTTCCCCTCAATACATTTTGTTATAGAACCTTTTCGTCATTTCTGGTTTATTCTATTCAGCAGTCACTCAAAAGTTAGATAATGGAAAGTAATATTAAAGGTTATGAAAGAAGCAGAGAAGAGTTCAAATTTTGAACAGACATGCAAGTAAGCCTTGTGCTTGCCTCTTCACTGGAGGAGAAAGGTGGGAACTAATACTTTATACCTCTGCTAAATACTCACCTGATGTAATGAGACCTGCACTAAATAAACTATCAAGTCAACCACATTTAAGAAGTTCATTGGAATTTTCTGCTTTTTTTATGGAAGGATCTTCTAACTTTTGCAGATCATTCAGTATGAGATCTTACAGAGCTACAGACATGATATAATCTTCCCTAATTACCATCAGTCATTATTTCTTCACTATTCATCATTGTTTTTCACACTCTGGTAGATGGCTTGTCCTCATTTTAATCAGTCAGCTCATCCCACGAGTCAGAATCTGTAAAAATGTCAAGTCAATACTTAATTCTGTTAAAGCTGAAATTGAAAACCTTATCTCATAAACCAAACTACATTTTGCAGTCTGGGCTCTGAGTCAAAGTCAGGTGACGTGAGGGAAAGTTCAGAGAATCAGAAGAAATTCCTGGAACATCTTGTAAGCCAGTGGCAATAAATTGTGTGTCTCACCAAATTCCACCCCAGGTAGATCCCTGCCACCCTGCACTAGAGAACACTGTCACAGGCTCACCATTTCCAGTAAAGTTAATTGTATTTTAGTGGGGACTGATTCTGCATCCATTAGTGGCCTGCTCAGTGCTGAAAGGCTTGATGGGTTGCTCAAGATATCTAGAATAGTATATTATCACACAATTATTGGAAAAGCACCAGGCAGACTATCAAATGGTTCTCTCTCTCTAGTTATTTTTTTTTTAATTAATACTGGAGAAGATGCTTTCCTGCATTTACCTGCAGTAAAATTCTGTAATCCTTAAATACACAGAAATCACAAAACAGAGAGAAATTAAAAGGATATATATAAAGGTGTCTTTAAACAACAGTAGGTACCAAATCTATAAAGTTTTTCTAATTTTAGAGCTTCAAGAGGACACAATTTTTGTGATTTACAGGAAGAGAAGAGAAGGATAGAGACTTGTGTTCCTGCTTAGAGGTTTGCTGGGAACTCAGTCTCTCAGCATGGTGACTTTTTACTTGATGGTTTAGATGTACGATTGAATTTACAGCCAAATTACCTTCATAATATTAGTAAACGAGACTGCACTGCTCTGCATTTATAGTCTTCTTGGAAATGTGAGATTCATCTGCCCTTTCAGAGACAGACATCAATGAACAGACTAAGAACTCCAATGCAAATGTTTTCCAGTAAAAATAATTTTATCTATTTTTAGGTTTGTATTATTTTACTTATTTTAGATATAATCAAGCAGATGAAGTAAAACCATGGGGGTTTGAGCTGCTGAGAACCCTGAATTTTCTGTGAAAAGTAAGCTGAAATAAGCCAGGTAGGAGGTATCCCTGGATGGGACCTGCTCAGGGACCTGGTCATCCTGAGAACGAGGAACATTCTGTGATGCTTTACAACACCCTAGGATGGCTTTAGGGGCACAAGTAAGGAAAATGCAAATAAAACAAAAGGAAAAAAAATCTGAGCTGGGAAACTTAATAATTTCTCATCTGAATGGGTCCTTCAGCAGAGCAAGTGCAGCCTTTAGAAGAGTCAGACTAAATGTGGGCACTCACCTCTCTGAGAAATGTCTCATCCTGCAATCACTGCTGGGCCCCTAAACTACAAACTCAGGTCACCAACACATGGGGAAAGATTGCTGTTAAAAATCACTTGTTTTATTAAAGCAAAACCTAAAAAATTAAGAAAGATCCATAGATTTATAAAAACCCTAAAAAGAGTTTTTTAGGTATGGCTCTTTAGCTGTTAGCATGGACTTCATTAACTGAATTCCCAAATAGCCTTGAGGCATGACCAGAACAATATTGGCAAGATCTCCCACCCTGAGCAATTGGACATGAATTTTTTACTCCCTCAAACATAAATAAAACACAAAACTCTGCTGCTGACTAAAACCCAAACCAACCCCTCCCTCATTTTTTACACATCACTTACTCAACAGAAATAGGGTGGGATAAAGGGTCCCTGCAGTATGGGAAGGGGGATGCAGAGCTGCAACAGAAAGGGGACAAGAGTCACTGAGTTGTTATCCTCCTTGCTGGCAGCCAGATCCCCACTGCCCACTGTCCTGCCTGCAGCCCCACATCCCACTGGGACACTGCAGAGAGCAGCTCCAGCTCAGAGCAGCCTGTGCCAGAAGGAGCTACAAGCTCTCCTCTGCCTGAGAGCATCATTAGATTATTTTGGAGATTGGGAGAGGACAGAGGCGGTTTGAAATCACAGTTTCCTCTCCTGAACAGTGAGATTCTGAGGAGATTTTTTCCCCTAAATATCCCAACTTCAAAGGACTTATAAGACCCGTTTAAGAAAATGAGGAAAGGTCTTCACTGTTGTCCTTTTTGTCTTGCTATCCAGCAAATGGAACACAAATTAACTCTAACTTGTAACTTGCAATTATTTTGCACCTGTTTCTTTGACGTGCTTCTCACAGAGGAAGAGAAAGTCCAGGCTGCCACCACCACACTGGGTCTGGTGAGAAGTTCTTGCAAACCTGCGCTCCCACCATGCCTGCCATGATCCAGCTGGAGAATTCAGAACTGCTGAGGGTTAAAACACACTCCAGGACACAGGCTTGGCTTGCTGCTGTTATCCAAACAAGCTGGCAGCAACTCCCTTCTTCACTGAGAAGAAAGGCCCCTGTGTTAGATTTGATAACTTCACCTTTCAGCCAGTAAGTCTCCTCAGTATGAAATGAAATTAAATGGGAATCCTGCACGATGGACTTAAAGCCATCAGCTTTTTGTTACTGTTTCAATGCTTTTAAAATTATGCAACAGAGTACCTGGGAAGTTCTGGAGAGTTCTTGTGCCTTAGGCACACCTGGGAAAGATGGGTTTCTAAGTCAGACTTCCGTCTTGATTTGTGTGCTGCTTTGATTCTGCTACTTTTACTGTTTTTGGTTTGCTTAGCCTTTTTTTGCAGTGCCTCCTCAAACAGTGAATTCTTCCACATACAAGTTGACTCCCACCATGAATTTATGGAGCCCAGTAAGACAAACTTCCATCCAGGTCTTGCTGAAACACAGGTAATAATCTAGACTGATTCTTGGTGGGGATATATATCTCACTAAATCAATGGGATTTAAACACTGACCTTATTATTTTAATGGCTTTAGGAAATCAGTAAACTCCTCTTTGAGAGTTTGAAATAATCTCCAAAAATTACTTGAAATAATCTCCAAAATACAGCATACAAAGCCAAGCAGAAATGCAAGCCTAGCTGGAAACCTGAGCGAGGCAGGAGATTTTTGTGAGTCCTGCCTTTGTTCTTGGACACTCAGGCACACACACAATGCCAAGGAGGGGCATGGAGACAGAGGGGAGCTCACCCTGAGCCAGCACAGCAGAGTAATCATGAAAAACACCTTGGTGAGCAAAGGAGAGTGTAAGAGCTGTAAGAGCATGGAGTGAGTCTTGGCTTTAGTGCTGAAGGAGGACTACTGGCCTCTCCAATGAACAGGATCTGTTCCTAGCAGCACCTCTTTCACCAGTTTCTCTTCAGTGAGACAATCAACAAGGCCCTGGATAGGCTCATCAGAGTAATATCAATTCTAACAGTGCTTTTAAGTGCAGCAAAAAAAGAACTGTCAGGACAAATAAGCCAGGGAAGGCACACATGTGCAGTATTTTCCCTGAGTGACAGAAAAGAACAGGTGGCACAAATCCCCAAACCCCACCATTTAGAAAGTTTTTCCCCTTTGATTACCCAATACACTGTGCCTTTTTTTTCTGCCTTTGCTGTATGATCAGGCAAAAAAAAAAAAAGGAAACAATACTGACTTTTTCAAACTATAAGGACCTAAAACTCCCCACAAGCACAAAGGACCAAAGACCTGGGTTCACACAGCAATCCAAACCTGCAGAGACACTGTGTAATCCTGCTTCCTTTTTTCTCCTAAGCAGAACAGAAACTGCTCTTACATCCTGAAAGGCAGAGTCACCAAAGGGTGTGCTGGATGACCCAACAGACCTTTTGCATCTCTGATGTCTGATTCAGTGCAAAGAATGCAGACCTGTGAATCATGACTCTGAGCTGAACAGGCAGTGGCACAGCGGGAGCCAAAAGACCTCCAAACATTGCCACTCACCCAAGGCATTACTGTAGGCATATAATGAACAGAAAAAGCAGATGTGTTTGAGACAGAATCACAAACCACTGTGTTTGCCAGCCTGATCCATCCAGCAGCACGTTTCCCTGCCCAGGTGGATTGTTTTGGCTAAAAACTGCGTGGGCAGGGGGTGGAAAAGAATCCAAACGTGGTACCTCTCAGGCAGGTGGAGGATCTGATTCACATTGTAATCATTTGTAATAGCCTGCAGCCAGAAGGCCAGATGCTGTCATCTCCTCAGATCTCACAAGCCAAGCAGTGTAAGCTGGATCAATATTTGCAGTGGAAGGTCTCCAAGTGGCACCAAGGAGGGCAGGAAACAATGCTGATGAGAGCTGGGCTGGACCCAGCACTGAGCCAGAGCTGCAGGATGAGGTTTGGGAGGAATTGCTCAGGCAGGGTTGCCACTTCTTACACAGGGCTCCAAAGGGCAGCCCTGGTGACGAGGGCTCAAGAAAAGCACTTTCTTTTGGAAAGTGTTTCCTGATACTCTGGACAACGTCCAGCCTATACAGTTGCATCCTCACTCCTTCCTGCAGCTGGAGACAACAAGGATTTGCCATCCCAGCAAAACCTCTGCAGGGGCCTGGGCTCTCTCTTTGTGTGCAGAAACACAGTGATCTGCAGTTCCAGCTAACTTTGGAAATTTAACAGGCTGGGGTTACTGAACTTGCCCCAAAATCTTAGACTGATTTCAATGTCTAAGGATATGCTTAAGGAATGCATTGGTTTTCTAGAGCTGTTTTCTCATGTTAAAAATAGTATTCAAATAGATAATTCTAAGTTTGAAATTAGGATCTTTGCATATGCTTCAGCCCATTTTGTCTATTTTGGGAATGGACAAAGAATTTGAGACTGAAAAAAATAAGTACAAGCAAAATACAGTTGTCTCCTTGTTACTGAGACAAACACCAAGTCATATATTCTCATTGTCATAAAAAAGACTGCATGGGGACAAAGAGACTCAATGCTACAGCCTGCAGCAAAGATACCATTAATAAAATAAATCACATCATTCACCACCACAAGTGGTTCACTTTAAAGGCAAAACATAGGGAGAATAGGACTGTGTGTAGTTGGATGAAAGAGTACAATCTGTATCAGTGTACTGCACACGTCAACGCTGCTCATACAATGAATAAAGAGGAAATGCAACACAGTCAAATACCTTTATTAATCTTCTGCACAATGACCTTCTGCTAAAGCCATATAGCCAATGGTCTACATGCTATATAGGCTATCAGATTGCTCCCCTATGAATAAATAAAATTCCACAGGAAAAAAAAATGAGGATGAAAGCTCAATTATTGGTATCTTTTAAGGCTCATGGGCAAAAATTTCAATAAAACATAAGATGACTTGGAGCCAAAAAGGAGCACACAGAAGTTTTTCAGCATAAGCAGCAAACTGATACTCCACTTAATACCAATTCCAGCCAAATTTGACATACCACTTGAGATTATTTTTTTTCTTCATGCAAATTAGCTGGCTGGAGGACAGAAACCCGACCAAGGAGTCACATAGAGAGGAAAATGGGTACTATGAAATAACAGGCAGACTAACAAGGGCATAAAAACTGACCTACTAGTCAACCCCTCCATAACTCTACATTAGCCAAAATGCTACTGCTTGTCCAGAGAAACACAGAAAGGGAACTAGAAAGTGTTATAAAAGCAGAAGGAAAAGCAGTGTGGATGTGAGAAAGGCACAAATATATATAGGAAAGCTACATTAGCTCTGTTGTGAACAAAAACTTGCTTTTCTCATGGAATTTTTCAACTGAGAAATCCACAGGCCAAACCCTTCATTCTGCAAGGGAAACTTGGTGTCAACACAAAGTGCAGGTTTAAATCAGACAGAGGTTCCAGCATGGAGTGCCCAGAATCTGAGGAGACTTTGTGGTGCCAGCCATCCCACAGCCCCCTCAGACAGCCTGTGACAGGAGCAGGGCTGATCTGAAATGCATTGCATCACATCCTCCTGTAACACAAACAGCTCTCAGTATGTCTAAGGTTGATTTTTGGGCAAGAGAGGTTCTGAATTGGAGAAATGCAATAATCTCCCCAAATTAGTGCTGAGGTACAGACTGTGACTTACCCATCCATTTGGTTATTTACATGCTGGGAAATGTGTAAATAAATGCTTTCTAAATACTCACCAAACTCTCAGGCACACTCAGGTAAAATCAGAAAATAGTAAGAAGTGCAGAAAAGCTGCTGAGAAAGTGGGGTCAAATTGGCAAAATATTAATTTTCTTGAAAATTTTACATTGAGTGTTGAAGGCAAAAGTAGAGGCTGAGGCAGAGTGTGCTCAGGAAAAGATGCCATCAATGAATTCTGTAAATGAGGATGAGCTCCATCAGGAGAGAGAACAGTGCAAACACAACCCATCTTCAGTGCCTTGGGTCTGGGACACCACAAGCACCCAGGCACTCTCCATTTCAGCTCCCACCACCAGTGTGGCTCTGCTCCTCACCCAATTGCTTGGTTCTGGCAATTCTGGGATTTCCCACCCTAGAGCAAAGCCAGCCTGCTTGATGGAGCAGGAACTACCCTCTACAAAAGGAGAGGAACTACCCTCCACAAAATATGATAAATGTGGTTTAGCTGCACTGGCTCCAGATGAATTAGAAAAGTAAAGAATAATTAAAACTGACTTTAAATCAATAAAGCAAAGAGCTATGACTACATGAATATATATATGGATATCAGATCTCCTACAAAAGGGTCTGATTCAAAGTCCATAAGGAAAAATTACTTCAAATAGCATCCTTCACAGCTGCATTCCCTTTCAGAGCACAGAAGAGGTGCATAGCTGTACTTAGGATCTCCAAGCAGAGAGCCCAGAAGCAGAGTAAGAACTGAAGAGTTTTTATGCCAGCAGAAAGGTATACTTTCTTCTCCCCTCCTTTCTTCTTTACATGAACATATTACACAGTGCCAAAAAAATAAAAAATAAAAAAGAGAAGGAAATGAAAAGAAAATGGATCAGTTGAAGCCTCCAGGGAAGATAACCTTCAAAGGAAATTTAGCGGAAAATTGAAGAAAATAGAAGCTGAGATTTCTCATGTACCTCATGGCTACAGAAATAGATAAGTAGGAGGAAAGGCTGCAAGCAGCTTTGCTCCTTTTTGTGACAAGAGAGAAAGCCTCAGCCTGAGCCATATTCAATCAGTTCCAAAGGGAGAGAGATAACAAGAAGTTAGAAATACCCATGAATAGGTTTGAAGTCTACTGCTTCTGGACACACATCATTGACAAGAACATGAAATTTCAGCACAGAAGAGAGACGGGGAATCAAGTGATCAATGTGTGACACACTTATAAACTCACAGAAACACCCAAGCAAACTTTTAGAAGTTACCAGTGTTATCAAACCACCATGAGGCTTCCAGAAGCTTTTTCCTGTAATTACAGTTATTTATGTGAATGTGTAGAGAACTACTTCTTCATCTCCAACCCAACACTCCTGAAACTGTGGCATATGAGTGCAGCTATACTAACAACCAAAATCTAACACTTCATGCCATCAACATGTTGTTGCCTGCATGGGGAAGGGAGAATCTAGAAAAGGAGAAAAAAAACCCATGGGAAAAGTATGAGACAGAAACATCAACATTAATATCTCTATTTGCAATTAGGAGCAGTTCCAAGAGACAGGGGTTGTTTTGTTTTGGTTGGGGCTTGGTGCTCTCTTTGTTTTTTAGCAGGATACAGACTGAACATTGACTAAGCAGAGGGATCAGAGCAAGAATTCCAGTGCTGCCTTGGCTTTACTATCCTGAATTGGCAGCAGGGAAAAAGATCAGTGTTTTCTTTAAGGTTTCTTGGCTTAATTAATTTGCCTGTTGTGGCAGTGTGTCCCTGAAGTGGGAAAGTCTGCTGGAGGGAGAAGAAGGCACAGAAAGAAATCTGAGATTGTCTTCTTTAAAGTGAGGGAGAAGGGTTTAGCACAGCCCAGCAAAGGAGGTGCTGCTTGTATGTGCAGGGGAAATCCTTGCACCCATCTCCTCCTGAGACCAAACCATCCCACTGCTGGGCATCCTCTGGTACAGAATTAAAGATGATCCCCAACAGCAGGAATGTCAACAAAGGGTAACCATGGAAACAAGACACTTCTACCAAAAAATACCCCAAAAACAAACCAAAAAGGCTATTCTGTACCATTAAGGGATTGCTGGTTACACCTCATTTTCTCTCACACATTTCCCCTGCAAACAATTAAGCACCTGCAGTTTTAAGATGATGTTTGCAAATGACTTGAATCCTTCAAAGCAGCCTCATCACAGATAAGCATTGGGGAAAGAGTGGAAACTCTTCCAATTGCCTAGCTCCCTCCCATGGTTGCTGGCCTGTGATCAGCACTGGCGGTAGTCTTGCAAAACAAATAAATCTTTAAACAATAAGCTACAGATTAAAAGCCTGAGAGGATCCCCTGTGACCCATCCAGAAATAAGAGCATTACAGAGAGGGCTGGAGGCCGCTGGTGCAGAAAGTTGAGTCACTGGAGACATGAGTTCATATTTGATGCATGGGTAGAGGTGAAATAGGCTTCTGGCCCTCAGACACTTCAGGGATTTGTTCCAACTGCAGCACTTGCACTGTAGCTTTTTCCTGATGAGCCTAAGGCCTGGAATAATGGATGTCCTGTAGGCAGAAACAACTGAGCTTCAACAGCAGCACTGTGTGCAGATCTGTACTCAGTACCTGCTTTGTTTGCTGTCAGAAGCACCACGGGGTACCTGTCATCCTTGGGTTTAAACACCAACTACACAAGTGAGAGCAGTGTAATACTAAACCTGCCTGGGACCATTTCTGCCACTGACCAGTGAAAGATGTGCATTTCCCCTTCTCCTTATCTCTCTCAGACTCAGATAAAGTATGTGCATCTGCTGGCAGCCCTCCCTCCTGAGCACAACTACATTCCTTGGGACATCAGAGGAATACAAGCAGCACAAGGACATGCTGCAACGGAGAGTGGGTGTGCAAAGCAAGGTGTGCTACCCCTCACCCTGAAAACTTAGAAAGGGAAAACATTGACAGTCCTTTCTTAGCTGTCCTTGATGGGGAACCAGTTCCATGCCAACATGATCAGAAGAGAAGTAGTCATTCCAAAGATCAGAGGAGCCAGTTGCCATCTTTTTGAAGCTGCTGTTCTCCCAACAAGAGAAAACCACAATTCCTTTGGGCAGCAGCCATCCATGTGCCAGCACCTGGCTCCCCTCAAAGGAGGAAAGGAGGAACTCAGAGCAGGAGGCCTCGAGCAGCAGTGCTTCCCTTTCCTTCATGGCACAGGCAGTGCCCTTGTGCAGAGCACAGCCCTTGGGGGAACTGACCATGGCCTTCACTGCACCCTGCTCAGGGCCCCAGCTGCACTTACCGGGTCAAAGAAGAGTTATTTCATTCAAAATGCAGTAATATCTCAAAACCCACTGGCTATGAAAAAAAGGACACTGTCACAAGATTCCTACCTCCTATAAGGTATTGGAGCAGTAAATCCAGGTCCTTTTCCATTAAAAACAAAGCAAAAAACAAACCCGACAAAGTAGGTGCATAAAAGGATTGTCCCCTACGGCTGACACTGAATCTAAATTAAACCAAATTGTTTTCATAATTTGAAACCTCTGGTTTCTCCATAATTACAATGTTGTGAAATGAGCAGGAACAGCTAATATATACCCACAGGGAAAATTACATTTAGTGACCCTATAATGATCCAGGATGAAGAAGATGCAATAAAGGAACCCACATCATTCAGTAATGAAGAAGAGCAGTAAGAAAAGAGGAAACTACACTTAATGAATGTATATAGGATTTTGATGTAGAACCTGCAGGCAAAAGTAGCCAACAGTTTTACTCCAGCAATGGTCTTAGCCATAAAACACTTCATTAGTGACAATCAACTTTCCCCATTTGCAGAATGCTCAACAAAAAACTACTTTAAAAATATTTTGCCTTTACAATATGCTGTGAAGAGGTCTTAATATCTATTAAAAATGAAACATTCTGACAAAAACTACTGTAAAAAAAATTACCTGATTTTAGAGTGGCTGCTTCCATCTGCTTTTCCCTTACACTGCTGAACATCTTTCTGTTGACCATCAAAATTAAAACAACCTCACAGTGATAATGTGCTTTCTTTTATTTTTTTTCTTTGTCTAAGCTTTTATTATTATTTGTTAAGTGTTTAGAAAAAAACTTCAAAACTAAAAGCAAACCACTTACACAGGTGATTAAGGAAAATTACAGAATTACAGAATGTTAGAAGAAATTTCCCGTCTGACACACAATCTTCCCTTGTTTTTCTCACAATCCTTTGCTCCTTGCAGTTTGAGAATATCCCTGAGAGGAGGTAAAGGGAAGGCAAAAATCAGTTGAAGCCCTTATGGTATGGCTCAGTTTCTGTGGTGTTAGCTGATGGCACAGCATACCATGGTCAATACATGTCTAGCACATATTACAAACACATCATCCCTTTCTCCATGAAGCCTATCTGACAATCTGCATAAGATTCAAATCACAATTTTACAGCTGGCTTTTAGTTAACAAGTGTCCTGGCTAAAGCCCAGTGTGAGGAGTCCCTTTTGGGAAAGGTGGGTTCCCTCTCACTGACATAGTTTGCACAAATTAAACTGCAATTGCACATCACATTTGCACTGCACCAACTGTGATTCATGCTCGTGCTGTGGCATGTAGAGACAAAAGCACAGAATAAGCTTTAGCCTGCTCCAGCATCATTAAAGAATGCAGTAGTCTATACAGACAAACTCTACCCTGCCTACTCAACACTCCTATCCTTCAGGATTAAATGTTTACTTGCCTCTAGAGTACAATTACAGCTGGTATCAAAACTTGACACTATATTCTAATAGCTTTATAAAATTTCTGAGAAGGGTGAGCATCATGGCAAGTCCATGAGAAACCCTTCTCCCACCTATCAGGAGCTATGCATCCACCAGTGTTCTGAGCTGGTAGAAAACACTGATTGGTCAGAAAATAGGATTCCAAAGAATTTTCTAAAAATTCTAATTTTTAAAAATTTAGTCTTAGAAAAATTTGAATTCTTTATTAAAATAGTCTTATGTTACAAAGAGTGTTATAGGCAGCAGGCAAATAGACGATTGGCATTTTGATTGTGCATTAGAAACTCCTCACTGATAAACAAGGAGTGTAAGACGTCCTGCACAAAAGTTTCTGCCTTTCTTCTGTTCAGAGCTGCCCACAGAAGTTAATAAATACCTCAGAGACTCATTTCATCTCTCAGCAATCTGCTAGATGAAGAATTGTGAAGCCATTTATTCTGCAAAATCCCATTAGTTTTTGATAAACTCTTTCAGACAAACGGTAATTTTGAGTGATTCACCTGAACGAAATAATGCGCCCACACTCTCAAAATGCCATTGGGGTGAGGTCAGGCAGAGAATGAGTCTGCCAGGGTAAATGACTGCATTTGTCTCCTGTCACACTCCTTCTCTTTGGGCACAAAAAGTACTTCCCTGAGATTACAATTTGACAGAGATCGAGAAAACTGATTGATTTTTAATTTTCAGGAAATTTTCAAGAAATTTAGAGTAATAGACCTTTTTAAAAAGCTTCAGATGTTCTGAGAGTATGTGGGGCTGTGTGTGAATGGGGAAGTGCTCTCCCTGTGGGTTTTGGTGTAGGGGAACCAAGGAGCACCCTTGTTTCAGTTACATATTGCTACATTATGCACAGTTGAGAACATTTGTGGAAGGAAGCACACAGTACCTGGGTTTCAAAATACAACACAGTCCTTGGCAGAGATCCCTAACCCCCTTGGAGGAGGGCTGCTAAGCTTTTGTGTAGAAACAAGCTTCTGCAAATTTGCAAGAGGTACAAGAGGTTTGTTGTAAGGATATCAGCTGAGGCCTGACCCTGAGACAGACAGGAATACCTGCTGCTCCAAGCATGGTTAACACCTGCCTGTGGATTTTGCAATGAATGCACTAGAGGAAAAGCCACCCCATTGCCCTCAGGTCCAGTCCTCCTTGTCCTTCTCCTGTGGGGAGCAACAGCCCAGCCTCTGCCAGCCCCAAACCTCTCATGCTCCAGGTTTCAAGATTCCATCTTGCTCATGTTTCCAAGAAGCTCTAACCTGGCTCTGACTGGGACACCAGCAAACTTCCTCATCACTTCAGACCAACTTCTAGACCAACCTTCCTTGTCTGCCTTTTCAATGATCTGATGTACTAGTTCCAAACCTAGCACTGACAAAACTTGAATTCACACTCAGTTACTGCAGTGCTGACATTGCAGCATGGCTGTGCATGAGGTGATACTTGCTTGCATCCCAGCAGGGCAGAGATGGTCATCAGTCAGTTATTCCCAAGCTTAAATCCTGTTTTCATCACACAAATTCTGCATGGAAACAGCTAAGACAAGACCCATTTCTCAAAGTAGTTATGAAAATTAAGGCTTAGTGGAACTTCAGAGAGACAAGCATCTTTTGCTCAGTCACAAGCACTAGAAATAAATTTAGACTTAGGAACATCAAATAGGTACAAGCAGTCAAAGAAATTGCATTGGATCTCCATTGGGCAATCTACAAAATCCAGCAGGATTCTGAAATGATTCCATAGCACTCCTCCATGTGACTGGCACCAATTCAACATACTTTTGAGATGACTGAACTTTCTGTGATAATCTATAATTTTAGAGCTCTATCACATTTAAGGCTGCCATCAAAAAACATGAATAGACATGTGGTTGTAATGCCTGCATCACTTACATCACCCAGGAAAATTCTGCTCATGTGATACAGACCCACACCACAACATACCTCTGCTCCAGTGTCATTCACACCCTCCATGTAGCAGGGTTTTAGGGCAGAAACATTTCTGAATGAGCACTGCCAGGAGTTTAGTGGACAGCAACATTTCTTCAGTTGTCATTGCACTTCCAGCTCCTAATTATTCAAGTGCATTTTTAGGTCACTTTAAAAATACATCATATACTGCAAAAAACAAAAAGCCCCACCCATAATTCCAAAAACTGCAGTGATCACACATAACACATTTTAGGCCAGCAAAGTACATATTCCCTTGCTTTGGTAAGATTTGGGCACTTTCTGGCAGAGGACAGTGCCATTAAAGGATTCCCGAACAACTTGGGATTACTAACCTTTTTCACAAAGGTAGATATAGAATAGTATCAGAGAAAGCTGAGGAAATTACCTCCTTTAAAAGTTTATCATAATCTAATCAAGCAGGGGATTTAAGGATTCTTTGGAGGAAGATCTAACTCCACTACTCTTCCCTTTTTCTATGAATACAAAGCCCTTCTGTCTTTCCTTGGTGAAGTATGTGCCAATTTGCAGATTCTCCTTAAAACAGCAAGATCTGGGAAAGTCTCTAGGCTTCCCTTGATCTGCTTGGTTTCTTTGCAACCTGAGGCAACTGCAGACTGGTGGAATATACTGAAGCACTGAATCATGGAATGGTTTGGGTTGGAAGGGACCTTTAAAAGTCATCCAGTGCAATGCACAGCCCACACCACCCTGGCAATGAGCACAAGGATTGCTGCTGCTGCTGCTGGGAGATGGGCTGGTGAGCTGGCAGGATGGCCAGAGGCTGGCATGGGTGCCCCCTGTGACACCAGTGCCAAGGTGGCACAGAAGGGAGGCCTGGCACAGTGTATTGGTGCCAGAGAAACTGTGCTGGATGTGCACCCTCCTCTGTGGGCTCCACACCATCAGCCAGATGGTCCATGGGGCTGGTGGGATCCCCATCTCAACTGGCCCCTTCTTCCTCTGTGCTTCCTGCAGCCAGGGGTCTTCTGTCCCTCCCCACAAAGAAGGGCAGCCACATGCTTCGGTCTCGGACCTCTTGGTTTCAGGCACTCTTGGAACCTGAGAGCTTTAACTCAGCCAACTGTGGGCTCCCTGCCAGGGTTCCTGCGCTTTTAGAGCCCTAAAAAGTGGCAGCAAGATGGCCTGTGACATCAGGACACCACTGTTATGGGACACATGTGACAAACTACAGCTGTTTGGGGCCTGTGGCCTAAAAGAAGGGGGAAAGCTGAGGGTGTCTTTTCTAAGGGTTGCTCTCCTGCTGCCCCTTCCTACACCTGGGTTCCTTGGGACAAGATGGTGCCAAAGGTACTGCAGGAAGGCTGGGGTTCCCCAAAGGCATTGAAACAGATACTTGTTGCAGCCCTCTAGAAGCGGATTTGGCCCCCCGCATCCAGGGATGTGCGCATGATTTAACAGAAACAGTCCAGCAAGAAGAGGAGCTTCCAAAGTACTGCCTACAAATGTCAACAGGATGATAGCATTTGCCTCCAAAAGCGGCTGTGCCTGGGCTCTGCTAAAGACAAACTGCAAAACAGAGCTAGAAAATATCATTTCACTGTAACAACCAAGGTGTTGCACAAGTCTTTTCACTCCTGGTGGCATGGGAGCAGCAGGACAAGTCTGAGAAGCCCAGCTTCCAATTATCTATCCATTTCCTTTCCCTGGCTCACGGGAAAGGTGAAACACACTGGGCTGTCTCTGCTGCAGCTTTGTCCTGTTACTGCTAAACAACACATTGCTGCAGTAAAGTAGAAACATTATAAAGAAAAGCATTATAAAATCAGGCCTGCTCTGTTAGCCTGTCATTTCTTCTAAATCAAGCTAGCATTTTGCAAGTTCCCATGTGAAAGCAATCCTGGTGTGAGCAGTTTGTTAGCACAACAATCTACTCCTGGGTGAAAAACAACCAGCACCTCTATAAACTGTTTTTACACTGTTAGATAGTTTTCCTTTTTCTATCTATCACAAACAACCTTTCCTGCACATACACCCTGGGGATTGAGTGACCAATCAATACAGGATAATAACTTGTTAATAACCAATAAAGAAACTGGCAAGAAAGCTACTGACCAATTGGAGTCCCACACCAGGTCTGTAAAACTTATTAAAAGGAGTTCTGTGAATAAAGAATTGCCTTTTTCCACCGTGAAGAAAATGGAGTCCCATGTGATTTATTCCCTTAACACATCACTTACTTGACTGTTTATTAGCTTTTGTGCATGTCAAAAACTAGTCTTGCTGTACTGAGAACTTACTGTCTTCACACAAAACTACAGCAAAATGTAAATTATATCATGGAGCTGGCAGAGCCTCTGTTCTTCAGCCTGCAGCTGATCAGAGCAAGGTGCTCACAGCCACCCAGCTCCCAGTTCTGTCTCACTGTACCCAGAGCTGGCTCTGAAAGCTGTCTAAGCTCAGCTACCTGCCCATCCAGTGATGAGGAAGAAAGTGGGGACTATTGACCACATTTTCAACAACAATTGAGATTTGTACAGAACTTTTCACCAGCAGATCTCAGAACACTTCACAAAGGTGGCAGCCTACCCCCACAACCATGAAACTCAGGTCCTAAGGCCATTTCCTGGAGATATGAGAAAAACTGACCTGCTCTCAGGTACCATCCATTAAATACTGCTACAAAAACCAGTCACAAGCTTTTGAAAACATGGTTGTCCCAGTTACAAACTCCAATATATGCAGGTTTGTTATTTATGTGCTTTACTTGGGAAGTTAGGGACTATGCTTCCAGAAATAAAAGTTTGTATTTGTTAGGGCTTGTATCTTCATGCTTTACAACAACACATGAGGAATTGGTTGGAACACACACAATTCCTGATTTTTCACTTAATTAAGAAATGCATTCCATAGTCTCACACATTCTGTATTTTCCATAAATATTACGTTTGACAGATTACCTGATAAATGTCTTCATGTGCTCTGAGTACCTGCCTGCTGCAAGAGCAGGTTTCTGTGGTGTTTCTAAGGTAACATTCCTGTTTATTAAGGCTGGATATAGTAGCACTGCTGAACTTGTACATCTGAGAGTGCAAGTGAGAACAGGCGTAGGAAAAAAACACCTGCTCTTACTTATGGATCAGGCATCCAAACCTTGCAATAATTGCTTCTCTTAGTAATGATGCATTAACATAGTGTTACATGCTTGAAAACACAAGCACCAAACGATCAGGTCAAACACATTAAAGTTTTAATAGCTTCTTTTCTTTCCACTTTAAAAGGAAGTTTGATATGGCATTAAAAAAATCCCACTTAAGAATCTAAGGCAATTCCTGATAATCTGAGTAAAAGGTGAATCTGTGTTTCATGATGGAAATATTTATATAAGTAAACTACAACAAAGAAAATTGGATGAACCAGAAAAGAAGGATGCCGCTACAGCAGGGTTTTTACCGGCAGGTAGGTGCCATCTGAGCAGGTAAACAGCTGCCTGAATGCAGCCTGGTAAACTGGGGAAGACTGGATTTATAGAAACTTTACAGAGGTTTATTTATAGGGGTATATTTATGGAAAGTTTATAGGGGCTTTAGGAGAGAGTGCAGTCAGCAGGACTCCTCCTGGGCACAGGTGTGGGACCTTGCAGCCAGTCTGAAGCCAGCTCTGATATATGCTTTGCTGCATGTGCTATCAGTTACAGATTCAAGCTGCCTTCTCTTCTCCCTCAAGCTCAAGCATGGATGAGAGGATCCTTGGAGATGGCAAGACTTCAAAACCTCACTCCTTCTCCTCAGAAAAATAATTCATGTCAATGTGGAAGTAATTGTTAGGAGACAGTGAGCACTCTCACTTTCTAAATGGTGACAACATCAGCTGCATAAACCAAATAAACTGGGTCACTTGCCTTCCAGGTTGGTATCAAATCTGGGCATCACACACAAGAACTTGAGTGGATCATTTCAAGTTGCAGTTTTCAGATATTAGAGTACTGTAAACAAGCAGAGATGGTGCTTAAGATCAAACAGACCGAAGCCCAGAGCATAACTCCCATCTGGTACAGAGAACTGTGCATTTGGGCTCTTGACAAGATGCCTGATGATGTAGAACAGCCTCCTACAGACAGGAACAGCCTGGAAGGTTTCAGAGCATGGGGTAATGCCTCAAGCAGGCAGCTACTTCTCTGCATGAGGGAGGAAAGACAGAGCTTAGCTCATGGCTGAATGGAAGCTCAGACACCCACCTGGAGATCAGCTTTGATCTGCTCTGACCTGCTGCCATTCTGGTACTGCTAGTCTAGGCTTGGTTTTGGGCAGGAATGAAGCTGTTGCCAGGTCCTGGTCCAGGTGCACATCCCACAGACACTTACACTGTGCAGGTGCTGGCAGCCACGGTGCCAGTGAGGCACAGGTTTGTGGCCTGGGTCACTACTTCAGGTCCCATCAGGAGGAAAACTGCACCAAGTTCGAGCCCATCCCAAAGACTACTGAATGTGCAAAGAAGATCCCACCTAAAAACATGCACTGCATTATTAAAAGAGATGAACCCAGGGGGTTTTCAGTACCCACAGGTCCCACAGAGCTCTGCCACAAGTTAGGACACCTCTGAGGTGAAAATTCTACCATCCCAAATTTGAAGGGTCTTACATAGGCTTGTCACCCACAATTCCTGGCCTCACAAAGAATCTCCTGCTAAATGGTGCATGCTTCTGCACATGAACAACCCTTTCATCACTTTTAGCCATAGCTCAGAGGAAAGTGGTCCACTAGCACCACTGAATTCAATGGATATTTAAAAAAAGACAGAATCTCATGTGAAAAACAATTAAAATTAGGGATGCCTATGCAACACATCATGGTAGTTTTGCACAGATCATGTAGAGATCACGGTGAGGGAAAAATACTTAAAATCAAGGAAGGAAAAACCAAAAGGACATGGGGAATTCCATCTGAGTGAAATTTCTACAAAGTAATAAAATATTTACCTATAGTTTAAGAAAAATACAGCAGAAATAATTGTTTATTCTTGTGTCTAAATATTAGTGATAGAAGTTATTCAGAAAGATCAGATTAAGAAGTCATCACTGAATTTTGAAATTCATCTCCAAACTTAGGACATAACTAAAATCAGAAGCATGATAAAATTCTTACAACTCTTTCTGGTACTGTGAGACCTTAGAAAAATAAGAGATCACATTTTTAGTGAGAAGATGTAGTGTGACCATCTGCTGTGGCAGACTTTGATCAGCTATTACAGGAAAGACCTGAAACATCATCAAACCTGAAAACCACTGTGAATAAGATGCAGGAACAGTGAGACCCACTAACACTGCTTCTGAGCTAGGGCCAGGATAACAATAAGCTCAGTATGTTCTGCTTCTCCTAAATGAAATTTCAGTGAAAGAAAGAGCAAAATAGGCACTTACAAGCCATAGAAACTGCAGATCTTGTACCTGTCTAAAGTAACTGGTTTAGACAAGTATAAAATGGCTACATTTTATCTACATAAAATATTTGTACTTTACAATCAAATTATAAAATACCTACAATCTATAGCTGGAAGAATTATGCTCATCTTTCAAAACAAAAGAAATCACATTTTGGTAGCAATTCCATTCTACTCTTAACAATTGTGGATCACTGATGAAAAAAAAACCAATTATACAAAGAATTTAGAAAAGGTTAAAATCACAAGTTACAGAATATATACCAAAAAAATTCCAAAGAAATATCTAGTGAAATACAGTGGATACTTTATGACTTTGCTCAAACAGAAAATGGCCTAGGTTAGTATCACAAGTGTACAGGCAAAGTTACAGCTAGAATTTCTTATATTACACCTACATCCCTTTCTTAGTGAATTCATTTTCATGTCTCTCAAATGGGAGATCCTCCCTAGGCCAGCTGTGCACAGCCAAATCCATCTCACTGTGCTTTAGAAAAGTAAAATCTCTAGAGACAAGGCAGTGTTTGAACAGATGTACTGTATTAGTAATCTGAGCTGTGAATTGGTGTGCACTGCTTACACTTAGCTAGGCAACCTAAAAATATACAAAAACCAATGGAAAGTGACCCCAAGAGTGGGCCAAAATTACTCCCTACTGCTTATATGACAAAATTTGCAGCACACCCCTGCACCAGACCCTTTACTTTCTTCCTTAACACTTAAAAAAAAGACAACAAATAAACAGCCTCTGAAAATTTATCAGTTGCAAGACAGCACCCCCTGGTGTAACAACACAAGAAAACTTTGAAGAATTTATAAAATGCTTTAAATTGGTGTTGGGATGCTGCTCAATTAGGATTAAGTGACGGAGTGTTTCAGCTGCAGCTTTGTGCCAGAAAGCACACAACAGAGAGCAAACACCTCACACAAAGCTTCACATTTCTCAGAGGTGCACAAAGCTGCCTTTACAGAACCACTTACAAACCTTTCTGAAGGCCAGTGTACAAATTAAGTCCCTCTGTGGCCTGATTTATAATTTATTTTATTTTACACTACCTATAAAGTTTCTATAAATTCAGTCTCCCTATTCATGTTTTGTTAGGATGAGCCCCAAGTCTTATTTGACTCTCAAATAAGAGCTGTCCACGTCTGTCTGTCCTCAGGTAAACATTCCTGCTTCTCATATTAGCATCTAAGTAATAAATACATAAAAAAACATAAATACAAATCCTCATGAGGCCCTGAATAAATAAACCTGGCTGTGATTCCTTGCAGCAGGGACACCAGGAGCAGGGGCATAGTACAAACTGGCTTCCTGCTATTCTAACACTGCATCCTGCAATGACTTTCTAAAACTTTTAATGGAAAAGCAGCAAGCTTTTTTGCTCCATTTACTCCTCCTGATAATTTATTCTTGTTCTTATAGAAGTTTCTGAAATCAGAGCAGTGGAATAACACTCCCTTACCCCTAGCACAGCAATACACACATGCAAGTTTCTGAAATCAGAGTAGTGGAATAACACTCCCTTAACCCTAGCACATGCAATACACACTCCTGTGCAGAAAACAGGGTATAGCAACTTCTGATATCAAGTTTGGAACAATTCAGAGCCACATCTGTACACCAGCTTTTACTGCAGTGAAAAAGCTGCAAGTGGCTCCTGAAGAATGATGGTCTGTGGAAGATATTCCTTTGTATGCACAAGACCAGAAGCAATTTGTTATCTGAGCTGCTGAGCAAAATCTTAGCCAGAACACAAGAGGATGGATGTATAAAAAAAGGGAATTTCATCTCTGAAGCAAAGACATGAAACACATATCTAACATTTTCAGTGTTCTGGCTACTGAAAAAATGCATGCCACCAAGGAAAATGTTTGTACAAAACCAATTCTGCAGAAGAGGTACTGGAAGGCATGGCAGGTGGAAAATGAATCCCAAAGTCATGGCAGCTCCTGCTACACAGATGTTTCTGTGTCCTTCCATAAAATCCTGACAGCAAAAAATATCCCAAACAAATTATGTTCCCCTCCCAGCTGAACTAAGAGCCACTTGAAATATGGATGACTGCACGTGCCAGGATGTTTTTCTATTCTCCAGTGAGGAGAGCAGATTGTGACTGAAGCATGGCTTGGATAACACAGACTGGAAGTCATTCTCCTTCTCCAAAAACATCCTTTCCTTGGCTGTGGTCAGCAAATTCATCCCATCCAAACCAGTCAGTGCCCACAGAGCTATGATTCAGTCTCTGTTAGTGTCTTACAACTCAGTGTCTTCATGAAGAGATGAAACCATCCATTGGACTCCTAGGATTTTCTTTTACCTTGGTTTGGCTTTAAGTGACTGCAGAATGAGATCCCCCACACTCACCTCAGAGCAGCACACTGATATCCATGGAATTTCCCAGGAGATCCCATACAACATACTCCTATTGCTTTTCTCCCATCAGCACTCTCACCCCCAAATGATGAAGTATTGAGCAGTTAAGATCAGAATTTGATTATCTCTACATCCTTGTGAATCTGGAGTAACTTCCCAGAAAGGAATACAGCTGCTGTGGGATCATGCAGAGACATAAGGACAATATCAAAGCAGTCCTGCACACTCAGAGCTTCAGCTCTTGCTGCTATCACGTTATTCACAAGCTAGAGCTTTCACTAAAAAACAAAACAATGGCAGAACCAAACAGGGATTTCAAAACATGAAAAATAAATAGGTCATTCAGCAAAACTATGCTCAGGTTTTGCATTGCACTTCTAGGGCCATCCTTTAGCCAGATAAAATACTGTAGCCCTAACTATTTCATTTCAGAATTTACGTGTGTGCTCCTTGTGCTTACTCAGAATGAAAAAAAAGGTATTTTCATCACTGAGGCCTGAAATGTTTTGGGAATCAGCTACATGGAATATTTTCTTCTGTCCTTCTGGAGCAGGTCACAGTTGTGGAAATCCAGCAGCAGGATTTTCAGCCAACTGGAAGAGCACTGCTGGCTTTGGACACTCTTCTGTAGAAGCAATTGCTTGCAACAATTTAATAAATTCAGAATTAATGTTGAATAGATACAGCAGACAGTATTTTCACTCTATGGTTATATGTTTTAATCCACTGCTAATTTGCATAAGATTTAGAAGCCAAATGGTGTTAACTCACTTCAAAATCCTGACCTGACCTTCACTCACAAGTCTTCCTTTTCAACATAGTTCAATTCATTGCAAGTTCACAATGAGTCTGAATCTTTCCTTCCTGAGCTCACACACATGGCCAAAGGCTGCATTCACTGAAAAACTGCTTATGCTGCTACAGCTTTAATGCTGCACTTGGCTGTCTTTTTCACAGTAACTGAAAAATAAGAACACCACCAGCAATGTTATGTTACTCAGGATAACACTGCTAGGAAAGCACTTCAGAAACAAAGTTTTAGGTTCTACAACTTGCTGGAAAGAGCTGAATTTTGCCAGTCTCTTTTTTGATACTACAAGCTTGTCTGTGCCAAGTTATTACATTACCATCTAGAATATGCAGCCTTTAATTTAGCTGGCAAATTTATATTCTCCTAGGTATACCAGAGTATTTTAAGAATTATGATCACACATTCACATATTCAGGCCTGGTCATTACTGCAAACACTGAAGCTATTACAGACAGCAACTTTCTCAGAGTATCCAAGTAGCCCTGGACAGATATTCAACACTGATCAGATCATACAGAGATTATAACTGACAGACAAAGCAGTACTGGTATAACTTGTTTATTGTACTGTGAGCATCAGTATATATTAGAGACAAAGAAAACATGACTTCCAGGACAAAGAAAAAAAAACCTGGAGATTTAAAATTTGCCCGATATCAATCATGGAGAACCTATAAATTATCTGCTGGAATGCTTTCAGCTCAAAAGCTTGGCTTCTACAATTACAGAACACTGAAGAATATAAGATGTTCTGGATCCCAAAAGCCACATACCTAAGGTTAAACTGTAAAAGACCTGAAAAGACATTAGGTAAAATTTATAAACTTGTCTTCTTCTGAGACAGATTGATCTTATCTCCAAGGCTCAGGGCCATTCCCTGTAAGGAAAAGGAAAACAACAATCATGACACAAATACTTCACTTGAAAAGAACTTTTCTCATCTATATTAAAATGGAAATTCCATATATAGAAATCTATTAAATCAATGGCATGGAAATTTCCAGCTGCTCACATCTTTGTACATTTCATAGTGCTCACTTCCTTATCACTAGGTAAAGGTTAGGTCTACATATATTATTGAGACAATGAAACTTAACTGAGCTGGCAACTGTTACATGTGTTATCCATATGAAAAGCAAAAGACTAAAATATATTGTAAGCTTTTAACCTCCCACCCCAGACTACCAGGGGAGAAATGACAACTGCCTGTCCAGTTACTGAAATTAAACTGCTGAAAGTCCCAGTGCTGATACCAGTACACTCAGTGCACCACAGCTATGGAAAATTATTTCATCACAGAGCCAGAGTAATATTGCACAAAAACTGAAGAATCATCAAAAGAAACTGCATGAATAAATCCACGTATTCAATAGCACAATGATTTCAAGATGCAACCATGCTGGTATATGTAATAGAATGCAGTCTTCTGTAAAAATGGCACTGTAACATATCAGAAACTTTAATTTAAACCAGACCAAAATCTTTGTAGTGCCATCACATAAACAAAATGTTTTCTTTGAATATGAAAACTCTCAAGTACTCCTTTATTGTACACTGGTGAAAATATTTCTATTTTACATTGGTGTTTTTGTTTTATTTATCCCAAATCCCAGTCTTTTTTTTTAGTTGGGAGGTAGAAACTCTAAATGCCAAAGCAGATTCATATCTACAGAAATAACTCCTGCTAAAAACCTTGGGATTTTCTTTTGTTGTTTTTAAAAAGAATCAGTGAATAGCAATCACATGCATAAAATTTCCTTGTTGTGTGACACTGAAATGTGCAATTTGGTAGGAAAAACATCATATAACCCTGGGGCATATTTGATTTATTATTTAAAAGCAAATAAAATACAACATCCTATTTGCAGTACTATGGACAAAACTGGGAAATCTTGGCGCAAAGGCCAATTTTATGGCAACGCACCAGGAGAAAGGACTGTGAAAAGTCTGTAATGTTTGGGAGTGCTTGGTACACTGCCCTAAGGGGTGAGGGTGGCAAGGCCCATACCTGACTCTTGGCCCGGATGCGTATGTGGCCCGTGACAGGCGCCTCCGGGCCCAGGTGGATCGGCTTCTCAATGCTCACGTTGGCCAGGGCGTCCTCCCCGAAGATGGAGCGGGCGTAAAGATTGGCTGCCATGAAGCCACAGTAGCCTGAAAGGGCCTGTGGAAAGCACATGGGAACCCTTAAAAAACCAAAATCCTCTGAACACAGTTTAGTTCAGCATTAGTTCTCTAGGCAGTTATCAATGTGTCATGTTTACACTTCTTTCTTCGCCTGCAATGTTTTATAATCATGCACAGGGAAACAGCAGTGGGCCTTTTTCTAGAATTCATACTGGGAATTATGCAGTCTATAGAATTCATCAAGACAAGGCAGGTGGGCATTCTATGGTTTGTTTTAATCAACAGCAAAATGGCAAAGAAGTTAAATAGCTACTAAATTTGGTTACTACACATGTAATAGCTATCACACATGGTCTATCTTAACAGCTAGTAGCTATTATATATATTTGTTTTGCTTTACAACAAAAAGGCTAAACTGGCAAAAGAAAGGTAAATTTTGTCAGAGAAGGAAGAAATATGGAGCTACTAAAAAAACCCTTTATGTAAACAGATGGTCCTATAAAGTCTATGCTGCAGCTTAGCTACTATGAATCAAAATGGACATTCTGATTTTTCACCTTGGGACAACAGAATTTTGGTAACATTTATCTGCTTCTACTCATTTCAGAGTAAAAGCTTTGAGGTACATGTACTATTTCATTTTGTTTCATTTAATTTCATTTATTTGAAGAATATTAACAACAAATGTTGAACAAATTAAATAATAAAGTACAGGAAGTAAAAAAGTTATCTAAAATTCTCCAAGAAATAACTCACCTTCTCTGGAGTCAGGCATTTCATATTGGTTGACTTCAGTATGTGCTGTAAGTATTCATTTAAATCAATGATATTTGTATTCACTGTTACCTTCAAGAAGGAAAAAAAAAAAGGCAATTACTTTAATTAGCTCCTCAGGTATTTCTGAAATCTCTTCTTCAGGGCTCTATAAAGGAGATCACTTCCACATTCCTCCTTGAGGAACAGCACATTCAGTAAGCTGCATGCACTTCCCACTATGTGGTGGCATCACAGGAAGTCTTCCCCTCCTGCCCTCCACTTGTTAAGATGGAAAATTTCATGCTATTACCATGGTTTCTAAAATCTATTGGGTGAATAGGATACTCTGTTGAACATCTAGATTCTCTACAGCAAACAGTGGACTCCTTGTCTGAATACAGTTTACACATTGCCAGAACAAGAAAAAGCAACACCTAGTCCAAAGTTTGCTTTTAACCAGTGATAAAGATTCCTTTCATCTTCCTCTTCTAGCAACAACGCTCTCTGGGCTGCCTTGGCTTTACCATATTGCATATTATGTGCCTTGTTTAAATTGTTTTTAACATCTCTCTTAGGAGGAGTTTACAAACTACTAAGGCTTCATATATCATCCATTACAATATACTGGGCACAAGTTCCCCTGAGACATTTAAATCTAGTCCCAAGTGAGCACACCTATGTACCACACAAGGCTACAGTTCATGTAAAGTATCTCCCATTCTGCTTCTATTTCATTCTTATATATCATCTCCCTTAAACCCTTTTTTTCTTTTAGCTTTGGGCACCCTAGTTACTAAGAAGTGTAACCACTGTCTTGCTGGTCTTACACAGCACCCAGAACTTTATGCTACAGCTGTACTGCAAAGTAGCAAGGTAAAAGAAAGATGTTCCTGTCCCCCTGGCAGGGGGCTGGACTAAACAACCTTTAGAAGGTCTCTTGCAACCCACAGGACAATGTGATTAGAACTGGAGAGGCTGAGCAGCATGAGTAATTCTGCAGCCTCAGCATAAACCTAAATTTGTTGCCATCTCACCTTTGAGCCAAAATACACAGCAATCACCAGTCAGCTTGGACAGCTTCCATACAGGAGGTAAAGCTCAATGCACACAAGCTCTTTTGCAAGCCAAAACCCCAGTTATTGCATTGCTAAGCTGGTGAAACTGATAAGATAGCTGTAAGAGAATAAGCTACTTGAGGCAAGCATCCAATGAGGATGTTGAATGAGGTTTATGTGGCAATAGACAATGCTGTTGCAATGAGCTGCTGTAGAACAAGAGACAGAATTGTATCTCATCAACAAAGCAACATAGAAAAAAACTCAAAAACTAACTTTGTTTTCCCACTCAAATTCTGCCCACATCTGTCTGAACTCAGCATCTGTACAGGAAGCAGGCTGGATGTAATCCATGATGTCAATGTGAATGTCACTGAGAACCACACAGTTTCTGTCACTGGCTGCTCCAGAGACATCGTACACTGCAAGAGAACACACAAAACCACTTCTGAATGTTCCAAAAAGTGAATTTGCTCTTAATAAGGGTGCTGAGCTACCATCTGCCAGTTAACAACAGCCAACCCTTGCTCAATCTCATGCTGACAATTGTCCTAAAGGTAGCACATTCTACAATGGTTTTAAGTAACAGTGATACAGCTTTTTTTTAAATAATCACAAAATAGTCTTACATTGTAATTTAATTTCTTCTTTTAATATGAAGGGCTTTATTTTTGAGCTCATTAAGCAGTTACAAATACAATGCATTCATGTTAATTTTGCACACTGAAATTGTTTACTTACCAACATTACCAAAAATGATTCCATTTTCTGTAGAAGCGACTTTGACATTAGCTTTAATGTTTGCAAAATCATGTGGAGCAAGTGTCAGAGGAGATGGTTTTTCCACAAGTTTCAAGTCACCTGTGTAAAGAAATTGGGAGATGAAATCAGGGAACACTAGCAGTATACAATGAGCTTAGCTTCTGAACAACAGGTTTTATTTTCTTGTCATTCAATTTTTGCATCTATACAGCTGCACTAAACACCACCATAAAAATATTAATTGATTCGGAATTGGTTGGTTTTTTTTTTATAGTTTCCTAATTGCAAGAGAAATTACATTATATAACAATTTCAGTTAAAATATTGCTGTGTTCACCCAAACCCCACAGAAAACAAATGCAAATACTGAATTAAATGGGCTTTGGATGGAGTTTAGTATTAATTTTTAACAAGGAAATGGTTAATTCTACCTTGTATTTTAATCACTGACATCATCATAAGGCCTAACCCTATAGTCAAGTGCCTCAAATCCAAAGTACAATGTCCAGCACTACAGGCACCAAGCTATTTACTAAAAGGTCAAAATATCCCCTTGATTCTGAATATAATTGCTCCAAGGAAACACTAAGGGATGCATTTTTACTAATCCTTCAACAAGCAATTGGAGACTCCTTAATTCTATTAAACTGCAACTTGAGAACACAGCATGAGCAGCATGAACTCCACACATGGGAGTGATGCCTCAAGTCAGCTTTTGCAGTACATCAGCTGGGAAATACAGAATTCCACTTTACTGAGCTGACAAATAAAAAATACAACCTATTAAATAATGCAACCATTCGATTTATTCCCATCATTAGTCTCATCAAATGATTTACAAAATTTTTGGAGAAAGGTTATGCCCCTCCAGTCATGTTTATTATAGTGAAAAGTACATAATATGAGTTCTCCTAACATATTGTAAATGTATGTCAGCTCCTGACTGCCAAAACAGAAGACAACTAATAAGAAACTGGTTACTGTTCTAGAATTATGTGCTCCAGTGACTCCTCTAAGAGAAGTTAATGAAGCCTCAGTATTGTCCAAGCAAGACTCTGGTACAGCTGTTGGTATAGGGAATGGTTTCAGTTGAGTAAATGCAGTATTTAAGTGCTTCAGGCTGAGTGCAAAAACCACCTAGGGCAGATGGCTTTCTGCTCCATACCAGTTGGGATTTTGACCTATTTTTATTTTCCTGTCTATGGTAGCAGCACAATGAAAAATAAGTACATCAAAAAACCTGTCTATATATCAGAAAAAAAGGAGAAGCGGAAATGGAACACTATGTTTTTAGTGATAAAATCTGGCTATGGTTTATATCATCAGATTGCATTGTCAGTACATACAAACTTCCACCAAATATTTAAACCAATATATCTCTAAAGGCATTCAAAATGTGACTAGCTGGCATCACTTTGGAAGTGTTTCAGGAATTCCTTACAGTAGGGTAATGCCCAATTCCCAGAAGCTCAGAGCTGCTTTTTTGCAGCATGCAGCCCTCCTTACCCAGCGTGGCCAGCTCCAGGGTGCAGTTCTGCAGGGTGTCACTGGTCTGGTTGACCACGAGCACATCCAGCACAATGTCATACTGATTGACATGGACATAGGCTTCTGCATACACAGGGTCTGAGAAACCTGTCAGCTGAGTCACCTGTCACACAAGCCAAGGGATTCACCTCCTCAGAAAGCAGTTTAAAACACACAATCATTCAAACAATGACAAAAAATAAGAATAAAGTACACTTAAATTGATTATTATTTAATATGGGCCTCCAAAACAAGTTGCCTTCCTTCACATGTGCCCCTGCATACACACTATATATTTCTATACACATATAAACCCCTCCAGATGAAATGAATTCTGAACTAATAAGTTGCTAAAATATGAACTGTAATGCTATTTATTCTTAAGATGATCAGCAGCACAAAGAAATGCTGACTTAATATGAAAAGGTAATTTTAAACATCAAAAAGAATTCATCTGTTCTTTCAAAGTCTGGGGGTTTAACTCTTAACTAATGAATTACTCAAGTGATTGCCTCTCTTTAAACCTCCTCAGCAGGTTCTGCTAATCTACAGAAAAAAAAAGGCATAAAGAGTGAAATAAGGATGCATTGCACTTGGCAATAGGATACAGCAGCCAAAGAAAGGGGATCTTAATTACTTCTGGCATCCTTGCAACCTTCCCCATGAACTTTACTGGGATTTCAAAGCAGCAAACCCTAATTTCTTCTCCACGTTTCACCAGCTGAGCACTCTCCAAGTTTCCTTTTGGTTCTTCCTCTCCCCATTTGAGAAGGTAACAACTATAAGCACAAGTGGTTTTCTTTTTCTCCTCATCAGAATACAATTGTGTCTTCCCAATCAAGCAGCACAGTCTGGTTCATCAGTTGCAGTCTGCAATTCCCAAAATGATCCCATGTATACAATTAAAGCACTGATTTCCCACTACCTTATTAAGTTTGGAAGCAAGAGGATCAGCAGCCTCTTTCCTCTGTGTGTTTCCCATTGCTGCAAGAAGGCTAAGCTGGAACTGGTCTTCTTTTGAGCTCATTTCATTTTTAGCAGTAAGCTGCATGAAGGAAATGGGATCATCTGGCTGAATTGTCACATTCCTCTTCTCAGATTCTTTCTGCAGGAAGAGAGCAATTCAAGAATTCACAGTGAATTCCATTCCTTAGCACAGAAAAAGTCAACTAATGGCTCACCTACACAGAGTCAAATGGTGACATTTCTGAGACCAGCTTGGATGTGAACACCTGTAAAACTCCAAGTGTTTATGGTTACACACTGATAACAGCTCACCTTCTGGGAAAGTTTCTCCTCTTCTAGCTTGGCTGACAGCATGTGAGAGAGGGACTGCCTGCATTCTTTGTTGAAAATGTCATTCATGAGAGGAGAACATTCTGACAACACTTTCAGACACAACGAAATACGATCCACATCATCATCTGTAATTGGCTTCTTGGGAAGAGAAGACTTTCCCAAGTGGAGAATTGTGGCCATCAGCAGCATTGCTTCAGCATTAAAGGACTGAGAAGGAGCACAAAGAGAATGGAAGAAGGTTATTGCATTTGCCACAGCTTTAAAGAAATGTTGACTTCTGACTTATTTAGGAAAAGGTGCATATTAATCAAACCATAACATCTCTGAAGAGATTACTTAGTTTTTTAGCATTTGTTATCTGAAACCAAGCAGAATGATTTAGAGACTGTCTAGATAGAATGGCTGGAAAGCAGCAGGTCCTGTTTGTGATCCAAACTAATCATTATTATCCAATCACATAACTGGCACTTCACTTTGGACTTAACCCATTTTGCATCTTTTGAAAAGAAAAGAGGCAAAAAGCAGCTGTTCCTTAAATGTGAAAACACAAGAGATGACTCACATTTTGTTTCTTCTTTTCCTGAACTAGGGACACATAACGCAAAGCAATCTTGGTTAAAGTTGTAGCAAGGGAAGCTGCAACAAAGAAATCTCCATCCAGCAAGAATCCTCGTAAGGGAGGTCTGCAAAGACAAATGATCCTCAGAAAACTACTTCTGGATGACAATCTTCAGCCTACTTCTCTTAACCTTCATACTGTACAAGCAAAACAAGTTTGAAACACCTCACAAGGTTGAGTGTTTTCCTTCTCAATGTAATTTTCTAGATACAGAGATTTTCACAAGTCACCACAGTCATTTCCATGTGGACTAGGGAGAGAGAGGTGTAGGAATGCAACGTGATATAAAAGGAAGAAAATATTTTAATCTAAAGGCACTATCTCTGTATCCAACTAAAACTGTGAGAGAACTTTATATGTAAAAAAAATCAACTAGAATTCAGGACATCATAATTAATAAAGCACTTATTTATACACTAAGCTTTGATTACAAATCCTAAGCAATCAGGCAACTTCCTATTCTATCTAGCTAGGATTAAAACAGGAAACTCCCTCAACCACTGAACTCTGTATGACAGATAACACCACTCAAATAAACAAAGATAAAAATTAACCAAGTCATTCCTGGCCAAGCATGAAATCACAAATACCTGTCTTCTTCCTTTTTGGCAGGTCGGGAACTGCTAAGAGCACTTTGTGTTGCATAAGTGCCCATCTCTGTCACTAATTTTTGGGCTGGACCCACAGACACCTCTTCTTCAGGTTTGAGCTCACCAGCTTCTTTCTTGATTTCAGATTCTACTATTGGGATCTAAAAATGAGCAGGAAGCAACTGTTACAATTAAAAGAAAAGATATATTTTTGTTCCATAGGTTTTAATAAAAATTATCTGCATTACTGAGGTAATGGTTTTATAACCAAAGGTTCTAAATATTGGTTTTATAACCAAAAGGTCAGCTACACTGCATCAGTTCGGGGAGAATTTGAGGAAATAAGCAGATATTGAAATACACACAGAAGCTTCCTATACATGCAATAAAGCTCTCATTGATGAACTAGATTTTGTTAGAGAAGTATTGCTCTCAGAACAACACAAACTGAAGGCATTTTTTCTTTGCTACTGGATATAATTAAATCATATCATAAAGCTGCCATAATTTTCTGAAATAAGGAATTTCCCAACTTTTCTTGTAACAGATATCACTTATTCTCAGCTCAAGTATGCTACTTGAAAAAAATGAGTAATGAATGCAAAACCCTGACTGCTTTTTACTTAAGATTTTCTGTGCAAATGCCAGTACACAAGTCCTCAAAACACTGTTACATATTACTTGATCTTTCTAAAATACTTTTTCTTAGAAAACCCACTGCATAATGGCAGGAAAAACCACAAAGAGCCAGGAAACACAAAAACCCCAAAACATACACACCTCTCCGAGTGATCTGCGAACCTCTGTCATTACACTTTGTATATCCTCCTTTGTGCTGCAATATTCTCCAAGGATCCATAATGCTCCTCGATAAATCCTGAGACAAGAACAGTAATTTAAATCATGCTTTCGTGATATACTCAAATCAGCACCAAGAAAAGTGATTTAAAGTGATTTATCAGGTAGTAAAGGCCAGTCTTGACAAATTCAAAAGGACACAACTGACAAAAGCAGGTTAAATCAAAAGCAATTATCTTTTAAGCCTTAGTAAACTCATGAAAAACTACATCAAATTAGATATATTCTCTGCTACATTTTAATTGCCATTTTAAACCTGAAATACACAAAATTAAATTTCATTGGGATCATAATGAAATACTCCACTGCATGTGAACAAAGTCAGCTCTAAATTCTCCATTTAACTGAGACAAACTCATTTTTCCATTATACAGGAGAAAATGAAAAACCAGAACAAGAATGAAGATTAGGAAAAGAATAGCAAAGCTTCAGAGGGATTTTTTCCCCCACTTAATGAGATTACAATGGAGATGGGATTCAGAATTTTCTGTGTATTAGGAGAATGACAAAGTGCTCTTCTGACACAGAGAAATTCTCATATGACTTAACCTTTACAGATCCATCAGCAAGCAAAGTTTTTAGAGCCCTGAAAGGTACTAAAATAGCTTTATACTTTGTAAAGCTCAGTCTATGTTAGATTAGGCTTTCTAATAAATGTACAGTATTTCCAGTTGCCTACAAGTGCAAATTCCTTAGGAATTCTGTTTTAGTAAATATATTACTTTATGTTTGGCCTTCATCAACAACACTACATCCGAGCAAGGAGAATTACAATTATCAAGTGCATTATAGAAATGGAAATTGAATTTATTTCATTTTGCATTTATTCAATGTAACAAATGCCCAATTTACCTCTTGCACAAACAGGCAAGAAGAAAGCTGTACCTAGAAATCTCCTACCTCAAAATATCTAGGCTCACAGTCACTCTGTGTGGATAATGTGGATTTTGGTACATATTTAATGATAATATACATTCAATGCAAGTGAGCCACAGGTGCTCCCAAGTCTGTTTGATATCATATTCTGGACTCACTTGACAGATTTAATAGCATGAAAGACTTCAAGCATCTTCTCAACAATAAGAGGTCTGAGGTTTTCAAATCTCTGGATCGCTTCCCGCACAAACTCCAGGACATCGGCGGCTGCCGCTTCGTTGTTGTCACTAAGGAACTCCATCAGCTGCCAGGAAAGATTGAACATCAGCACAAACAGAGAAGTTTGTACAATAATACTTCCCTTCTATGTTCAGAAAAATAAAACTCCTTATGTATCTCCAGTGAAAAAAACATGAAGTCAAACAACCTTAAGCATATTCCAAACAAGTACCAATTATTGCATTCCCAAACTGTTTTTCTAGTGATCCAAATTATTGCACTTTTAAAGGTGCTCTTCAGCTCATGTTCTTCAAAAATATATTAACAGTCTCAGAAAAACAAAAAATTACAGCATCAAAAGTCCTATGTTTCTTTAGGAACTAAAAATAGCATTGGTTCTTGTGAGGTTCATTATGAGGCCACTATGAGGAACACCTCAGCTCCAGCAATTCTGCAGGTGTTGGGTACAGGTGTAACACATGCAATGAGAACACAATGAAATATTTGCATACCACTGGAATAACATTGGCAGCCATGTCTGGGAAGCGAACACTGCAGGAATGCAGTGTCCGAACCAGCAGCTGTCTGTACTTGTCTGTATCCTCATGCTCTGTCACATTATTAGTTTTAATCACTTCCTTCTTCAGAACAATCACAAGCTGCAGAAAAGATCAAATCAAATTTTTTAAAAAGTGACATTTTTCAAAAGAAAGAAAATAGTGTAATGAATCAAAAGCACATATAATTTACCTCCTCCACATTTCTTGAAGACACAAGATCCAGAGCCAGCTGAAGGGTCTTTTTGCGCACTTCTAGATCTGGGGTGCTCAACACTCTGAGGATGTCCATAACCAGATCCTGAAACAATAACAAAGTCAAGTATTTTGCCATTTTAAATTGCTTCCTCTTCATACAATTCTAATTTTCAGTCCTCAATGATTTTCAAAGCCTTTCTGGATACATAATATATGATGTACTGCCAAGCAAGCAGCAGGCATTAGAACTTCTCAGTGTTCATTTAATACATTTACACAGACATCTCCTATGCAGTTACACCATTAAACCTTACAACCACGACAGCATTTGTCATTGTTAATTCTTATGCAGACAACAAAAGCAGCCAAGTCATAAACATAGAAGTCCATCCAATATGTGTTCAAAAACATACCAACAGGAAATTGAAACTTCAGAAGTTCTTCTCTTCATTGCAAAAACCTGGGAGATTTGTTATTGAAGGCTTTTCTTTCCTAAGGCTTGCAGGAAAAGAGACAGCAACATACCTGCAACACTCGTTCGTGGGAGGGATGCTCCTTCAACTCAATCAACCGATCCAAGACAATCAGTTTCACATTATTATCACTTTCTTTAATGATCAAATCTATGTAGCATTGGGCAGCAGCCTAAAATTAAAAGGATCAAAACCATTTTTTTAAGTCAGGAAGAGAATAAACTGGAAAATTTTGAAATTGAGGAAAAGACTCCTATTTTACTATTAAAGCAGCTACTCAGAGCTGGTACAGAAATTAACCTTATAAACAGAGTTTAAAATTTTTTGTTCACTATGTTACAAAAATCACACATGAAGGCTCACAATGGCATCACCTTACAGTACACAGACTTGACTTCAAATTCAAAGACAGATGTAAGATAGGTTATCTGACATGCTCTGGGTCAGCTGTGAAATATGCAACAGGGCATGAAAACCAACTTAAAAGAGCTGGCAGTATTAGCCTACCTAGATTAGGTTTTAATGACAGCTTCTAGGTACAGTGTGTCTACTTCACCAAAATGAGTATGCCAAACCAAGAATGCTGGAATTCATACTCCCCCTGACTTTTGGAAACTATGAGTGACAATGTTCTAATCCTATGCATAACCTATCTTTTAAATTTCCATACAAATTCTAAATTTCTAAGTGATCCTCAACCATCAGCTGTAGAAATATAAAACTAAGAACCCCAGGTCAATCAGTAATCAACATGAATCTTCACTGTTTTATGCTTCTACCCTGGTCTGAAATAAGTGACATTCATGAGTAAAAAATTTCATCCAATCTCTGAAATCTTCAGCTGTAGTCTGCTTTGCTAACTAGGCCAAGTAGATCACAGGTTGGTCCAACAGTCTGCACAGTATTCAAGATTATGCTCTACCAAAGTGACATGAAATCCACTAGCTCCAGGTCTGCTCAGTCTTTTTTTGTGACCAATTCTAAGAGTTACTTTCAGATAGTGTTTCATATGAGAAATGTTACTAAAACCTTCTCTCTCAAGTATCAACATGCAGCACACAGCGTTCGCCTCAGTGCACTAGAAGCTACTGAAGAGCTGCAAACATCCCTTTCATACCTTGATTGCTGTGGGTGCACTGGAGAGTGTAACCAGAGTACCTGCAGCCTCATACTTCACTGCAGGACTGGAGGACTGCAGCAGGTTGTAGATGCAGCGAATGAACCGAGCTCTCTCCGATGGATTCGCGTGACAGACCTCGATAAAAGAATGATCCACAGTTGGCACACAAAGAAAAGAGCAATCCTACAGCTCACCTGCTCCACTATCTCACAGAGAGGAGAAAATTAACAGCATTTTCTGGTGACAGGAAGTGTCATTCACAGCTGTAAAACTCTAATTTCAAAAGCTGTTCTCAACAACTCTGAGCAATGCTACAGTCTTAAAATCTCCCATCAAAAGGAAGGGCAGAGCCTCTAACAGCCTCTGTAAGAGATGGCCTGCTCATGCCCACGAAGAGCACTCTGATAATATTGTCCCCATCACAGCAAATCTGGTGAGACTTATTGCTCTGTACAGTGCACACTTGAGCTCTTTATCATTTCAAGAGACAAGATTTATTGAGCTCTATTAAGCAATGACATATTCCTGACATGAACAAGAAGTCAGCTAAACCCTTTTCCAGCAATATTCTATCCCTTTTTAAAAACAGTCTAATATAATTCTATAAATTAACATGTGCCATTTATTTTAAATGTGCCACAACATTTCCCTTTTACCTTGTAAATTAGTTCAACAATAACCAATTGCAGTATGTCACCAAAGGTCTGCACTTGGTCAATACAGGTACTCAAATAATCCAAAGCTCGATCCTACAAAGAAAATAAATTATTTTATATTATTCAGAGTTTGCCCACTCAGTTGAATTTTAAATAAAAACACATGCTAAAAATCAAAATACAAAACAGCCTTTATGCAATGCTTCAACAATTTAGGAAAACACTGTAGACCTAAAGAGCAAAATAATCCATCCTGTCTATAGAGGGCAAAAAGAGAGACAAACGAATGGTAATTATGCAAAAAAGGCAATTGCCTGTAGAACAAGTGATCCAAAACACTAAACAGACACTACCATTTCTTTCTCATGTAACTACAAAAGCTTTAGAACAGCAGATAATGGACTACTTCTCAGTGAGGTTATGCTCACATTTTTCAGCACCTTCACCAAATAGAGTAGTTCTCCTTTAAAATAAAGAGAGCACTAAAAACCTACATTATCAGTACCAAATAGCCCACAAAAGCATTAACACTACCATACATGGGGTTTTTTATGAATACAAGTAGTTTATACTATCAACAAACTACTGGCTAGTTACCCACCATATTTACAATTATTAAACCAAATGACTTTGAGGGCAGGTATCCTTACCTGATCTGCATGAATTAGCATCATAAATGCATTTCTTTTGCAGCTTGCATCTTTCTCATTCACCAAGAAATCATGGATCAGTTCAGGAGCATCAGGTATAAGATGTTCAAAGTTCCTTTAGAAGAAAAAAACGTAATTAAGAGCGGAGTAAAACCCAGGGATGCCCATAAAACAGAGGAGAAAAGGCAAACAAACATAGAAGTTCTGACCAGCAGTCTAGGGAGTGCTAAATCTCTGAGCTCTCCAAAGCTGTGCCCGGTTGGTGCGTACCTGTAGATGGTGTAGATGGCCAGCACGGCGTTGCGGCGCACGTAGCTGTGCCGGTGCTCCAGGCACGCGCGGATGGCCGGCATCAGGGGCTCCAGCAGCTCAGCCTCCTTCAGCTTGCACAGAAAGCGCAGGGTGGAGCCTCTGATAAACTCGTTGGGGTGCTGGAGATCCTAAAAGCAACAGGAAACGTAGCTGAAATGCCAGACTCTCCAGATGAATGCACTTACCACCCTCTCCCACACTCAGCTCTCCCATGGTACAAGCTCCCAACATTCCCAAAGACATCTCACTGTTTTCTCAAGAAATTATTTATTTATTATTTCTCAAGAAATTAATATTAATGCCGCCCAGGATGTGTGTCTAGACGCTGAACAGAGTATTTGTCACTTTGAAATTCATCCAGTCACTGATCAGAAAACTGTGCTTGTATATACTGGTAAAGGTTGTGTGTGCCTGAGAACTGCTTGTGCTGCTGTAAAGATTGATAACAAGGATGTTATTTTGTCTAGCAGAAATCACTCTAATTTTTGTATTTGTAATTTTGTTAAGACTATCGGGTGGGATTTTTCATACTTGGCCCCAGTGACATCCCACCAGTTAATTAAAACCAATTACACAATGTATCACAGACTATCACATACTCCTATTGCTTTCCTAAAGCACTGCTGCCCCACAATATTTAAAAATATGTATTTATGTGCAATAAAACTTACAAAGCCTGCAGGATTTTTGTCTGGATTGTGTTTGTTTACTCTGATTACCATGGCTGTGAAAGCTCAGCCTGTGGGCATTCTTGCACATTGGATATAAATTTCTTTTATATATAAGCTCATCTGTTTCCAACCCATTCCCAAATCTGAAGCTCCTTATTATCTTTATGAAGGTGTTTCCCAAACATATCACAATAGTGTCCTTTTATGACCCATGGCTCGTCCAAATTCCTGGAGGATGGTAACTATGTTACCCCTCACAAGGAAACAGAGCACTACATTTTTGTTAAATTGTACCACTAAAAGAATGCAAAACTCCTTGGTAGTAGATCTGCTGCCTATCTGCAGTTAACCAGCTCTGAAGCGCTGAGACACAGCTGATAGGATGGAAATGCTGAGCATAAACAATGTTTATATTTATTCAGTAACACAAAATGCTGTCCCTTGTACAAAGATCCAGCAGAGGAACACAAGCAATGAAATAACCAAGAGGTTACCTTTCGGTATGCATCACACACAAGGATCATTTCCTGCAGGAGCCTGCCATCTGGAGTGGTCTTTGGCACGATCTCCCAAAAGACAAGCAGCAGCTTTTTGATGGTATGGTCTTGGAGAGGCAGCACAAAACGTATGATGGTCATCAGGAGCCCAGGCAGCTTCTCACCATTCAGAATCATAATGATCACCTTCTTCAAGGCCTCTGTCTTCAACTTGACATCTCCTTTTTCTACAGGAGGAAATGAAGTGAGCGAGGCTGACATGTCACAGCTACTTTAACAGGAATATTGATCCTCAGTGTCAGAAGACACAAACTCCTCTGAAGGGGTGAAATACAGCACATCAATAAAATCCTTCCCTTTACTTCTATTAAAGAATAAAGAGGAAGCAAGAGATATTTAAAAATAAGCATGGAATTCATGGACTAATCAGCAGATCAATATATTGGAATTGAAAGAGTTCAAATCCCAAGGCTGTTTTAATGCTTAAATTTGTACCAGGATACTACAATGTGCCCTGGAGTCACACATATATGAGATCCCACAGTGCATTGAATGAGTGACAACACAATTTGTTGCTTATTCCAAAAAAATCTGCTCAAATCTGCCTTAGCCCAAGCAGGTATTAAAACTCCCAAAAAAAAAAAAGATTTCAGATTTTCCCAGACTGTGGAGTACACCAAAGCACATAAAACAATATCATGAAGTTTGTCAAAGCACATCAAACAGAGGAACAGACATATTCCAGAACTCAACAGAAAATAAACATGAAACTGACTTGTTTCAGCTTACAAAATGTAAACAATACTCGAGGAAAGGCACTATGAGAGAATAATTCAGGTAAGATGGAGCATCCATCAGTCACTGCCAATACTTGCCTAGGTCATTTTTTAAGCTGATTTCAGAAGGTGGCTCTGAATCCATGGGGACGTTGATCAATGTGTAACACACGTTCTCTGCAGCAGTCATGGCTCTCGGTTACAGCAGCTCTCTCAAGGGAAGAAATATTTTCACACAATGTCAGACAACCTAAAAACCAAGCAAACAAAACCATCCCAAAGTTAAAAGACTTTATTAACAAACACAAAAGCATTATTATAACTGACTTAAAGGCTTGCAGGATGGATGCAGCAGCTTCTCCCTCCTGGAGTCATTCCCTGATCCCAGCTCCTGTACTCCTGTGTTCCTCCAGGTGAATGACCCAAGCTGCAAAATTAGCTGAAAAACTTCACAGAAAGAAGAAAAAACGAAAAGATAAAGTTCTGGACTCAATTAACAAGCTGAATCAGTTTATGCAGGAGGCTTTGAAGATGAGCATGAGATCAAAGAGAGCAAAAACCAAGGATGGGAGAGAAGAGAAAGATGGAGAGAGAAGCATTTTACCTGCCAGGGATCATCAGGTCAGCTCAACTCTACTGTCTCCACTAGACACTAATGAGGAAATCAAGTCATTTTATGGTGAAAAAGGACAAGAAGGCTACAGATCTATCAAAGCTGCTGTGTGCCTGACAGTCCAGGTAATGAAATCTGCTATTAAGCTCAATTCTCATTCTCATGTTTGTTTTTTTTCCTTGCGTAATAGATATCTAGGATCAAATCAACCCTTTTGTTGTATCAATCCTCATTCTCATGTTTGTTTATTCTTTATGTAATAGACATCTAGGATCAAATCAACCTTTTTATTCTATTTCTTAGGTAATGAAAAATGCTCAAGCCTGAGCTTGCTTGGCTAATGCTGTGATACCACACTGACAAGCACAGCAAAGAAAACTGTTACTGTTTATTACATGAGCCAGTTTGTACTTTTTACAGAAATTGTGTCAAAAATAAATCAGCTTTTATTGATACTAATTGTCTGGAAGTCTGAGACTCCCTTTTCTCATCAAAGGGGCACGCAGAGAACATCACCCTGAACAGAGAGCAGGGAAGTTGTGCTGAGCTGGGCTGCTGTCTCTTTCTCCACACAAGAAAACAACTCACATCAATCAGCACCAAAACAATCACCCCAAAAAATAATTGCAACACAAATGTTTAAAGAAACTCTCCTCTTCCCATTATGAATTTCTGTATTTTAAGGCCTAGATTCCTTAACTTTGTTGCTTACAAATATCTACATAAACCACTCGTTCAAGGAATGACTGGATGTGGCCCTTAGTGCCATGCTCCAGTTGACAAAGGTGGTGATCAGTCAAAGGTTGGATCTGATGATCTCAGAGGGCTTTCCCAAGTGCTTTCTTGCCTCAGCAGCAGCTTTTTTGCTTACACTCCCTGTGCAGTTACCCAGAATTCCTGCCTCAAAGCCCTGCAGCCGGCACCTTCACCTACAAGAAGAATTCACACAGACCATAAAGCAGATCCTTGTGAAAGCAGGGCACGTTTCTTTACTCACACAGAGATCTCAGCTGCAGAAATTTCCAAAATCACGGTCAAACATATCTCTGAAGAGTGATAAATAAGTGCACTTTGGGCTCTGAAAAGCAGCAATGAAAAACAACTCTCCTGAAACACCGAGCTGGGAGATCTGGCAGGGAAAACCACCATCCCGTTTTCCTCCTTGCAAGGCACAAAGAGTTGAAATCAGAGACCCTGAGAGCCCACACGGACACAGATCTGGTGCTGCTTTAACTCTCCAGCAGTAACATCTCTGTCCCCTGTGGGAGTCACTGAAGGGTTGGGGTCGGAAGGGGCTTTAAAGATGAATTCATTCCAAACCAGGCTGCTCAGAGCCCCATCCAACCTGGCTCGAACACGTCCAGGGATGGAGCACCACAACCAGACCCCACGGGAATCGAAAGTTAGAGTTTACAGAGCGCAGGAAGGCAAAGCCACGCCTGCTCGCCACCTACATCCCCGGGGAGCCGGAGCAACGGGGGCACCCAATGAACCCAAACCTCGGGGATGCACCGCTCTACTGACGCACAGCTATAACACAGAGCGTGCAAAATGTTTGCTAAAAATCCCCACAAATTTCCAGCCGGCTGAGGGCTATTTCTCCCTTCGTGTCCCAGCTCCTACTTCCACTCCAAACCCGGGCATTTTAAGCTACGAGGCAAAACTTCCCTCAGTGCCCGTGTCCGCCTGCCATTCCCGTGAGGGAGCCCCGAGCCCCGCAGCTCTCTCCACGCCACAAACCCTCCCAGAGCCGCCCGCGCCCCGGGGCCCTGCCGGGGCCACCGGCAACATGGGGGCCCTGAGGCCTCGGGCCTTGCGGCGCCCAGCGGAGAAGCGGCTCCCGCCCCCTCCCCCCGGCCCCGCGAGGCCGCCGCTCCGAGGGCCAGCCGTGCGGCTCCGTACCGGGCGGAGGGGTCGGGCCGGTCTCGGTGCGGAGCTGAGCCCGCGGCGCTGCCGCTCCGGCGATGGCTGACGTGGAGCCGCGCCCGCCCCGGCCACATCGCGCGTACGGCGGCCGCGGCGGGACACGCCTCCCGTCAGCGCGAAAGGGGCGGTGCCGCCAGGCGGGAAAGGGGCGTGGTCGGGAGGGGCGGGGCTTGTGACGTCACATCTGCGCGGACGGCGGGGTTTTCCCGCGCGGGGGGATCCGGGACCCTCGGGATGCAGGAAAACAGCGGAAAATAGCGACCGAAAATAAGATTAAACACCCCTCCCCACACAGATAGATACAGATACAGATAGATATAAGATATATAGATATATACAGATATAGATAGAGATATATAGATATATAGATAGACAGATTAGATAGATAGATTAGATTAGATAGATAAAGATATATATATATATATATAGATAGATATAGATCGATATAGATAGAGATAGATTAGATAGATAGATAGATAGATAGATTGATTGATTAGATAGATAGATGGACATAAGATATATATATATATAGATAGATATAGATCGATATAGATAGATAGCAATTAGGTAAATAACAACAACAAAACAAAAAAGACAGTAAAAGGGGGTTGGGAAATGGTAAAGGGAAAAATAAATGGGTGGGGGAAAAAAAGTAATTGGGAATTAGTAAGGAGCTGGAAAATAGATTATGGGAAATGGATAAAGAAGAGGGTGCATAAATAAATATGGGAAAAGCAAAGGGAAGGAAAATAGGAGAGAGAAAAAAACAATAGGTGAGGAAAAAAAAGTAATTGGGGAAATTAGTAAGGAATGGAAAATAGATTATGGGAAATGAATAAAGAAGAGGGTGTATAAATAAATAAATAAGGGAAAAGTAAAGGGAGGGAAAATGGGACAGAGAAAAAACAACGGGGAGGAGAAACAAAGGAAGAGAAAAAAAACAGTGGGAGGTGGAAAAACTAGGGGGAAGTAACAAAAAGGAAAAAAACTACAAGTAAAATAAATGAAGGGGAAAACATAAATAAAGGTGAAAAATTAATTAAGGGGGAAAATGGAAATGAGTAATACAGGCAAAAATGAGTGAAGGGGAAAATAAATAAGGGAGGAAATAAATAGAAAAATAAAGGGAAAAACTAAAATAAATATAAATTTAGGAAAAATAATAGCAGCTTTTTCTAGCACTTAAAAACCAAATACACAGCCCTGGCACTGCTGTTTTGCTATTTTCAGACTGAGCTATTTGTATGGATTCAAGTCAGTATTTAAAGGCTGTTCATAACAGCACCATGATTTATTAATTTTTGTTTAATAATTTATTAATATTTATTACTTTATCTGCAAGTTCCAGGCCTTTTTTTTAAGTACACTGAGCAGGCTATCAGGTCCTATGTGGGTCCACCCCAAAAGGTTGTTCCTTGTAATTTTCAATGCAATCACTGGGGAGAATAATTATATTAGAATGATCCAACATAGAAAAGACTGAATTCAGTCTTGCTTACAGCATCCCAGCCAGGAAGCACCAATTCCCTGGGCTTCCCTGGCAGATGGCCCTGAGGAAGTCACTGTTAGTCCCACATTTTGTGGCATTCAGCTTAAACCCAAAGAGCCCCAGGTGCAGACCAAGCTGAAGGGACCAAGCCCTGCAGAACCTCTTGGTTCAGCAGCAATGCACAGACTCCACAGCTCAGCTCAGGAGAAGTTCCTCTAATGGGAATTTGTGGTAGTTTTTTGTTACTCCAACTCAGCCCTCAGTTAGCTAAAAGCCCTGTTCTGCCCCAAGGCTGGCTGATGGCTCCAAAGAAAGACTGACATTCTGAAAGAGGTGGGGTTGAGTAAATCCTCTCAAAAAACCTGACCACAATTGGTAGTCAGCTTCATGCTTCTTCAGCCTCACAACCACACATGCCTTTTCAGCTGGGACAAAGTGACACAGGGAAATGCTCTTCCCTGTTTGCTCCATGACTATTTTATGGTTTCATAGGCATTTTAAGACCCTCTCAGTTCTACATGGTAAGCAAACACTCTAACAAATGGTCAAACACAAAATGGCACCTTGATATGACACTGCTATTTGTGAATAGCTGTTTTTTCAGACTGAAAAAGAACCAAACTGACAACAGACTCCGAGAAAGTGATTTATTTCCACTTGTCCTTATGAGTTAAAGACAGCATCTTTTCTTTATAAAACACTATCATGTACTATTTAGAAAATGATTATACCCTTCTTGTCCAAGTTACACCCAGATATGTCCTCCTATCTTTTACGGGTAGGTGGGTTGGTTGGTTTCTTTCTTTATGAGCAATCCTCAGAATGTAGCGTCAGAAAACATATATAGGTGAGGATAAAGTTACCAGCAAACGGATAAATGTTCCTGGGTAATTTTACATTAACAGAGGAACTCATCCACCAGCTAGTGCTCCATGGGCTCCTCTGCCTTCTCCACGGTTTCTTCAACAGGCGGAACCGGCTTCGAGACAGGGAAAAGAAATATTTTAGGAAGGCAGAAGACAACACTTGACAAATCAGCTTTATCCCCACTGGAGCACCATGAGGGGTAAATGCAGCTCACAAATTACTGTTATCCAAATTAAGCACAGTTGGTAATTAGGAGACTACAGAGGAGTCTTGCTAAGGGCGTGAGAAACATATGCAACCACTTCTGCTGTAAAAGAGTGAAAACTCATACTTGATCAAAGATGTGGAAAGGAGATGACATTGGAATAGCTTGGCATAAATCCAGTATAAATTGATTTAATAAGCATCTGAGTTACCAGTTAAGATTATACAGCGTTCATACAGTAACTACATATTTTAAAAATCACCTTCCTAAAACTCTGCTAGAGTAGTAGATCTACATTTATGTTAAACATAGTAGATCATATCTAATTATTGTCCTTCAACTAAGCCTATTTATTCATATCTGAACCACTCACCTTTCTCTGTGGTCTCTCCTCAAGACCTTCTAGGAATGGTGCTACATCATCATCATCATAGATGGTAAACTCCATGTCTTTGCCCACAATTCCAATTGAAACATTCTGTCAAGCAAAGCATTGGAAGCAGTGAGAAGCATTCTCCTGCAATTAACTTTGGCTTTACAGCTTTCACTTACAAAAGCTATTACATTTCAAAATCTTTTAAGTAAAGCCATTCAAGGGTTTCAATTTCTTTTATTTTGTTTCCTGTTTATCAATTCCTTAAAACCGCCTATTCTAATTTCATTTTGATTTTCAGTATTTTAAGATGCCTAAAAAACATGGTGCGCTAAGAATAAAAAATCATGGAAAATGGTAGATAATTGGAAATCCTTAGAATTTTCTTATTCAACAGGTCCTCAATTCATTGTCAAATGTTTGTGCAGCTTTATGATGCTGGATGCTCTGGATGATGAACTGTTGGTGCAATACCTTCACTCACTGCCCAGGTGAATTACTGACTGCTTACCATGCAAAGCTGGGATTCTACAGCTGCAGGCAATGCATCTGAAACTGATCAAAGCTCAAGATAAGAGAGAAGCCACCAGGAAAACAATGCCTTCTTTAGTGAAAGCATCGTTTTTGTGAAGAAACTTAAATCTGAGATGAACACAGAACAGTAGATAAACTGGTGACATGAAGATATTATCTACCAGTGTTCAGCTTCCAAGCTTCAGTGCCAGCCATACTTCACAAGAATTTTGTCACTGTTACTTCCAAGTAACAATAGCAAAGGAGACCTAGACCTCACCTTGGTGGTCAGATCCTGTTCAGCAGGAAGAGTCTCTCTCAGGGCTCGCAGTCCATGTTTAACTAGCTCATTTAGATTACCTTAAAATGGAATCAGAAAGACATTGACAAAACTTTATAGTATTACCTCTAGGCACTCATTCCCCTTCTTCCTAATCCTACCTGACAACTCCAAAATCAGTGAGATTTTTGGGTCAACTTGACTCCTAGACTTCCTCTCCTTTCTGAGCAGAGCTGGTTATAAAAGTTTTCCTTGAGAAACCAGCCTTGCTCTAGATCTGAGGTCTAACACATCCATTTTTGACCCCTGCCATGTTTCATGCTTTTTTCCCCCAAGGAGGTATTCAGTGGTTCCTCATCATCATGCCATACAAAAATAAATTCACCACTGTAAATGCAGCACCTAAATACTTGCTCTGACATACTAACCCTGCTCTGCTATGGAAACATTTTCCCTGGGTTAAAAAGAGCAGAGGCTTTTCATGTTTTTCACAGCTTTTCTGAGCACAGCTTTTCTTTCCATTAGATGTAACAAACATCCACAGGAAAATCTCAATCATATTCTCTGAAATTTTTTTCTGTGCAGATTTACAGTTAGATAAATAACAGTTCTTCATCTCACTAAATGCAAAAGGATGGAGTAGCAGCAGAAGATAAACTGCAGAACTGATGAACACCAGTGGGCAGAGAGAGTTCCATTACTCACAGTCAGTGAACTCAGTCATGTGCCTCTCCAAGTAAGTTCGTGCTGACTGTGAACGAGCACCAATGGACATTGCTTTGCAGTCAAAGTAGTTTGCAGAGGGACAAGTCTGGAAGATGTGAGGACCCATATCCTACAAAGAGAGAATAAAACCCCCACAGAATGTTAAACAAATATATAAATTCACACCAACTCTGCTGCTGGAGCATGACATTTTCTAAAGAGTTTTGCTTCATGGTACATCACACCTACATGTGTGCACAGATACATATTTTATATTGCTGATCATATCACTCTTCTTATGCAATTCCGTCCAAACTGTTGTTTAAAAAAACACTACAACAATTAAAAAAAAAAACCAAAAACCTCTTTTTTCCCACTTTGCTCATCTGCAGCTTTTAAAGGGACAGGATGGCTGGCACAAAGAAGTATTTCTTTCTCTGTTCTACGAATTGCACTGCTCAAGTATGCTCCCTACTTCATGGCTTGCAGCAGGTATTTTACATACATTCTGTCTTATCTACAAAAAAAATAAAAACTTGCTGTAGACTAGACCACACCATCCAAATTTCAGGCAATATCATAATTTCTTCCAACCATCATCATGTCAACAATCTTGAGGACAGAGATTTTCTGTGTGCTGCATTAAGCAAAATGTTGTTGCTAAACAAGTGAGAGAGAAGCCAGTGGTGATTTCCACATCCATTTTCTTACTGGAAGTTTTAAAAATAATAGTTTGTAAGCATCCAAAATCAATTGCAAAATATTTACATAAACAAATGTCATCTTTACACCTTAAAATACTCAGCAAGTGTAGGTAGGATTAACTATTAATTAACACTTCTGAGTTATGTTTTAGAGTAAGATACAGAAAAGTATTTCCTAATTCAGAGAATTTTGACGAGTCTGCCACTTCCATCTTTCCCTCTCAACATCTATTTGTTGCATAAAGTTCCCTGAGCACATTTTCCTGCAGATCAGTGCAGCCAGAGCAGCTTACTCACATCATAGCCTGCGATGAGCAGTCCCACTCCATAGGGCCTCCTGCCATAGCGCTGGGTTGGAATCTGGGTTTCTTAACAAAGCTAAGGAAACAACCTCAAAATTATATGATAATTACCCAAGAGTTCTCCTAAACCAAACAGAGATGGACCAAAACACATCCTTATGGGATGTTCTCTGAAAGTATACACAAGCAGTGCGAACAAAGAATTGTCCAAAAAACTTCTTCAACTTTTAAGCTGTGATAGATGAAAGTCATTTCATGAAGTGTACAAAAAAAAGGATACTGCTTCCAATTAGTGACACTAGGCGAGAAACTGGGAGAGGTCTATCAAACACAAATCTGGAATCCAAACACTCTTGACGCATGAAATTGCTAGGGAGCAAAAATAGAAAAAAAAAAATTAAAATTCAAATCAGTGCACAGATCAAAAATACAATGAGGTTTTTTTATCAAGGCTTTGCTAAGGTAAGCATTTTTGTTTCAGCTCTGCTCATTGAGAAAAAGGGTCAAAGGCTTTCCATGATTTCATTTCTACATGACCTATCATTGTTATTGAGAAAGTTGACCACAGGTTTGGTAAAGCATGAACTGGGTATTTCAGCCATACAAATGCAGAGAAAGTAGAAGTTCATACAGGCAACAGATGGATCCTCTGGAGAAATGGCAAGGTTAAATGCTAACACTGCTTTGTGACACTGCAGCAATTGAAACTTATTTCAGAAATCCTTCCCACCCCTTCTGATCAAAGTTGCTAAAAGCAAGCCCCCCTGAAGCCCACACACAAACAGCACTGTATGTATTTAATAACTTTCTCAAATGTGTGTACACAGAAGCAGCTGCCAGAGGAAAAGAAATGATGCAGTTTCTCAGACTGCTTGGAAACCCTGTCACATTGAGAAAACCAGACAGGACTGTTTTACTTGTAACAAAACCAAAGAGCAAAATTTTAAGCCAAACAAATGAGATTTCTGCCAACTAGTTAAAAACTTGCCAGAATTTCATGCTGAGGTCTTTGGCATAATACAACATTAAGCAGCAACTCAAGACTAATCCTTAGCAAAGCAGAAAATGTCATTTGCAATAGTCTGAATGAACTTTCCCTCATTATTGCAGCACTGTGTATGTCAACAAGCAGGGTACTCACCACAAGAGTCTTGCATCGGCAGTGAGTCCAGCAATGGAGATACCAATATGGTTGTCAACATACAGGATTTTTTTCTGATGAGCTGCCAGCTCAGACTGTGCTCTCTATGCATAAAAGGAGAAAGCTATGTAGCAAACTGAACAGTCTGCCAAGCACTGTGGAGAAATCTGCTAACATTTACAGCAAGAACTGAATATGTTCATGAAACAACAAAAAAAACCTTTAAATTTATAGACTTGCAACAGAAGACAAGAAAAATCTAATTCCACTTCAGTTCTCTCAGAACAAAAGAAAGAACAGACACTTACTCAAGTTTTGGGAAAAGAAGGGAATAGATTTACTGCTTAATAATAAATGAAAACAAAAAAAAAGAGGAACACATTTGTTATAGGAAAAAAATCATCTACTCATTTCCTTCACCATTTTGTGAAGATCTGCTTTGTATAAGTACTGGAAGTACTTCAGTCCTCAAGCAAAGGGAATCTGCAATTGCATTCACATTTCATGTCTAAGTACACGCTGCACAAAACTAATCTGCCAAACCAAAACTTTTCTATGAACAGTACTGTCCCCACTGAGACCAGAGTTCAGAAGTTACCTTGAGGGCCACCAGGACAGCGTGAGTTTTTGACTTCAGCCCCACAGTAGCTGAGCCTTGTTTCACTGCTTCCATGGCATATTCTATCTGATGAATTCGGCCCTGCGAAACCAAGTCAAAGGTTGTCAGTCACTCTCTAGTGAATCCTCTCAATCAGTTTCCAATTCTGCATTCTCAGACCTTTAATTCCCCACCCCAGTGGGGACACTCACTGCATGACAGGTTAAATCAAAAGTGATTCAAAGACAGACAGAACTTCCAGCTGAAGTTGGACACTTAACTTTTAATCAGCTTTGCTGCAGGAACGAGTCTTACACAATTGTTGTGTCTCACCAGCCACTCCCCAATAACTTCTGAACAAGTTATTGGCCAACTGCAGCCAAGTCTGAAACAGGAGTAGAGGTCTCCAAGAAAATGAAGTTCTTACAAGCTCTGCAGAGGTGGCCAGGAGCTTTAATGTCCATGTAACAGAAGCACTGAGGGTTTTCCCATTTTCAGCACCCCAGCCCATGTCAGACAGCCAACATGGGCACTCCCATCCTGCAAGCACGGACACCATGGAGCTGCATCCCACCAGCTGCCAAGGAGTAGAACACAGCAGCTGTTACGGTGAATGTGCAAGGGATGAGCTACAGAACACCACCTTTCCATAGGTTTTTGGGAATTTTTGGCATAAGGTTTTTTATTTAAGTCTACTAGAGAGACCCTAATGTCAAATTTCATCCCCTGCTGTAACTGGAATTCCAATAACATAGGATATTTCCTGCCCAAGAGCAGCACTGAATTGTAGTAACCTGTCCAACATGAATCTGTCAGCTGTCAGGAACAACATGCAAGACTGTAAAAATGTGAAACTACTTCAAGTTTTTAAATCTTCTACTTCCTTTTCTTTACTATTTGAAAATATTTAACATATTTGAAAACATTTCCCCAATAAAGTATGATTTGCTCCTGCCTTAACAGTGCCAAAAACTCTTATGGCATCACATCACTGCCTCACCTGCAAGACTGGATGGAGCAGCAATTGCAGCATAGTAGCAATTTAAAATGTATTTTTCAGAAAAAATCCAACACTATTAATATTTTCAAGGCAATTTAAGTAAAACATAAAAATTTGTGCTTTTGATATTTTGGAATATCTGCTAAAAGTCTCAAGAGTTTTAGTTTTAAAAGAAATTTTTAAAGTAACAAATAAGACAAAAAAATTAAAGTTTGTGATACAGAACAGAGAAACACAATCATTAAGAAGGATTAAAACAACTCAAAGGCACTTACACCTATCATGGTATTGACTGAAAAAAGGGAAATATTCAAGGTTGTCTTCATGGAGAATGGAAAGGATAGAACACTCTCTGTTGCACTGTATCTCACATGCCATAGTACTACATGATGAAGAATTTCAGTAGCAATACAAACCCACAAACTAATGATACATTAGCTTTATACTAATACAATTTGCTACTTGCATTTAAAATGAATCTCTAGTTTTGCTGAATAAATGAGTCTTATTCCAAGGCTCTGGTTTTCTCTAAGTGTCTTAAAATATCCAGAGTGAGAGAAGAGGCAATATTAAGTACCTCAGCTGACAGTGGCTTTTAAAATTCCAGAATATTTACTTTCAACACAAGCTGTGTAAGTTTTAGAACACATAGTGTATGTTTTCAGTAACAATACAAAGTGTGAAACTGATTCAGAGGTAGTAAAATTTCAAATTCAAATGCAAATCTCACTTGAACTCCCAATTATAAACTAAATCGTTTCTTTCCCATATTATCTAGTGGACAGAAGAGAGAAAGACCAGCAACAGCTTAACTTTGGGGAGATTGAAACTGTTTCATGATTTGTGTACCTTACTTACCAACTTACTGTAGCTCTGTGAATGGATCAGAGTTATGGAGTGGTTTGTGTTGGAAGGGACCTTTACAAGATCATCCTGCCCAACCACCCAAAGATGACAGCATCTCTTTTGTACCTCACAGGTACATTTAAAAAGCAACTGCCTTAAGCAGCTGGAGGGGACAAGGCCCAGCTAAGCAGCACTCAGGTTCATACACCAGCAGACAGGGACGTGCTGAGCGAGGGCTTCTGGACACCTACAGCCTACAAAGGGAGACAGGAGCAGCCTGCAGGAAGCTTCAGGCACCTGAGCACAACCTTTGTGACTGTAACACCACTGCTGTGAGGTGGAGAAAATCCAAAAAGCAAGTTAAAACCTCAGTGAGCAAGTGTATAAAGGTTTTACCTGCGGGCTCCAAACCGTGACATCATTGTCATACTGGTTGCGAAACTGGAACGAACAAAATAAAACTCATTAGTGTCTCTAACAAGCTAACAGAGTGCTCCTGGAGGAAACCCTGCTTGCTTCCACAGAATCCCAGCACCACAGAATCAATAAGGTTGGAAAGATTTCTGATATATCACGTCCAGTCTGTGACTGAACACCATCCTGTAAACTAGGCCATGGCACTGAGAGCCACATCCAGCCCCCCTGAACACCTCCAGGGATGGTGACTCCACCACCTCCCTGGGCACCCCATTCCAATGACCATCCGTTCTGTGAACAAGTTCTTACTTTGTTAAATTCCTTTTGTCAAACCGTTAGACGGAAGGGACCTCTAGAAATCACCCAATTCCAGCGCCCTGCCACGGCAGGATGGCAGGAGCAGTGACACAGAAACACATTCAGGTGGGATTGAATGTCTCCAGAGAGGGAGACTCCATGGCCTCCCTGGGCAGCCCTTTCAGTGCTCTGCCACCCGCAGGGTAAAGAAGTTTTTCCTTATGTTGAGCGGGAACTTCTTTTGTTTCAGTTTATGGCCACTGCTCCTCATCCTGTCCCTGGGCACCACTGTAAAGTGTCTGGCACCACGCTCCTAGCCCCCTTTGATATATTTGTACGCATTAATGAATCCCCTCTGAGCCTTCTCTCCCGGACTGAGCAGGCCCAGCTCCCGCAGTCTCCTCCCAGCAGAGCAGCTCTAGACCCCTCCAGAGATATCTCCGTGGATCCCCGCAGGGCCCCGGAGCTCTTTGTCCCGGCCCCGAAGCTGGGCCCGCTCCCCACTCCCATTCCTTTTCACGCCGGCAGCGAGGCCCAGTCCCGCCCGCGGCCCCGCGTGGCCCGGGAACTGCTTACTCACGGGCCCGCTCCCCGCCGGCCGCTCTCGCGGCTCTCCCGCACCGGCTGGGCAGGCCGGGCAGGCGGCGGGGGTGCGGTGTCCCGGGCCGTGAGCCCTGTCCCGCCCCAGCGCCCCTCACCATGGTCCTGCGTGCTGGCGGCGGCTCCGGGCGGCGCGGGCAGCGAGCGCTCCGGGATGGGAGCGGGCAGACAGCGCCAGCCGCGCCCCGAGTCGTCGATGCGCCGCGCCTGCGCGCTGCCGCTGAGGGCGAGGCGGCTCCCGAAACGGCGATTTAAATTACCTAATTTGTTTTGTTATTTTTAGGCTTTCTGATGAATAAAGAAGTTCATTTGGTTCGGAAACGACTTCCTCTCCTCGCCGTTTTTGCGTGGGAACAGGATGTATAAACATTTTATGAGGCGAGCTGAGCAGCTTTCGGGTGTCCTGGCGCTCGCAGTAAATATTCCCGCAGCTTTCCCCGAGGGCGCTCCCCAATAACTTCCTACGGCAATGAGGGACTCCCCACAGCTCAGCTCCATTCACTCCGCCCGGGAAACAGAACCACTCGCAGACATTTCCCCTCATTTTGGCAAAACCGCCTTAGTTTTGATAGAGGGCTAAACCACGCCAAGCTCCCCATTGTTCTGTATTTGTCCAGCGCGGAACGGCAGCGGCCGGGATTTTAGCGATAAAAAGGCAGGATTGTAAAACTACGTGGTAATAGCTGAGTAAATAACTTTTGGAAGCTGTATGAACTACTGTAGGTTTATGAAGTAACAACTGAAGTATTTTCCCGAGTAATCTTTCCCCTTTATGAGATGGACAGAACAAGATCTAGCCAAACCGAGCTCAGCAGATATCCAGCTATTACGAATTTATTCCGGAGGGAAGGGCTGGAAGCAGGAAGGGGGCAGCGCTCGCAGTTCCTGTGCCGCACAAGCGCTCCCTATTCCCAGGGCAGCAGGGCAGGAGGATGGGGGAGGCAGGAATAATCTCTAGAACGGGGAAATGCTTACCGTGGCAGGAAGTCATTCACTTCCCTCTGGATGCTCCTTCTTGCCCTTTAGGCTCAGGACGAGACCGCTACAGGCAGGGCTAGAGCCAGAGCGTTGGAGGTGTATTTGTGATTTCACCTCCATGTGCTGGTGTCGGACCCAAGACATCCCTCTGGCTGTCCTGAGCAGCCAAGACCCCTGCCAGGGGGCTCAGAGACCCTGGCACACAGCCCAACATGCCTGTGGGTTTGATTATGACCCGTGGAGCAAGTTACCAACCTTAGATGAAGCTCTACAAGCCATGACAAATTAAGTAGAATGATAGTGAATTTACCACAAGGTGAAAAAGTAAATTTTGGGGGTTTTAGAATGGGGATTTGAGGGGCAAGATGGAGGGAACTGCGTGTGTCCAGCCTTTCTTCTTCTTCCTGGCCTCCATCTTCTGCTGTGATATTGGCACTTTGAAATTGGTTTAGAGTAGAAGCTCACTGTCTAACATAGGTGATAGGTATTGGAAAGTAATTGTAAACATTATACACGTAGTTTTCAGTATAAACACATAACACCGCCCTGGGGGCAGGCAGAGTGCCACTGACTGTTGTACTGAGTTGACCTCGGCAGGACAGGAGAAAGAATTTTATAAATTCTATTTATAAATAAATAAACAACCTTGAGACCAAGAAAATAAGAGCTCTGACTCTTTCTTCAAGCACTGGGCTGGGAAAAGAGACTTTCTAACTTTTCTTGGTGTCACTCTGACCAGCTAGAGATCCCAACATGCTGGTGCTAAAGAGCACCCAGCTTATTCCTCAAAGTATTTGAGCTGAGCGTGTATGTGTCGATTCAGAAGGTGAGAAAGGCAAAATCAAATAGTTCTTTTTCAGATAACAGAGCCATCACACCAAAAAGGAAGTATTTTGCATATATTACAAATTTAATTGCAGAGCAAAAAAGTGAATCAATATATTACATTGAGACATCACAATGTAAAAGAGTACCAGACTGAAAAATAAAGCTAAAACTACACTCTCATTTAAGTAAACTACTTATTAAAAAATCTAAGGAGAAAATTATCAGTTTCTCTGGGTCTGCATTGAAGGCACTTGAGACAGCAGTTCATGTTTGGACTCAGGTGTTATTTCTTATCAGTAAAACAGTCTCACCACCATGAGTTCAGCAGCTTTTCATTAGAAGGCACAAAATGGCCAACAATCTCTTGTTAGAAGGTCCTTTAAGACTAAACTATCCAATAAAGAATTGACACCTAGATTATTTTCCCTTTTAACCCAATAACTGATCCCAAAGAGCCCACAATGGGACTTTTCTGCCCAATTACAAAATGCCACCCAAACCCATGAAGAAGAAACCCAGGATGACACCCTGTGCACTCCATCTTGCTTCCATCCACAACATACTGAAAAACCCAACAGCTAAATTTCTCAGTAAGTGCTACACTGCTCTCTATAATCTCTTTCACACGTTTGTGGATTCCAGTCTATCTTGAAGTTTAAGAAACTTTCCCCATGAATGAGGGTCAAAGTCAGTGCTCCTCTGGGGGTCAGGGCACCCCAGAGCAGACAGAAATATTCCCTGTGCCCTGGCTTTCCACAGAAAATATTTTCTCCCTTTTATTTTCACAGTTGGCAACCTGGTAACCAGGATGACTTTGGAGCAATGAATACACAAGTTCAGTGCCCAGTAGGGTCCAAATTAAATGTAAGCAATGATTAGGAAGGAGAACAAAACAAAGCATTGCTGTGCCCCTGTATAAATCCATGCTGCATCTGACACTGTTGAACATTGGCTGTGACTCATTTCCCCCCTTGAAATGCTGTGGCACTGGGAAAAGTAGAAAGAAGGATTCAAATTATGGAATAGCTTCATATAAAGGATGACAGTAAGGAGTAGAAGTCCTCAGTGTAAATAGCAGGAAAGGCTTTGAACTCTTGCCAAATCACAGCTGGCACAGAGATGCTGAACAGATTCAATGCTTCCCTCTGTCCTGCAGGGCTGGTACAGGGTGCCATTAAAAGCAGCAGGCTCAAGCCAAGGGGGTATTCTGGGTCTTGTCATACCTGTGCTGTGGAAACCTCTGCATCTGAACACACTGTGGGTTTTTGGTCATGTATTGAGAGATTCACATTGGAGATATTGGACGATTCACAGACTAAACTGTCCAACCCACCAATGCTGCTGCTGCAATGTTTGAGCTCAGTGCAGCAGTGAAAGCATAGCTAACCTAAACCATGCATATACAGTCTCAAGAGAAACTAATGAGCCTGTTTTATTCTATGCTGTGTTTCCAGCAGAGTTATAAACAGCATCTGACATCTGAGCGATGACAGGCATTGCTCTGCAGAGATTAATGTACAGCAACTGAAAGGCAAGGCCATTATGCCTCTGCTTTTGCTGATTCACGAGAGGAAACAACATTCCTGTAAGTCTCTTTTTGGGATACCATTCACCATCAGCCCACATTAACCCCTGTGTGCTATGCTCCTGTAGTTAGAGGGAGTATTTTGGCAGAAGATTGGCTCCTCTGAGGTCAGTGGTGACACTCTGGGAGCACTCCCAGAGGCTGCACGTTGTGCTGCTTAGGCACAGCAGACTGCCAAAGGAGGAGGAAGAAAACTGCTGTGCCAGTAAGGGACAGAGTGAATGAAGGCAGTGCCTCCATCCCCTTGGAGAAAGGGAAGGATAGATCCCAGAGAGATCACAGAGCCACTCCTGTCAGATGGACAAGTGGTTGCCCACAAATAGCAGTGCTGTCATAATGTGCTCAGACTGAGAATTTTGACTAAGTTATTTTGAGAACTGTCTTACTGCCTTGACAATGTGAACAATTCATATTTGGATTTAATACAGGTAAGAGATTTGCTTCATTAATAGATATATGTTAACAAGACTACTTAATTAGAAGCCTTGGTGTATGACATATGTAGTATTTGATGACATTTTCATCAAGTAGGTTAAGGCTAAAAATAAAAATTTGACAGCAGCTATAAATGTACATACTTGTCTTTAGAATAATTTAAAGACAATCTTAGAAGTTCTTACGACGAAAAATAAATCTATAATTTTGTATTAATACTGTAAATAGGAAAAAAAATAACCTCTCTATAGAAATTATGCCAAATTTCTTTCCTGTTCTTTTGCTGGCACATTAGTAGAGATGCAGACATTTCAGTCTCTATGATAAACTTGCCTTCATGTTGCCAGAGGCTTTTTTTACCATTTTTAAACTACTGACCAATTTAAATCACTGGAATATCTTGTCACAAAAGATGTTAACTACGCACATTTTAAAGTCCACTCCTTACTTTTTTTAATCCCTAGCTTTTGTGGGCTGACGTCAGTTGACCTTTCAGGACAGGCCTACAGGGCAACTAACCTTGCTTGATCATCAAAGCTGGCTAGGAAAGACCAGGCAATGCTGAAAGCAGGCTTAAATAATCCCGTGGAAAGAGAGCTGCAGGAAAGGGTCTGGCTCTTTCTGTCCAGTTCTGGAACAAACAAGGGCACAAGGTTCAACACAGCAGAGCTGTTGCAGCATATCCTGCTCAGGGAAATAGTTTTTATTTGTTGGTTCTTGTTTGAATAGACCAAAAATATATAGAGAGATAAATTTAGATGGGCATTATTGCTGGTTATTTCTGGGACCTGAAATTTATTTCTTCGCTCTGAGTAAGGAAGAGTTTCTGTATAATATGCTTTTATTTTATAAGAAAAATTTATTTTGAGCTGTAAATTGCTTGATAGCCCAGAAATTATGATTTAAACAGCATACATAGAATTGTATGAGTCATCAAAATGCAACTGAAGAATTATCATAATTTATGGAGCATTATGAAAGATATTGTTGCAGTTATCAGAAAGTCTGCTAAACTTTTCATTTCAATGAAAAAGGATGGCAGTTACTAAGTTTCTGTGGATAAGAGATCCATTTCAGTGAGCATATAGCTGCATAAGCTCTTTCAAATATATTAACTGCTCTCTTGATTCATATTGTTGGAACTATTTTTAAGTATACCTGAATCAAAACCAAAGCATCATCAAACCTTCAGCAGTAGATATATAACATTTTGAGACAGAATGGTGAACAGATTCACTAATAAACACTACCTCAGTTAGGTTCAAAATTTCTCCCTATGAAAGAATCATCACAGATCGGAAATAACAGCATGGCACAGAAATGAAGCCATGAGACCACTAATGGATCCCATTTCCTTACCACCAACATTGTTGTCATATTAAATTAATGAGTAGACAAAGCATTACCTTCTCACTTATGCATTTATATGCCATAAATATTTTACAATGAGTGCTTGTATGTAGACCACACAATAAAACGTTCACAATATTTTTGCCACATCTACTGGTGCCAAAAATTTCTGCTTGAAAAATGGAAAGACATTTACATACAGAAACAAATTTTCTTGAGGATATTAAACTGAAAAAAAAAAGGAAAAAAAGAGAGAGAAAAGGCCCTAGGAATGGCGTACTATCCATGGCAAAGCATTAAGGATTTATGTGACACTTCTCTTTATGGGCATTTTCAAGTTCTGTGGGAGAGATAAACATTGTAATAGTTACTGTTTAGGCAATGGTTCTGGTATTTGTGGACCACATCTTTTAAAAAGTGACTCAGCCTATTCTTACTGTGGATTGAGTTTTTGATTAGGAAAGACATCAGTAGAGAATTAATATGCTGGAAAAATAGATGTTTGAGTAGGCTTTAGTCTTAAAAATCCTGCTGTCATCAGCCCTTTTTTTTTTTTTTAACATTTTGCCAAGCCCCTAATTTTGTTACATGGATTTTAACAGCTTTGCTGTCATGCATATCCCAGTTTTCATAGAACAAATTTTGTTTGGCACAGTCATCCTTATTGCATGTATTCCTAAACTAATAACAATGCAAGCAGAAATTTTAAGCCTGTCCTGACAAATGTGAGAGAGCTTCTGGCACTGCTGTGTCCATTGGCTGCAATAATTCGGACAGATCACAGAGCTCAGACACTGCATCACACATGCTTAAATTATGAAAAAATTCCATTGATGTAAGGATAATTCTAAATCCAGAGTATTTGGCACAACCCTTGGCTTCTCTGCCTGGTCCCTGGAAGGATTCAGTGACGGGCCAAAAGGGCTCTAAATTAATTCCAGACCACCTTGATGTAACCCTGCCTTGAGTGAGTATCTAAAAAGCTCTGCATTTGTTATTAACATATCAGCACAGAGTCACACATCTGCATGTCTGGTTTTAATTTTAAGAAGTATGTATCAAATAAATTTGTGACTAGAGATGTCTCATTCACAACAGATTCCACATATTCCAGAAAATATTTTTTTAAGCTGTGTTTACCACATCATTAAGCAAATGGGAATAATGATTATTCAGATAAAAGTTGTCACCAAATGAAAGGTTTCATACTTGGAGCACGGAAACTAAAAAAAACAAGAACAAAAAAATACTGTGAAATCAGAAGACTACTCCTGCATTTATATAGACCCTTTCAACTGTTTTATAATACTCAATAAGCACAGGAAGATATTTTCCAGGTTGAAAATTGAATACATGCCTTAGGATTTTGAAGGCACCAGTGATAGAGGCTATCAATTTTTTGTTATGCAATTCAAAATGCATTACATCAATACAATTACCAGAAAGCCCTGGACACCTTCTTGCTTCACAGTGAGCAGTGAATGCGAATGGATTTGTGTTTCTTTCTGTATTGCAGAAAATCACATGAGTCAAAGTTACAAAATTCTCTCCTCTCGAACAGAATGCTCCTTCTTTCAATTCTGTATTCTCACTATTACCCTTGCACAATACTCAGCACGTTATTTAGGTTAGTTTCAGACAAAAATACTCTTCTTACCACTAAAGCTAAACATTAAGTTAATTTGATTAGGATCTTATCCAAAAAATCACTTACACAATGTAATTTGAAGTATTCCCTGGTGCTGCTTCCCTAACAATAATAACCAAGCTTCACTCATGTATGTAGCTTGCCCTTTCATATTGTGGCTTTCTTCTAAAGTGGCATCAGTATATATTTCTAAAATGCAAATGAGACTCATTATTGATTTCTTCAGAATATATTCAACTTGGAACTTAAAATCTAGTTTCTGGGTTATACTCTTGAGAGCATTATCAGTGGGTTTTTTTGACTGACTTACTTCAGTATAGCCACACTTTTGCTTAGATCTTGAATGCATAGTTGGAACTGCCAAATTGAAAACAAATTAGGAAAGCATATAAAAGATATTTTATTTCTTCTTTGATTTAAAGCTGACAGTTACATGATTAGATCTCCAAATTCCATATCATAACATCTGCCTGGTGAGTTTAAAGGATTAATCTGGACACTGAGTATCACCCTCCAGCAACACATTTATGAATGGTCTTCTGGGTTTTGGCCTAAATCTGATTGGCCACAAAGAAGGAAAGAAATTGAAAAATAGGTCAGGAATTGATACTACAACTTCATTATGCACATTTGTATTTTCACCAAGTTTTTAGTAACACAGCATTGTGCAAGTGTAGTATACCAGTAAAACAACAGCAGTGCTTCATTCTTGGGAGGGGTTTACCTCTCCTTTAGCAGACTTTTGAGCACTAGTTAGAAATTGACCAACTTTCTCTGGTTTCTAGCCAGGGAGGAACTCATTATACACTCACTTCTGCAAAGTGAAGCGAATGCAAATTTCAGAGAATGTTTCTCAGCTCATGAAAGGCTATTTCTCAATCTGCACTGCTGCATAAGCATTATCACCGTTTTAAGGTCTTTTATTGAAATAGTTGATAACTTTTTAAAGATATATCTATCTTTGTATGCATTCTTCCATACTTTTTCTCTTCCTTAACAAATACTCTTCTAAGATTAGGCTGGGTTATGAAGGATCTGTGATGAGCATTCACAAATACATCAAAGTTCAAGTGACATTTCTCCACTGCAAATAATTGAGAAGCAGAAGAAACAAGTATGATACTCAAAACCTACTTGAAAAGTATCAGATAAAGGAGAAAAAGATAACTAACAAACCTTTCAAGATTGAATTACTATTGTAGCAACAAAACCAAGGAGGGTATTAGTCTGGAAGTGCAGTGCTAAAAGAGCAGCCAAAGAGATTGAGCTGCTAGAGGAATCCAGCACCATCCAGGAAACAGAGCAGAATTCCTGACAAGGAAAAGAAAGTAGTCTTTTCTGTGTGTCACATGGAAAATTAAGCTTACTTGGTCAAATACATTTGGCTTTTACTTGCTCTTCTATTAATTATGGTATTTCTCTGAAGAGAGAAAAAAATCACTCTGGGCATTAAAAAAAAAAAAAAAAGGGACATGAATGCATTTGTTTCCTTTAACAATTGATTACAAAAGAGTCTGAAAGCCACTGTGGAGTAAAAACTGGCATTTCCTATTCACATCCATGGGAAAAGTAGGTCTTGGTTAACCACATTCCTTGTAGAAAAGTCTCAAGAACATTGGCATGGACTTCCTACATGTGACGTGGATACATGACTGACCTAATCTGTTCCCCAGCTCATTCAAGAACCCCAGACAGATTGCTAGCAAATCTGTCTGATACCTGATATATTTACTTCTGGAAGGACAGCATACCTCCTTCCCATCTCAAGTCTCTCAGACACAACTTCCAGCCAAGGAAGTAAGAGCCTGCTACAGAGACCTGGGAGAATGGGTAGTTACAGGAACATTCAAATAATAAAGTTCCTCAGACTCATCCATGAAAACGTCTGTACTTTAAAAAAAGACAAAACTTGACTAAACAGGCAGTAGAGGAGTAAGTAATTTCCTATCACTTCTGCTTACTCGTGGTATGATGTTCCACCCTCCTTTGTAATGTTCCTTTGGAAAGGATGCTCAGGAATCTCTTTTTTCATAACAGCTTTATTCTTCCTGGAAACAGAAGCCAAGAAAACTGTCTAAGAAATAAGGGGGCAGTGTAAGCCCAGACTGCTGTCCCTGCTGTGTCAAGTGAGGCTTGCAGGATTGTTCTAGATGATATATGACCCTCAATAATTGGAGTGTCAAACTTCTGGCAAAAATCTTTAGGCAGTAATCTGATAAAGGTCACCAGATGGTCAAAGATGTTGTGGCTATAGTTTGAGAAGCTCACAAGGTAGTTCCAAATGTGGAACTGAAATGAGGCTGAAGAGTCCAGTCTTTTATGGAGCACAAGTAACTCCTGAGATTTTAGAGAAGTAGCCTTTGAAAGTACTTCTGATATTCTGAGGGGAGCTGAAGGTGATGCTCACAGGGAGATCTTTTCCTTAAACTATATGATAACAGGCAATAGCCTGTTTTAGGGCTCTCTGGAAAACAAATAACGTGATGTTGCAGTTCTGAAAACTTCTCCAGTTGCCACAGTGGAGCTGACATGCTACTAAGGTCTCATTCAGAAATCAGAGTCCCAGGTATGGGGTTTTGTCTTTGGAATATTGCTCTTTCCCCATCTGATTGAAACAATACTCAAAAGCAATTCTCTAGTTGTGCTGGTGGGATAATAAGGTATTTTGATATTTGGTCCTGAAGACCCCAAAAGCCTAATTAACAAATGCTCCTGACACTAGTGCTAATGATCTCAGTGAGTATAAAGAGAAAGTTGCCAAGGAATATGGGCTATCAGTGCAAAGGGAATAAACATCTGAGATTAGGAAACAATTGCCAAGATCAATGCACCTCTCAAGAGCCCAAGAACCCAAAAAAACATAGACTAAAAATTTCAGCAGTAGCCAAAACTCTCTTAGCTGTAAGAAAACAGAAGACATTTCCAGGTTGGGAGCCAGCATTCTACAATGTATGAAATGAGGAATCATTTTGATGCAGTGGACATTTCAACTCAATTAGTAGAAATAAGTTTGTACTTATTGTCCCATTGTCATTACGCAGGGGGCTGATACTTGTGTCCTCCCCTGCTGTTGTTATTACACTACAAAGGTTCTATTGTCATTATACTGCAAAGGTTCTATACTGCTAGAGTTTCATACCTCCTCAATGTTTCCTGTAGGCAGCTCCTCTAAGCACTAACTGCTCCTTCTTCTTCTCACAGTAACCAAGCAACTCCAGTTCCCCTCAACAACCAAGCCACTCTTTTATAACACTTTTCTTATTGGCTACAGCTGCAGCCTGTTAAAGTCAGGCCTGTTCCCAATCTCTAATAATTGGCTCAGCTGCAACTCCTTAAAGGGGTAAGATTACTTTCTATACTACCTTTGTTTTCTTCTATTGTATCCCCCTACACCCTGCTACTATCAGTAAGATTATCTGGCCTGAAGCACTGGTACAGATAAGGCCCTCAGGGTGACCAGAAACAGATCAGCTGATAAAGAGTATGGAATCTTTGCCTTATTCAAACAAAGTGTCTTTAGCTTACTTCTAATCATCAAGAAAGCTTTTTAAGAAGTGAGCCCTTCAAGTCCTATAGCCTGTCCAGATGGAAAAATGAAGTGAAAAGTGGGGGGAAAAAAGGTGGGGAAGGAAGAAAAACAGATGGGAGGTTTCTTATTGGAAGAAAGAGCTTTTGACTGTTGTAACATTTTGTTTGCCTTCCATATCTAAAAATTTTATATTTGCATTTGTGAATGATTCCTGCTGATTAAGCAATTGAAAATTCATGGGAAGTACCCCATTCTACTGGTTTAGGTTCACATAAGTTAAACTTCTGCAGGTCATTTTGTCACTTGATACAAACTTTTGAAGTAACTTGAAAACTTGGCCTGGCTTCACCAACATCTTCTAAACCATCATGTCCATTTATAAAAGTAGTTTATCTGTGTTTTAGGTTAAATCAAACTTAAACAAATGTGCTTCTGGATACTGCTGTGGCAAGTGGAACTTATACCACATAACAATCAATTATATACTCATTTCACTTACATCCCAGGTCAATATATTCCTGTATCTACTATAAAAACAAAGGTTTTTAGCTAGACCTCCCAGAATCACGTTTATAGATAATTATTGTCCAAAGTATAAGATATATTTATATATACATATTAAAGCAGTACTCCTGCCTATCCTCTCTAAGGCCTCTTTTGCTAGGCAGTAAAGAATTAGGCCTCTCAGCTGAAAAGCTGAAAATTACCTAGTTATTTTCATTTACATGCCAGATTATTATATTTCACAGCAATTCAATGTCTTTCTGTTCAGAAATATGCTAATTTCACCATTAGATTTGGTACAGACCTGTTTGTGGAGGAGACCTGACTGGGGAGAGTAACTGGGTAGGATATATCTCAGGGTTTCAATTAACATCATAGCTGTCTCATGTGCATTTTAACAACTAAATTATTGAGTCTGGAAAAATACCTCTCTTCTTCTAATACATCAGAAAGCATTGAACATTTAACTAAACTTTTCCTTAAAACTAGAATGCTGTTTTCCTTTTTCCCTCCAATCCTTTCAGAACTCACATAAAAAAATACGTCAATCATGACAAGGAGACATGGTAATAAATAAAAGCAACACTTAATTTATGTGTAGCTGATGTATTCCTCACTTTCAGCATTAAAGAAAGCAAATATGCCAAGTATGTAATATTTTAATGATCAGGACTACTTAAACAACTTCATAGTAAGAAATCAAGGCCAAAACTGAAGATCATAAAATCTTGTTTAGACCTGAACGTTAACAGTACCACCTGACATGTAATGATGACTTTTTAATACAAAGTGCTTCAGAATTAACAGCAGCAATTTGAATATATGATGTAAAGAACTTCAGTTAAAGTGTATCACTCAGCTGCTTTGGTATCGGGGTACCCTCCTGGTACATAGCTTTTTTGTAATTTTCAGACATCAAATAATGAAAGTAGTGTGTAGTATTTAAAATCCCAAAGATTGCATACATCTAGGAGACCTAGATTTAGGGAACTGCTACTTGGCAATAAGCCCTACAGTAATTCAGTGCTAAATACCAAAGTGGCCCAGAATCACAAACTTTCACCCTGTTACCAAGCACACACTGGTACTAGGCGTTAATTATTATGAATTTTAGAGTCTTTGTAATTAGCAGCAGTCACAGAGAAACAGATTACAAACCAGCAACTTTCACAAATCAGTAAGTAAACAATAATAAAAGGTAATACAGTTTCATGTTCACTTCATTTACTAATTGTATTGTTTATTCACTATGCTTTTCTCTCTAGCAATATATTGGCATAATACAGTATTCATGTTTAATAAATATTCTAATTGTAGTAAATAAAACATTTTTAATGCAGCAGTAAAAAATACTCAAATAAATATAGCAGTGTAGTTTGTTGTAGGTCAATGCTAGTGAATACTGTAGCAGTGAAATTTACTACGTGATGTCTATTGCTCTGGAAAAAATATTTGAATGTTGACTAAATAAAAACATCTGTAACTCATTTTATGGTCAGTGTTACACTAGTAGTTATAAGAAAATAAGATATATGTGTTTCATATGACTTGCAATTGATATAGTATTTTTTCCAAATGTAAATAAAATTCCATCAAGTTTGAAGTAGACAGATTTCCAGGTTACAAAAAACCCTTGAGACAGTTTTTCCCATGCTTACATAAAATCTTACATAGTTGCAGAATCATTTAGATTGGAAAGGACCTCTGAGACTTTGTAGTCCAGCCTTTGACTTACCACCAGCATCCAGCAGACCATGGCATTGAGTGCCACATCCAGTTGTTCCTTGAGCACCTCCAGGGACAGTGACTCCACCATCTCCCTGGACAGCCCATTGCAATGTTTGACAGCCCTTTCAGTGAAGACATTTTTCCAGATTCAGGTCCAGCCTGAACCTCCCCTAGCACATTTTAAGATTGTGTCCTCTCATCCTGTCACTGGTTGCCTGGGAGAAGAGACCGACCCCACCTGGCTACAACCTCCTTTCAGGGAGTTGTAGAGAGCCATTAGATGACACATAATTTAACAATCACAACAGGAAGCATTATAGAATGGCATAAATGATATTGCAAGTGCAGGACAAATAGGAACTCAGTTAATGATGTAAACTGAAACACAGTTCTTGGCTCACACAGTGTTTGAGTTTCTTATGTTAAGCATCAGTCATTGCTGGCTCGTTACTACTAATTGAGCATAAGTGCAAAGATATCATAATGTCAATTTCTGCATTTCCCTAATCAGCTCTGGTAAAAACCTATTGCTGTGTCCAGTTTGTTTCCTTTCAAGGTCCTTTCCTCAAAGGTTGTTGTAATTCAAATTCAAAAAACTCCAAAGCAACAGAAGAACCCTTTTAAATGTGTTGCTTCTGCTATTGCAGGTCAATTGTTATCCTTTCATTGCAAGGTCCAGCAGGTGCACATGGCTGATTGTTTCTACACCATTACTTTGTATACCAGCATGCTGGGCTCATTTTAGCTATACATAAACACATAAAATTTAATCAACAGAAGTTAATAACTTGCATTATCTAGATTTAGAATTGTAAAATTTCCACAGCATACCCTTATTTTTACTTATGTAGTCAGTTCAGACATTCTGTTAACAATTTTCTAAAAGATCCTACTTGTTAAAAATATCAACTAACAAAAATACACATCTTGGAAATATTTAAACACATTTCCACATCTAGCTCTTCCTCCTCTTACAGTAACATCATGCGTTAGGATGATAAGCACTAGTTTTGATTACAAAAATAGCTGAGTTAAATGATCCACTCACTTATGCGTTACTTGATCTTGTGACACTGCTTTACCTCCATTTGTTTGCCTTTGACAACTAAATACATCTGGATTCTTTATAAATATTGAAGGTTGTATCATTGTGCTGTACAGAGGTGACAAAAGCAGCAACCCCATCAGAATTACAAAAACATTTCACTTCACTCAGTGTGCAGCTTCTTACATGGTAAATTCTCAGCTGTCTTAATGGGTATTGCTTTCAATAAACTGTGGTTCACAGAATTGGAAGGGACGCACAAGGATCAAAGTCCAGCTCCTGGCCCTGCACAGGACACCCCAGGAGTCACACCATGTGCCTGAGAGCATTGTCCAAATGCTCCTTGAGCTCTGTCAGGCTGGTGCTGTGAGCCCTGCTCTGGGGAGTGTTCAGTGCCCAAGCACCCTCTGGGTGAGGAACCTTTTCCAGATATCCCCTGGCACAACTTCGTGAATGAATGGCCAACAGGACTTTCAGCTAAGATGCTAAGAGCAGGCTGATGAATTACTGCAATTTTACACAGTATTGATTACAAATGCTAAGCAATCCTGTTGTATTATATGAGGAACAAAAGTGACTTTTAGCTACAAAAGTGGACCTAAATAGGAAAAATTATTGAGCCAAGTTGTTTGAAACTGGAATGCTTTCACTGCCTGTGATGTCTTCCTGAACAACACAGAAAGCTCAGGTTATGTGTGATCAGCAACTTGCCCTTAACAAGTAATAAAAATAAAATTAACTAAGAAATGTCCTTAGGTTTTAGAGGACAGACATAAACCACATAAATTTATCATTTTTAAACCAGACAATTTCTGTCTCCTACCACAATTTATTCCTGTCTGCTTTTTTACTCAGATGAATTCCTTCTGTGATTAGAATGACAAAATACTTCCACATTAACGAGCTAATTAGCTTAATTGCATAATTTTGCTGTATTTTTAATCTCATGTGGAATCTCTAGAAGATATAATTACTAAGTCACAATTGCAGGATTCTGTTACATTTTTTCCTTCTTTGGAACATGTTTTTGTTCTGGAGATTTTCTTGCAGACTGTCTTGTTAGTCCTTTGTTGCTTTGAATGCTAAAAAATAAAATTAATCTCCAAACAATAGAGAAGACCAGAAAGCTTAAAAGTCCAGATTTTTTTTATTCAAGAGGTAAGATACTGTACATATTTTCACTATTTATCAGACATCTGCAATCTGATACTTCAAGCTGAAGGTTCCAGTTTTATTGAACTATGAACAAAACAATTAGGGACTCTGTTTATGCTGTTTTCTTCAAGGTCCAAGCTTGTCCAGCACTTACAACAAGAAAGCATTAAAGTCTGATGATTTTCTAAATACATTAAAGTCTACAAGATTTTCATGACCAAAACTGAATGGAATAATACAGCCAAGCAAAACAGTTGAGATTATCTTCAAGCATGTGCTGAAACAGGCCAGACCCTGAAGAGGTATAATTCAGCAAATTTCTTTACTGGGTTATTTTATGCCTGCTGACAGTATAATGCAATTTTAGCAATTTAACAGAATTTAAAAGAATGTTAATTAACAAGGACCTGTCTTACTGATTTAAGGTCAATAAAATGGGTATCTGAAAGACCTGGAAATGAGGGAATCTCACTGAAAGACTCAGCTCATTTTTTTTCTCCCCTCTCCCTCCCAGTAAATGACCTGATTCAGACTGATTTTGATCTTTCTCAGAATATATTTATGCATCTGATGCTCATGCACTAAGTCAGACTTCTCTGAAAAATCAAACCAGCTCCCTAGTTAGATTTAATCTTTAGCTCTATTAATAAGCAGAGTCCATAAAATGCCTTTATTTCAATTCAAGACAGAAATTTCAATTAGCAAGCTAAGGACTGAATTGACATTGAAATATTAGTATGTATTTTAAAGTTCAATGCTATTTCATTGAAAGTGCAGATTTTATAATAAAACACGATTCAGCATAAAATAAACTTTTTATAGAAATGCTACATATGAAGAAAGTCACCTTCTGTTTTATTATTAACCTCCAATTTCACTTATAATATAGGGTGACAAATTGTACTTGAATAATTGGGTGAAAAAGTGAAATCTTGTAATGTTTGATGAATTCCTGTTTTTATTATTAACCCTCCCCAAACTATACCACTATTCTCTAAATAAGCTTATGTAAAAAAATTAGTACCATATATAATTACACAGTTCTCAAGTGTCTTAAAGCCAGAACTTTGACAGCTATTTGTTGAATGTGATAGTCCATTATCTTTATTTTTGCTAGGATGTGAACATCCAAATTCATGGTGCCTTGGAAAAAAACAATTGCCAAAGACATATGAGTTTATTTAAATGTGTACTTTCTGAACAACTTCTCAATATTTTTTTCATTTATACTTTATATATAGCATTAAAATGTTGTTTTTAAAAGTTATGAAATTTCATGAAAATTTTCCATACATTCAATATGAAGTGTTAGACAATTTTATTTGGAGGGACATGTAGATTATACATAGCCTAACTGGTGAAATCACATCAGCATCAACAGATTCTGTTTGTAAAACATTAAAAATAATTTTGGAAGTTTTCACCCTCAAAGTGAGAGCCTGTCTATGATTGAAACATTTCAGCTGTAGAGGTGCACATCATTACATTCTTATCTGGGGTTGCACATGTTGGTCCATTACCAAAGAGTCCCAGTTTGTTCAGATGAGGAGGATGATCTCTTAGATTTAAAAAATAAAATAGTGAAAGCATCTGGATTTAGTACCAAAAACCAACATGCTGCTGCTTGTTCTCAAAAAATAAAAACATGGGCATAGGAAAGATTTTTGTAGTTTCTAAAGAGAGTTTTTGTTTAATTATCTTGATACAATATTTCTGCTATTCAACATTAGTTTATCAAAGATCATCTCATGGATATTTTCCTTCACTAGAAATAGGAAATCTCATCTAACAATGGCCTTCCACAGCAACTCCATCTTTCCAGGACTTTCCAGTGCATTGCCCATGCTTTTTAAACTGACAAGCACAACAACCATTAAAGACACCTTATCATATAAGAAACAACTTACTTTTTATTACTCTTTTCCAGTCTTCTTTCCCATGGGCCTGTTTTTTGAGAAACTCAACAAGAAGATGTAACTTTTAGTAACTCAGTCTTTGCTGCTGCATGATATAAAGATCACAGTGTTGTAACTTTGAAAGTGAGTGCTTTGCTTGATGTGGAATGCAACTGAATCTCTTTGTCACCCTTAGACATGACAGATTAACAACACCTAATTGCAAGAGTACTGACACTATGCTTAGTGAATACACTTGCACAAGAAGCCTCTTTCGCTAATATATTTTGAATTCCTCCAATAACTGCATTTTGCCATCTCCTTCAGGAGCTTTTTCCCATTATATCTGGTGGCCTACAAACCACCACAGCTGTCTCTCAGCCTTCAGCACTGCAGAAGAACAAACACCTTAGCAGCGGATACAGGCTGCATTTAAGAGAGAACATGTAGCCCATGTTCTGGAAAACCAGGAGATGATCCAAGCAGCTCTATTTGCTGGCTGCAGCACATGTTTCTACAGAGTAACCACAGTGATTGCCACCACATGAACTTTGAAAGATAAGGCACAATGCTGGTGTTTCTCCCAGCATTGGAAGTTGGTGAAAACTTTTGATTTCTCTAAATGAGCCACACTTTCATGGGTTTTCTGGAGGCAAAATATTTCTTTAGTTTGTTGTTTGCTTGGGGTTTTTTTTGTTTTTTTTTTTTTTGCTAACTGGTTATGTTGTAATAACGCCATTTCTCTGTTTATTCAGGCATTGATGCACAACTGATAAAAAAGTTGAGGCAGACACAATTACTGCCTATGTAATTCCAACTGTCTTTAATTGAAGAATTAATTTCTCAAACTCTAGTATTCAAAGGAAAGCCAATTCAAAACATGGTATTTGGCCATCAAATTCCTAATGGATATGAATGAAAGAAAAGCAGCAAACACAGTAACTTAACTCAGAACTTGCACATAAAGTAGGTCTTCTCTTCCCACTTTTTCTTTCCTATGCTCCACATCTCAACAGTAGTCAGGTAGAAGAATACTATTCCCTGAACATGGCATCAATTTACTGATTCTTTGATCATACACAAAACTTTCCACACAAATGATCCCAGATTCGGATGAGAAAGCCAAAAAGGAGTCTCTAGAAAGCACTGATGTGTCTCATAATTTCCTGGAGTATTACTCTGAGAAACTTTCCAAATTAGGTGCCAAATTGATAATTTCTTTTGCCATGAAAAGGGGAAGGACTACAGTCAGGGCAGGTTTACATGCAATAACAATCAGATCGGATTGTTATTAATTTGATGCTTAACAGTATGAAGTGCTTGAAGAGAAACTTTAAAGAGGACTTTCTAGAATTTACTGAACATTTCTGTGCTGATTCAAAAGAAAGCAGAAGAAGGTTTTATGAAGGGAAGAGCTGGGCAACTATGTCCAAAGTTACTAAATAGATGGAAAAGTTGTCCACACAGTGAGAAACCGATAGGAATGGCAGCACTACATTATGAAGGAATAATCAAATGTTGGTATTTCATGTGTCTGAAGAACATGAGAAAAAGGTGCTTTGAGGGGAAAACAAAAGCAATTCTCAACACAGCTGATCTCTGTGCATACCAAGATTACAGGGCATTGGCAAAAAAGAAATAAAATTGGGCAGTAAAAACAGCTGGCAGTTATTAAAAGGAAGAAATATTAAAATGGATGTGCTAAAATTTAGACAGATTGTGGATGTGTGGGTCAAAAGCAATAGGCAGAAGAGGATGCCAGGATTACAGCCTTGAGTGAAAAGAGTCAATAAAATGTTATCAGTTATATCTAGTTATTCTACACTAAAACAGAGAACACACAATGCAAAAATAAGTTCATATTTTGAAATGCAGACAAATTTTCATTTAAAAACTACAAAAGAGAAAATGAAGATATTTGTTTGTGTATAGAGGCCATAATATCATTAGCCACTGTTACACAGGTGCAGGTATCCTATCATGGTGATTTAAGTATGACCCAGTTCTGGGAGAGGCAAGAGGTTCAACAGAACCAAGGGATGGGTACTGCCCTTCTACCACAGGAATCCCCTGCAGTTCCAGGTCTCTCCATCCTTCCTGCAGGGCTGTGTGAGGCGCCAGCTCCAACTGTGCAACGGGGACATGCTGCAGCTGGTGCAGCCACCAAGGCCTGGGGAACACGTCTAGCATTGCTGGGCAGCCTCAAGCAGGGCCCCCTTCACTGAGCACCTTTGCTGTCCCTGGGCCCACACTGTGCTCCAACTCCCAAGGATCCAGGGACATGAAAGAATAAGCAGCCCCTTGGCATGGCTAAAAAGTTGAGCAGCACTCATGGGCAAAGACTCTTCTCATCCCTAAAGGCAACTTACTGACAAGGCAGTGCCAGCCTTCTCAGAGAAGGGAAGGACATGAGAGAGCAGATGCCAACAAGGATTTTAAGATGAGCCAAGGGACGTTTGGGTTGGGCATTGGGAAGAGGGCAGTTAGACATTGGAATGGGCTGCCTGGGGCAGTGGTGGAGTCCCTGGTGGGGGAGGAGTTCAAGGAAAGAGTGGGTGTGGCACTCAGTGCTCTGCTGGAGCTGCCATGTTGGGGATGGGTCCCCAGCTGGGCTCAATGATCTCACAGGGCTCTCCCAAGCCAATTGATTCTGCCCTTCTGTGACATCACAGCCTCTGGGGCCAGCAGGGTGCCTGGGAACTGTCCCCAGCCTGTCACCGTGCCCAGAGCACGAGCAGCAGTTGGCACGGACAGACGGCCAGGGTGTGTGCTGAGGTGGCAGCTCAACCTACAGCAGCACCATGGCTGGCCACGGCTCCCAGGGGCTGCTGAGAGCCTACGTGCTCCTGATGCTGGTCCAGCCCCTCAGCCATTCCAGCCGTCCTGAGTGGGACATGGGCACCTTGGCCCAGCTTCCCGAGGACATGGAGCCACAGGCCAAGGGCCCTGAGACGACCCCCTTGTGGGTCGAGGCAGCAGAGGCTTTGTTGGACTTAGTCCTGGAGCTGCTGCTGACAGAAATTGTCCTCAGGTGCTGCCTTGGCAGATGGCTCTGGAGATGCTGGGGAGATGTGAGGGAGGGGTGTCAGGCAGGTGGGATGGGGGCAGGGGTGAGGAGGAAAGAAGGCCTTGGATCAAGCTGGGGTCAGGCAAGGCAAGAGAGCCCCCATGGAGCAGAAAAGCTGATCAGATCCCAATGGTCCTGGACCTCTTGGGCAGCACTCAGCCCAATGCCCCAAGGCAGAGGGGAATTTCAGGCCCTGGGTGAGGAGTCAGGGCCAGGGGCTGAGCCCCAGGGACACCAGGCTGAGCCGGCCAGGGCCCTTCTTCCTGCAGCCTGAGCTCAGGAAAGCCCAGCCAGGCCAGAGTGTCTCCAGGGGTGTCCAAAGGCGTCCCAAGAGGGCTCAGCCCCACGCTGTCCCTGTTCTGTGTCTTGCAGGAGAATCGCCAGAGCCCCTCGGTCTCTGCAGGGCCGTGCTGCAGGCGGGGACGCGGCTGCTGCCAGGAGCTGCTGCAGCCGCCGAGGCACAACCGTGCCCTGATGTGGCTGTGCCTGCGCCACAGCTCTGTGCAGAGGCCCAGGCACAAGAGAGCGCCAAGATGGGGCCTTTGGAAGAGGTGGAGACTGCGCTTCTCCCCTCAGCTCTGAGGTGCCCAGCTCCAGCTCACCTCACAGCTGGCAGAGCAGTGCATGGGGATGTGTGAGCAGTGCTCAGCCCGGGCACGGTGACATCCCCCACCACAGTTGTTAGTTAAGATCCTGTAGGTTATCCAGAGCTTCCCAGAGCTTAGTTGTAGGTTCTCAACAATGTTTTTCCCCCAAGAGGAATGTTTTTCAGAGTTCTAGTTTTAAGAAATTGATACTTTTTTAGGTATAAGTTTGCCCCAATGTAGATTTCCCACACCCTAGTTTTAGATTTGTACAGTAGTCTAGCTGAATAAATTTCAGCTTTTCCAAACCTTGCTGTGTTGTTTTCTTGATATGCCATCTGAGATGGGCCTGAGCAAATCATGGTTTTGTGCAGGATCTCCAGCCCAGCTGGAATGGAAAGACTGAGTGTACCAGCAGGGTTTGAGAGAGTATTGAGGGCAGCTGGAAAGAAGAGTGTGGGGCTGTATTTATCTGCCTCCATCCCCCCACAAACCTTTGCTTGTATCTCTGGCTCCACTGTGCTGAGGGCCTCCAAAGGCACAGGGAGCTGTGCAGGTGGCCCAAGAAGGTGCTTGGGGCAGCAGGGAATCCATCTGGGCCGGCTTCAGATGTGGCTTCAGGCCAGGTGCAGGCTGTGCTGGACATTGGTGCTGCATCCCTCCCTCTAATGTCCAGGCCCAGGAGGTGTCCCCCAGGGATCAGTGCAGTGTGGCCCGAGCCTGTTTCATCTCTGTCCTGATGATCCGGAGTAGGAGACTGAATGTCCCATGAACAAACTGGTGAGGGAGCCAAGTGGGCTGGGAGTGTGGTGTGCTGGAGGGTGGGAAGGCTCTGCAGGGGCACCTGGCCAGGATGGCTTGGCTGAGACCAGCAACAGGAGGTTCAACAGAACCAGGGGCTGGGTCATGCACTTGGGCACCAGAATCCCTTGTATTTCCAGGCCTCTCCATCCTTCCTGCAGGGCTATGTGTGATTCTCCATCTCCCTCTGGTACCAGGAACATTTGCTCCAGCTGGCGTGGTGGCCAAGGCCTGGGGCACATCCCTGCCATTGCTGGGCAGCCTCAAGCAGGGCCCCCTTCAATGAGCACCATTGCTGTCTCTGGGGCAGGACTGAACTCCAGCTGCCAAGACTGCACTGAGCTGGGCCTCTTTGTTTCACTGCTCTGTGTGGAATTCCTCTCAAGAGGCGAGACACTTTGGTCTATTCTGTGATCTTGTTATCTGACACATTTCCTCAGACCTGTCTCACCTGAATGCCTGTGCTCCTTCTCTCTCTGCTCTTCTTCTGTGGGCATGGATACAACCTTGGCCTTCAGAGACAAGCTCTGTCCCTTCTGCTTTCCACACTCCTCTGCTTAGAGCCCTACTGGACTTGAGTGGGGCCTTGAGATTCCTGTTCTGCCACAGCAGCCACATCACAGAACTGCCTTTCATGTGTTGCTCCAACTGCATCCTACAACTGAAGGGGTTGCTGACAGAAAACCCCTTCCCGAACCCTGTACTTCCAACAGTCACAGATCCTCTTTGTTTTCTGAGCCCCCATCTTTTTCCTGCTCTGCGTATTGACATTCATTCTTGTATAAAGTCTCCATTACAGTAAGCAATCCCTCCCAGAAATGATGCTTTCTTCTTTATTATGAATATGCAAAGACAAAGGATAGCAGCCCCTTGAGACGGCCAAAACCTTGAGCAACAGTCCAGGGCAAAGCCTCTGATCCTTCCTACAGGAAAACTGCTTAGGAGGTAGTTCCAGCCTTCTCATACCTGGCCTGAGGACATGACAGAGCAGAAACCAACAAGGATTTTAAACTGAGCCAAGGGAAGTTAGGGTTAGATATTAGGAAGAACATTTGTGCAGAGACCAGTAAGAGTTTGGGCGGTGGTGGAGTCCCTGTTGTGGGAGGAGTTCAAGGAAAGAGTGGGTGTGGCACTCAGTGCTCTACTGGAGCTGCCATGTTGGGGATGGGTCCGCAGCTGGGATCAGTGATCTCACAGGGCTCTCCCAAGCCAATTGATTCTGCCCTTCTGTGACATCACAGCCTCTGGGGCCAGCAGGGTGCCTGGGAACTGTCCCCAGCCTGTCACCGTGCCCAGAGCACGAGCAGCAGTTGGCACGGACAGACGGCCAGGGTGTGTGCTGAGGTGGCAGCTCAACCTACAGCAGCACCATGGCTGGCCACGGCTCCCAGGGGCTGCTGAGAGTCTACGTGCTCCTGATGCTGGTCCAGCCCTCAGCCATTCCAGCCGTCCTGAGTGGGACATGGGCACCTTGGCCCAGCTTCCCGAGGACATGGAGCCACAGGCCATGGGCCCTGAGACGACCCCCTTGTGGGTCGAGGCAGCAGAGGCTTTGTTGGACTTAGTCCTGGAGCTGCTGCTGACAGAAATTGTCCTCAGGTGCTGCCTTGGCAGAAGGCTCTGGAGATGCTGGGGAGATGTGAGGGAGGGGTGTCAGGCAGGTGGGATGGGGGCAGGGGTGAGGAGGAAAGAAGGCCTTGGATCAAGCTGGGGTCAGGCAAGGCATGAGAGCCCCCATGGAGCAGAAAAGCTGATCCCAATGGTCCTGGACCTCTTGGGCAGCACTCAGCCCAAGGCCCCAAGGCAGAGGGGAATTTCAGGCCCTGGGTGAGGAGTCAGGGCCAGGGGCTGAGCCCCAGTGACACCAGGCTGAGCCGGCCAGGGCCCTTCTTCCTGCAGCCTGAGCTCAGGAAAGCCCAGCCAGGCCAGAGTGTCTCCAGGGGTGTCCAAAGGCATCCCAAGAGGGCTCAGCCCCACGCTGTCCCTGTTCTGTGTCTTGCAGGAGAATCACCAGAGCCCCTCGGTCTCTGCAGGGCCGTGCTGCAGGCGGGGACGCGGCTGCTGCCAGGAGCTGCTGCAGCCGCCGAGGCACAACCGTGCCCTGATGTGGCTGTGCCTGCGCCACAGCTCTGTGCAGAGGCCCAGGCACAAGAGAGCGCCAAGATGGGGCCTTTGGAAGAGGTGGAGACTGCGCTTCTCCCCTCAGCTCTGAGGTGCCCAGCTCCAGCTCACCTCACAGCTGGCAGAGCAGTGCAAGGAGATGTGTGAGCAGTGCTCAGCCCGGGCACTGTGACATCCCCCACCACAGGTGTTAGTGAATATCCCGATTGTTAGCAGCAGTTTCCCATAGCTTAGCTTTAGGTTCCCCACAATATTTTTCCCGAGAAGATGACTTTTTTCATAGCCTACATATTCCAGAAATTTTACTGGTTTTAGGTATTAGCTTGTCCCCATGTAGATTTCTCCCGACCTAGTTTAGATTGTTAAAGTGGCCCATTTGAATAAAATTATTTTTTCTACACATTGCTATGTTATTTTCTTGATACTCCATCAGACAGGTGACATGGCAATTGTGTGGTAGCTCCAGCTTATCCAGAATGGAAAGCCTGTGTTTCCCTTCAGGGTTTGAGACTCTTTTGAGGGAAGCTGGAAATGGGATGGTGGGCTATATTATCCCACCCGCATCTTCCAAGGAAACTGTGTTTAGACCCCTGACTGCAGTGTGCTGGGGCCCCCAAAGGCACAGGAAGCCGTGCAGGTGGCCCAGATGGTTCTTGAAGGAGCCAGGGGTACCAGAGAAGCAGTCTGTGCTGGCTTCAGAAGTGCCTCCATGCCAGGTGCAGGCTGTGTGGGGCGCTGATGATAGATTTGTCCCCTAATTGTCCCCCAGGGATCAGTGCAGTCTTTTTGAATTTCTGTCTGGATGGTATGGTTGAGGGGATTGAGTGTCCCATGGGCAAATTGGTGAGGGCACCAAGTGGGCTGGGAGTGTGCTGTGCTGGAGGGTGGGAAGGCTCTACAGGGGCACCTGGCCAGGATGGTTGGGCTGAGAGCAGCAGCAGGAGGTTCAACAAAACCAAGGGCTGTGTCCTGCACTGGGGCCAACAGAATCCCTTGCAGTTCCAGGCCTCTCCATTCTTTTTGCAGGGCTCTGTGGGAGGCTCCAGCTCCCTCTGGTACCAGAGACACTTGCTCCAGCTGGCTTGGTGGCTGAGACTTGAGCACATGTCTGGCATTGCTGGGCAGCCTCAAGCAGGGCCCTCTTCACTGAGCACCATTGCTGTTTCTGGGGCAAGACTGAACTCCAGCTGCAGGGATCTCAAGTGGCTGAGCCTCTTTGTTTCACTGCTCTGTGTGGAATTCCTCTCAAGAGGTGATAGAGACTTTGGTCCATTCTGTAATCTTGTGTCACTTTTATGACACATTTCCTCAGACCTGTCTCACCTGAATGCCTGTGCTCCTCTCTCTGCTCTTCTTCTCTGGGCATGGATACAACCTTGGCCATCAGAGACAAGCTCTGTCCCTTCTGAGCTCCATGCTACTCTGCTTGGAGGCATTTTAAGACTTGAGGGGGGCCTTGAGATTCCTCCTCTGCCACAGTAGCCACATCACAGAACTGCATTTCGTGTGCTGCTCCAACTGCATCCTACAACTGAAGGGGTTGATGACATGAAACATCTTCCCGAACCCTGTACTTCCAACAGTCAAGGATCCTCTTTCTTTTCTGAGCCCCCATCTTCTTCCTACTCTACGTATTCATTCTTGTACAATTTCTCCGTTACAGCATGCAGTATTTCCCAGAAATGATGCTTTCTTCTTTAGTATCAATATACAATGACAAAGGAAAGCAGCCCCTTGAGATGGCCGAAAAATTGAACACTAGTCATGGGCAAAGACTCTGATCCTCCCTACAGGGAAATTGCTAAGGAGGCAGTGCTTGCCTTCTCATACTTTGGTGCAGGACATGACAGAGGAGAAACCAACATGGATTTTAAGCTGAGCCAAGGGAAGTTTGGGTTAGATATTACAAAGAACATTTGCTCAGAGAACTGTAGAGTTTGGGCAGTGGTGGAGCCCCTGTTGTGGGAGGAGTTCAAGGAAAGAGTGGGTGTGGCACTCAGTGCTCTGCTGGAGCTGCCATGTTGGGGATGGGTCCCCAGCTGGGGTCAGTGATCTCACAGGGCTCCCCCAAGCCAATTGATTCTGCCCTTCTGTGACATCACAGCCTCTGGGGCCAGCAGGGTGCCTGGGAACTGTCCCCAGCCTGTCACCGTGCCCAGAGCACGAGCAGCAGTTGGCACGGACAGACGGCCGGGGTGTGTGCTGAGGTGGCAGCTCAACCTACAGCAGCACCATGGCTGGCCACGGCTCCCAGGGGCTGCTGAGAGTCTACGTGCTCCTGATGCTGGTCCAGCCCTCAGCCATTCCAGCCGTCCTGAGTGGGACATGGGCACCTTGGCCCAGCTTCCCGAGGACATGGAGCCGCAGGCCAAGGGCCCTGAATTGACCTCCTTGTGGGTTGAGGCAGCAGAGGCTTTGTTGGACTTAGTCCTGGAGCTGCTGCTGACAGAAATTGTCCTCAGGTGCTGCCTTGGCAGATGGCTCTGGAGATGCTGGGGAGGGGTGGGTGTCAGGCAGGTGGGATGGGGGCAGGGGTGAGGAGGAAAGAAGGCCTTGGATCAAGCTGGGGGTCAGGCAAGGCATGAGAGCCCCCATGGAGCAGAAAAGCTGATCAGATCCCAATGGTCCTGGACCTCTTGGGCAGCACTCAGCCCAATGCCCCAAGGCAGAGGGGAATTTCAGGCCCTGGGTGAGGAATCAGGGCCAGCAGCTGACCCCAGGGACACCAGGCTGAGCCGGCCAGGGCCCTTCTTCCTGCAGCCTGAGCTCAGGAAAGCCCAGCCAGGCCAGAGTCTCCAGGGATGTCCAAAGGCGTCCCAAGAGGGCTCAGCCCCACGCTGTCCCGGTTCTGTGTCTTGCAGGAGAATCGCCAGAGCCCCTCGGTCTCTGCAGGGCCGTGCTGCAGGCGGGGACGTGGTGGCTGCCAGGAGCTGCTGCAGCCGCCGAGGCACAACCGTGCCCTGATGCGGCTGTGCCTGCGCCGCAGCTCTGTGCAGAGGCCCAGGCACAAGAGAGCGCCAAGATGGGGCCTTTGGAAGAGGTGGAGACTGCGCTTCTCCCCTCAGCTCTGAGGTGCCCAGCTCCAGCTCACCTCACAGCTGGCAGAGCAGTGCATGGGGATGTGTGAGCAGTGCTCAGCCCGGGCACGGTGACATCTCCCACCACAGGTGTTAGTCAATATCCCGTTTGTTAGCCAGAGCTTCCCGTAGCTTAGCTGAAGGTTCCCCACAATTTTTTTCCCCGGAAGATGAAGGTTTTTCAGATTTCTAGTTTTAAGAACTTGATAGTTTTCTAGGTTTAAGGTTGTCCCCATGTAGATTTCCCACACCTTAGTTTTAGATTTGTACAGTAGTCTATTTCAATAAAATTCAGCTTTTCCAAACCTTGCTGTGTTGTTTCCTTGATATGCCATCTGAGTGGGACAGACCAAATCATGGTTTTGTGCAGGATCTCCAGCGCAGCTGGAATGGAAAGCCTGAGTGTACCAGCAGAGTTTGAGAGAGTATTGAGGGCAGCTGGAAAGAAGAGTGTGGGCAGTATTCACCTGCCTCTCTCTTCCCAGAAATCTTTGCTTGGATCCCTGGCTCCACTGTGCTGGGGGTTCCCAAAGGCACAGAAAGCTTTGTGGGTGGCCTCAAAAGGTGCTTGTGGCACCATGGAATCCATCTGGGCCGGCTTCAGAAGTGGCTCCAGGTCAGGTGCAGGCTGTGCTGGACATTGATGCTGCATCCCTCCCGCTAATTTCCAGGCCCAGGAGGTGTTCCCCAGGGATCAGTGCATTGTGGCCTGAGCTTGTTTCATCTCTGTCCTGATGATCTGGAGTAGGGAATTGAGTGTCCCATAGGGAAATTGGTGAGGGAGCCAAGTGGGCTGGGAGTGTGGTGTAGGGGAGGGTGGGAAGGCTCTGCAGGGGCACCTGGCCAGGCTGGTTGGGCAGAGACCAGTAGCAGGAGGTTCAACAGAACCAAGGGCTGTGTCATGCACTTGGGCCACAAGACTCCCCTGCAGTTCCAGGCCTCTCCATCCTTCCTGCACGGCTCTGTGTGAGGCTCCATCGCCCTGTGGTGCCAGGGCACTTGCTTCAGCTGGTGCGACCACCAAGACCTGCTGTACAGCTCTGGCGGTGCTGGGCAGCCTCGAGTAGGGCCTCCTTCCCGGACCATAATTGCTGTCTGTTGGCCCACACTGTGCTCCAGTTCCCAAGATCCTGGGGATATGACCCTTTGGCATGGCTGAAAACGTTGAGCAGCACTCATGGGCAAAGTCTGTTCTCCTCCCTAAAGGCAACTTACTGACAAGGCAATGCCTGTCTTCTCAAAGAAGGGAATGACATGAGAGAGCAAATGCCAACAAGGATTTTAAGCTGTAGAATGGGAATTTTGGGTTGGGCATTGGGAAGTACTTTTGCCCAGAGAGGGCTCTTAGACATTGGAATGGGCTGCCTGGGGTGGTGGTGCAGTCCTTGGTGTGGGAGGAGTTCAAGGAAAGAGTGGGTGTGGCACTCAGTGCTCTGCTGGAGCTGCCATGTTGGGGATGGGTCCCCAGCTGGGCTCAATGATCTCACAGGGCTCTCCCAAGCCAATTGATTCTGCCCTTCTGTGACATCACAGCCTCTGGGGCCAGCAGGGTGCCTGGGAACTGTCCCCAGCCTGTCACCGTGCCCAGAGCACGAGCAGCAGTTGGCACGGACAGACGGCCAGGGTGTGTGCTGAGGTGGCAGCTCAACCTACAGCAGCACCATGGCTGGCCACGGCTCCCAGGGGCTGCTGAGAGTCTACGTGCTCCTGATGCTGGTCCAGCCCCTCAGCCATTCCAGCCGTCCTGAGTGGGACATGGGCACCTTGGCCCAGCTTCCCGAGGACATGGAGCCACAGGCCATGGGCCCTGAATTGACCTCCTTGTGGGTTGAGGCAGCAGAGGCTTTGTTGGACTTAGTCCTGGAGCTGCTGCTGACAGAAATTGTCCTCAGGTGCTGCCTTGGCAGAAGGCTCTGGAGATGCTGGGGAGATGTGAGGGAGGGGTGTCAGGCAGGTGGGATGGGGGCAGGGGTGAGGAGGAAAGAAGGCCTTGGATCAAGCTGGGGTCAGGCAAGGCAAGAGAGAGGAGAAAAGCTGATCCCAATGGTCCTGGACCTCTTGGGCAGCACTCAGCCCAATGCCCCAAGGCAGAGGGGAATTTCAGGCCCTGGGTGAGGAATCAGGGCCAGCAGCTGACCCCAGGGACACCAGGCTGAGCCGGCCAGGGCCCTTCTTCCTGCAGCCTGAGCTCAGGAAAGCCCAGCCAGGCCAGAGTGTCTCCAGGGGTGTCCAAAGGCGTCCCAAGAGGGCTCAGCCCCACGCTCTCCCTGTTCTGTGTCTTGCAGGAGAATCGCCAGAGCCCCTCGGTCTCTGCAGGGCCGTGCTGCAGGCGGGGACGCGGCTGCTGCCAGGAGCTGCTGCAGCCGCCGAGGCACAACCGTGCCCTGATGTGGCTGTGCCTGCGCCACAGCTCTGTGCAGAGGCCCAGGCACAAGAGAGCGCCAAGATGGGGCTTTGGAAGAGGTGGAGACTGCGCTTCTCCCCTCAGCTCTGAGGTGCCCAGCTCCAGCTCACCTCACAGCTGGCAGAGCTGTGCAAGGGGATGTGTGAGCAGAGCTCAGCCCGGGCACTGCGACATTCCCCACCATAGGTTTAAGTGAAAATTCTGTTTGTCTGCCATAGCTTTGTCATAGGTTCCCAGCAATGTTTTGCCTTAGAAGATGAAGTATTTTAGACTTGTAGTTATAAGAAATTGACTGTTTTTTAGGTATAAGGTTGTCCCAAGGTAGATTTCCCATGCCCTAGTTTTTTATTGTTATAATAATCCACTTGAATAAATTTCATCTTTTCTACACTTGGCTCTTTTATTTTCTTGATACTCCATCCTTTATGAATATAAAGGTTCTTCACTGGATGAAGGAGCACCTTGTTATTTTCAGAGAAATGCTAATACTGATGGCTTACCTATTTCTACCAATGTAATAGGACAAAGACTATAAATCAGTTTTACAATTTCAAAAACTACTCCTTCAAGTTTTACACATCAGTTTTATTATTGGCAATGTTCTGAAGTGATACCAAACTAGTACAGAAAACAAGGACGAAGATAATCAGCAGTTGACATCGCCCGATAAATGACATTTTAAATTTAGTTTAAGGTCCCTCGGTGCAAATTTGAGTGTGTAAATGGGGACATTGACACAGAGGCACTACCAGTTGGTAGGTCTGGCCTTTCCAGCGAGTTTCCTTTTTATTTTTTCTTTCACCAAATTGAGAAAAAAACAAACATTTCTCTTTTTAGGCAGAGAAAAGGCACAGTGGTTTTTTAAGAAGGCATTTTATTCTGGCTGTATAATAACCCATTGGGGAAAATGTGAGCTTTTAGCAGAATGCCACTGTGCTGTTGCAGTTGTTCTACCACTGTGATGAATAACAGGCAGGTCTACCAGACTGCTGTAGTTCATCCCATGCAAAGGTCATTGACTACTTATCACTGTAGGGATCACTGGGAATAATGACACTGGAAAATGTGGAGGTAGCTGGATAAATAAATACTTGCAATTTCCTTAGCAGAAAAAAACCCCAACCAAACCTTCAAAACAATGCTATAAAAATAGTTATCCTCTGAATTAGGAGGATTTAAATTAACTGTTTTATGACTGCTTTTGGTTCATATTCTTATGTTAAATAGTTATTTCTATACAAAATATTCATCACTATTATGCTTTTCTGAAGTGTGTTACAAAGTAATATACACCCATCTTCCCAAAATATGATTTTAAGTGTTTGCAAGTTTAATCACTTAGGAAGCAAAAGGAAATTCACATGTCTCAGGATCAGCAGAAACTAACGAACACAACTTGACAACATATAGTAAATGCTCAATAAAGTCAGTAAATATTTTTCATTATGGAGATAGATAGCACCAGTTTATGAATTTTGCTAGTATAGATTTAATGAAGAAAAAGTGAGTCTTTACTGCCAAATCAGTTATGAGTTGTTCTATTCTACTGCCAGTATGCTGCGGGTATAAAACCATTATTTTCATAGTTTCATCCACGAAGAATTCTACTTTAAAATTTGATCTGGTTTTGAGTTTGACCAAACAAATGAAAATTCTCTATTAAAATACAGTGATGGCAGCTGAGTCAGTCTTTGCAATGAGAATCTAAGATTTAACAGTTTTTCCTGATCAGATCTCCAGTGCTGAGTATACATGGTTATTGTGGTGGCTTGGCCCTTGCTGGCAGCCAAACTTTGACCCAGACATTGGCTCATTCCCTCTGCTCAGGGGGAAAAGGAGTAAATAAGAAAAGCAGGAACAAGAAAGCTGCCTCAGCATAAAGGCAGGGAGGCTACTGATGAAACAGACTTAACTTGGAAAATCTTATTTAGCACCATTTAAAATGAAAATTTAATTTTATTAGTATTTATTATTATTAGATAGTCAGAGACAGCCAACCTGACTCAAATCACTGAGCCACCCATCTTGTTTTGGTACTGAAACTGGAGGATGATCAAAATAAAATTACATTCCCCTGACATAAATGTCTTCAATTTTAATAAAACAATATGTTTTTCTGTATTTATTTAAGAAATAGCTAATAAGAAAGTTATTTCCTTATTCCAAAAATTATTCTGTTACAAGGAGCAATTTAGTTAATGCTATTCTAATTTACAACAGACACTAAAGTACTCAAACCAAGTTTTCTTTATACTGAAATTCATTATTAGATTGGAAACTCCTCAAGACAGGGTCCTATAATGTGGGAGGAAGAGTGTTGTTAGGCAACAGAGACATTACTAAAGACCAAGTATATTCCCATTACATTTTGGAATGTATACATTTCTTCAGCACACATGTCACTGAAATTAAAGCTAATTAACTAATGATAAATGATTTGAAAAAAGGTGGGAAGGTGGTAAAGTATACTGTTAATGCAAAGTTACTGACTGAGAGAATGTGCTTACAGCCTCCCAGCACTGACTTCATAGGCAGGTGAAATTTACTGTAGATAACTGTAATGTAAACACAGAAAAACCCCTAATCTTACCTATAAAATTATCTAGTGGATGTAGATGTAAAGAATCAGAACACAGAGCCTGGGATCTATACACTTAACACTGTGAAAACAGTGTTCCATGTTCAACAGAACCACTTTCGACAATGCTTGGTTTATCTGCTGTATCACTTCCCAAGGAAAGCAAAACAAATGAGAGACAGGAATTATAAGGGAAGAAACCATTATTTAGACTGGGCTTCTGTCTTGAATACTGGGGTATAACTCCTGGTCTTTTCTCCAAAAGTATATAGTAGTGCTCAAAAAAAAACCCAAACAAACCAGTAACATGAAAAGAATCTGAAAAAAATACGCCCAAACTCTTTGGCTTAGAAAATAAATACAAGACGGAGGAAACATATAAAATCATGAATTGAAGAGACAAGGTGACTAGAGAGCAACAGTTCATTCTTTCTATCAAAATGAGAAGAATATCAATTAAGACAGGTAGGAAACTTTAAAAAAACAACCATATTTCACACTTGTGTGGTCAAGTTGCATTGAGTAGGGATCTTTTTTGTACTACTCTGCAGATGCTAAAAGCCTGTGTGGACTTAAAAAAAAAAAAAAGAAGACTGGGCAAATTTGTGGATTAAAAACCTACCGAGAACTGTGAAGAGTAAGAAACTAAGACACCACTTCTGATTCATAAAGTGCTGAAGCCACAGATGGTTGCATCCATGGTATTTAGGGATCATGTGATGTCCTGTCTCTGTAGTCTTCCTTAGGCACTTACCAGTCTCCACTGCTCCAAATATACCCAAAGGTGTTTAAATGAAGATTACACCAGTGAATTATTTCTGGAATACATTTATTTATAGCTGAATTCAAGGGGAGGAAAAAAATAAAGAATATGCATAAAAGCAAGGTATTTCTCAGCTTAAAAGCATTTACAAGTATACTTGATTGTGGTCCAATTGATATCACTAACATATGAATACAAGAAAATGTAAGAATATAATCCCAAATGAACTACACATTTTCCTTTTTCAAAAACGTTTTAGAACCAATATGATGGCACAGAATCTTTGTTAAGTGTACCAGGTCAGGAGAGATTTTTTTTTTTTTTCCTTTGGAAAAAGAGTGAAGGGGTATTTCTAACAGAGGAAGATGTACTATGGTATTAAATTCCATCAGATTGATCTGCCTTTTAAAAAACAAATCATTACTAATTTCCCTGCCATGTACAAGAGGGAAATTTACCATTGCAAATGACTATATTTGCCATTGCATACTGCATTTTTCTGTCAGGAACCACACTTGACGATTTCTGTTCATGGCCAACTTTCAGGCCCGTGTCCTGCAGCAGCACTTCCTGCCACCCCACAGCTTTCACAAACCAGCTGCTACACGGGGGCTGCTCACAGGGAGGGGATTACAAGCAATGGCACCAAATAATTTCAAGAGCTCCTTGTCTAAATAAAAAAGGCAAAAAAGTGCAACTACTGACTTACCCAAACTGATTTCTGAACCAGCGTAAGTAAAGCAGTACAATATTATGTGGAAACATGGCTCAAAGGACCTTTGTTCTAAGTAACAAGGTAAACATGCACAATTATAATAAATTTAGAAGTGCTTAGCAGTTACTTTTCCAGAAAAAACTAAACAGAATAAATGAGCAAAGGTATTACTCAAAATCCCATTAGCTGCCTGTTTTCCCTTACAGCAGTCTAAACACTTCCAACGATCCGTTCCAAAATTATTATTTTGATCCATTCCAAAGGTATTAGCTGTGCAAATAAACCTGGTCGTGCAATGAGCTCTAGTCTGTAACTTAGTTAACGAGGGCGGGAAAAAAAAATAAAAAGGAGATAATTACTCTAATCCATACTTACTTCTCGAGTATTAAAAAAAAAAAGGAATAAAAAGGAAAAAGTGATGCTCCTCAGAGGGAAAACACTTCGATACTCTGCGTGTGTTTTACAGCCCGGACGAACAACTTTTCCGCGGCACCTCGAAGCTAGATGACAAGAATAAAGCACAAAGTCGCGCCGGTTCAGCGTTCCTGCCCCTCCATCGCTTCCTCATCGTCCCTCGCTGCGGCCGCGGCACCGGGCGGGGGCCGGCCCGAGCCCCGCACGGGGGGCGGCTGGCTACACACAGACATACAGATTTATATTTTAAAAACGATCGCGGGAAGTGCGGCTGGCGGGGCCCGGGGGAGGAGGGAAGGCGGGCCGGGAGGGGAGGCGGAGGGGAGGCAGGGGGCGGGCGAGGGGAGCCGTTCCCCGCCTCGCTCCCACCCCCGCTGGCTCCGCCGCGGCCGCTGCCGCCGCTGGGCGCTGGGAGGCGGCAGCGAGTGCCCGCCGCCGGAGCCGTTTGAGGAACGCGAGCGGGCGAGCCAGACTTTTACCTTTTCTCTCTTTTTCCCGTCCTCACCCACCATGCCGCGGACGCCGCTGCCCGCGGGGGACGAGCGGCGGCTCAGCCCGGCTCTCTTCTCTTGAAGGGATGCGGGAGGCGCGGCCGGGACGCAGCTAGCGCGACCCGCGCCTTTCCGCCGTCCTCCCCCTGCCGCGTCCCCGACCACCATGAGGGAAGAGCGAGAAGCTGCGGCGGCGGCCGCCTCCCCCGCCGGGGCCGGCAGAGCCCCGCAGCACTGCCCGCAGCCGGACGGCGGCGGGGCGGCCGCCCCCGCGGAGAGCCTGCGGAACGGATACGTGAAGAGCTGCGCGACCCCGCTGCGGCAGGACCCCCCGAAGAGCTTCCTCTCCTTGCTGCTCTTTCCTACCGCCTCCTCCTCCCGGGCTCGGCTCGCCCTGGGCGTCCTGGCCGCCGCTGCCCTCTCGCTCCTGGCCTTTCCCGGCCGGGGCAGCGCCCGGGAGCAGCAGGACGGCAGCAGCTGGCGGAGCCCGCGGCCGCTGCACGCCTTGCTGTGCCTGACCCGCTTCCTCAGCCCCCTCTTCAGCATCGCCTGTGCCTTCTTCTTCCTCACCTGCTACCTGGTCGGCGGCCGGCGCGGGGAGCACGGCGGCGGCACGACCCGCTGGTGGCTGCTGGCGCTGCCCCTGTGCTGCTACTCGGGGGACTTCGTGGCGCTGCAGTGGCTGCTGCCCGCGGAGGGGCACGAAGAGCAGCCGCCGATGTTCCTAGGAAGGCTCCTGACCGTGCTGGTCTCGGTGGCAGCGCTGACCCTGCCGCAGAGCTCCCTGAAGTTGAGCCGGAGTCTCCTCGTCTTGGTGTTGTGCAGCCTGGTGTGGCTGGTGTCGCTGAGCAGCCTCCAGGCGCTGCCCCCAGCGCTCGGCCCGCTGCTGGCCGGCACGGTCGGGGTGGCAGGCTGCCTCCTGGCACTCTGTGCCGGGGAGCACGGCATCTTCTCGGCGCAGAGCCGAGGAGCGCACCACCAGCATCACCGCCACCCGCGGCTCCCCAGCGCGGAGGAAAAAGTGCCTGTGATAAGACCCAGGAGGAGATCTAGCTGCGTGTCCCTAGGGGAAACTTCGGTCAGCTACTACGGCAGCTGCAAAATGTTTAGGAGACCCTCGTTGCCTTGCATTTCCAGAGAGCAGGTAGGTTTCTCCGAAACTTGAAGGAGAAACTTTCGGAGGAGTGAGCGCCGCTCCATAGCTTTTCCTGGCTGCTGTGTGTGTCTGTGCTGGATGTCTGCTCACTAACAAACTCCTGCTAGAGGAATGGAGGAGAATGTTAGTCCCTTAGCGGGTTTCTCAGCTCGGTTCTGCAGAATCGATATAACCCTTTATTTCTGCGTGGGTGCTAAATCATAATAATGTATTTGCTGTAGGACAGAAGGCTCGCTCGCTTTCTTATGCAGTCTCAATTATTAAACAGCCGTTCTTATTGATTAGAGCAAAACCTCAAGCCAGTCAGCTTCAGCTTGTAGTTACCGTGTTAGTTTGGTGGTTTTTTTCCGAAGCCCCCCACCGTCTGGCAGCCTTTCCGAGAGAAAGAAACCACAGCTTTCTAAGCTGCCCGGCACTTCTGGTTCTTCCCGCTTTCTATCGACAAAACCATTACCAAGTGCTAAAGAAATGCCAGGTTTTGAGGGATATTATTTATCGAGCGTTGGCGTTCTTTGAGTGGCAGCTGTCCTTCTGCCCTGCAGATTACTGTCGTTTGTTCCTCTCTCTCCCTCTCTCTCACCCCCTGCTCCTCGCTCCACCTAAGTTAACGTTACTTTTGGGTTGATGGGTTTTAAGAAACTTCTTTTTACTGAAGAGAGAGCTGTTCAGTAGGGGCTGGAGGGATGCCCGAAACGCTCAGTTTTCTTGAATGGAACTCTGTTGGTTTTTACCTCCCGGAAAACTTTTCAATGAGTCTTGTTTTTTGTAGCGTAAACCCCCGTGCGTGTGGGGGAGTTTGTTTTTATTTGGGCACTTGCACGTCAACTGCAGGAACATCGAGTTGTGCTGGAACTGGCCCGAGGCTGCTGCAAGTGGATTACCAGCCCGTTGTAGGAGGGAGAATGAGGGGAGTGTGTTTAATGAACGCGCAAGTGAGCAGTTTCTGCGAAGTGATTGTTGCTGCAGAATCCCCCGTCTGTTACTGTCGTGCCTGAAACTCATGGGTGCCAAATGAAATTTTCTAGTTTTTCCTTGACATTTGTTCTATAATGCAGGGCTTGTGATTGACTGTGGATTAGGTCTGATGAAATACGTAGTGAATCTGAAACGGTGGAGTAGTTTTCGAGCATTTCTCCCCCTGAGTTTGCCCAACAGAATTAATGCAGTAATTGTTTACAGTGATTAATACAGTAATTGTTTCTGCATAAAAGGTTAAAATGCAAGTATGCTGTGACAGTCTTCAGAAATAACTCATTCAGTACGTTGCAGATTATCTAATGCATACAATGAAAGAAACATTAAAATATTTTACTAGCAGTTAAGATATGTAGGGACTATCATATAATAATTTACTTTCTCTGTTCCCTTCTGGATAGTAAATGGTCTCTTTTGCTCTCACATTTGTCTGTAGTGCAGAAATCTCAGAAAATGTGATTTCATTAACCTTTCTAGCTGATAGAAGATATTTGTTCATATGCAAGTTACTAAAAGCTTCCTTTGACGTTCGGCTCACTTCTTAAAGGCATGTGCATATTTCAAGTTAGGGCATTCATTATTCTTCAAGTAACATCATAAATGTCAGCTATAACTAAATATGTAGAATTTATTGGCAATGCTTAAATCATACGTGTTCATAATAAAATGTAACTTTTTGGTAGACTTCCAGAATTTGATATCTTTGTTATCATGAGATGTGAACAACAAAGAGATGTGAAGTTCTTAATTTTCCTAATAATCTATTAGGCTTTACAGTAAATATTTGTGCTTTGTTAAGCACAGTTTAAATGAGATCCACAGATACATGTTCTCTGCTGTATTTTATGTGCAATTTTACAAGGATAACACAGGTTAAATCCTCTGATCTCCTGTCTGACTTGGAGAGAGATCAGACGTTGCAGAGCTGATAAAAATCAATTGTTTGGGCAGGAGTAGAGAGAAGTAAACCCATAATGTGTGACTTTATTTGAATAAACAATACAAGGTTTTTATATTGCTTCCTTGAAATTGAAGGAATGTGTGTACTTAATGCTTTTCAGAGAGCATCTATTGCGTGGCTCTTTTTAAGGGCTGATTACACATTTTGCAAGTCTTTATAAAGCAGTACAGTGGGTTTTTTACCAATATTAATATTTCAAGGAGGTGAATGAACATTGTTAAGAAGATGTTGCTGGTCCACCATGACAGAAATACTTTAATGAATGAGAGACAAATTATTATTGTGATTCTATCAGATGTATTTTATGTGATTGTCACAAACCTCTTTTATGTAGAAGAAGTTTATGTCAAGTATAGAATAGCAAGTCAGTAGGGTACTCCAAGGATCATCTGGTCATACCTTTCTTGGCAAAATCACTGTCTGGACAAGTTGGCCCAGCACCCTGTCCTGCTAAATCTTAAACTTGTCTAATGTTGGGGAATCCATTACGGGAGAATCCATTACTTCTCTGGGAGATTAGTCCAGTGACTGATTGTTTTGTTTTGTTCCAATAAGAACAATCTCATTTTGTGTCGATTTTAGTTATTATTTGATAAAAGTAGGAATGTTAGTATTGACCTTAAATTTTCAACAACGTGTTGATTTGAAGTTATATGTGCTCTCTATCTACTTAAGTACACAAGAAAAATAATGATATTTATTTGATTGGATTTTTTTATTTTTTTTTAAGCCAACAATTCCAAGTTGTCTTTGTGCATGGAGGGATGGGAACAGGATGGGATACTAACACACAGGGGGAATGTACAACCAGCAGCACATGCACACAGAAATTGGATGGAACGATCATTTCTTTTCTGGGGTACAAGTGGAAAGAGGCCCTGTAAGCATGATCCTGTAAAAGCTTGCAAATTTGAGTAATCCTCATGCCAAATACTTAGATATTGCTTTCTGGACTTCAGCGGGTGCAGTAACTATAAGGCTGGGAAGTTGATAAAATTAGATTATTTTTACCATTTATATGAATATCTGTGTCTCCTTTAGCAATCAAAGTGTCCAAATTTGTGCTGTGTGTGTCTCTTCTGCAGTACGTATGTCTAGCAACATAGTTTGAGGTGGGAGGAAAGAAACTTGAACAGATTCTCTTTATGTTTTTATGTAAGTATACTTAAATGCCAATATCAAAATATACAAATACATGTTGTGGGAAACAATATGACTCAAATTACAGCTAAAAATTTTGCAAAGGCAATGCATTTTTCTGAACTCTACTACATTAACACTTCTGCCAATAGAAATTGGTATGATTTTAGCAGTAATCAGTCTGTTTGAATACTTACTCCAACATTCATCTCGGACCCAATGAGGAATTGCACTAAGACTGCAGTATTGATTGGTATTTAAACTTTGTGTTGGTCATATTTTGACTGCATGTATTAATTGGATGGTCATCTGTTAGCTGTGTCTATTGCTACTGATATCAAAGAGTTTATCTTTATTGACTGTTGCACATTTAGCACTTAATTTATTTTTTTTTTTTTTGTCTGAAAGCCAAATCAGGGAGTCTGAAAGGTGCTTGTCAATATTGCAAATCTTGTAAACACTATGTCCTGAAAAATATGGTAATAAGACTTTTTTTTTTCTTTAACTTGATAGTGGACATGTATATGAGAGCAAACACCTATGTGTAGGAAATCTTACATAGGAACTTCTCAGAATCCAGAAAGAATACTCATATTTTTCCTTGAGTAAAGAATAGGCCTTCCTATTTAAATACACATGATACGTGTCCCAAACAGTCAGCAAACAGAGCTGACACACACTTTTTCTGGTTATCTGACTGGGTTAAAACACATAGGAAAGCTGGGATATTTTGACAAAGACTGCTTTCATGTTGCACTCTGTTAATTACAGGAAGAATTGTCTTCTGATTAGGGTTGGATTGACCACCACCTCTCCCCAGTTTCTGTTCCAAGCTATCTCATAGCTTTGATGTATCACCTTAGGAACATCAGGACTTGATTTCAGGAGTCTGAAATATTTGTGTAGCTTGAAATTAATGCAGTTCCTTATTTGCTCATGAAATTTACATCTGCGTCTGTTACCTATTTGTGAAACAAATTACACTTTGTCCTTAAGTTTTCAGGGCATAAACTTCCTAGTGCAGAAGCTGTCTGTTAATGTGTATTTTATAATCTGATACTGAAACAGATTTTTAGTATCTGTTACACTCAGATGCTGTTTGCAACCCAGAAACAGGTGAACCTTTACCTGTTGAGTGCAGCCAGTAACAAAATACAAATCTCCTTGCTGTGTGTTTGACAACAGCTCTGTGCTGTTTCAAGTTTCCTCCTCAAGATTCCAGTGACTTTACCACAGCTGTACCTGCATGGCAAGATGTGTTTCTGTTGCTCACCAAATCCTCCTCTCTCTGGGGTTTGTCTTATGGGGAAAAAAATCAAGGTAGCAGTGTGTGTTGAGCTGTGGATGGAATCAGTTCCAATGGGCAGCTGAGTGTGAGGAATATGCAAAGAGAAGGATTCCATGGTGAAAGAAACAGACTTGGAAAACTCTTTCTGCAACCATATTTTGGATGAGTAGGATCCTGTTGTTTCTGTCTGGTTCTCTCTGTAGTTGGCAAAATATATTGAGCTAGATGAAATGTGAAATGAGAAGTAAAAGTTGGTATAAGTTCCTTCTCTCTTCTCTCTTTCTCTTTCTCTCTTTCTCTCTTTCTCTCTTTCTCTCTTTCTCTCTTTCTCTCTTTCTCTCTTTCTCTCTTTCTCTCTTCTCTCTTTCTCTCTTTCTCTCTTTCTCTCTTTCTCTCTCTCTTTCTCTCTTCTCTCTTCTCTCTCTCACTTCTTTCTCTCTTTCTCTCTTTCTCTCTTTCTTCTCTCTTTCTCTCTCTTCTCTCTTTCTCTCTTTCTCTCTTTCTCTCTTTCTCTCTCTTCTCTCTTTTCTCTCTTTCTCTCTTTCTCTCTTTCTCTCTTCTCCTCTTTCTCTCTTTCTCCTCTTTCTCTCTTTCTCTCTTTCTCTCTTTCTCTCTTTCTCTTGTAGTATTATACTGCAAAGACAAGCTAATTGAATCATGGTTTGCCTGTAGAGGGGTCAGAGTTTAAGATATTATCCTCTGGCACAGTTTCACCTGGGACCACCGAGAATGACAAAGAAGGATTTTAGGAAGACTGAGTGCCCTTAAGAGCTCTGTTAGCTAAGTTTAACTTAAGCTTGCTTTTAGAGGTCTGAGACTTGGTGGCAATTTATATTCTGCATAAGTATAAGCAGGCAAGAGTGTCTCTGAGCTGTCTGTGTAGCAAAGGAGTTTGACTGTTGCTTCAGGTGTGTTTTCCTGGAAAGAAAATATAAGTGGAGAAAGGAAGGAGATCAAAGACCACTGCTGTGGAAATGCTGCAGAAATTTGTTGGAAGGTGAGGAAGCATGTTACAGAGCATGGGTAGGAAAGAAATGAAAGAAGCTGTGAGAGACAGTTCCAACAACTGCATGATTGACTGTGTTGAAGAAAAGTAGCAAAATAAATTGCATAAAGTACTAATTTCAGCCTGGACCAGGAAGATGTTTTAAATTTAGGAAAGAAACTCATAGAGATGAGAAACAAAAGGTGCCTAGAGGTGTCTCTAGAATGAAAAACAGGGGCAGCTTCCATGCTGGGGTGTGTGAACAGTGTATTCTGGGAGGTTAAATATGAAAGGGAAAAGAATGGCCAGAAATTTGGTGTAATTTCCTGAGAAAAACTCATATTTTGACACAATGTGTGTCTATGTGTGTATATGCCTGATAGTACTATTCTAATAATTGAACTTGAGCAATGGAACTGATTGTAGTATATTGGCCTTACAGGATCAAATCTTTATGAAAGAACATGAGTGGGAAGTGAAGAAACCCTATGGAATATGCAGGGCAAGTCTGCAGTGTGAGTTGAGCTCTCAGAATCCCCATGACAGTCTCATGTCATGAGTGAGCACCAGAATGATGCAGGTGGGGTGGGGAGTCTGTCACAGCCTGGGCCCTATGTGACATTTGGTTGGAAACTCATATTTCTAAAAAAAAGCTTTTTCAGTCCTGTTTTGCTTTTCTGATACTTTAAAATGAAGACTTCACGCAGCCTTGCCACCCTCAAAAGAAATCACTGAACAAAGCCAAACACAACTATTAGATGATACCAGTTGCTGAAGATGGGAAAGGGTAAATCTTCTACTTTTGTGCAAAGATTGGGATTACAGGCAGAGAAACTGGGGGATGTACTGTTCTATTGTTGATGTAAAAAGTTCTGGAGGAAAACAGATGAGAAACTTGTGTCTCTAAGAAAAGAGAGGACAGACCACAGAAGGCTACAGACAGAATATTTTGCTGGAATCTCACTGATTTTTCAGGATAAAACTATGTGGAGAGCAAGCTGAAAGAATAGTTGAAGATGAGAATAAAAGAGGGTGAAAGGAAATGTTGAATTCAGCATGTCCTTTCCAGTGGCTGAAAACAATGCTTTACAAGATGCAGTGACACCACAGAATAAATTTTAATGGTGGAAAAAAAAAAGGGACTTTCCTGCAACTCAATAGGAGAAATGAAAATTTAAGGTTACAGCTAGAGCTTGTATTGGTCAGGGCAAACTGTGCACTGTCTGAGTGATTGTTACTGAAGCATAAAACAGATCAATAACTTTAAGAATCCAGTGACAGTAAAATTGTGCTGGAGCCTTCAAACAGACAGGAGCCATGGATGTTAAAAAATGAGAGTTCACAAGGGTAACAAGTAAACTGGCAGATGATGATATTTGGGGAGGGAAGTGTTACCGATATTTGTGAAAGAAATAGGTCAGGGAACTCTGTGCTTAAGGAAGACCAGAGAAGTGAATGGCCTTATTGATGAGTGTGGCAAAACAAACTGTTTCTAGGAACTGGAAGGGCCATATACAAGGCATGACTGCTGAAACAAAATGTCAACTTCCAGAGCAGTTCTGTATTTGAAAATGGATCATTTAGCTGGAGAAGGATATCATTGATATCAATATGGGCAGCTGGTGAGGAGTAAGTTTTGATGTGTTGGGCCATCCTCACTTTTTCACGCAGCTTTTGTAAGTAGCACATTCCTTTGAAACAAGTGCAAATTTATTGGGAGGAGGGCCAGACCAGGGCACAGATACCCAAGCAGTTTTTTTATATCCCCCTGTTTGTTTGATAGTTCAATATTTATGAAAAATGGTGCTGTTATGCAGAATATTTGTGACCACCATGTTCACTTCAGTTTGTAGAGAGTGTGTGAAAAAACCTGGCATATTTCCAATTCAATGTCTGATCAAATGTTAATGTTGACAACTTTTGTTACCCAGTATTGAGTTGCCCACCTTAATGTCCCTTTATGCAAACCCAAATACCTTCACTAAGTTAAAAGGCATGTTTGCAGCAAATGTTCCATTTATTGTTCATTTGATAAATAAAAGTTTGTTTTATGGACTATGAAAATGATATTTTCCTCTATAATTCACTATTTTAAAGTTACTCAAGATACTGTAGAAAGGGTACTGTATGAGGCTATATTTGAGTGCTTTGGTTTTGGCTTTGAGAGGTCTTCCCTCTTTTATGAGGAAAATCCAGGCTTCCTGGTGTGAATTATCATTCAGGCATGTTGGTTTAGCTGTATCCATGCTGATGATTGTCACAAAAATAGGAATGAGGTTTAATTTGGGGTGAGTTCACTCATTATGCCCAAAGCAGCCAGTGCTTCTCCCCCACCCCAGAGGAACTGTACCTCTGAGGAGTGGTGACACAGCAAGCCTGTGTCACACCTGCCTGTTAATATCCACTGCCAGGATGCTTTTGTCAGCAAAGCTCAGAATATAGAATCAACTTTTCTAAAAGTTTGTGAAAACTTAAGTTACCAGAGAGAAATTTCATCTGTTTAATTGAAATAACAGCTTCATTATAACTCCCTGCACAGGCACTATGGTATTAGCATGTCTCTTTAACCTTCATTACTGGTCATGCTTCATTTGTTTTTAATTAATTAATGCCTTTTAACAAGATAGGAGCTAAATTAAAGGGTAAAAAAGACATTCTTTTACTAGGCTTAATGTCTGCATGACTTTTTTCCTACTGTGACTTAAAACTAAAGGCTTGTGCTTCCATTTAGGGTCTTTTTTTTTTTTTTCTTAGAGTCAGTTGATATTGCATGTTCAATCACAACATATTCATTTTTCCCTCCTAAGTATTGTTGTCTGATACCTGTTCGCTACTTCAAGAATAATTTTGTTCTTTCGGCCTAGTAGATTCCTTTTAAAGAATTCTAAATTTCTGACTACTCTAAAGTTACTCATTTAAGAAGTACAGGGTTTTTAAAGGAGTTTTTTCCTAGTACCTTCTGGCTGTCCAGAAGTTTCCATCCTTTCACAGAATTTGTTGATACACCTCCTGTTCTTCAATATGTGATGACTGCTCAACAGTGGCTCTCAGATACCTCATTATCTCCTGTGTGAGGGCTGTGGGGTAGCCAAGGATCCTGTGTGCTTTACAGGCAGGGATGGCCTCTCAGCTGGGCTTGTACCTCTCAAAGTGAGCTGACTCTTTGTGAGATTTCTCTGAGGCAGGAATAGATCTCTGTATTCATAGGATGTTGTTAGTTAATAAAATCCAGTGTCATGTGTGGTTTAAGGATGCTGACTTAAAAAAAAATAAAAATTATGTGTTTTGAGAGAACCCTTAAATGATTATTATGTTGATTACTGTTCACAATGGCCTTCATTTCATTTGATTTCCCACCTAGACAGTGTAAATTCACTCACAGGCTGTTCCATAGCTGGTGTTGCAATTCCATAGTTTCCTACACATTCTCCCTCCCTCATTACGTAGTATGAAATTAAATTTCAGTTTATTTAAACTGCATTTCTGCAGATACAAGCAGATGTGTGAGTAGAAAGGGAGGGAAGTTTGTGTTGAAACCTGAAGGTGTGATTAGCAGGCTGAAAAAGTTTAGATCCTGCTGTGCCTGTGAAACGCCATCTGCTCTGGCAGGAGTGCCCTGAAGGAATTGGCTGAGGCTGGAAGGAGCAGAGGCACGCTAGCACAGCTTTCCTCTTGGCCAGTGGGATCTGCAAGAAACAGACTTTATTTTGCTCAGGGAAAGATGAAAATTAGTCCAGGTTTTACTATTTCCACTGAGATTGTCCATACAAAAGGGCCTGAGACACAGATGTAAAGAAATCATTAATGATTACATGATTATTCCTAACATGTTAGTATAGAATAGAGCAGTATATTTCATGTCTTAACTAAAAAACACAACCAGAATTGTCTTGTCCACCCTGCATGCATCCTCCTTCTGTCCCTCTTTCAGCTAACTGCATTTTTGGGGCAGCAGAGTGTCCTTTTGGGGATCACTGGAAAATGCTCACAAAGCAGATTTCAAACAAACCTTGCTTGCAGTGAGAGAATTTCCATATATTATTTATACAGATGTTTAGTCATCTTCTTTTCTTTTAATAGTAAAAATCTGTGGAATGCTACTCAGGACCTTTCTAAAGATTAAAGAACTGTAATATGTCTGTCTGAAGTCAAAATGAGTTATTGCCATGATGTAAATGGCAGCATTTTGCTGTTATGGCAAAGCACAGTTGAAAGTATTTTGATTATAAGTATCTCTTAGCTTATTTTTAGGCAGTTGTAGAAAGCATTAATTAGAATTTTTATCAGCATTTATTGCTATTTTTTATTCAGCAGAGCAGAGTATTTCCATGCCCTCGTAATACAGAAAGTCTAATTTTTCCTTCTATTTGGAGTCTCTGCTTGAGCAAGTTGGATTGAGAGGGAAGAGTTTGGAACAGCTTTTGTGTTAATGACCAGTCCTTTTTTTTTGTCATTGCTGTTACTTCATTTATTTTTCATAACTGGCAGCCTGTTCATTATATGCCAGAGAATTTCAAAGAAGTTTGAAAATAATAAGTTTTCTATGATGTCAAGATGAAAATAAGAAAATGGGAGTAGATGAGCAGAGGCAGATGTGATGCTGGCTATTGCTTTAAGTGTGGTCTGTGTTTTCAAATCCTCTGAGGCAATGACTGTCAGGGACATCTGCAGAATGGTCTGATGAAAAAAAAACCCCAGTACTTTATCATATGTGTGATGGGTAAGAATTTTTTATGAAGAGCAAAAATCAAAACTAGATAAGAGACCCTAAGCTTCATTCTTGTTAAAACTGAGTAAAACTCTGTGCTTACGTGTAAAATTTACATAACTCATTATTGGGCATAACACTTCAGGACAAATTAAGTTAGAAACTGATATTACACCTGTAAACATGAAATTGATATATTTTTTTAGGAATGGGTCTCACAACATTAGAAAATATTTAAAATATTAAAATATATAAACTGTGTTTCTTGTAATAAAGAGATGCCGTTTCAGGTATCTGCAGAAGTCAGTACAGCTTCAATAATGGACCACTAAAGGTACATTTAGTCCTTTGCAATTTGTCCTTTATGAGAGTAGTTGCTGTTAAAATTTCCTTTCTAAAGATTTGTAAGTCTTCCATGCTTGTCTTAACACTTGTTCAAGTAGGAAGCTCCCTAGAGTCAGCAGAGCACTTAAGCTTTCAAGTGGAAAAGAACATGTGTTTTGCAGTGTTTAAGGATTGAGATTATAGTCCTTACTTGTTTAAAAATTCACAGAGCTTAATGTAATTTATAACTTTAACAAGTGTTAACAGTCTTGAATACACTCCTAGAGCTATGTTTCTTTCACCTGTCTGGTGATGGATAGGTTTGGTGTGCCTTTAGAAATCACATTTTTATTCTTTGGGCCTTGAAAGTACAAGGAAAATAATTTTCCAGGACATTAATGTTCAAAAGTAAATTGCTTATTTGCTTGTCTTTTTTGGAGATATTTTTCTTGCTTTGTCCTTGTTTTTTACCTTTTCTTCATTTTCAATAATTTGAACACCTCTTCCTACCAGTGTGTTCTTTCTTTGTTATAAGATCAGTACCATAATTTGGTCCAAAATTACAGGTGTCTGTTTCAGCAGAGATATGAAAATGTTCTGACACAAAATACTTTACTATTTAGAAACCTACCAATCAAATTATTGTTTTTAAAAATTATAGAACATTTTATAACTTATAACTTCTAACACAGAGGAATGAAATAATTATTTGTAGTTATGGGCATTAAAATGTTTCTAGAATCTGTTACTTGTAACTGTCCATTGTGGAAAAGTTATACACAATTCAGTTATATTCAAGTTGCTGCATACACTTATTTTTTACAGGTATGCATACCTTCTCTTTTACCTTTATATATTTTATTGTGAAGTTCTTTGTTCATTCAGCTTTTTTAGTTCTGCAGGTTAGTTGTAAAGCACTCACTGCTCTGCTTCCTTCTCTGTAAGTGCACCTGCAAATTTATTTGTCACATCTGAGCTCTTAAGATGTGGGCTTTTGTGGCTGGGAGCTTCTTTGCTGCCCAAAGAGTATCTACATGTAGGGGACAGAATATTAGAAAATAAAGATAGTGTAGAAAGTAATCTTACCCCTAATGAGTTGCAGCTGGGCCAATTATCAAAGATTAGGAACAGGCCTGACTTTAACAGGCCACAGCTGTAAGCAATGAGAAGAAGAGTGCTATAAAAGAGTGGGGTGGGTGAGAGGGGAGCTGGGGATCAGTGGGTGCTTTGTGAAGGTGAGAGAGTCAGTGCTTTGAGGTGCTGGCCATGAGAAAACACCAAGAAGGTATGGAACTTTTGTTGTAAGGGGACAGCTGTATGGAACCCCTGCAATAAGGTGACAACATCAGCATACGTTCAGTAGTTTCAAAACAATCTCCTGTTTGTTTATTTCCTGGATGGTGAGGACAAAGGATTTCTAGGTTGGTTTGGGGTTTGGTATTTTTGGGTGTTTTTTTTTTTTTTTTTTTTTTTTTAACCAAGGTGTCTCTTCAGGCATCTTGTTTATGTTTTGCCTTGCTCTTTCCTGTTGTAAGCAAGTGAGGAGGGAGAAGTAGGAGTAGTATTGACTCAAGGGCTGCAGTTGTAGCAAGAGGAGCTGGCTGACTAATGGTAGTATGGAATGAGCTGTGCCTTAGAAAATAAATACTGAACATCTTCCTCCCTTCACCTCACTGTTAAAAATGGAGATAAAGACTGAGAGGATTTGTATTTGTCATTGTACTTTCCTACAGTGTTTGAGATCTACAGGAAAGCTTTGCCTGATCTCTACAGTACTGACAATGAATTTGGTTAAGGTGTTTTGTTCTGAATATAGCTTGGGCTGTAACAGGATCAGTAGGAGCAGAGGAATGCTTTTTGTCCTGATACCTTGAGCTTTATTTACCTCTCTTAGGTTTGCACATTTTAGTGGATTTTCACAGAACATTTTTTTCATTTAAAAGAAATTTTGAACTATATCTCCAATATCTGAGTAATACTTTGGTTCAGCATATCTGTTAGATTCCCAGCTGTGTTCCAGGTCTGTCTTGTTCTTGCCATCAGCTCTGATTCACTCTCTGAGATGTTCTGCAGTGGTGCCACTGCAGATTTCAGTAAGATGGGTAAGCCAAGGGAAAAACAGAGTTAAAGAGGACAGCTAGTTCCCTGCCTTGCTCTTGTCGTGAGCATCATTTGGGATGTCTCCTAGCCTGGTGACCAGAGCTCTGTTTTTCTCATTGTGTAGCAGGAGACAGAGCTGGAGAAATCAACACTGTGATGGTGGATTCCATAGTCAGTGGATTGTAGTAAGGCATACAACAATTCTGAGGATTGTAAAAGTGCTAAGTCAGTAGTATTTGGATAGATTTCCAACTCTTGCAGAGATTTTTGTTCATAATTGAATATAAATATCTTTTAGTGCCCTCTGACAGAACTTGTATGTGGGTGTTCTTCCACCTGGTTCTAATCCACTCACCTGAAAACTCATTTTATCAAAGATATCCTTGGCAACCATTTTATGTTTTGGTTTTGGAGAACTTGTCTGAACCTTGAATCCTGTAAGCTAAAGCCATCATGTGGCTCATCACTTTCCTCAGGGCTCCCTAATCCACTGCTGAATACAGTAAGGGTGGGAATCTTCTGTATCTTGCTAGCCTGTGTTGGTTTGCTTCCCTCCCCTATAGGGACATTAGGGTTCCTCAACATGCCCTGTGCCATCCCTGGTTTTCTGCTCCTCATCCCTGAAACGGCTTGATCTCATTCTGGAATTTCCATAATCACATACCAGACTACTTCCTTTATTTTTTTCCTGAGCTGCCTTTCCATTCATTTGAGGAAAATTGTCTATGGGCGAAGAAAACATTTATTTCTGTTTTTCTTCTGCCTTCCTGCAAACTATGTGGGTACTGTAGCACGCAGGAGTAACATAAGAGGAATGAAGATGAATGGGAAGAAGCTAGTAAGTGATGCAGAGAAAAATCTATATTAATAGAGTAGAAAAGCCTACTGATGGAAACATCTGTATTTTGAGAAACACACCACTGAGATGCTAGCCAATAGTTGATTGCTGACTAAGCCGGAACATTGATCCTGTCGTGTTAAATTTTTGGTTTCTTCTTTTTTACAGAAGTACAGGTGACAGTGCATAACTGTTCTCAGGAGTTTTATTTCCGGCTGCTCCTTTCTCTGTACTCCTGGGCTTTTTAGCATAAGACTTGTTATTTTTTGCTTTGGAATATTGTTACAGCATGATGCTAGATTTGAGCAGGAGGGCTCCCCAAGAAAAAGGAGAAACACAGTGTATTAGAAAGAATGAGAGTGCCAGTTAGTGGAAAATCAGGATGTTTTCTTGCAGAGCAGTTCTGGCGTGATGCAGACTGGCCCCTGAGTGAGTAAGCTTTGGGGAAAGGAATTCTGAAAAGCCCCTGCCACTGCCTCCTGCCTGCACCTTCACATTTTTGGTACCCAGTTCTCTTTGGTGGTCAGGAAGCTGCTGTGACAGGTTGTTCTGGCTGGCTGTCATCCATTTCAGAATGCTCGAGGGGGTTTCCCATTTGAAAGTGCACTCAGGAGATCACTCTGTGAACGGGGGAGCCTTTTTCACCAGCAAGTTTCACGAGTATTTTTCCTTGGTGAAGAATTGCCCAGAATTTTTAGCAACAGCGACAACAAATGATTACTTTTATCTCACCTTTTTGCTTTCTTTGTGGCCCACAGCTATTCCTATAGTACAGAAAAACAGTCGTGTTTTACACCGGATAAGCACTGATGTCAGCACAGAAAAGCTCTGTGCTGAAAATAGTTTGTTTCATGTTTATTCATGTCCTGAAATGACCAAATTCAAATTCACATATAAGAAGTAAACTGCAAAATAATCTGGTTTTTTTGTGTGTTCAATACATTGCCAGAAAAGCCAGCATTTGTTCTTTTTTGTAATTTTTTTTCTCCAGGATCTGCAGTTTCCATGCAAACTGATGGGATCCATGAGAAAAAATGCTCTCTACGTTTTTTTAGATCAAAATGTGATTTTTGTTGTATTCCTTGGTGTCTATACTGTTTTTTGGTACATTTTAAAAATATGTTTGCTACTTACGAATGAGCCTATGGCTACTTAGAAATTCTACATCTATTTGAATTGAATGAGAAGCAGTTTGATAGATAATCTTGGTATTTGTATTTAACTTTAAGTATAGTATAAAATCAGGAAAATTCTGTAGCTGTAAAGTTGTGATCAGAAATACATATAACTCATTTTATGCAAAGTCTGTTTTTGATGTCTTATGTAAAGTCTGCGGGCGACTAATTTTTTTGCATTTAATTTGTGGCCGAAACTTTCAGTAGTGCACATAGAAATAGAATTTAAAAGATGCTTTAAAATTTTTTTTTTTTAAATTTATTTATCATATTTTCCTTCTCAATTAAAAGTAGAAAAGGCAGCTGCTGCCAAGTTGTGAGAAAACACAAGCGCCTGTGCAAAGGCTGGCTGTAAGAAGTGAGTTTGAGCTGGGCTGGGTGGGGAGCTGTAAGTGAAGGGTTAAGCTGAACGTTTCTCTGGCTGCTGAGTGAAACAGGATGCAGTGACTACATTGTCAGACTGCTGGTGTGAGTGCAAACAGATGAGGAAATGCTGGATCAGGCACTTCAGCAACTTGGGCTGTAGCCTAGGAAACCGCTTGCGTCATACTCGCCAGCAATTAGCTTACAGTTCTTTTATTTTTGATAGTGTTGCAAGCTGAACTCGCCTGTTACAAAGGGAAAGACTGGCTCCATCTCAAGCCCTCTGCTTGTGACTGCCACGGCGCTCGAGAGAATTTGTGAAGCGCTGCTTGGGAAAAAAAATTCAATTTATTTAAACTTTCCGTGCTGCTTCTGTAAAAGAGTGTGGTAGCTGTGCTCGGTTCTCAAAAATATGCAGTCACATTTTTATGATCTTTATGAAAATGAACTTCCCTAGTTGCCAAAATTAAATTTCACCAACATTTTTGATATCGCCACCTACTCCAGCAATTAATCTGAAGTTTTTTTGTGTGCTACGTATTAAAATTAATGTTTTCAAAATTAATGTTGCCTAAGGCTTAACTTCTAAAGCAATGGGTTTTTTTGGTAAATCCTTTTCTTCTTTGTTGATTAAAATTCAGTTATTTCCAGTGGTTACCTAGCCACTAATGTAAACCAGTTAGTGTTGAAAGCAGTGTGTGTTTTATCTAAGAAAATCATCATATCTCCTGTATTTCACTTAAAAACTGTAAACAAATTTACACTAATTGGCTTAATATTGATGTACATTGTTAGTATGGGTATTGTCTCGTGGCTAGCTATGGCTGGGGTTTTAAGGGAAAAATCACACAGTGACCAACAGGTTAAACCTGTAATGTTTGGTTTTTTAAGTTTTTTTTTTTGTTAAATTGTAATGGATTTGTTACATAGGCAAACATGCAAACTTAGAGTTTAACAAACTAGAATTATCGTGCATAGCTGAAGGCCAGAGTTGTTAAAACATCAAGGCTAATACAGAATACACATGTTCCTCAGTTTGTGCAATGCTTAAAAAGTCAATATAATTTAAATGCTTGAATACTTGGGTTTTCAAATATTTAATTCTTTATTAAAAGCATAAAGGGAAAAAGACGACCAAACAAATTTCTGAACCTTCCCAATTTCAAACCGTACTTTCCCCTCCCCTTCCCCCCCAAACCCTTGGATACAAGGCACAGATGATAAATTGCCTTGGCTGTAGAAGTCTGGCAGCCCATATTCTTAGGGACATTTTCTGGACTGCAGGCCAGTGTCATTTATGGTTAGCTGGTCACTGGGGTTGCATTCCAAATGGTGATCACTGTCTGTGTGGCCTGGGACCTTTGTGCAGGTTTCTCTCCAATTATATTTTACTTAAATTAAAAAAAAAATAAGTGTGGAGGTGGCCAAAACACCAGGGGTTTATTGGCCATTAAAAAGGAAGAGCACCAGGTTTTGCTGATATTTCAGAGTCCTTTGGCTGCCTTGCCCAGCCTCACTGAGACATTGCATGTGGCCACTGCTTGGGAAGGGCTGTACTTGGTGTGGGTTTGTGTTGGCTCAGCTGCAAGATATGGCGTTTTACTGTTGAAATCAATGGGTATTAGGAGTTAAATCCAGGTGATCAATACGGAGCTGGTGTAGATGTTAACAAAGCAAGGCGTGGAAATCAGAATTCTGTCCTTCGTTTTCTTTGCCCCTTCAATTCTGGACAGTGAAATGGAGCCTATGGTGTCATCATGTCCATGTTGGGTTTGATTATGTCCTGTAATTCTGTCAATTTTTTAGTGCAATTCCTGCAAGTTATGCAGTACATTAGGCATATTGGGTAGTTTGTTTTATCCTTGTTTAGTATTTTAGCCCACTAAGCTGTGTCAGTTTTCTTTCGATGAAGGAAATGGGAGTTACATGATCACATACTTATGTTTCTGCCTAACTTTTAACATTATTTAATTATCTGTATTTGATCTTCATTCTGGCACTTGTTAGCCATTTTCAAAGCCCTTTTATGAGCTGACAATAGTCAGTTGTTGTTTTGTGGATTCTCAGCCAGACTGTTTGGTATACATGCATGTTTCAAAAGATAAGTCTGTAATAACAGATGGAACTGGATGCTACTTGGCTATTTCATCTTTCAGGCATTAGAGTAAGGGAGACTGCATGTTTTTCAGCAAAATCAGTGATGTTTTGTCCAATTCTTGAGGAAACATTTGGTTTATATCTGTCAGTGTCATGACAAGTCCTCTTGTCTCATAATGTTTGTTCTGTAACAGAACCAGTCAAATAGGTGGGTGCTATGAAAGAAAAGGGATTAAGGTCTCTACCATCTCCTTCTGACTGATTTTTACAAGTCAGCAAAATGTTTTTGCAGCTCTTATGAACTGTTTTGTAGAAAATTCCACCAAAAACATGAAGGAAGTGACTGACAAATTTTTTTTGTTTGTTTGTGTGTGAAGCTAAAATGACCAGCAGTCAGACTACCTTGCATGGAAAGTTTTGTGCATCAGGAATGCTTGCCTGCTTTTCTGAGCAGCACAAAGGGGGTGTTTTCTTTGTTTTGTGTCCTCATCATATTCCTAAATGACAACTAGAATCCTTTAAATGGACAACTTTTTAAAAATTATTATTATTATTCCCATTGTCTAATTTGAATAACTTTCTTCCAGGTCTTTTTATTTTCAAACTATTTTTACTGGGAATGGTTTTTTTTATTTCCATGTAATCATTTAGATCAACAGAGGAAATGATGTAGATATATTTCTGTTCTCCAGCCCCTTTCTCCTGATAATAAAATCTTCCTCTTTCTTGTGAATAGGAAGTTTCTCTACATCTCCACCCTAGAACATCACAACTTCAGCCTGTGGTAAACCTGTCATTGGGCTTCTTTGTTTGTTTTGGAATTTCAGAGGATAAAAGCTAGGGAGAATAACAGAGAAGCATGCCACAGCCATCTCTAAATTTTCCTGGCATGTCACAAGTTTTCCTTTACTATTTTGTGATTTTCATAGTTTATTTATTTGCTGTGTCCAAGTAACTAGCTTGTTCCCAGTTTCTTCACTGTTAGGCTTCCTCCCAATGTGTTTGGTGTCCACACAGAATTTGAGTCCTTAACTAATCAGTAGAATGTAACAGTTTGCTAAAATCCTGTGGAGTGGAGAGCTCGTTTCTCCTTCTCATTGCTCTAGATGTTACAGATGATTTTCCTCAGTCTTCATATTCCACTACAGTCTCCTTCTGGGATGGTAATTTTATAAGCATTTTTGACTTAAAGTGTTATCCTCTATATATTGTACCTATTTAGAGGAAATGTTTTTGTTAAGATGCATACTGGAGGCCAAGATTTCAATAACTTTTAAAATAAAGTAATTTAATGCTATCAGTAACTTTTCTGTACCTCCTTCCTTTCTTCCCACCCTCCTTTATTTATTTACTTTTTAAAAATCAGAATGCTGACCTCTTGTATTTGTCTCTACTATATTCTATTTTTCACCCCTGTCTTCCTCATTGTTCGTTCACATACTGGTGAGTTTTTTCTTCAGGTGTTTTTTTCTTTCCCTTTTTTGCTCATAATACTAGCAGCAGAACCAAGTAAAATGTGTGGTGCAACAGCAGGTTTTGTTGGCTGGGAGGCACAATTGCAGTGCAAGTCTTGATTAAAATTATGAGTTCTGAGGTCAGAGCATAATTTTTTGATGCTAAGAACTATGTCCAATTAGTTTTTATAGTCACAAAAAGTGATTTTTTTTTTTTTTTTTAAATATTGACCTTTGGACATTAGGTTTCTAATCTAAACACCTCTACTCAAATATTCTAGTCCCCTGAATGCTTTATGGCACTAGCACTGAGAGGAGTGATCCTTCCCAGCCCTGTCTGCTCATTCCTGCCCTGGCACCATCCCCCATTGTGCTGACACAAGCATTCATGAGACTGCACAGTGAACTAAATTGGGGAACTAATCCGTGTTAAAAGTAATCAGTTCTTTTTTGTAGCTCCTTGCCACGTGTCTGTGTAAAGGCTTTTGCTGCAGGAGGGGGGAGTCACCCAGGGGTGGGAATGAGCAGCAGAGGGAGGGCAGGGCTGCAGCTTTATTGTGGCCCTGCCAAGTTGTGCTGATTTAAGACAACTAATGGCACTGCCGTGTAAAGAATGGATGTGTTTAGAACTTCCCAATAAATCGGTCAAAAGAGCATCCCCTCATGCCCAAAAGCCTCTATTTTTTTTTTCCATGTCTTGAGTGAGCCATATATTCTGCATTGTCTTTTTGATGTAAAGGAGCAAAACTCTTTGGCATTGGGTGGTTGAAATATGGCAAACAGGTAGATAAAATTAAGCAGTTGCAGGCAAATGTGGTTCCGTGCTTGCAACATATAATGTTTTACACAAAGTTTTCACAAAGGCTTTGAATGGAAAGGTGCAATTTAGATATTTAAGTGAGACTTGTACATAAATGGAGAAGAGGGTTTGTTTGAAGAACAATTTGAGATCGTGTGGTCACAGACAGAATCATACTGCATTGATATGTCAGTACAGAATAAACTGGTAAAGGGCACATGTGAATTAGGCTCTCCCAAACACCAGAATATTTGGCAGTCTTTTAAAACAGTGCTTTAATACTGCTCTGTTTATGTGAAAATTCTTCATAATTCTTGGAGCGAAATAAAACGAAAACTTTATGAAACTGTAACAACACTTCTGTGAGTCACCTTCTGAGTCTTGGACTCTTGTCAATTCCTCATGCTTCCATCTACAGGACTGAATGTGTAATGTGGTAGTGAAGAAAAGCTATTACCTGGGAGTGCAGAAGTGGAAATCCTCTCATACTGAGTCAGCAAGTGTCTGTCCCTCTGATACTTCTATGCGATGATTTTTTTCTGAATTTTGTGGGTACCTTAAGTTCCAGATAAGTAAATTGCTACAGTCAGGAAGCTTCCATCCAGCTCGTTGTAGTAATCCTCTTTGTCTCTCAGTTTTCACGTTGCCAAAAATTCGCATATGTGACAAACAAGGAATAGGAAAATATGATGAAAATGTCAGTTTCTCGTTAATATATCAAACCCAGGCTGAATTTCATGGGACAAGTAGGTCCTGTGACTTTGTTCCTGTGAGTTCCTTTTCCATCCAGTTTTACAATTTTCTGTAATGTGGAACTGAGCAATCCAATTGTGCATTGCTTACTGCTTTTGTAAAAACTCCTAATCTGTGGCATGTTCATTTTGTAGAGTTATCTGCTTATCTATTCTGTCACCCCTTCAGCAGAATCACCAGTGTAAGATGCCTTAAGTCACCAAGACAATTTTTTTTTGCAGAAGGGATTGGGAGTGGAGATAGAAGCAGGAGCACCATGTGTCTCATTTCAGCTTTTGAACAAATTCAGCTGCTGAGTAATAGACAGAGATGTCTTTAGGTATCTGTTTCTTTTGTGAACTGTGTTTTCTTCTACCGTCTCAAGGTTTGTGATCAGAGAGAATTGGGTGAAAACATCTGTGGCCCTGCTGTTTGGATTTGTTAGCTCTATTCCTTTATGAAATCTGAATTGTTAAATCTTGCATTGTGCAACTAGTGATGTGTTCCTAACACAAGGACTGTTAGTTATCACCTAATTATTATTATCTTTTAAAATAAGGTTCAGGAAGATAAGGAGAATATTTGCTCTTGATTAAATACACATTTTTTTTAACCAAAACATGAACAAAAATGTTGATCACATAGATGAAGACAAAGATCAAACTCCAACCTGGGAGAGCTGAGAGGGAAATGAGAAGTAAACTGGAGAGAAAGCTTTAATCACATAAAGAGGAAACTTCATAAGCCTGAAGTTTGTAAGTAAAGCCTAATGTCAAGCTGATTTCACTAGATCATTCTTGATTTTCCATATCAATTATTCCTAGCCAGAAGATGGAGTTAGAACACTTTAATTTTATAATGTCCAATAAGCAATTTTTAGGGCTTTATTTGTTTGGTAGTGATTGTACATGGTAATGTGTTCTAGCCAACGTGGTGTGAAGTATGGAGGATGTTCAGGGTCCTTTGTCACCAGAATCCCCAGAATATCAGAGAATCATGGAATAGAATGAAAGATCATCTCCTTCTATCCCCCCTGCCATGGGCAGGGACACCTTTCACTAGACCAGGATACTCAGAGCCCCATCCAACCTGGCCTTGAACTCTGCCAGGGATGTGCTCTGTAAGGTTTTCAGTCAGTATGGCTTGTTGGCAGAAATACACTGAGGAGCTGAAATAGAATAACTGAAAACATGATTAGAAATATTTTGTAAGAAATAGTTGAGAATTATTCATTGACTGAGGCAGTTTGGCAAGCGCTTTGAAGAGTGTGGCTCTTAGCTGTCATCCACTATAATGACTATGAAGAGCTATAAATGACCCTATAATATCTCAAGAAAAGGGACACAGTGACTCCTCTTTGTGGTGGCCCTAAACCAGCTGTATGTAATGCTGCTAATGGTACAGTATCCTGTGAAATCTGCTCAGGAAGTTGGGTGGGCATGGGTGGATATTTTGTGCTGAATTCCATTCTGCCATTAATCTTTCTGATAAATTAAATATTTGGAAAAGTTGTCCACAGGACTTTAAATATTTTGCCAGATCTCCTTGTTGTGGCTGACAAACTGTCAAAAGTTGAATGCTCTGTGAATTTAGCCAATGTTTCCTGTAAATGCTCGGTGCCATCAGGGATAAAGCCCCAGGCCAAACCAGGCAATTCTAATCTGATTTCCCTGCTTTATTTTTTAAACCTCACTGTCTGGCGGCCTCCAGTCAAAAATCTGTCTTTTTTATATATTACAGGCTTGGTTCTCAATGCAAATGTCCTGTGTGCAGATTTTAATTAATTAATTTGCTTGGTTACAGCCCTGTGTGAGTTGAGGAAAAGTAAAGGTCACCTTTTTATCTATTGGTCAGAAACACGCATCAAAGAGAAGTGACTTTAGAATCTCCTTAAGTGTTTGCTTTGGTATTTAATATATAGCTTGATTCATAGATTTTTGTTGCTTTGTTAAAATGCTAAAAAAAGCTATCATAGATTTGTGTTTTTTAGGTTTCATTATGTAAAAGAGAATTTTAGTCTCTCTTTTCTTGGAGCATTTGTAAAGGATTCTTATTTTGACAAAATAAGACAGTACATTCAGAAGACAATGTTTTGTCAGAAAATTTCAACTAAGTATTCAAAATGTTTCAAATTTTCAATGTGAAAATTAGGAATATTGACATGATAATTAATGCCATTCATTCTACAGCTTTTTGTAAGTTCTTTGTGTGGCTTTATTAGTTTTTTTTTTTTTTGTCTGAAGAATTGCTGCATTCTGCTGTGCTGGTTACTTGGTAATGATTGTTAAAGCATTTACTTTGAAGCTTGAATTAAAAAAAACTCCTTTTGCCCCAAAATTTAAAGATTTTATAAAAGGAAAAAAAGAAAATTAGAATGTCCAGCATTCACAGAAGATACCTGTCTTACCCACCCCAATTTGAGATATTTATTTAATGACTAAATACTATAAAATTTCCTGTGTATTCACACTGAAATCTCTTAACTTCAAGAGAGCTACACAAGCTTTTATGTTATTAAAATTGCCAATGTCAAAAATATAATCCAAAATGATTGAAATGAAGTAACAGCTTTTGCATTTTGGCATTCAAACCATATTGCTTCATATTCTCACTAGTTTGATAAGTGTACAGAATATCTTTGTTTAAGCAGTTGTAATCATTTTTAATAACCATTTATACACACTGGGAAACTGCATTTTCTAGTTTGCAAAGTAGTAGCTCATTTTCTGTGGCCTGAGGCAATTAATTAAAACGGTTTCAGTGTCAAAGTGGGAGTCAACATTGTTTAAACACGGTAATGTGACTCAGTCTTATGGTGTTAGAGAGTTTGAAGTTCCTACATCAGTTTTTTAAGTACCAATATAGATTTTTTAATTGAAGAGAGATTAATTGAACTCTTTGATTCAGCATTTCTTTTATAAGTAGCTTTTTCTAGTCTAACCAGCTTGTTTTTGTGAACTCTCAAGTTGAGTTTCCTCTGAACATCTTTCATGATTGAAGCTTTAGTTCTGAACTTGCACTGATTCTTGAAATCATAGTCCTTTCAAGAGGCTAAACCATAAACATATCCCTAAAGTTTATGATACAAGACAAAAAGTCTTGAAAGAATAATTTCCTGTTTCCTATTTTATTTTCCTGTTAAATTCCAATACAAGACATTGTCCTGTCAGGTGACAACAACCCCCTGCAGCACTACAGGCTGGGGGAAGAGTGCCTGGAAAAGCGTCAGAAAAGCACCTGGAAGTGCTGGTTGACAGCAGCTGGACATGAGCCAGCAGTGCCCAGGTGGCCAAGGAGGCCAAGGACATCCTGGCTTCTGTCAACACCAGCGTGGCCAGCAGGACAGGGCAGGGATTGTCCCCTGTATGGGCACTGGTGAGGGCACATCTTGAGTGCTGTGCCCAGTTCTGGACCTCTCTGTTCAGGAAGGACATTGAGGGGCTGGAGTGAGTCCAGAGAGCTGAGGAAGGGTCTGGAGCACAAGTCCGGTGAGGAGCAGCTGAGGGAGCTGGGGGTGTTCAGCCTGGAGAAAAGGAGAATCAGGAGAGGCCTGATCACTCTACATCTGCCTAAAAGGAGGTGGGGGTCCATTTCTTCTTCCAGGCAGCCAGCAATAAGATGAGAGGAGATGGCCTCAAGTTGCCCCAGGAGAGGTTTAGATTGGATATTAGGAAAAAAATTGTCATGGAGAGGGTTGTAAAGCATTGGAACGGGAGAGCAGTGTAGTCATCATTCCTGGAACTGTTGAAAAACCATGTGGTTAGGGTACTTGAGGACTTGGTTTAATGGTGAATGTGGTGGTAGTACTAAACCTAGCTGGACTTGATTTTAAAGTTCTTTCCCAATCTTAAAAATTCTATAACTCTATAAATGTATCTGAACTTGGTAGAGAATTTTTGTTCCCTTACCACAGGTGTCTGTTTTCCAAATTGTCTCTGAAGTGGCAGTTCTGACCTTCTTTTTGGACATACTTCTCTAGGGTAATTTATTTGGGATATATAACCGTCTCTTTAATGAAGACCTTAATGTAAATATAGACAAGTTTATATATCAGCACATAGTGTATGTGTGCATGCATTGTGATTTAATTCAAGTACCTTCCTGTCATACAATCATTCCTAAAATCATAGAATGGTTTGGGTTGGAAGGGACCTTAATGTTCTAGTTCTGCCACCCCCCTGGCATGGGCAGGGACACCTTCCACTGGACCAGGTTCTTCAGGGCCCCATCCAGTGTGGCCTGGAACACTTCCAGCTTTTCTGTTCCACTGCTTCATCACCCTCCTAGTAAAGAATTTCTTCCAAATATCTAATCTAAACCTGCTCTCTCTGTTTGAAGCCATTTTTCCCTGTCCTGTCATAACAGTGCCTGATGGAGTCCCTCCCTGGTTTTCCTGTAGTCCCCTTTCAGTCACTGGAAGGTTGCTATGAAGTCTCCATGCAGCCTGTTCTTCTCCAGGCTGAACAGCCTCAGCTTGGTCAGCCTGAAGTGTTCATCCTTAGTACCTTTGAAATCCTTGCTTATTTCAGTGAAATTTGACACAGGATAAACATCCAACTCCAAGCTGCCAGGTAATCCAGTCATAAGACAAAATTTCTTAGAATTTCATAAATTGCGCTCCTCACAGAGGCACTTCCCGTTTTACTGAAAAAGAGTATTTATTGTCCTGATAATCCTTGTTGAGATGTTTACTCAACATCTTTGGGAAATTTTGGGAAGATGCTCTTCTATGTAGTGAGACATGACAGTGTATTTCCTGAGATAAGGGCTTAATTTGTTGCTCCTCAGTCTTTACCAGTTATGGAAATGAGCTGTCTAGCAATGACAGCACCAATATAAATGAAATACTGACTTATTTATTGGCTGATTTTTCTTTTTTTTTTTTGTGCTCTGTGCATTTGTTACAGAGTCTACAACTTCTTTTTCAGATAGGAATGGTAATGGCCATTCTTTGGAGGATGAGCTTGTACAAGTTTTGATCTGGCATGAGGCCTGATTCACTGCTGCTGCTGGGATGTAAAAGAAAGTTGTCTCACTGGTATTTTATTTTGTGTTCTATCTATTCAGCAATAAATGGATAGGTCACAGTCTATTCTTGTGGAGCCCTGAGTAGTGAAATGGACAGATATAAGGATGAAGCAAAGAAGCTTGCTTTTCAAGCAAAATATGAGTTTTCATAGAATTTCTTTTCGCTAAATGACCAGAAAGCTTGAAGATTTATTAACGTTGCTTACCACTCATTTTCCTCAGTCTTTTCTGATGCTCAGAATTATTTTTGCCCCACTCTAAGAAATGGAACTTGTGTTGGTGAAGAATGTTTCTCATTGTATCTTGAAGTTCACGTTTTGCTGGCAGATAAGATGGTTTTTATGTTCATAATTAATTACATTGCTCATAGGCCTTTGTCATCTGTTTAGGCAGTGAGGTGATGTTTTTGTTTGTTTTAAAATTAACTAGCTAACCTTTAAAAAGGAGAGGGTGAAGAAGGAAAAAGACACTTAAAACGTGGCCACTTCCAAGACCAGTTATTAGAACAACAAAATAATTCCCCAGTAAGCCTTACCTCTTTGTGGGTCACAAAGCTGTCATTGTGGGAGCATAATTCTGACTAGAATTCTGTGTAGTCTGTGCTTAGTGCACAGGCACGGTTGTTTTTTGGTAACAACTGGACATTTGTTTCTTGCTCTTTCCCTCCTATCCCAAGCCATATTGAAAAGATTATCCAGGTGGCTTCTGCAAGTCTTTGTTTGGGAGGTTTGCCAGACCTGGGAGAACAGAGTCTCCTGCTGCTGTCCATGGAAGCAGAGTTGAACTGTGCTGTAGCCCCTCAAAAGTCTCAATTTGAACAGCAAGTTGTTCCCTTCAGCACCTTGATTGGTTCTAGATACAGCAGCAGGAAAGTGATGCTTTGTTTTCCAGGGGTGGTAGAAGATTGGCAACTCAGTTTTCAGCTGTCATGATGACAGCTGTGATGGGAGGTAAATTCAGAATTCTGGAAAAGTTGACTTAGAGCCCAGGTAGAGGCATATAAATCAGAAAGCAAGCTGAGGCAATTTCAGAATTCTATCTGGATCAATAAGTAAGGCATTGCTGAGTTTAGCAGAGCCATTTTTTTTCTTCAGATAACTCTGCTTCATTTCCAGATAAACTACTTAGACCTTTGGGTGGTGTTGAAATGTTTCAGTTTGGGATCATATAGCTGTTCTTGCCACTTTGTCCAGAGACAATATTCTTTAGGGGTGCATTGGAATCACCCTTAAACGGGAATCAGAGCTTTCTCCTGCTCCTGATAAAAGACCAAAAAATACTGACATGAGTAAAATCAGTCATTATCTGCTTCAGATCAAGTTGGTTTTACTTGCATGTTTTGCTTGTTTTGGTTTTAGAGAACGGGTAAAATTCTTTGCGTGTCAGGAACTAAGTATTTAAAAAGAGAGCTTTACCCCTGTTTACTGCCTTTTCTGTAGTTTTTCCACTTTGCACATGGATGGTGGGGTTTTTTTGTGAAGTAAAGGGGGTTGTTCCTGATTTTGATCACTTCCATTTGATATAACATATATTCCAGTTAGCCTTCCTAAATTTATGGTAATGGTTATGTTAGGCAGACTGTGTTCTCTTTCTGTGCAGTGTTTATTTGTTGTTTTTTATTTTGTTTTTTGATTGGAGATGTGTGCAGCAAAAAACTGATAAATGCATACACCTCCTCTCAGGTCTGAGTAAATCATTACAGTTCAGGGGTTGAGAGGGACTGCTGAATGTGGGGTTTCATATTGGATATCTCTCAAAAGAATACGAAAATAAGCGTTCTGGGTTTTGTAATATTGACTCAAATTATTCTGTGTTCTTCTCTGCAGTGTCCTTTTTTTGACCACTTGAGTTTTAGCTTCTTCCTTCATGTTTTCTCAGAGCCAGCAGGAGGAATGTGAGCACACAGGATACAGACTCCCTCTGTTATGATGTCTAACATTACAGTGCATTCCTATTAGGGCCAGCTCTGATGAGAAAACTGCTTCATTTCCATAGACTGGAGCTGAGAATGCTTACTAGAAGTATAATACATGTATCTAGCACTTTAAATGCCATTTTAAAAACTTTTCGCAATTTTTTTTCTCATTCAAAAGATTTCCAGATGTGGTTAGAAACTTTATAGAATGGAAGGTATCAGGCTATTTAGAATTTGAGCTTTACTTGTAAATTACACTGGACTAATAAGTAAGCCTGTGCATAGAGTTTTCACACACAATTTTTTTCAAAATTCAAATTCTGTAATTGTAAATTCAGGTTATTTGGAAAGTTGTCTCAAACAGCTTTGCATCTGTTGTTTATTTTTCAGGGTCTTCTAAATAATTTTTCTATGGAGTTATTTAAAATACAGCACCTCTAAGTTCCTTAAATATTAGACTTCCTAAACAGTTGACTACTTAGAAAATAGTGATGGGATGATTATTTCTATTGGTGCAGCTTGTTTTGTGGCATCTTTTGTTTTCTCACTGTAGGAACAACAGGGCTTTGTCCCTGTAAACAGTTACCCAATAAAGTTGTTACTGCATTTGAATTTTCATTCACAGATTATACAGAAGTGAAAGAAGCTCAAAGCTTACATTCCAAACTGACAAAACTGACGACTACTCTTTTTTTTTTTTTTTCTGGGCAGGGTGAAAATTTTACCATTGAAAATATAAAAAATAAATCTTGGTGACTACATAGAGCAATAAAGGTACTTAAACAGATAAAATATCTCAGAAAGCCCAGTGAATTTTTCAAGCAGCTCTTTTGTAGTTTACTTTTATAAATGTGTGTCTCTTTTCCCAAGGCTCTGGTGAGCCCTGCATACTTCATTCTTTTTCAATTGTAAACATAGTTTCGGTACTACCACTTTTGCACCAAACGCGGTTCCTAAGCGACTGCTGACGTCAGTTGGTGCAGCACAAGAAGGTTTGTGTGTTTATCTGCTGTGGGCAGACTCTTAGAAAAGACGAAAGTATGTAACTAGATTAGACCAAAGAGATTACTGCTTTAAATAAGCGTACATACTGTTTGCAATGCCTTGCTCCTTTTTTTATTTTTTTAAAAATATATTTTATTTTGATTAGCAGTTGTATCTTCTGTTGCATATGCCACAGTATCTCGTTTGCAGGGGATGATAAGGAGGGGGTAAATATTCTCTTTGCTCTTGCTTTAAAGGGGAAGCTGCTTTGCTTCTTTTCTGCAGCACAGTTAGAATGAGAATTTAAAAGAAACTTGTGTCATAGCGTGAAGCTTTCACATACCTGATCTCAAGGTTGGAAATAGAACTGGTAGAAACAAAAGCAGGCTTACAATTTCCAGTTTAAGTGAAACATATTTACTTAGAGATTTTTGGCCAGAGTCTATACGTTTGGAAAAACTGGAATGATACTCTTGGAATATTTTACTGCATGCCTTTGTGTCAAATAGAGTTGGAGTGGAGCTGGCTAAAATACCTTTGCAAATTTTTTTTGTACTTGAATATACTTGCAGCACACCCATAATGAATAGAAATTACCTGTAGCAAAACCTCTTTGTATGAAAATCTTTTCATTAAAGTAGTGGGACTGCAGTCATGGTAGGCCAAAAAGTGAAGCTTTTGTAGTAGCAGTACTGAATGGCATAATAGGGCAGGGAGAAAAACAACAAGCATAGAATCTCCTCTTCAGGTTGAAGAATAGAAGCAGCAACTTTCAGAACAAAATAAAAGCCAAGAGCAAGTGATCCAAATAAACTTAGATTAAAGCAAAAAAAAAAAAAAAATAAGTGCCTGTGGGACATAGGAGGATATTAGCAAGTATAAAGGTGAAAGGGTCAAGCTAAATAAGGTCCAGGTTGAATGTGGCTGTGGTGGTGGTCTTGCCAATCCTGAAGTCTCCATCCACCTTTTACATATCCTGTGCTGTTATATTGTGCTACTCACTCTTGCCTTGATGACCTCCGTGGCTGGAGACTGCACGGCTTCTCTGGGTGTTCTGCCTTAACCTTGTCTCCCTGCTTGTGTGCCCTCATAGTGAGACGTTTTTTCCTTGCCTCTGGACTGAACTCCTTGTTTCAGCATTGCCTCACATCTTCACACTCTGCACCACAGAGTACAGCCTGGCTTTGTTGTTGTGATGGCCTCCTGTTAGACACTAGCAGGACTTTTCCCCCCAAAGCCAAAAATCCATTGCTTCTCCAGCCTGGGTGAGCCCAGCTCCCCCAGCCTCTCCTCACAGGGTAGCTTCTCTACTGCCTTTAGCCACGTTCTTACTACAAGATATTTTTTCAGCTTTCAATAGGAGTGTCAGACTTAGGAAATGACATTTAATTCAGTAAACTGCTCTTAAATTAATGGTGAAGTTACTTCTGAGTTTTAGTAGTATTAAAACATAAAAATAGCTCAGATTAAAAGTTCATTTATCTTAATATTCTGACTCCAATCTCTGATCTTTGTCTAAGGTCACGTTTAAGGTCTGTTCATAACAGCTAAATATCTTCTACCTCCTTGGCTTGAAGATGTCATATTAAAGACTTTTGGGGCCAAAGGGTGTGTTAGAACTTTTTCTGTTTGTCCAGTGCATCTGCCTGCTACTGCAGTGTCTCTAGAAGCAGCACACCAAGGGAAAAATCAATAAAAACTATAATCACAAGTTGCTGCTTATCATCTTCCCGTCCATCGCAAGGGCTAATGTGCAATTAAGTGCATTAAAGGTCATGGGGGAAAAGAAAATAGCTGTAATCAGAAGCCAGTTGAAGGATAAAAATATGATCACATATGATACTCTTTCTTTTCTCCCATACCACCTTCCCACACTCTCCCAACTTCCACCTGTTTTCACCTTGGGGGACTTTCTGGTGTGGTTCAGTTCTTTAGTTGTGAGTGCTGTTCAGTCTCCTTTGCAATGTACGGACCCTTCCTCCTTTGTCCCGTTTTCTCTTGAACACATTTGAGTTCCTTGCATCCTTTGATAAAGTAGTTTGCTTCCTCCCTGTTGGGGAAGAACTGTCTCTCTCTGGTTTGGTCTGCCTTGTTCCTAGCCCATGCTAATGGCATCTGGTTCTTGTGCTGTAGAAAAGTACTCTAATGTGTTTAACTTTCTGCTGACTGGTTCCTTGGGCAGAATTTGCAACAATCAGGAGTTCACTGTAGCAATGACAATAAGTGATTGATTTAAAAATTATTTTAAGGTGCTTTAGAAACCCTCTTGGCATAGCAAACTTCATGAGATTTTATATTCTGAATATAAATATACTGAATATATTGCAGTAATACACAGGTTTTCTGTTTCCTGAAGGTTAATAACTACTTGCTATTAGGATTTTTTTGTTGCAGGCTGATGCAACTCAAAATTCTGCCCAATGATAGCAGATGTTCTTGTGGAAAACCTCTGGAGACAAAAGAAGAGCAGAAAAATCCACCCACTGTGCTAAGATAGCATGGTATTACATTGGTTTCTTTTTGCAGGGGAATGTTGTTGATTTGGTGTTGTGAGATCAGTAGGATTTACCTCAACTGTCTTTACATAATTCCAGAGAAATGGATGCACCTTGGACATACAGTTTGGGTTTTTGCAAGTATTTATTCTGCTGTTGTTCACAGAGAGCAAATTTTTAAAAATTTTGTGAAGAAATGTATTATTCCAAAAGTTATTCTTTCATTGTCACCAAGTTCAAAAAGCAGTCACAGCAGGTCCCAAAATACAGGTCTATAGACAGAAAAGGTCATTGTTGCCTTGTTCATTTTTTATGACTTGTGATCTTATAACAGTCCAATTTCAAAATGCTGTTTTGGGATACTGTACAAAATAAATTTAAATTCTATAATAATTTATTTTAATGAAGTTCTTTAATTTGTTAAGCAGTTTAGGCAGCTACTGTAACCCATTCTTGAATTAAGGGTATAAAATAGTAAAATAAAATTTTTAAGAACACTTATGACTTAACCATAATTATTTTAAATTGAGACAAAGCAACAGGCTTTTATAATATTTCTTAATTACAGTACAGCCTATAACAACCATTCTGGTCTCAGGTTTCTTAGTTACCATCCTGTATGTTCTGTTCGTTTGTGAACCTGTAGCTGGGCTCTGATCCATAACCTGCTCTCTGTAGATTTATAATAGACAAACTGAGAAGTATTTGTCTCTAGATTTGCAAGAATACCTATGCTGACTCTTTATAAATTTTTGATGACTTATTTGCTGGATTTTTAAAATATGGAAATATAAAAATTTGTGAAGATGTGTATGCTAGTATGAGATGCTGGAACTTAAATAATCTCCCACTGATAACTGGCTATCAGTAAGGTTTTATTTTTGTTGATACGAAGATTAGGAAAATATATGTTTGATCTTTGATCCTATAAATGTCTTCTTCCTAAATTTCATATGACTTTTGCTTTTATTCCAGATATAAAGTTGGGCAGCTTTTGTCTTCAGAAACACCTTGAAAATTTAGGAGACTTCAACAGATACACCTTGGGTTTGGTTAGCATGTATTAGGCCATTAACAGAAAAGTTGACTAACAGTGTGCATTTATAAAGTTAAAAATCAAATATATTTGTAAATAAGTCCTGAAGAGGATTTTTATCTCTGTAGCCCAGAATAAACACTTCTGTAAGGGATAGTTAACGTATGGCTGCCAAAAATAGGGCAAGGTTTGTACCTAAGCTAGGTATGGCTGAAAGAATTAGTTTCAGCTGAGTATGTTAATGCATAGTGCAGTTTTTGGAGGTAGTCTGGACATGTAGGCTTTATTTTGTGATTTTCTTTTGCTGTGTGCTTTTTTGAGTCCAGGTGTTTTATGTGGTGTTTCTAGAGTAGATTCACAGCATATTTTTTGAAATATTAGTTTGTTCTCTCTCTGCTCTTGTAGCTTTGCCTTATTCCAGAAACTGACTGTTCCTCTTGGCCAAAAATTATTGGTTGTCTTATGTGGTGTACATCATTTGTTCCTGAACTACTTGGGATGGCAATGGTTGTCATCCTACTTTGGGTAACAGCAGTTGCAAAGGGAATTCCTTCCCTGGTGTAAAAGCTTAACTGCTCATTAACATTTGGAGTTCTAACCCTGAGAGAAATGAGGCTTGAAATGGAACTTATCACAAGGGAAATAAAGTTGGCAACCGCTCCAAGGTGAGACGGGGATACGGGATAACATTTATTCTTTCACAGAAAACGTCTGCTATTGACACACTGTGACTCTGTGACCCCTTGAGGCTCCTTGCAAGCAGAATTATCCTGGAAGACTGTACCTGTTGGTGTGAAGTTTTGTGTAGACACAGCTAACTAGTGCAGGTACTGCTGAGGGCATGTTTGCAGTAGCACATAATTCTTCTCAGGCTGTGAATCCTGGGAAAGGAGCTGAGCAAATATTTAAGTATTGAGTCAATGTTGAACTCCAGCCACTCAGTGGCTACTGAGCTAGCGCTGCCTGAGCTTTTTAGCTTATAGTTCTCTAGTTCTCTAGCATGCTCCTTGTTAGCTTTGTGAATGAGCTGGAAGCATCTCAGCACCTTTAATGACTGCTCATAACTCTCCTGTCATTGTAGAAATAGGCCACGTTTCATTACATATCCCATCTTTCTGTTCATGGGATTAAACTTGCAAAAAACCAGACCCTTATTGCTATAACCAGGAACCTGGAGCAGTCTGTTAGCTCATTGTGTTAGTGTAAACTTATCAGCACATATTAAATCTGTGTTTCAGAAGGTGGTGGGAGCAGAATAAATGTTTAGTGTTCTGAAAGAGGCATTTAAGATGCCTTTAACATTTTCCCATTCTGTAGCACAGCAGTCAGAGCAACTTGTGTTCAAGTCGCATTGTGCCTTTAAATATCATTGAAACCCGAATACTTCTGATAACACAGCACAAACTTCTACTTGCTCTGATGTTTACCTCAGCATCTTGATGAAATCTTGTGAATTTTAGAGGAAAATGTTTATATGCTTTAACTCTGTGTTGCAATGCCTTCTGACTGCAGTATTAGTAGCCTTCAATATCGATGACTGAATTCTTCAAAAACTAAATGTCTTGTGGGTATTTTTAATTTAGTTCTCTTATCCCTAGCCTGGTGTGAAACTTTTGTTGATTTTGGATTCTTAAGGTTGCTGAAGGAAGTCATGATAGCATGAGCTTTAAAGTATATTTTTCTGAACAGCATAAATCTGTACCTTCCTTTAAGTGTTCTATATAGAACTATGAGAAATTTTCATGTCTTTAACTGGAAAAAGAAGTGAAGTGAGTCCATGTGATTCTTGAGAATTTAATATAGAATGAATAAACTACACACATGCAGCTTTTCACAGAAACCGCCCCTGCTACCGAAACCTTGGCACACAAATTAAGTTCCTTGCTAGATGTCATTCTCCTCCATCAGAGGAGGGTGCTGACATATCTTTTGAGGCTTGGATTTTTTGATACTTGTTAATATCTTCATTATTATAAGGGTTGAAGCAGCTGTTTGATGGACTGGACCACTAAGAGATGGTTACTAAACACTCTGTAACAGAAAAATATCCTTCCAAGATCTGTAGCGATTCTTCACTTCACCAGTAGTGCTCTAGATTTATGTTATATGATTTAAGAAGTTGAAGAGTCCCTTACACCCGGCTTTATTTAGAAAGTTAGAAGTTAAGAGTGATATTATGGTTGAAATAACACACTAGCATAGTTTGAGTCTGAACAAAATAAAGAACGCTGTTGCCATTTTTTACAAGTTGGCTTTCATGTTGAATTAGGAATAGTGAAAATCTCACAGATCTGAAGAATCCAGATAATTATAAATTGTTGGAGGTTGAATGAGTTGGAGGTAGTATCAGTATTAATTTTAACTGAAGATTTCTCTCCCCTCTGAGGTCTTGCATTTATGGTACCTTAAAAATTCTAAAACTACGTGAATTAGGCATATCTTTATGTGGCTTGTGCAGATTTTGCATGAAGGTGGGTGCTGGGATGAAATGTTTAGATAACATCAATGATTGTTTATTGGAGCAGCCAATCAGAAAAGGAAACACAAGTGTTAACTTCTTCCTGAGGAAGATATTTAGGCTCTCCTTCAAAATAGCAATCAGAGAACATTTCTACATTTCTTATAATAATGATGGCAGTGTCAATGATCATTCAGAATTTATGTTGGAGAAGTGGAAGGCAAAATATCTGTTACACCTGGGCTCAGAAAAACTTTTAAAATAAAAGGGGAAAGTAAATGAAATAGAATCCCTGCAGGCACGATCAGGACTGTTCCAAGACATCACACTGGAGACTTGAGGCAAACGCATGCCATTTATCAGAACAAGATGTAAAGATAAAAAGAAAAAGGCCATGATTAAAGAGGATGCTAAAAAGGGCTCATAGGAAAAGTAAGTATTCTTAAAAGAATTGTATTTAGAACAGAGAGAATAAATGTAATAATTCAAAGCAGATAAAAAATAATCTATCAGCTTGTAGAAGATATACTAAAAAATTAATAGTGTTTGTACAAATGCGTTAGAAGCTTGAAGCCTCCTAGAATGCCTATAGAACTAGAACTCTCAGAAACAGAAGGAACCATCCATACAAGATGAGGCCACAGCAGGTAAAGAAAATATTGGTTTTGAGGAAATTAATTGTGGGAGAATCTGGAGAAAATGCCTGTGCTGGAAGTTTACAGGCAATGTTTCAGAGGCTTTAAGTAAAATTTAAGTGTTGCAAAATACATTTGCTGGCAGGAGAGCAGCAAACTCTCAGGACCAGATAATGCACACCCAAGGTTCTCAAGACACTTGAGGAAAAGCCACCCAAACTGATGAATGTCATGTTCAGCCTTTTACTTAAATTTGATTAGATCCCTGCTGACTGCAAGTTGGCCAATGCAAGTCATTTAATGAAAAGTTTCCAAGAAAGCTCTAAAGAATTGTTGGCCAATAATTACGACTTTCATAGGAGCAAATTGGTAAAAATCATAACAAATGTTAAATGACTCATTTCAGAGAAAGATGTTTTGGGGAGGAAACAACACTGCTACTTTGAGTCTTATATCAAACCAGCTTGTGAGATTTTTTGAAGGAACTGCAAGTTTGTAGGTAGTAAAGATCTCTCTACTACAGTCTGCTTGGATGTGTGCTCCCTCCACTTTGTCACCTGAATTACCAGTTATCAGGAATTTGAGGAGCTGGAAGAATGTGGTTTGATTGGAATGCCAAAGACAGGGGCAGCTGGTGTGACAGCAAGAATTACAGGATATGCAGTAGGTCCACAAGTTGCTTTTACTTTGTGTATTTTTTTAGTAGGAATGCATGGAGTCCCTCTCGGGCAACTCAAAATACAAGCATGCGAAGCTCATTTTTACATAATGCCATAGATCATGAAAATGTGAAACCTGGCCTGAACCTAGATGTATTTGAGTTAATGTTTGTATGGTTTTTTACCTCTCCACATAGGAGGTCACATTTGTTAGGTTAGATAAAGGATTCTGAAGGGAAGTCAAGCTTCTGTTAAGCCTGTCTAGCCAAAATTGATTAGTAAATTGATTTCTAAATTATAATCTAATTTGTATTTGCCTCCCTTTTCCAAACTGAAAGCTACTAAATTGGCACATGGACTAAATTTACCTTTTTATTTCTTTCTTTTCCCTTCATTGGTTTGAATATTGTGTCAAAGTCCTCTATTGCAGGACAAGATTGGAAGTTGAATAGAAATGGCCTTTATGGCAAGGATGTGTGGGGTGTTCTTTCTGAAGTTCTGCTTGCAGAGTAGCTGTGTTTTTAAAATGTTTTTTTTGCATATGCTCCATTTTCTCTCATCTTTGTAACATAGTACCTGGGGACTTAATCACAATGTGTATGATCTGATCTGAAGTGGACCTGGCCTGTAGTTTCTTCTCTGAGCTTGGGCTGTGCCTCAGAAGTGAACAGGAGAACAGTTTCCTCTGTGCTTTGTCTCTCCCTTGCCTTGTCTTGCCTGATTTGATTGCAGCAGGGATAAGAACGGGATGTGGGTGTGGAGAAGAAAATAAGTCCAACATTTTGGCAAGCAGAGGGGAAGAACTTGGGACTGAAGGAGAGGAGGCTCAGATGGAGGTTTGAGCTTGAATGAGGGTGGGATAACTTTGTCTGGAGTAATGAGATTGACATGCTAGACAAGGAGGCTTTGGTGAGTAAACATAGCTGTAGATTGCTGAAGAATGAAACTGGAATAAGGAGGGATGGGGTGGGTCTGGATTAATGCTGAATGGCTGAGGCTGTAAATCTTGTATTTGAGAGAACATGCTGAAATTTGAGCCTCTTGAGGAACATCAGGAACCTGGATGACACCATCTCCCTCTGCTGCAAGAGTTCCTGAGAAGGGCTCTTGGTGATATCTAATACTCACCAGAAAAAGAAACCCTAACCTGACTTCTGCCATTCCCTGCTCCAATGGCTTGTGTCTGTTGGCTTGTCACTGCATCAGTGTGATGACAAGTGGTGGTATTTCAGAGTTTTGGTGTGCCTTGAGAACAGCTAGGGAGTAGCAACAAGAAAGGTAAAATGGGCTGTGTTTCTGAAAGATTAAAAAAATTAAATAATACCGAGCCTATGATTTTGCCACTTCTAAATATATAATTCCATGCACCTCTTCTGTCCCCCTTTTCCCTCCAATTCCTGAAATTTTTGGCACAACACAGTGAGCAATGAGAGATTTGTTTTGTTTTCTCAATGTAGTTCCCAGTTCTGTGACCACAAGTAAGTGTAAAGAATTGAGTTGGAGATCAGGAAAAAAAAAGTGATGTACTTAGACTTGAGACAGTTAAACATTACATCGGAGAACTGAATTTTGTTCTGACTTTGCCACCAAAATTTCTTTGTGTGTGTGAGATCCTTGGCATTTCACTAAAATCTTGTTATTCCTGAGTGGTTCCTAACAGCCTGTGTGTGTTTCAGTTTTGTTATTTGTTAGCTTTGTGTTTTGTGAATGTGGATCTGTTTTGCAGTAACAGGAATCAGCAGCTGTAACTGAAGTCCATCAATCCTACTTTGAGTGGCTGAAGTCTAAGTTGTGAAAGAAACTGAACCTTCAGTTAGGCATCCAAATTTAGGAAGATAATTTAATTTTTTTTTTAATCTGAGGTATTGATCAGTAAAGCACTGCAATATTTTGCAAGCACTTTGTTACTAATTGTGTAAGAATGTGTGTGAATATTCAGGTGTTATCATGGGAGGCACTATACCAAAAGCAGAGGAAGGGAAAAGAAAAATGGCTGAGCAGTTTTCAACTGTAGTCTGCAATTTTGGGGCTGTACCCTGAACAATAAAGCAGCAGAGCACTCTGTTCTTTCTGTGGGCCTGATCTGTTGTTTTTCAAATGTGACAGCTCACACTTGCTATAATCCTTGCTGGCAGACAAAATTTCTACCTCATTTGCCCATCTGCAAGTCCCTTAGAACTACGTCTTAGTGTTTTGACACGGGGAGTGTTTGTTTCTTTTTCCATTTAGACACACACATTAGCATGATATTTCCCAAACATAACCATTGCATCAAACTGGAGTCTACCTCGTGTGACTGAGAGCTCCACAGATACATTTTCTCCATGGAATTTTGACAAACGCTTTCCGGTTGCTGGAGTGAGTGATGACGAACCGCTCGAACACATCACCAAAAAGGAATGTGACAGCTCATCAATTGTTCTGCTGCAACAGAACCAGTTCTGCCAGTCATGAATCGAAATCTTTGTTAATAACACAGCAGCACGTGGCAGTGGTGCTGTGATTTTGATATATTTCAATTCAAATACTGGAGTTTTAAGGGCAGTAAAGCATGGGATGCGTTTGAGAAATCTGCATCTATGCATTGCAATTTTGCCTGAAATGTTACCATATAAACAGCCCTCAAATCTCTTCCATTGCAAAGGATTATCATAAAACCTCTCCTTTTCCAGCTATCGTTTTTTTTTTCCAGGTACAGCCTGGATGTGTTCAGTGAAAATAATCAGTGTTGGTAATTAGAGACATTCTATAGTTGATGAAGCTTTAAGAGCTATGCCTTGTTTTGTTTCAGAGTTGGAAATACGGTGACAGAAGGTCATTTTGTGGTTGTAAAAAGTGAGTGACAAAGAATCTTTGCCTGATACAGCATTGTTATGCTGCTAACCAGTCTATGTCAATTGTATTTCTGTCTTTGTCTTTAAAGTATTTATCATAATGCTTTCATCTGTCTTGGAGAAGATGTTGTTTTAAACATCATCGTAAAAAACACATTAGAAAATTAATCTGCATCACAGTTTGGAAGGTTTACAGTAAGGAACATATGAGATCACACTGAAAGTGTGGAATAGAAAGAAATACTAAATTGTTTCCTTGCTCTAAAATCGTCTAAGTTAACCTTTTATCCCATGATCATGTAGCTGTGTGGGTGGGTGTGTTGCCATGGCTTGGCTGGTTTATGGTACATCAGCTGTTCTGCAGTAATTGCCCGTGGATTTGCTTTTATTTCCAGTGCAGTTAGACATTCCCTGTGTATTATCTCTGAGGGATGATAACTGGGAATATTTTGGTTTTTAAAAAGACTGAGATGCTTCTGTTGGAGCATTTGTAAAGTAGCAGCTCGAGCCACTCTAATTGTCTAATGGTTGTGTCTCAGGGGCCCTAATGCTTAGGGAAGTCCCAGAGAGCAGGGGCAGAGTCACCTCCATGTGAAACTGCAGCAGTCTTGAGTCAGGCTCTATCACCCTGCTTCTACCATTTGAGAAACCCAGTAACTCACATTTTCTAGAGTTAAGAGGCCTATATATTAGGGGTTTGGGATTCATCCTGTTGCTTCAAAAGTTTGTTTTAATTTTAGAGCTTTTATTACTTTATTCATAACTTCTAAGGGTTTACTTTGCACTTTCTTTACAATAGCCCCCAAAAAATTTGGACTACTGCTTGCACAGCATATATAAGAAAGTTAAATGGGTTGATTGAATTTATAACAACACGAATGTGAGGAATTTCAGCCTTTCTCTTTGTTTTGCTTAAAGGCTGAGTTAACAATTTCTATCCAATAGTTTCACACTGTCACAGGTGACTGACAGTTTTACATAGATAAGAGTCTCTTGAGATATGTATTTTTTTAAGGTTTCATCATTTGACATATATTCTGAAGATTGAGGTTTAAACAGATGAAGTCAAATGAATATCTAGTTGAAAAGCTGTCTCTTCTTCTGTGGCAGGCAATTTCTGTCATTTACTCCGCTGTCCTCTTAAATTTTTTAAACCATGAGAAACCATCTCACAGCTTTTCCTGCCTACATCAGTGCAAACTCTGCTTTTCAGAATGACAGCTTGTGTCTGCTTGCTATGTAAGATGCTGATTTCTCAGCAGTTTGATTTCTTTTCTTTCCTACCAGCCTGTAGCAATTTGGTTCAACATTTGTGTGTTAATAATATCAGAAAAGTCAAATTTGCATCTTTTGCCCCCAGTAATCATTTTGTGTACAGACTGAGGATGCAGTGATGAACAAGTTCTGAGAGGGCAGCTCATGAATATAAACAGTCCCATTTTACAAGTATTTTGCCAAGGTCATTGGGAGAGAGGAGGGGGGTCAGAAGTAGCTCCTTAGTCACAATCACATCTGGAGCTGAAACAGACTCTTTCTTTGTCTGTGGAAATTTGGAAACGTCTTAGGGTTGCCAGAGTTTAGATGCTAAAATCTTGGATGATGTTAGAGAATTTAAGTATGCATATGCAGATTAACTGTGCATGGAAAGTACAATTTATCTGCATAATAAGCACTTCTTCTGGATGCCTTGACTCTTGTGTGTTTGGAAAAACAACAGTTACTTCAGAAATGCAGGAAAAGCCGTACCATAAAGGCTTTTCATAAAGCTATAGATTTGGCCACTAGAACACAACTTCTTAATTATACAGGATATCTGGCAGTCCTATGAGGTTCAGTCTGCATTTTTCCTTCCTCACAGAAGAAATATTAATGCAGCAGCAAAGGCATTCTTTGGATACAGTGATTATTGTTCAAGATAGCAATACTGGCACTAGGTTTTGACCTCTAAACTTGTTTCTGCTTGGCAGAGGCTTTTGCTATTGTCCCAGTGCAGACTGGTGTCTTCTCAAAGGAAAAATATTTTTGTTTTCTCTTATCTGTCAATCTGTCCACCTAGGTAGCCTTTGCTATCGTAATATCATAAAATGCAGCTCACAAGTTGTCTCTGAGTGGAGAAAAAAAAGCCCGTCTGAAACTTCCAAAAAGGTTGGTGCTTATGTGATTCTTTGTTCACTTTCTCAGTTTAATCCTGGATTTTAAGGAAGATATTTTGGGAATTTAAGCTCTTCAGGGGAAGGTGGCGCAGGTTGTCTTCGAAAACAAATTAGCAAATCAAGATGACCATAAGTTTATATTATTGCCACAAAAGCCACTACAGTCAAGGGGAATAGTGAGTGGCACTTCATAGACAGTATCTTTCAGACAAAATAGTCTCCTTTTAAGAAGATTTTCTTCCATATGCAATGTGCCAGACTGATGGAGTGCATCAACTTTTTCTGTAATTTCTGACCAATCCTGTAGTTTCACTGGGCACATATTTTGTGTTTCACAGTCACTGTACATGATCAGCTTGGAGTGATGCCATAAAGAGGAATCACTGAACACATGCTTGAGGTGTAAGATCATCAGCCCTTAGTTATCAGGTGCTCAATAATCCAAGCATGTTGTCCTCATGTTGTCATACCCCCTGAAACATTTCCACAGGTTGTGTTGATCTGGGGCTTACTGCTTTCCAAATCCAGGCCTTTTATGCTGCAGCTCAGCACAAAACCGTGGCACTGTGCAGATTTGGGCAACTCGGAGCTCTCTGAAATTCCCTAATGGCCATGCTGACGTGTGTCTGGAATGGCAGAGCTGTGGTAAAAGGTTTTAAATGAGTTTAGGTCTGTCTGCTGCAGCAGGGCTGTTACCTGAGCTGACTGAAGGCAGGAGCTGCTTTAGCATCCTCTGCCCAGTGCCTCAGCACCCTGCTGAGGAGCCCAGAGAGACCATTAAGCCTCTTGAGTTATTTGATTTATGGTGTCTGATGTAGTTTTTCAGAGTGGTAACTTGAAAATAGGCTGCATCCTTAGACCTTTCAAAGTTTCAAATGACACTGTTTGAATTCACAGTAGTTGTGTATAAAATTATGACCAGCATGGTGTTATCTGTGGTATTATCAGAAGCTCTGGCTGCTGTTTTAAAATAAGAAAGTTTTTCAGGAGCTTTTTTGGGAAAGACATTTATTAGTCTGCTTTCAGAAAGGTTCATTCAAGGATGGGAAAACCATTGTGTGAACCATGTAGATCTAATAACTATGAGCCATCAAGTAGTTTTTTAAAATCCCTCCTATTTTTGATCAATGCCACAAAGGAAAAGGGGTGGTGGCAGGAGGTACTGGAATTTTTAGCTAAAATTAGGAAATTGATGATGTAGAAATCAACCTGTAGGATTTTTCTGTTTACTTTCATAACCCTGGAAATATCTAGTGATTGTATTTGGTTTGTGTTTAGATAGTGAGTATTTATATACTCTCATTTTTTGTTTCAAAATGTAATAACTAGTATAGAAAAGCAAAGAAGGCAAAAAGCTCCGATTTAAGCACCATTAAGAAATCAACTTTTATCCCAATTTTGAAGTTATTCAGTGTGTCTAGATATGGGCATACAAGCACATTTTTATGTTTTCTTTCACAAAGTGGTTTGATGATGGGAAAAGATATTAGAATTTTTCTGAAATTTAAAAAATCTGATAGATCTCTTTTGGGACTCTAGACTTGCTGTGTGCCCATCACAGTGGTTGAGGTTGAAGAGGACCCTGGAGATCTGTAGATTTTTAAAAACTACCAGGTATTACACTGAAAAACAAACAGGTAAAATACATTCAACCTGTGTGTTGAAATGTGATAGTGAGGTGTAAAATGTGTCATTGTAGAGTAAAGTTCAGTTCTGACGTCACACTTTTGACCTTCCTTGGTTTGTAGCACTTAGATTTTCCTGCAAATGACTTTGTCATTGTTTTAACTTTAAACACACAAGAGCTTATGGCAGAGGAGGGGGAGTAAAGAGAAAAAAAAAAGAAAAAATTGGCTTATTATTATGGATAAAAAAATTAAGGAAACAATTCTTTAGCCATTTTATACATGTTAGTTTTATTGTTATGTGGGAATCATGTAACTTGTTTCACTTTTCAAGTTAAACTGGATCCTTGCCCAAAAGGACTGCATTACAAAAACTGAAATCTTACTCTTTTTACAGATTACACAAACCACATTTATATTGCATAAAGATGCATTTTTTTTTTCTTTCCTCATTCTGCAAAATGATTATTTATGGGTTTAAACTTCCCATAAAATCAGGAGCATTGTGAAGTGGAATGGAAAATTTCACAACTGTGCCCTGGTATGACTAGAGATGCTCCTAAAATCCTTGGAGCACTTGCAGGTTGTTGGTGTGTGACAGATGGCTCCTGCTTTTTAGAAGTGGTCAATCCTTGGCTTGTACCTCATGCCATGACTTTATTAAGTAAATGGCAGGCCCCAAATAGGCATTTCTGTCCTGTCAGCTTTATCCTCTGTGTATAAATAGTGAGGTAATAGGAGGCCTTTTGTTCTAAAGCCAGCTATTAGCTGGGGAAATGCTGTGTCATAAAAGTTTGTGGAGTTATTATCTAGCTAAATATTTTTGTAAAGGTTTTGATTGTTTTTGTTTCACTCCTTAAAGGTGACAGAGGGATTTGTGAGTATTGACAGTGCACTTTGTATTGAGGCTTATGAAGCTAAATTTAGGGTGGTGCAAGTAGCAAAACTGTGCCAGAGCTGAGGTCAGAGATAAATATTGACCTTATCTGAGTCTGAGGGGCAACCCCATGGCCTCAGCATTTCTGTGTGATGTGGGAATGGAGAGATTGTGCAGTGGCAGGAGAAACACAGCTTCTTTGCATCCCTTCAATGTTCTGGGGAAGTTGCCTCGCATTTTTTCATGCCTTTCACAACTTTATCATTCTAGATTCATGCAACTGATAGATTCGAATTATTATATTTCCTTTTTTAGAAGTTAGTAGTGCAGAAAGAACAATTCCTTTGGAGGAAGAGGTATGTTTATTCAGTAAATAATATTGGGGGTATAATATGTATTTTAGCTCAGTTTCCAAAGGAGTGAAGCTCATGTGGTTCTGCCTTGCAGGCAGAAGGGTGCAGGACAGTGTCTGAGCTGTCTGTATTTACCTGTACATCTGTCCCCTCTTGCTTGCTAGCTTTTGGATATGTTGCATCATTTAAAGAAACTGATGAAGGGGTAGATATTTGACTTATGATCCAGTTCCTTTAAGTTTTGGGATTGCAGGTATTAATGATTTCATGGCAAGATCCTGTCTGTGCCCTACCAGATAGAGGTTACTGTGGGAGAAAGACCTCACAAACATTGTGAATGCATGGCAGTCTTAATTTAATTTCAATGTTTTGTTGTATTGTTTTTGACTGTCCCCCTTTGCTCTTTTTCTACGCAATGTTTTATTCTGTGACTTTTGAGACATCAGTCTTGAATTTTGGGTTCTTAATTTTCTCCCTTGAAGTGAGACCTTTCCAAGAGATTTGCTAAAACTGCAAGGAACAGAGCTCCTTTCAGTAAATCTTTAACTTCATTGCAGGTGTCAGTTAATCAAGCAGGAGTTTCCCTGTTGCATTTTTATCCAGGGGTTTCCTTAAGAGGTGAAGTTCTTTATGGTTCTGTCTTCCTCCAGCTGCTCCCTGTTTACTCTAAAAGTGTCTTGTTGAACCAAGTAGCTTGGTTGAGTAAGCATGGCACTGTTATGTACCTCTTAGAAGATGTTTACAATTTTGGAGTTAAAATTTGCCATATTGATTTTGATCTTATGAATTTCTAATGTTCTATTTAACAGAATATGATGGATAATTTTTTATTTTTTGCACAAGTGTGAACAATTTGCTATGTTTTATGATTAATTTAACATGTTTTACAGCGGAGAGAGAGAAAGTAAGAGAGATTTAGGCATCTTCTCAGTTTGCCTACATTTGAAACTAATATAATTTATACTGTTATTTGGGGAAGTAATGTTGGGATAGGGCTTGTAACAGAGGTATAGTTGTAGTCTTCATTTTAGACCATCTCCTTTTGTAGTGATGGTGGCCAAGCAGTAGTAGTTTGACAAACAAGTATCCCTCATATGTCAGGAAACAAAACAGGAAACTGCTACCAAACAAGGCCTATTTACATATTTAATCACGTTTCTGGTTTGATTTTTATATTATGCATATGGATCAGTCCGTGTTCTTTTTAATAAACCTGGAGACAGTCTCATAATACACAGCTCCTCCAGTTAATCTGACAAAACACAAAGTGTAGACTAATCTTTTTAGCTCTAACATAGCCTGATTTCTTCCTGATGGAAGCCCCAGAGACTGAAACATGTGTAGACCTTAATTTTCTTATATTTTTACAATTAGTGAAACTTGCTGTGAACAAAAGAGCATTGAAAAATTAATTTGAAATGACACAACTGTCAAAACTTCCTCAGATGTGCTCAGCTTGAATCTTGCTTTCTACCTGCCAAAAAATAACCCTGGCTGCATTTCAGTTCGTGTCTGGAGAGGATTTCTTTATTAAATTTTAAATTATTAATTCTTTTTAAAAACAAAATACACAAAACTCAGATGGTGATATTTGGAAGAAGACAATAGAAAAAATGTTCTAATTTGCTTGCATAAGTAGGGTAGAATAATGTCACTTGAGTAAATCATTATTGACTCATTTTTCATGAATAAGTACCCTGTGCTTTTTAAATGAAAAGTAGCATTATGTGAGTCTTGGGGCTTAAGCAATTATTTAAGATATTTCCTGCAATTTAAATATTGGCATCTGGGTTCATTTTTTTTGAAGAAACCTACTAGGAAGGGAAGATCAGGTGGTGCTGGAGCATCCATACAGTACAGTTGAATGCTGAGAGTTCCTTCAGGCTGTCTCATGCTCTCTCAACCCTGTTCTGAGCCCCAAGATTCAGAAATTCTTGCATAATTGGGCACTGTTTTGTGACTTATTAATTGCTCTATTGGGTATGTAGTTGCACGTGAGCCAGGTTGGCCACTTTCCCAGCTTGCATCACTGGCAGCTGTTTTGCTTGAGGCAGATGGCTGGTGAGAGAAGCACCCATAAATTAGGGCATTGCTACTTTTTTCAAACTATTCTGTGAGAGCAAACCTGATGAGATGATATTTCAAAGTGGGATTTGCACACCCTGCTAAATTTCTTGGGAAGTGTCTAAATAGCACGTTTTACAGTCATCTCTATTTTTCAAAAAGAATTGTAGGACAATGCAGATACTACAATATAAGCAGCATGAAAATGTTAAATTATATTAAAAGACCATTGCTGATGCTGTCTATGTGAAAGAAGGTGGTGGAAAAAAAATTTATATGAGAAAGAGGAAATAGCCTTTGTATAATGAGAGTAAGAGCATGCAGTAAGGGCTGTATGTAGCAAGAGAAGAAATGGAATAGCATACAATAGGAAAACTTCAGTGGTCTACTCAAGTTTTTGTAACATTTTTCTTCCGGAGTTTATGCTCACAGGTAGAAGTTTTATAGCCAGAATCCTAGAAAACTCCTTCTGAAGAGTAGCATGAGACTTGTGCAACTTCCTTCTAGTTAAGAATTCTGTTATCGTGCTCCTTCATCCATAGTTGATTCCATAGGTGTGCACATACTACTGCTTTGGAGACTAGAAAAATTCTTTCCCTCTCAGGACCCATGGGCAATCACATAAACCTTGCCTTTCTGTGTGGTTTTTCACTGCCATAAACCATGCTAATCCTAAAAATTTTATCCTAGAATCCCCGTTTCTTAAAACTACGCACCAATTTCAAGTTTGTTCAACTTACTACTTTTGCTGTCTGATTAGTCTTTTGTTCCCATACTGTAACATCTGTTTAAACAAATTGCTTTTGATCTTTTCTAGGTTGTGCCTCAAAGATTTGCATTTACACTTAAACCATGCCTTAGAACCACATTTATTATGGAGGCTGCTTCAGAGTGGGATGTCTCTGTGTACACCTTTGCAATTAGGTTTGTGTTTGAGAAATGTGATATTTGATCTGGGCTTGTCCCCAGGAATGAAAGGATTTTTTGGGAAACACCAATAATTTTCCAGTGAAGTCCTAAACTTTCATGCTCTGGTAGCAAGTTGGAAAGTTTTCTAAATCTACTTCAGGCTCAGTTAGGACCTTCTATAAATGTGGGGGAAATACATTCTGAGAAAGAATCGGTCTCTAACCAAATTTATCTTGGAGAAAATAGTGCTTATTTCTTCCTTGAGGAAGCAATTCTTTTAAGCTGAGCTCTGTCAGAGCTTTTAATCTGTAATATTGGTCCAGTCTGCCTTTGTACATGGACTGCTGTTAAATCTGTGTTTTCCTGCCTGACTGTGAAGCACTTGGGAGCAGTTCTGATTACAAACTGCCCACGGAACCAAAGTCTGTCTGTCTTTATCATGATGTTTTTTATAAATTCCTTTTTAGTTGTTAAAGCATTTAAATAGTTTAGGTTTTGTGGTTATGGCAGATGTTGATCCCTCAGCCCCTCAGTATTTGTGATGGTCTTGAAATGCAAGATTTGTTTATTTTACTCCTGAGAGGAAGAGCTGAAGTGTAACAGTGATCTTCCTGCTCTGCTGAACTTGACATAGGACTCCTCCTTGGACATGCAAAAGATACTGTAGGAGGTTGGAATCTGAAGAGAGATATAAACTCTCTCTTGCTATAATTGTTCAACACAGAATTAGTTTTTAAAATAACATTAATTTTTGGAGGATGAGTTTTCTGTGCTCCCACATAATCTGGAGAGGTGAGGTGATTTAGTGCAATAATGCTGCATATGACATAGTCTAGAGTAAATATTTAAAGCATTCATTCACACATTCTCTCTTTCAACTAAAATTAACTTTTGTGATAAGACCCAGACATTCCCATTAAAAAAAGGTTCTAGAGCAAAGCAGTTGGTACTTAGGGGATGGGTGCAGAAATTACTATGTTCTGCTCTGTTTTATGTAATTAAAGAATAAAATTAGTCCCTCTGGGCCTAATATTTCATAACTGTGTATCCTGCTTTGTCATCTGCTGTTAAAGCTGCTGTGGCTGCTTTTCCTCAGTGTTAAAAGATACTTTCAGCAATCAGTGGCATAATTGAAGCACAAGGGAGCAGAGGCATCTGCCAGCACGGAGCTCCAAAGGAAGAAGGGTGTCCTCCCTGTCCAATTTAACCTGGAATTAGTAATGGGTCTTTAATGAGCATTTCTGACTGATAACTGTGTAACAGAGAAGAGGAGATAGGGCAGACCTTGTTGAAATCTGCAGCTTCCTCACGAGGGCAAGCACAGGGGCAGGCACTGATCTCTCCTCTGGGGTGACCAGTGACAGGACCCCAGGGAATGGCCTGAAACTCTGCCAGGGGACATTTAGGCTGGGTATCTGGAAGAGGTTTGGATTTCACCCAGAGAGTGTTTGGGCACTGGAACACTCCCCAGGGCAGTGCTGACAGCCTGACAGAGCTCAAGAAGCTTTTGGGCAATTCTCTTGGGTACAGGGTGTGACTCTGGGGTGTCCTGTGCAGGGCCAGGAGCTGGACTCCGTGATCCCGGTGAGTCCCTTCCAATTTAGGGTGTTCTGTGATTCCATGGTAACTGTGTTCTCTGACCAAGAAAGAACCACTGCCCTTATGGGCCTGGAATGATTGAAATCCTAATGGCCTGAGGGAGAGAAGGGGTTGAAATAAGGGCAAACTCTAATGGGGTCTTATTGTAAAACTATGAAAGCAGGAACAAAAAAAGAAGCAGCAAATGCAGTGGGTAATTTTCAGGTGAATCACCTTTGGGGTTTTCTGTTTGTTTATTTTTTGTTTCTTTTTTATGAAGTCTGTCTGGCTCAAAATTTGAGAGCTTTTTGGTTGTTTGTTTTGTTTTGTTTTTCCCATCAGCTTTTTCCTGAATGATATTTGGGTCAAAATCCATGGCAATTATGTGATGTCTTGCTGATCTAATTGCCCTTATTGGCCAGCTGACTGTCCTTGGCAGAAACAAATACAAAAAGTTAGGCAGCACAAAAAGGCAGATTGAAAAGAAAGGATTAAAAAAAAAAAAAGTAAAGGAAAAAAGGTACCATAGAATAAATAATTCTGTGTTTCCATATATTTCAGACAAGATTTTGTCCATCTGTTTTTACTTTTCTGGGTTAATGGCTGCCTAATTTTAACCTTTTGTCTGCAAAATGTCTTTATTTATTGGTGTCTATGGTGTATAAAATTATATGTCAATGGTTTGAGATTTTTTTCCAATTTCATTAGCATAAATAGAACTTTTTCTATATACGGTTTATTTTTCTCTTCTTTCTTATGGATCATGTGATCAGCAGCCACTACCATCAAATTAAAAAATAAGCATTTGTGTAAATAGAGCAGATCTTTGTATGAAAACCTGAGAAGTCTGTAAAATACTTTAAAAATATTAAATAACTCTTCTGAAAGAACATAGTGAGTTAAGGAATAGTAATTTAGGATCTCACAATAATATTTTCCTTATTTCTGTTTTGCCCTCCTTTTCTCCTTTTGCTACTGCTCATCTAATTAATTTCCAATCAGTAATAGTAAAATTATTAGAGGATGAAGAATGGGGAAAGAACTACACTTGTTCTTATTTAGAAATGTAGTTATAATGAGCACATTCAAATTTCAAATGCTACTTCTGAAGGTCTCTAGCCAGTTTTAAGGAAAGTGATGATCTCTTCAAGAATTCTTACACATCTTTTCTGAATTTAGGCCCTTTTAAGCTGCTCAGTGATGATGTTCAGAGATGTGTACCCTGTGCCTTTTACAGTTACAGTTGTGACAGTGCCTGTCATCTTCGGATTAGACTTGCAGTTTCCTCTGATCTCCAAAATTAGATTCTAATTGGATGTGTGATAACAGATTGATCAATGTGTTTGGTTAGTTCAGTACCAGTGTAAGCAAATTCTCAGCTCTATTCCCTTGCTGTCTGCACTTGGTTCAGTTTTGTGTTTAATATTTGGTGCTGCATTTTGTTACTTGAGATCTCTGCTGCTGCAAGTGCTACTCTACCCCGTTTGTCTCTGTTGAACCTTCCTGATTATTTTTAGTTGCCTGCCAGATGTTCACATTTTGAAAGTGTAATGAAAAAAAAGAGATGAGATGCATTGCATGAAAAAGCAAAAGTTCTGTAGCTTACTTTTTCCATGCATTTTCTGACCATTATGCAAGGTAATGTTTTAATGTTTCTTCATTTGTGTTACTTAGTTTGCTGATGCTGTAGCATGACAGAGGTGATAATACTGTTAGTGCAATGATTAAAGAGCTTTTATAATGTGATTGGATGCTTTATAGACCCTTTTCTGTAGAGTTTGTGTGGATATACATGTGTACATATACAGATGTATATGCATATGTGTATATAAAAATATAGACAGCCTGAAAAGGAATGTGATTAGGCTTTCCCAAGCTGTTTGATCTGTTCTGTATTTAAGTTTTGAAGAAGCCACAAACTTAGTTATTGCTGGAGGAGAGCTAGATCATTAATGTCATTTATTCTGCAAAAGGAGCCAATTGATTAAGTAATATCTGAGCCATAATATAAACAAATCAGGTGGATAATATATATTTTATAAAAGTATATTTCTTTTAAAGTGAATGAGTGGGTCATGTGGAACTCTCTGGGTGGAGTAGGAGACTGCTGCTGCCCTTGGCAGCATCTTGGGTGGGGAGAAGGGAAGAATATTCCGAACTGCAAGAGTGGAGGAAGAATGCTGTGCCTATTTAGTCAAGAGAGGAGAAGACTGAGAGGGGATCACATTAATGCATGCAAATATCTCTGAGGTGGATGTCAAGAGGATGGTGCCAGACTCTTTGAGTAGTGCCCAGGGACAGAACAAGGAGCAATGGCCAAAAACTGAAGCACAAGAAGTTGCACCTCAAAATGAAGAACTTTTCAGTGAGGGGGGAGAGCACTGGAACAGCTGTTCTAGGGAGGCCATGGAGTCTCCCTCTCTGGAGACATCCAAACCCACCTGAATGTGTTCCTGTGTCACTGCTCCTGTGACCCTACCTTGGCAAGGGCATAGGACTGGACCATCTCCAGAGGTCCCTTCCAACCTGAATAATTCTTTGAGATTTATAGAAAAAGCCTGGAGATCTCTATTTCAGACAGAAATGGATAAGAGGAGCAATTCTATCAGCCTCTTTAGGAAACTTCCCAAGGATATAAAGAACAGTACAGTTTTGTGCAACTAGGAAGATTTCTAAGATGGGCCCATTTTTATAATTAATTTCTTTACATTAGTTGGAGATAATATCAAGCCCAGGCTTTTGATCTTTAGCAATAGTCAGTAGTGGCATTCCTTTCAGAAGTGGCTCTTTCCCTTCTGGGGTTCTCTGCCATGTTTTGTCATCCTTAGCTAGAGGATACATTGGGGCTGTGGTGAGTAGCCATGGATTGATGAGTCTGTGTGAAGTTTTTTAACGTCTTTGGTTTCATTTTTTTTCCTGTAAAAACCCACAGCAATTACTGCAATAATTTATTTATGTAGTGTGTGAGAAATACCTCCTTAGGCGTGTTTTAAGCCTGCTGCCAGATGGTCTAATTACATGGCCCCCATTCTAGAGCTTGTGAACAGCACAGACCAACCATTCCATGGCACTGGTAACTACAGGGCATTGTAATAATCCCTGTTTTCCTCACGCTTGAGGGATCCCAGTCTCACAGCCTGTGCAGCTCCTCACAGTAGAAGCTGCTCCATCCCTTTGATTTCTCTCATTAGCCTGCCCTTTTTTATTTCTTCAATACTTCTGTCTCTCTGCAGCTCGGACTGTGGGTGTTGCTCAGATCTATGCAGTGACGTTGTTTTGTCTATATTGTTTGATGTTCCTTTTCTAATATTTCATTTAGCATCTTTGAGAATTGGGCTGAAGCAATTGACTCCAAGATGTTTTTCTGGTTGTTACTGCTGTAATACAAGCCCAGATTTTTATATAAATATTTAAATTTTTTTTTTCTCAGCATTTACTCATTAGTGCAGAATTTCAGCAAGGTTTTATTCCTATTTAATCACTATATTAAGGCCTATTGCTGTTTTTTCACAATCAACTCTATTTCTGAATAGCCTCAGGAATTTTGTGTTGTCAATGCATGTTGACACTTTAGACATCTATTGCTCTTGAAATTCATTTTGAGTGGGCTGATTAGGATAGATCTCAGCTTGAATCTTTGAGGAAGTACCTATTGGGCTTTTTTTTATTTTATTTTTTGTGAACATTCTACTCTCATTCTTTATTTTTTATGTGTTAACAAATCACTCATCCTGAGGAGAGCCATTCCTTTCTTCCCATGTAAATGTAATTTCTTCAGGATCACTAAAGGCAGACCATATGAAAATTGTTTGTTGTGTTTTGCTTGTGTTTGGTTTTTAAATCAAAGCACACTGACTGGCTAGTACACTTTTATTGGTGTGTGCAGCCTGTTTCACAAAGTCCAGTAGATTTGTTTGGCAAGGTATTAGTGAAGAAAATCCTACTGATTTTGTCAATATTACATTTACATGGTGTAGCTATAAATTAATTTTGTATGGTTCTGTCCTTATCTCATCCCCAAATTTCTATCCAAATTTTCTGACGTTTTCCTCACATTTTTCTGGATCATTTTAAAAGCTGGTGGTGTAGCTGTCATTTTCTGATACTATGGTACAAGACATAGTTTGTGATTGATTTTAACACAATGTACAGATTTTTTTCCTTTGAAGGTTCCTACAATAAAATCTTATCTTACAGGAATGATTAAATACCTGAATATTTGTTTTGTCCAGACATTCTCCTACTTTAATTAGTATGTGCTTTGCAAGAGTATTTGATAAAATACATATTTTGGATGTCATAAGTAAACTCATATGTTAAAGACACTCAAATAGAGAAAAAATTCTAAATGCTTCATATCACTTTAAATTAAATAATGAAATGCTGCAGATTATATTTTTATATGTATTAATTTGAGAGTAAAATTATAATTCCTGAATTGGAAGAAACTGTGTTTATAAATCATGAGGTGCATAGCTTTTGGTTAAAAACCCCCAAGCTATATAAATATTTGCCTTTTTAATAAATATTATGAGGTTTTGGGGACTTTTTCTTTTATAGAATGGCAAATTACAATGGTCTGATAAGTTTTGTCAAAGCTTTCCTGCTTTTCTCACTGGGACAGTATTTTTCTAGTCAGATAATGCTGGGAGTCTTGGCATCCTATTGTTTTTCTATGGTTAAAATTCTTGGTATTTTCCTCTTTTCTGCTTTACAGAAAATAAAACATATGCAAGTTCTATGAGATGCTGGTTGAGAGATGAATTTGTTGATAAGAACATAGAATTAGTCACAGATGAGTGTAAGTTTCTTTCTTTTAGGTTTGTCTTATTAGTAACTATTTTGAAAACACAGTCTGAAAGAGATTTCATAGCAAACACATTAAACACTGTTAAAAAAAAGGCTGAGAAACAAAAAAATTAGTGTCGTTCCCCAAGGAAAAGTTCCTTTGCATGCATTTATAAAATTTGATGGATTTATTGGGCATTCTACACTGCAACTTTATTGTAAGTAATACTTGTCCCAAATGGCAAATTATATTCTCACTGCCAATGTTGTTCTCTGTAGATGTTTATGTAACTTTCACTATTGTGATGATTTTGCTAAAATTGTCTTGCAGTTTAAAAGAAGATTCCATTGCTTCTCTGCTTGTATAGGGAAAACTGGCAAGCTGTCCTTATTATCTTGCAGGCACTGGAAGACACTTGACCCATCTTGACCTCTTTCTTTCATATTAGTTTCTCCATCTGAGTCTTGCTACCAAAATGAAAGGCAAAAAAGAGATTTTGTTGAGTCTGGGCATTTATAAGAAGTTTATTCTTTTGGAGGGGAGTGGGAGTTTTGAGTAATGATTTTACTCATCCTGTGTTATAGAAACAAACGTTTGATTTTTTTAAAAAATATTTTCTTTTAGTTCGGGGGAGGTTGGACCAGGATTTCGCTCATCAAAATTGTGGGAAAACATAGAAACAAAACTAGGGAACAAGTCAGCATAAATTTTTTTCCCCTGTTTTTTTGTGCTAGGCTTTGACTTGAGGGTACTTAAAAACCTTTGCAATAAGAATGCTGTAGGTAACTGTAACTTGTGCTCTACTGATAGGGTAGCAAAGTAGCTTAGAGAGTAAATCAAAACAATGGAATGGAAATAGGCTTTTGGATGCAATTTTCCACTACCTTTGTGTTTAGTAGGTTGCACAGTTGTGTCTTTAAGTGTGTGAGAGTCCTGTGATAGTTGAAACAGCAGAATGGAACATAATATGTGAAAAGCCAGTGAAAAAAAGAATATCTGATTTAGGAAATGATGATTGTGGAAGGCACCTCTAGTTACCACATTAGCAGAATGTGAAATTCAGTTCACACCTACATAAAGGGAATCACGTTAAGAAGGGTGTGCTACTAAACCTTATTAAACCCACAGTATTTCACAATGACTTCTGGAGTTTGAGGCTGGTTGGGAATCTTTTTCCCTCTTTTAGCTGAAATCTGAGCCTTCAGTATTTTCACAGAGAACTCTTTCACCATATTAGTCAATGGTAACCACTACCAGAGCAGTCTGACTGCATATTTTCTTTGATGAATTGATCATGAGGCAAGGTGCAACGATGTTTGTGACTCTCCATACTGGTGGTGGTAGTTCCTTTGTTCACTTTGCACATGTAAGATAAACAAGTATCTATGCAAGATTTGCATTTTGGGCACAAAGTGGATCTTCCCAAGTCATTTTGTTTAAGTTAGTCATCACCTAATGCTACAACAAGTGGGAAGGCATCCTTGTTGGTTTTTTTTTTATTTAGAACAGCATCACAGTGTTACTATGTGGGGAAAAGGAATATGCTTTTTTTTCAAATCTGCTGTCATTTGATTCTTTTCTCAGCTGCTTACGAAGCTGCCAACTAAAGTACTACTTACCATGAATACATTAGAGAAAAGTAAATTGGCACTTTCTGTAGAATGCAGCAATTTGCATTCCCCTCTCTTACTGAGAGCAATCTGTATTACATTCTTCAGAGTTTCAATATTTTTCTCCCCCTAAGAGATATCATCTTGTATTTCCTGGCACTTCAACCAGAAACTTGTCCATTAAGATAAATTTTCTTAATACTGATTTAACTTTCACTAACGTATTTGCTCTTGTAATCAGCCTCATAATTATATTCTCATCTGGCTTTAAATTAATGCTTTTAAGTCTTTAGCTTCAGCAACTGAGGATGGAGTCAGATCAGCCCCAGTGTATAACTTCCAACCAAAGCACTGCAGCAATATTTGCTTTCTTTTATGACATAATATCTTCTTTGGCATCTTGACCAGCTTCTTTCAGCTTACTTCTCTAACTCCAGTCCCTCTAATATTTCTTTTTGGGTCATCCTCAAGTCATTGAAAGAAAACAACACTCATTTGTGTCAAGCCTGTACCCTGTGGCAATTTTGCCAAAAAAAAACCCCCCGAAGATGGCAATTAACAGAATCAAGTGAAAAGTGCCGGTGTTCAGTGATTTAGAGGTTTGTTCTGCTGTTGTGTCCCTGAAGTAGCCTGAGGGATATGAAAATGCAGCCTCATAGTCTGAAAAAATTTGTCTTGTGCCTGAAGTCAGCTGGAGAACAACTCGGAGCTTCTGCAAAAACAAATTGTTCAGTGGGTGAGCTGCATGAAAGTGCTGCTGGTTGTTTGCTTCCTCACTGTGCAACGGATCCACAGTGAAAGGGAACTTTGCAAAATCTGCATTTAACTTCTGAAATGCCTTTGTGTGTGATGTTGGAGCATTATGTTAGGTCTGAGAGAGACAAAGGTGAAAAATCCTCTGACTTCTGTGATATTCATGAAATATATGTTGTAACACATGGCTTCTTGGGCTTTATTGCTGTTTACTTAAGAATATCCTTAGCTAATGACAAGATACTGAACTAGATGATCATTTGGTCTAATTCATTTGATGCTAACCATTCTCAGATTTGTGGTAATTTTTCACTAAATGAGTTATACAGTTTAATTTTATGCTTCTTGTTTTAGAGAGGGAGTGGGGAGAGAGGAAAATATAAGTAATTTTATACATATGTGTGAGATTTTACAGAGAAAATTTGTGAGAAAACTCTAAGTGAAAAATTCAGTATCCCCCCTTTTCAGCTGAATTCTGCAAAACCCACTTGTGTTCCTATGGAATAGTTTCTCTTTGCTGTTAAGAAAAAAAAAATTCAAACCTGTATTTCAGGGTAATAGGTGGAAAAACATCAATTGATTGAAAAATGTAAGTTGTAAGAAGGAGAAATTGGTTCATTTCTTAGTGTTTCTAGTTACTGCATTAAGCACACATCAGCATGCAGTAAAATATTTCAGCATAAGATTTTTGCACATCCTTCTATTGAAGGAAGATAAAATGTGATGTTGTTCCCTCTGTCTGTTCCAACATGATGCATTAACAGTGTGTCAACACAGCAGTAAAGGCTTTTACTGTGTATAATTGTAAAATAATGCCAATAGGTAAATGGGAAAAGGATGTCTGGGGAGCAATTTCTAGATCTTGCTTTCTGCAAAATAAACACCACTTTAAAAAAAAAAAAGGGGCTTTGGGTTTTGGATGACAGTAAAAGTGGTGCAGAATGCCAGAACACCAAAGCAACTGCACCGGAGCAGAGCAGTAATCCACCTAGCACTATTGCTTTCCTTTGATGGTGATTAGAACCACATGCTCCAAAGGAAAATGCTTATAATGGGCAATTAAAGGATCTGCACATAGCAGGCTTTTTTTTCCCCCCCTCTGCCCTCCCTCCCCCAGTTGTCATAAATTACTGGTTGGCCTTTACTCTGACGTGCAAGTCTGACAAAACCTAGAAGGAACAGGAAATGATCTAAGTGTGGTTTTAGACAGTTTTTTTTTTCATTACCTACATAATAAGAAAAAAACCCTCAACTTTCTACCTTTTAGAACCTTTTTGAAATGTTTAAAGATCTTAAAAAAAATATATCTAAAAAAGATGATCAGATCAACTAAAACAGGCAATAAGAACTGAGAACTTTCTACAGCAGACAAAGTAGACGCTGTCCTGCTGATACTCCTGGGTACAAAAGCAGAAGTAGCATGTCTTTTTAAAAAAAAACCAAATGAAACAAACATGTGAAAAAAGAAACAAAACCCCAGCCAAACAAAAAAAAAAAAAAATCTGCCTGCAGGGAGTAGTATTAGCTGTAAGAATGAGCTTGCTCAAGGCTTCTTTGAAGCTTTAGCATACACTGGAGCATTTTTGCTCTGTTTTTGTATCTGTGCTGAGGGCAAAGCTACTGAAAATAGTAACTAAGCTTGTGAAAACTTTAAAGTGACTTGTAAAGCTTAGGTGCAGCTCTTGTCTAAGATTTGTTATTTGCAAGGGAGAGCAGGATACTTGGAGTCTGCTGGAAACATTGTGGTGGCGAGACACCTGCATGATCCAGTGTTGTTCTTACGTGCCCAGCCAAATATATTGCAGGTACTACTTAGTGTACAGAAGAGTGTTAATTAAGGCAATTAAGAAGAAGTGAATCTCTTTCCGTTGAAGGGAGATTTTAGGGCTCTTAAAAAAGCAAAAGTAATGTCTTTCATAAAAGAGTGCAGCAGAGTCAACAACTGAGTCGTTGGACAGGGGATGTGACTGTTTCCGTCAGGATATGTGTCCAAACCTCAGAACCATGAAAGCACACACAGCTTCTGTTCAAAGATTGTGGCTATCTGCAGACTTCACAACCCATTGGCCATTTTACACCCTTGGATAAATAAATTGTGTATAGAGTCAGGAAGTGATAAGTATTAGGGTTCCAAAAATACCGTAGGTTTTTTTCCCCTCTTCCGTTTATTTTCATGGGAAGGTTTAGGGAGTGGAGAAATACCATGATGATTCTAAATGCCCAGGGTATGGTACTGAGGGCTGCATTTTGTCTTGATCACAGCAAGTGGCTGCTGTTTTGGCCTGCAGGATTTCACAACAGAACGTTGTCTGTTTTATCTAAATAATGCTGCCTCTACTTTGAGACTCATTCTTTGGTTGCATCACCTTTAGTTCGTACTGTATAAAATTTAACTACTTATTAACATACTTTTTTTCAACATCTACCTTTTCTACAGAGAGGGAAAAGACCTCTAATAATAAATAAGACCCTAAGGCTTCAAGATTGTAAAATGCTCTGGGGTTTTTTTTGCATTATTAAATTACATGGATAAAAAACGGTAATTGATTGTAAGCTGCTACAAAAGACTAATCTGGAAATAAAAGCAATGGATCAATCTTGTTTGAAAGGCAGTCATGAAAAGAAATGGGTATGTAACAATCTTTTTCATGTTTTGCAATAAATTTATTTCTTATCTAGTTGTAGAATTTGGCTTTTGAATGAGGTGATTTTTTGCAGAGTTGATTTCTGAATCAAGTTGCTGTGGTGTTGGTTTCATTGTTTAGTTAATTCTATGCTTGGTTGCTATGGAAATACTTATTTACGGAGCTAATGCCTAATGGTGTCAAACAGATGCTACTGGCAACTAGGAATCCTTTATATTTGATCAATGAAAGACTCAGTCAGAAGTAGAAACTCAATTTTGTGCTCGTTTTTCTCCGTTATAATTTTGGAGCATGGAATGGAACGGATGTTCTCAAATAGGACAAGTTTTCTTTTTGTTATGGGCATTAAAGCATACATTGGATCTCTTAAAAAGTATCATCAGTGACATGAAATCCTATTTAGGTGTAAGGAGTCATATAGTAATGATAGAAATTTTAACATTGTGTGTGGCCTTAGTGTGCATGTTTCAACTTGGGAAAAGGAGAATAGCGTTGGTTTTATTCAGCTTTCAAAATAGATTTTTAGATTTCTAAAGCACTGAAACTTTCTTTTTTTTTGGTAGCTGTGTATTTTAAATCTCTGCATAAGCATTAGTATTGTTCTTACTATAACTTGTCACAAACAGATAATTCTAGGGTAACTAAGCAGATATAATTTTGTATTTTATAAGTTAAACTATTAATAAAACATTATTGCACAGTTGTCTAGTCGAATATATTTTAAGATTAAATTTTTTAAAAAAGGTTTAAAAATGCTTAGTGCACTTTTATCGTAGTTTCAGTCGTTTATAGCTTGACAAAAGTAAAATCCATACTCTTTTACCATGCTTAAGCTTTGGAAGTTGAAAATGCTCCTCAAACAGATCTTTAGACAAATGGAGTTGTTTTATTTGTATAAAGAAGATGTAAAAAGCCTCCACCCTCCATGGCATAAACTCTTCTGAAAGGTACATCTATTCCTGGCCCTGGAACCACTGGGTGCGCTGCCACAGGAAAGATGACCTTTCCTATGGAACAGGAATTAAAAACCCAACAAACCCCCTGAAGCCCTGCTGGTTTGCCTTGATTGTCTTCTCCCATTTCTCATCTGTTTTTAGTTTGCTTAGACTATAAACTTCTCAGAGGAGCACTTACTGCCTTTTATTTTGTGAAAAGCAGCTTTGCCTTGCTGCTGGAGCTTGAAGCTGGTTTAGGGAAGGCCTGTCACCATTACCTTGTTATTTTTTTAACATGCTTCTGATATTGCTAATGATGTGTGCTTTGCCACAGCGCTGTCCTTAAGCTTTGGTGATGTTTAAGTTGATATCCTTGTGTTCAAGTAGCATGGGATCTCTTCTGAAGTACATGGAAATATTGTTTTTATGGTTTGAGAGAACAGGCCTGATGCCTACTGTCTTTTTTTTTTTTTTTTTTACTCCATTATATCCTCTAAGTGACAGGTATTTAAAATCTCCCAAGATCTGACTGAACACCCATAGTACAGAATACAGTGTTCATTGCTCAGAACAGCAACTTTGGGGAGAATTTGTTGAGCTTTAACAACTTTTTTAACATTTAAAAACTTGTTTTCAGAGATGCAAATTAATTCTCTTGAGGCTCTTAGGCTGTTTTGAGTGACAAGTTTCAGTTTGACCTATGCTGGCTGATGATGGCCAAATAGGGAAAAGTCACTTGTACTTAAAGGGGTTCTCTAAGCTGCCTTGTCTTCTTTTAGCCACATTGAAATTTATTTCAGAGACTAAATAGATTCAATTATTATAGTTGAAAGTAACACAGACCCTGACTGTTACAGAACAAGGTGTGGTGCATGTGTGGGTTTTTGTTTTGGTTAGTTTTTTTTTTCCTATTTGAAGCTATTTTCGATTGAAGCTGTCCTTCAAACCCCTGACCAGCTTGTCAGGCAATTATACAAAATTAGGAAAGAGTGTTCATGGCTCTCTGGATTAACTGGGGAGACTCTGGGCTTGGAATGAGAACTTCTCTTCCAATCTGACTGGTAATGTCCTATACGCATTTCTGGTGGGAATGGCTGTAGATTTGCCACCTTTCAGAGGTTCATTTGCAATATCAGAGCCCACTGAATTTGGATTTTCAGAGGGGCTCCAATGTGATTGCTGCAATGTTGCCACTGACCGTGGACGCTCAAAGCCGAAAGTGTGTGAGTTACTGAGCAGAGGTCTAAGTTGCAGCTTGGAACTTTTATGACTCAAGTCCATCCTAGATAAGGTGTTTCTTGATGGAGGAGGTGAGGGAAGAACGTTATGTGCAATGGATTACAAAATCTTAGTATTACAGAGTACAGATCTTTCTGCAACAAGTCTCATGGTTGCAAAATCAGAAATTGCTGAGGCTCTGCCTAAGACCTATTTTAAGGTCTCTGGGTCTGTTCGCAGTAGGTCAAAATAAAGGGTGTCTTTTTACTCCTGTTGTAAGATTAGTGTGACTCTGGGAATACTTTGTAACTTTTGTTGATGCACAGTAATGAAATAAAACTTAGACTGCTAAGTTCTCAAGAAAAAATAATGCCAGAAATGCTGCTTGTTTTGTATTCCAGATTTAACTTGCAATGCAAGGAGTTAGGCTACTTTAACTAAGTCTGGTAGGTAGTGAGAGAAAGAATAAGATTTTCTTAGTGCAAAGGAGAAAATAATTCTTTAAACGGAGAAACAGAATTTATCACCTGTCAACCTTTAAAATCGTCACCCTGCTTGTCTTTCAAACCCTGGCAATTCTGCAGAAGGTGTGTTAAGGAATATCATGCTGTTTTCTGCTACTTTCTCCAGAAGCTGTTTTTGTGGGGGAGGCTTTCTGGATTTTGAGTGCCATCTTGTGGTGCCTTTTAAGCACCTAAGGAAAGGTAACCCCCCTTTCACTGCTACTAACCTGCGGGGGTTTGCTTAGTGCAGAGATGTACCAAGTCGGATTGATCGTGGAAAAATATTCCTTGTTTATAGAGTTCTGCATTTTTTTCCAGTCGTGCTTAGCAGCAGAGATTCCTACTTTGTACCTGAACTTCTCATCAGTTCATTTTAATTACTTTGATGTGTAGCATGTGGAATGACCCCTGAAAATGTGACAGGCTGTGGTAGCTGCTGGCTGTGTTAATATACTGCCTTGTCTTCTCTCAGGAGATATAGCTTCTAATTCGTGGTGATATATAATGAATTAAAGAAAAATCTGATAGCAAAGTACAAGTAAACTGAAGTTCTATTTATTTCAAAATTATTTTATTTTCTTTGCTGTAAAATTGGTATCAGTGAAGAAGCTTAAATCTTCTGATTTAAATGACAACAGAAAATTTTCAGTGATTAATCCAAGCTGTGTAATTTTTCATTTAAATAAAACTGCATAAAGTTATGCCCCGTCATTAAAAATATCAAACAATTATTTGCATTGCAAGTAGATTGGAAGATTTTTCTGCCTTGTGTTTACTGGGTGAGCATGGGTCATTGGAACCCATTTATTTACTACAGCAGGGCTTAAACCAAAAGGAAGGTTTTGAACCTTTTTTGTCACAAAGATTGACCCCCAAAATCATAGTTTATGTGAATGTGTATGAGTACATGTTGTTTAAAGGATGGATAAAGGAGTTGCAGTAAATGATTTGGTTCAGAAACATTCTGGAGTAAGCAAGATGTTTACTGGTTTGGTATTTTTTTTGTTAGTTAAGGTTTTTTTATTATTATTGCGAGCTCGTTTGTAGCAGACAAATAAAATCAACTAACATACCACATATTCAAAAGAAAAATAAAATACTCTGAGAGGAAAACCTCTTTTGTGTCCCCTAATGGAGGCTGCACGATTACGAGCGAGCTGACGCAACTCTGTGGCCCATTAGTATCAAAGGTTACTAATACAACTAACAAAACCCATGTGGACAGCTGATCTCTGCTGCTGATTGAGGCAAAAGTTAATGAAGCAGATTAATGCAGTCTCTGTGTGCGGGGACAGAATGAAACCAAAAGATTTACTGATGTTCAATACAGTAAGGCAACGTCAGTCTAGAAAGAGACGCTTCGCAATGAAGAAAATTTAATGAAACCACCCAAACAAACAAACAAATGAAAAGAAACAACCCAGTCTGGCAAGATGTTGCTGAAACCAAATGCATCATGGCAAAATGGGTATGGCCACAGAATGTTGGTCATTATCTTACTGTTTGTCAGTGACAAACAGTTAAAAAAAAAAAAAGAAAGACATGGTAGCTAGATTACTCACTTAAAAAATCCCCCAAAACTCTCAAATACCTAAATTCTTAATTCTTGATTTTGATCTGCTTGCTTTACCCAGTATTACCCAGTATGATTTTCTGATAGAGCACAACTTACTCCCAGTTCAAGCGCATGCTTCGTGGTTGATCTCTTCAGTTTTCCTAGCAAGCAGATGTCATAACTATTAACTTTAAACACAGTTTAGTGGCATCTCTGTGAAGACAGCTGAGGAGAAAAAGTGCCTTTAAGTGCCTCCCTTGCCCGGGCACTGCTGACACGTCCCCACCTGTGTTTCTTTTTTGACACTTTCTGCACCTTCCTCTGGACAAGCACCAGACTGGAACGTTGTGTTTTCTCCATGGAAATGCTGTTAGTGCCAGAGGAACACAAAACATACCTAGTTCTCACCTGTAAAAATAAGCAGAAGAGCTTTCAGGATTGCAAAATATTAATTACCAAGTGGGGTATTGGCATGTTATTTGTGCTCTGTAGCAATGTAAAAGAGTGAAAAGCAATGTTTAATTTGTGAATACGCATTTTGCAAATGGATTAATTTATCAAAGAGTAATTAGAATCTGTCGAGAAGTCATGAAGACTGAAAGCTTTTGAAACAGAACAGACATCTGAATTTCATTTCTTGTATGTTGTTTTCATTTTTTGTCAGTATAAAAGACAAATTAAGTGAGTGCTGTTGACGTACTTGAAGCTGATAGCATCTTCAGATTGTGTTGCTGACGTTCTTTTGTGGGTTTGGTGGGTTTAGTGAGGTTATTCAGAACATGGGGCTTTGTAGCCATGTTCAAGCAAAGCCTAACAAAACCTCCTGCAAGAAAATCTTTTAAAAAATACCAATTTTTAACCTCTTTGGAGAGATTTTTGCCCCCTTTAAAAGTACATGATTTAATGTAATGCTTTCTTTGCTGTGTTTACAAAAAATGCTTCTGTTTGAATGATTCTGAAAGAAAAAATATTTTGGAGGTTTTAGGGTAGATTTGCTTTTTTATGTTGAAGTGAATAGGAGCAGGAAAGCAGCATCACCATCGAATTTAATGTGTACGTTGAATGATTTATGAGCAATCCAAAATTATTGAAATAAGGCCATATTATTCTGTCATCACAATATCTCTGTTGCACGCAATTTCTTTAAATTCTTCTTTAGGGCTTTTGCTGGAGAGCATTAACTGAGAATATGGCCCAAATCACATATGAAACAACAAAGGGAGAGACATTTCCCTTTGTATCACATAATCAAAATTTATGCCACTGCTGTTTTTCAACATTAACACATCACCTTTTATTAATTGCCTTTACCCGTTAATTACCATTTACACATTACCTTTTTATTAATCTTTTCTCCTTTTTTTAATGTTCACAGATGATACTTTGGGATTGGGATTTGAAGCAATGGTACAAGCCCTATTACCAGGTCAGTATATTATGAATTTACTTTTTTTTGTGAAATGTGATTTGAGTACAGATATCAAAACTGTTCAAACTGTCAAATTTCAGTTCTTATGTTGATGCTGTATTTACCTATTTTTTCCCTTTGTCTCTTATATTGTAGTAAGCTCTTCTTGTTCCTGTTCAGAGAATTATGCAAAATTAAAATGAATCACTTCTGTTTGGATAAATTTTTTCTAACTTCTTTCAGTAGAGTCAGGGTTAATAAAAATTATGAGGTTGTGGAAATTGTACCTCTGTAAGGGGCTCTAACAGTTTGACTGCCAAAATGTGTTGATATTGTTGGAAGAGAAAGAATAGTAAGTTTAATGCTGAGACAAAGTAATGAAAGTGAGATTTAAAAATTGCCAACAGATTTCAAATAGAGAAAAGGAAGCTGAAAGATAATGTTGAATTGTGGATTTCTTTTTATTGTGTAGACACTGCTGTCTGAATGTCAATATATATTTTCTTTAAAAGAAATTGTGTAGCACTGATTTTTTAAAAAATTTTATTTTTGCTAAATTTGCAATGCACACGATACTTTAAACAGAGAATAGCGTGAAGTGTTTTGGCACGCCGATAGTTTTCAGCGTTTCCATGTGTTGCAGAGCGCTGGCAGTGGGAGTGGAGCGGATCTCTCGGTGCTGAACGAGGCTCGGAACCTGCTCACGGAGCTCCTGAGTGACCCGTGCCTGCCCCCACACGTGGTCTCCTCCCTTCGAAGCATTAACAGCCTCATCGGTGCTGTCTCAGGAGCGTGCAGGCCAAAGGCCAGCCCATTCACTCCCTTCCCTGGCTTCTTCCCCTGTCCTGAAATAGAGGATCCTGCTGAAAAAGACCGGAAGCTGCTCAAGGTCTAACAGCTTTTATTTGCATTTGAGCGTGTGTTGCGATTTAAAAAATAGATAAGGGAAAATTCATCTAGAAGGAATGCTCCTGTATGCATAGCAGGTTCTCTAGTGGGTACCCGTGGACAATGTTTGAGGTCAAAAGGGAGCAGCTGTGAAAACACATTGGATGAAGTGGAGATAAGTACCAAAATGCAAATTCAAGTGTTAGATGGGTAGACAGTACAAGCACTGGTCTGCACCCTGACCACAACATTCCTCAAAATAACAGCAAATATAAACTGAAGGTGTTATAGTCTCATGATATGGGACAAACATGGCTGTTCTTGATTCTTTTACATTCTTTATCTAACCATTGCTGTCAGTGTGGTTTTTCTCATTGACCTTTTTCCCCCAAGAAATTTACTCTTGTGGACAGCAAACCAGCCATCACACAGAAGCAAATCAGCTATGTAAAAGGAAAAGTGTCCCTTCCTTTTCTTCAGCAAATCACTTTATGAGACCAGTGTAAAATCTACTGTCGCTTCTCTATTATCCAGGGTTAATAAGTGAAAGCAAGAGTGTAGTTACTACATGAAATGCTAAAGAATGTGGTGGGAAAAAATTTATTATATAGAAACTCAACAGCAGAGCATCTGAGCTAATAATTCCAGCCCCGTATTGACAGCTTGAGGTGATTTGTTGTGGAGGCTGCTCTGGGACATGCCCTGTAGTTGTTTACATTTCCAGGAAGTGGGCAACTTGGCCCAAACTGATCGTCTGGTTGGTTTAGTGTTTTGGAGCCTGATTCAGCCTGTGAAATGTCTGTTGGGAACAATATTTTTGGGGGGAAAAACTCAGTGTCTGCAGGTTACTCTGTGGAAGATCCTGCAGAACCACTTCAGTATGAAATTCATTGTAATGTCACATGGATATTTGCAGAAATCAATTTGGACAGGGATCACAGTAATTCGGCATGTTTTTCTTTGTGGATGTCTTTAAAAGCTGCTAAGGATTGGCATACCTTTTGATTTTTAAAATTTTCTTTATAGCTAGTCAAAACAGTGTGAAATGAAAAATATTCATTAATGGAGACCAGTTATAAAGAGTATGTGAGATTGAAATATTATGGTTTTTCACAGCTGCTCTCTTTTTTTTCCTTCCTAAAAAGTAACTTTTTCCTCAAGTTCTGGAGACTTCCTGTATAGAAAGTTTTCTAGTGCTTGCCACAATCATTCAATAATTCTTTGGCTTTGGTGCGTTTAAGAGTAAGCCCAAATATTGGGCTATGTGTGATACTGCAAAAGAGAGATTCCTTTTGTTTTTAAAAAACAGATATATGAGGAAAAAATCCAGGTTAAAACGCAGCAAAGAAAATATTATGAAAGTATTTCTTCAATATGGATGATTTTGGAAGGTTCCCACTCTCTCTTTCCCTGACTTGAAATATAAAAGATCTCTCCATAGTTTTTTGCTGTGGATATGTACATCTTTATTTCTCCTCCCTGAGTGGCTTCCAAAGTGTGTTCAGTTATAATTTTCACGTTGATTAGGGGGTCATCAGGTTGATAGAGGGTTGAAGCACCTCTCCTCCAAGGAATGTTTGAGAGAACCGTGATTGTTCAGCCTGGAGAAGAGAAGGCTTTGGGGTGACCCAACTGTGGTCTTCCAGTACCTGAAGGGAGCCTGTAGGAAGGATGGAGAGGGAATTTGCACAAGCAAGTAGTGACAGGACAGGGGGAATGGCTTCAAACTGAAAGAGGGCAGGATTAGGTGGGGTATTAGGCCAGGCTGGGTGGGGCTGTGAGCAATCTGGTCTAGGGAAAGGTGTCCCTGTCCATGGCATGGTGGGGTGGAACTTCAGGATCTTTAATGTCCCTTCCAACACAGACCACTCCATGATTCAGGGGTGAGCTGCCTGTCTTCCTCTATAGGAAAGGAATTAAAAACAGGGAAAAGAATGTAAATGGGCTTCAGACCTTGGGCGAGTCATAACTGCTTATCTAATGCTGACCCTTCCCTGTGGGTTTCTTGGAAGTGTGAACTGCCCAGTATTCAGGAAAAAAAAAAAAATTGAGACAAAAAACATTGCAAGGCTACTCTGCAACAGAAACAGTTTCCACTTCCATCAGGACTGTCCCTAGAACTGTCCCCAGATCTCCCAGTGGATGACAGTAGAATGCTTTCCAGATGGGTGGGTTTCTGCTGTTATTAACAGTCATGATTTTAACAGATTTCACAGTCAAGGCAAGTAAAAGTTGTCTAGGCAAACCCCAGAGTGTGCACATCTCTTATCTCCTGGCCTTGGGAGACCCCCACCTGGAGTAAGAGACCATACCTGTGGTAGGGTACCACATCAGCTGTTTGGCTATAAAAATGAGCAATAAATAGCCCTTACAAACCATAAATAAAATTTTAACATCTGCTTTTACTTGCATGGATTTTAACCACGGTCAAATTACTCAACAGGGATTAAGTAGCAGGAGCAGCCTGCCAACCCCACAGCTGAGACGATCCTCAGGAGTTTCTGGCTTGTCATCTATGGAATCAGCATCATCCAGATGGGAAAGGAGCAGCATTAGCAAGAGATCCCATCAGGAATATAACACACCAAGGTAAGCACTGAACAGCATTTTAAGGGCAATAATAATGCTGGAACTTGGCAGCAGAAGGACTGGATGTAAAGTCCTGTGAATTAAGGCTCCAAATTCTGCCAGCATAAACTGGAAAAGTTAATGATGTACTATGCTGTGTAACTCAGGTTGATCTTAAGTGGAAATCAGGTTGTTCCGAGGTTAAATAGTGTGCTCTGTCACAGTAAGTAGAACTTGATATAAACTTGAGTAGGAAATGAAAAAAAAGTCCAGCATACATGATTGCAAAACAAACCAGTCTCTAACTAGACTCTGACTGCCTCCCTTATGTATCACTTGCCAACTTCCATATACCCTTGCATAATTAAAAAGGTGAGACAACTTTCTTGTGGTTTGTAGCCACTGTTGTAGGTATTACAATGTTTATTATTCCTCCATTATAAGGTTTATTATTCCTCCATCAAGCAAGTTTCAAAATAAATTAAGGTAGTAATCTATTCTCTACTTGTTAGTAAATATGGTGCAAATAGAGGTTTTATTTCCAGAATCAAGATAACATTCTGAATTAGGATTAAGATGAATGGGTTTTTTTTCCTTTTTGTATAATGTTGTATATTAGTGAAAATTCACACATTTAATTTTATTTAAATGTATAAATGAGTACATCTTTATTTCTCAAATCTGTAAAAATGTGTGTGGTTTTGCTTTTCTTGTTTTGTGGGCTTTGCTGATTTGTTTTGGTTTTTTGTTTGGCTGTCTATTTGTGTTTTTTACTTGGTTTGGGTTTTTTGTTTGTTTTTTTTTTTTCTTTAAATGGTTCTACACGGGTCATAAGCAAAGTATAACATGCATTTTTAGAAAAGAAAATGTGAGTTATGCTGATAACTGGTAATTATTAGTAGTAGATGGGAATTTATATACACATGCCCAAGAATTTACTTATCAGCATTATATTTAATATTAAAATGAACTGCTTGAATAATTTGTCCCTTTCAGTGTTTTTTCTCCTTTGAATAAAAGATGATCTTTAAGTTTTTACATTGTTAAACTTAATTGTGGTTTGTGTATGAATTACAATTGAAGATTCTAATACAAGCAGTAGTAGTCATTAAAACATTATATTTTCATGCTGACCTGGTTGTTGGTGTCCAGATGAACCTCCCCAGTTGTATCCACTGGAAATAACCAGGGACCAGAGAAATTGCTTTAACCTTGGCAACTGTGGGATTTCAATTTGATACTCAGCCCTCCTGCTGCAGTCTCAGTGTACATTTTCAGAGGGCTTCCTCACTTTCCTTACTATTCAAAAGCAGCTCTTCTGTTTTATTTGTATGCAGATTTTTAATTTGGTTTCTCATTCAAACACAAACTTGAAATGTAAAGTTCTTCCTCATGTTGAGGTGAAGCTTCTCATGTTTTAGTTTATGGCCATTGCTGCTCCTCCTCTTGCTGGGCACCACTGAAAAGTGTCTGGCACCATCCTCTTAGCCCTCCTTTGAGATATTTATATACATTGATGAGATCCCCTCCCAGCCTTCTCTCAACTAACCAGGCCCAGCTCCTGCAGCCTCTCCTTAGATGGGAGATGTTCCAGATCCCTCATCATCTTATGGCCTCCGCTGGGCCCTTTCCTGTAGTTGGAGGTACACAGGAATAAATCCATGTTTATTCTTGAACTCATTTTTCATATTCATGTATTTAAACTAGTGATGGGAGATCAAGTGTTATTTCTGCATTGGATTTTTTTTGCCATCCCTTAAGAAAGATTAAATCTGTTTTGGTAAATACTATTTTCCCCTCCTGAAGAAAAATAGTTTTACATTAACTATTTTCACTTTGAAGTAAACACTATAGTTATTTTTAATTGCATATTACAGTTTTGTTCCCTAGAAATATGATTTTAAACCACAGAGTGAAATTTTGTCTCTGGAACAGCAGATGGCAGGATTGAGCAATCGAGTTGAAGGACTTGGCCAGCGAAGCGAAACACTGATGTCAAAAACAGCTTCAGTTTTAAGTTTATTATAAATAAAACACCTAATTGAATATGCAAAATTTATGTGGCTGTGTAAGGTTTTAATTATTCAAAAAACACAGAATTAATTTTTAATTATTTAATAATTTCAATTACGTATTTCCAAAATGATCAATCTTCAAATCTGTTAGGAAACAGCCTGCTTCAAATATTCAAGAAAAGTAGCATGTTAGAAGCTAAAACCTGTCACACATAATCTGAGCATATTTACTGCATCATTTTAGGATGTTTTAAGTTTTTTGTTGCTGTCAGTACACAGCAGCTTTTATTTCATGTAATTGACATGTATTTTCTAGCTGGTTTTGAATTGGACAGCTTTGTAGTATTTTTCTTGAATGGTGGTGGGCCTGTCACAGGGCGGTGTAGCTATTTTAAAAGCATTTTATTAAATAAAAATGGAAGAGAAATGAAGAAACAATGAAAAAAAAAATCCTCACTGTTTCCTTTTCAGCCAAGGATCTCACTCAAATGGGTCTTTTGGTGCAAACTTGCTGACAATACCAAAGCAAAGATCATCCTCTGTGACCTTGGCTCATCACATGGCTCCCAGACGAGCAGGTAGGATCATGCCATTTGTACAGTAACAGGATGGCACATCACAGGTCTTTTCATGTAAACACAGCACTAAAATAACTTCAGCATGTCCCTCGTTGTTTAAATCCTCTCTTTGTAAACAGCAACGACTTTATTGTCATCTGGACCCCATGTCATGTTTATTTTGGAAGGTGCTTCTCCTGGCCTGAGTCCCGTGGGCTCACCAAGCCATGGATCTGTCTCCAGCGGGGCTTTCAGCAACTGGTCACCTGTGGAGTTCCCTGACACTGCTGATTTCCTCACCAAACCAAGCATTAATATACACAAGCCTCCAGGACACCCACCTAGCTCTCCAGATTTGCAGCAGGCAGTTAAAACACCTGTAGGTTATATGTGTAGCAGGTACTGTAAACTCTGTTATCATTTCAGTCGTTTTGTATGGGTTGAAAAGAATGCAATGAAAAAAAAAACAAACAAAAAATCAAGACCTGTGCCCCTACTAGGATTAAAAAATGGGCATAAATCTCCTAATAATCTGTAACTGTGTTATCCAGAGGGGAATAAAGAATGCTGAATCTATGTCAGTGCTTTGACATGGCCCATCCTCCTCAGCAGCTGTTATTGTAGAGGAACAATATTCTGTGGAATTTTAGAAAAGGAGGGTTTCTTACTTGGGAATTGGATTCTGTGTTTCTGAATACTTTCTTAGTTATAAGCTCTGCTTTAATAATTCAGGGGTCTAAGTCTGGGAGAGGTGGTGGTTGGTTATTATCTAAGGACAGACTAAATCTATGTGTGCCAAGTTTAGGAGAAAATACTCTGGTCAGTTGTTGAAGGAACCTTTACGAGCTTTTTTAAAAAAAGTAATCTGCAGATATTTTTCAGTAGAAGACAGCAGTAGCAAAAGAAGAAAGTTACTGAATGTTGTAAATATTTTTCATGTATTCTGTAAGCTGTGGACGTCAGATACTCAAGCCTGTTCCAATACCAGAACCAGACTTTGCAGAATACAGAGAGAGAAAATCAGGTGAGATTTCAAAATAGACAAATACTTAATATAACTTAGTGCTTTTTTTCTTCCCCCAAGCCAGTTAAATTAAAACTTCACTATTTCTGTATAATTTTTTCCTATATTTTAACCTATGTATGCATTTTACTTTGTTTTGTGTTTTAGAATAATCAAAATAAGATGAAATATTGCCTGCTTCCTAGTAAGAATTTTAAAACAGGCTTCCACTAATACCTTTATAGTTCTGTACTCCATGTATCAAACAAGTGCTTTACTAAGCTGAACTAATCACTTTTTTTAAAATAAAAGCTATGTTTATAGCTTTTCTTAATCTTCAAATAGGTTTTGTCTAATAAATTTTATCCTCAATGACTTTTTTTGCATATTTCTTAAATAAAATGGCTTAGAAACAAGCTATTACTTATATTTCTGTGACAAATGATCAGTTAAAAAATTATTAGACAGTAGTAATTTACAAATTAGTTACTGATATAGTATTTCTCTGTGTGTTTTCTTTAAGGTGAAATTGCAAGTGCTAATGTCTCCAAAGAATCTTTCCACCATACAGAGAAGAGGAAAGATGAAAAGAAGGAAATGATCGATCAAACACAAAATACACTGCTTGTAAGCATGTAATTGCCAAAAAAACCCCCTGCAATAACTTTTCTCAGTCCACTATTTCTTTATCATTTCTAACTTGCTGTGAAGAGACCTTTATGTTGTTAAAATAGTAATTTCTAAAGGGTTACGGTGCATGGTTGGAATTCAAATTTTCGTTTAACAATTGTTTGTCTTGCATAAATGTCACTAGCAAATGACAGGAAAGCTTGTGGTTGTATTGATTTTGTTGATTAATATTGATTTGTGTAGATTTAATGTTGAGAGAGTATGCTCAAACACTGGCTAATATTTTCTTTTGGAATTTCACGAGAGATGCAGCAGTGGCAGTGAAACACAGAAATGAATGTTCAATACAGTGCTATTAACATTTTGGGTTTATACAGCAGGTGTTTTTAAAACTTGTCCAGTTAACATATTCTTAAAGCCCAGTAAATCTTTGGTTTTAGCCTATGCATATTTTTGCTTTTTTTATTAACTCATCTTGTCTAAAAAAAAATAAGAAGGAAAATTTAGCACTATCTCAGACAGCCCCAGAATCTGCTGCCCAAAACAGGAAAACTCAAGCCTTTAAGTGTGCTATTTTGTGATATTGATTTATGATTTTCTCATAGCCATAGTTGCAGCTCCATTCAATAAATTCGCTAATGATTTATCGTTTTCAAGGCTTTTTTTGCCAGCACAACTGATAAATTAATTTTCATTGTTATTTTAGAGATGATAAAGTATCTTAATCTCATACAGGTGGAACAGAGTTCTACATTAGAAACAATGTTATTAGACCATGATTCACTGATGGAGAAGATGAGCAATTGGAATTTCCAAGTTTTTGACCTTGTAAAAGAAATGGGAGATCAGTCTGGAAGGATCCTCAGCCAGGTTTGTTGTCCTTTATTATATGAGGGAGGGTAGGTAAAGCTGTCCTTTATTTAAACCATGGAGAAATTTTGCAGTCAACATTCATGTGAATATACTTGAAATTGCATTTATGTGAATATCTTCAAAAGCAGAAATATGACTTCTCATGTACTCCATGTCATTGTAAACCATAAAAAATGGTTTATCTATAGAGAACATGCTCCAGTTTTTCTGAATTTCGTTCTCAATGTAAATAGACTCACACTGATGAGGTTTTGCCATAATTTCCTGTGCAGAATTATCTCCTGCTTTCAGAATTACTACTCTGCTTGGCAACCATTACTTTTTTCTCTATTTCAGTAAAATATTTCTGCCCTACCTGTGGGGGAAGAGAAGTGATCTTTTAGGCAGCCTTTTGCCTCTTGATCCTACAAACAGTGGAGTTTTTTTCCATTCTGCTTTCTGCATGTAGTATCCCTTTTATCTCTTTCTGATTTATTTCCATGCATTTCCATGTTTGCTGAAGCCAGTCCTGCTGGCAGGTGCAAGAATAGGATCCTGTTTGCTCTTCCCCAGCTTGTCCCATTCATCAAGGTCATCTGGAAGCTTCTGCCTCTTTCTTTAGAGTGGATTTAGCAATCATGGAGCTTCTGATCTGACCGCTAAACAGTTTTATTTCCAGTATCTTAGTTTTCCACCCTGGAGTGATGTCCCCTAATTTTGCAGCTCCTGTTCCTCTGAGCACCTCCCACGCTTTAGAACTCCTTGTTCCTCTCCTGTGTCTAGGAAAAAAGATTATAAAAATGAGTAGCAGTGACTTGTTTTAAATTTTTTTAAAATATTTGCAGCTGTGGGTGATGGGGGGATTAGGCATTGAAGTACACTGAGTTCTACATGTAAATAATAATATATGGTCTATATACATATATAGAAGTTCTGAGTACCTTTTTGAAATACTTCTTCATTTACCAGCTAGTTTTATTAAAAACACTCAAGAGAAATCATAATAAATAGAAGAAATAGCATCACTTTGCCAAAGTCTCAAAACAACTTGGAGGACTGATGTTGTTTGTTTCTCTTTGCTTTGTTTTATTATTAATGACTTTGCTGTTTTAATTAAATAATTTGAAGTTCTGAATAATAAGTCTGAATGTAAATTTCTTCTTTTTAGGTCATTAATGGGATAAAGCATGGCTTACTTAGCCTTCTAAAAAATTTTGGGGTAAATTATTACAAATGAATTGTGCATAGAATTATCAGTAATGACATAAAAGCTTTTATTATTCTTTATTGAGAGGATCATAAAAATCCACGTTTTTGTGCTAAAAATATATTAAATATATCTCTATGGCAATAGCATTCCAATAATTCTTTAGTGGAATTTCAGTGATGTCCATGTCTGTTGGCAAGTACAATTTTAAAAACAAGAATATTTTTAAAGTTGAAAAAGCAGGACATGCAATGGTATTCAAGACTTTCAGATTTAAATTAATTTAAATTTTGTTTAGGTTACTTATACCTTGTTTCAAGACACTGGCTTGTTTGAAATTTTCAAGATCCCCACTCAAGAATTTATGAATTACTTCTGTGCGCTGGAAAATGGCTACCGGGATATTCCCTGTAAGTTCTCCCTGGTTACATGTGGAATTTTGTTATCAGTGGCTCTCCTTTGGTGTGGGCATCTGTATTTTTGGGCACCTTAGTGTGTGTTTAGTGAATGCATTTGACAGAGCTTAGAATGGGTCTAAAGGATTGCAGGACAAAGTGGGTGGACTCTAAAAGTGAATTTGTTAATTTGGAGTTGGAAGATAATCTTAAAGAATTTGAATTAGTGGTTGAATCAAACACACTGAAGTCAATGGGAGAATAGTTGCTGATTTAACAGAAATTTGGGTGAGGTCCTTAACAAAATAAGGAGAAAATAGAGAATTTTGATGGTAGTTATTCACCTGCCTGTGCAAGGGAGCCAAATTTATTGGAAAACAAAACAAAAAACCACACTTCCCCACTCCACAGATGTTTGCCCAGCTCGGGTGCTTGTAGGTATCAGATTGCAGGCCACGCTTGTTTCTCACCATGATTGATTTAAAAGGCCATTTAATCCCTTCCTGAGGCCCAGGTAGGATGAAGTGTACACAGACACTGTTTGTGTATCTAACTGCCTTCTTAAAAATGTTCAGTGATACATACATCTACCACTAACATTTTAAATTCTATTTTTCCTTTTAGATTTAATCAAAATCTCACTTCTAGTACATTTTGTACATTTCTTTTTTTTGTTGTTTTTATTATTCCATGTAATGCCATTTCAGATAACAAATTTTTAATTGTATCTTGCTGATTTTCAGATCACAATCGTATCCATGCCACGGATGTTCTCCATGCAGTGTGGTACCTGACCACACGGCCCATTCCTGGATTCCAGCAAATCCGTAGTGAGCACATCCTGGAGAGTGAAATAGGTGTGTATTCACACAGGCTGTTTTTGTTTTGCTGAAGAATGTTAAAATGAAACTACAGCAGATAAACCAAATTACTCTGGAAGAAAATATAGAATTATTCTTATGACTCACTTTTTTTTTTTTTGGTACTTTAATATAATGCAGTAGAAAAAAATCACAAAGCACACACCACTCAGAAATATCATAGAATTGACTTTTAGAAAAATTAGTAGATGAGTAATGGTTAGTTTGTTAGCCAAGAAAACTGGTTCACTTAATAAATTTTCTATGCTGAATGAAACCTCTGTATTCTGCCATAGTCAGGGTATTTTTAGCATTTGAAATACATTAGGCTAATATTTCTTAACTTTATTGGAAAGTTAAATAGACCAAAGGAAAAATACCAAAGTATTTAACTTAATTGAAGTTCTTATTAATGGCTTTAGTATAAAAATTATTTTAGAATTTTCAGTTAGGTATCACATGCAGACTTTCAAACACTGAAGTGACTACCCCAACAATAACTGCATAAGAGCATCCCTGAAAAGGAAATAGTACCTCCAAATTCAAATGTTGTGTGAAGGTACTTCCAGTGAAGCTTGCTTTTGTGTTGTCTGGGACTTCATAGAACAAACTTTAAATTTAGAATTTGTAATTTTTACCTAATTGTATCCTATAAGTCAAGGATTTAAAAAAGGATTGGAAACATACACTTTGATGCTAAATGGTTTGTATTTCACATAAAATAAAATCAAGAACTCTGTTTTAAGTATGTAGTAGAAAAAGACAAGACACAAGTTATATGGCTTTTAAAGGGCTGGGATTTTCTCTTTTTATCCAATATATTGATTGCACCCTATTGCCTTTTCTTTCTCCAAGTGTTAAATGGGTTGGAACTGGTTTAACTGGAGAAAGTGATAACAATAATTTTATTCTCCTCTACAAAAAAGACAAATTAAAATAAGAAATTATAATCTTATTGCTTGGAAACTCTTCCAGTATAAATATTTTCAGGCTTTTAATCCTTACTTATTCTATTAAGGCAAAGGAGTTCCTTTGATATTATGCATTGATGAAATAAGTGCTATTTCTTTTCCTTTTTTTTTAAAGTAGTGACTTTGTCCATGGGAAAGATGATAATAAAACTGTGAATCTTCTTATCATGCAAGTATTTCTAAATTAATGGTGTTAATTCTTTTTGCAGTAGTCTCCACTGCCCCCGTCCAAGTTTTCCTGTAGGTTTGCAAGTTCAAGAATTGGGAAAATTATAAAAATACTAAGGAGGTTATGATTAATTTTTTTCTTGGACAAATTCAGGTTGGAGACAAGCAATAGAATGCTCTGTTAGTGCTACAAATTTGCAACTCAATGGCACTTCAAATTTTCTTCAAAATTGTTGATCTATAAAAATTATCATTAATTTTCTTTTTTAAAGTATTAGTCTGACAATTATTCAGCTTCATGACAGCAAGGATAAATATACTGTGCTTGCAACAGTGTCTGGCTGTTTATACACATTTGTAATGTTTTACAAATACGAATGAAACACTATTCTAAAAAATATTCTGGTTGTGTACTTTGAATTTTTTTTTTTAGATGAAGCCAGTGGTATTGCCCCAGTTCAAGTCATCTACACTTCTTCAAAAAGCTGTCCTATTACTGATGACAGTTATGGCTGCCTGGCTTCCAACATTCCTGCTCTGGAATTGATGGCCTTGTATGTAGCAGCTGCCATGCACGACTATGATCATCCTGGACGTACAAATGCTTTTCTGGTGGCCACAAATGCACCTCAGGTAGGAACCTCTTCACACAGAAAATCACTTCTTGCTGTCTGAAATCAGTATAAAGAATTTTTTTCTATTCTATATCTCTAAAGTAAGTTGTTTAGGATTGAAGTATTTAAGGCCTGATTTAAGAAATGGGGAAATTAACATGTACTGTACATGTGTAATATTTTTATTTTTCTTTCCTGTTAAATTCTGATGTCTTTTGTATGTACTGGTTGTGTATGCCTGCAGAAACAACTTTCAATTTGCAAAACTGAAAATAACAACATAAACCAGTGCAGGATAGAGTAAAGGATTATTGCATAGAGAGCTGGCCCTAGGTCTGTTAATCAACTGTGATGGCTGTTTGGTTGTCTTAGTAAGTTACAGACGAGAAACTTAAATAATAATAAAAACATCAACAATAACAATACATCAGAAACTGGTACAGCTTGTTAGGAGATAAAGGCTTTGAAAATGAACTTTCCAATTAGTTTTCATGAACTCCTTATTACAAAGGAGTTTAGGATGTAGGCACTTATGTATTTCTGCTGAAAACAGCATACAAGGAGGGACAACACCAAACCACACAGACGTCCATCACCAGGTCTCAAAAATGCAAGCATTCCTTGAAAAATGGCAAAAAGCACTGGCAAAATTAAGTTATTTTCAAGTTCTGTTTAATCTATATTGAATTATTTTATAGGGTGTTTTTAGAAACATGGAAGCTGTAAAATCTGCTACTATTTTTATATTTTAGTTAGCTTGTTTGCTGTTAAAATTTGTGCATTAGCATTAAACATAGCCCTTTGAAAACTAGTGATAATTTGCACCATTTTCCATTATGACAGTTCTTATGTGTTTTGGAGTCCTTTTTCTAGTGGGGTTTTTTATTTGTTGTGCTTTTTTGTTTATTTCTTTGGTTTTTGTTGGGTTGGGGTTTTTGTCGCTTTTGATTTTCCAATATTATTAAGAGGAATTAAAAACACAGATTTATTTTTTCTTGTTTTTTTTTTTACATCACTGTGTGACATAAAACACACACTGCTCCACACATACACTGTGCAAAGTCTTAAGTGGTTTTTATATGTGTGCCTACAGTCTGAATGTAGCTGTCACTAACACATCATTAAAGACTTTTAAAGAAAAAAAGAGTGTTGGTAATTGTTAAGTCTGGGGGTGGGTGGGTTCCCTCATCTGTAATTATTGTGTCACTTTAACCCCAAAACTAGATGACAAAACATAATTTTTATTTTTTTATTTTTACCCAATGTTGTTTCTGACTAGCTCTGAAATTCCAGAATATTTAATGATAACTTTAAAACTTCCCAGTGTAATTTATGATTCCTTGCTTGGGTTTTTTGTTCCCTGTAGGCTGTTCTCTACAATGACAGATCAGTCCTAGAAAATCACCATGCTGCATCTGCCTGGAATCTTTTCTTATCACGACCAGAATACAACTTTTTATCAAACCTCGATCACGTGGAGTTCAAGCGCTTTCGTTTCTTAGTGATTGAAGCAATCCTTGCCACAGACCTCAAGAAGCATTTTGATTTCCTGGCAGAATTTAATGCCAAGGTTTGTTCCACTTTAGTGTCTGCACTGATCTGGTCTTGATACATAGATTTTATCATTGCCTCTCAGTAATTGTTAGTTTTACTTACTTGCATTTAAAGTTTTATATTATTTAAATTTAAGCTATTAAAATGCAAGTAGAGCATTTCCTTTGTACAAACCAGCTGCAGATGGTTTGTAGGTTGTCTGATAAACCCATGGTTTGAACTGGATGTCTGTGCCTGCCCCAGGTCAATGACATGAACAGCAATGGCATAGAGTGGAGCAATGAGAACGATCGCCTGCTGGCCTGTCAGATATGCATCAAACTGGCTGATATCAATGGCCCAGCCAAAATCAGAGACCTGCACCTGAAATGGACTGAAGGCATTGTCAATGAATTTTATGAGCAGGTGGGTATGGAAAGAGCAATTTTCTCTTTTTAATGATAGGTAGGTAATACTTTGTTTTACCAGTGGTTTAACTAAATTAAACTTTACAAGATGTTTTAAATCTTTGGGTAAGGTATTCCCATCTTCTCATTCTGAATACTGAAATTTATTTTCACAGCTAGCTTACTAGCATGATCTTTTGGTTTCTAATAATTGTGTTAGAAAACAAGCTCCCAGCCAGTATTTTCCATTTTTCAGATATTAGGGGATCTTTGAGGGGGAAAGCTTCTTTCTTTAGCATGATAATAATAAATCAAAATAACTTCTTCCACTTGCAGAAGCTGGGTTTGCAGATGTGTTTCTAGGTGAAAGAATATGTTCAAAATCCACAAGACTGAAACTGTGTGTTCAGCTCTAAAGCTCTCAGGTCCATGGAAATGCTGAGATAAGTAATTACAGCTCAGATTTTTCAATGAGCAAGTGTTCAGTGTTATTCTTCTCCAGTTTATAAAATGGAGGGAAAAAAACCACTTCACTCTGGATGTTATAACTCATTTCATTCTCCTGTGGCCTTGCAGGGGATGTCATTACCAGCATGCCTTGCTATGGCTCATAACTTTGCCACTTTGTTCATCAGCTCAGCAGTTGAAGTTGAGTCTGCCTGCTCTGAAGCCATCCTGTAAAGGCAGAGGAATGGCAGCTCCAGTAGAACTAGTTCTCCATCCAAACACAAGCAAAGCTGGAGGGAGGATTATGGACTGTGCAAGTCTGAGCCATAAAGTGTCTTTATTTTAAATTGGCCTAATTACACTTTCATTCACTTAGTCCATACAGTACAATTATTCTCCCCAGTAAAAGGATACAATCCATGTGGTGGTTCATGGAACCACAGAATATCCTGAGTTGGAAGGGACCACAGGGCTCATCAAAGCCTAACTCCTATCCCTGCACAGGACATCACAAAAATCATGTCCTGTGCCTCAGAGCATTGTCCAAAAGCTTCTTGAGCTCTGTCAGGCTGGTGCTGTGAGCCCTGCCCTGGGGAGTGTTCAGTGCCCAAACACCCTCTGGGTGAGAAACCCTTTCCTAATATCCAGCCTAAACCTCCCCTGACAGAGTTTTATGCCATTCCCTTGAGCCCTGTCACTGCTCACTGGAGAGAAGAGATCAGTGCCTTTCCATGTGCTTCCCCTCCTGAGGAAGCTGGAGATTACTCGGTTCATTAAAAGTAATTTTTAAAATAAGAATAATAAGAATTTAAAGCCAATTTTTTGAGAAATTCTGCTAAGTTTTTTCATTTTTTTTTCAGGGTGATGAGGAAGCAAGTCTTGGATTACCTATAAGCCCCTTCATGGATCGTTCGTCTCCCCAGCTGGCGAAGCTGCAGGAATCTTTCATCACTCACATAGTTGGCCCCCTTTGTAATTCCTACAATGCAGCTGGGTTGCTTCCAGGGCAGTGGGTTGATGAAGAGGAGGAGGAGGATGCAGAAAGCACTGAAGATGATGATGGTGCACAGTTAGAGAGTGATGATGAAGAAATGGAAGATGATCTTATTTTAAGTAAGTTTCTGTGTTTCAGTTTGTGCTTGGTTTCCTTCAGTAGCTTCAGATGTAGCAGTGACAGTTGAAATTGTGCTGTAGAAATCTTGTAGCATTTGTTATTTTGCTGCTTCATAAATTTTCCTCTTTTAACAAAAATTTTGTTGCTGCCAGGAGATTTGCAATTTAAAACAGTAACTTGTTGATATCTTTTGCCATGCCACTGTTTAAATATTCAGAATAATCATCCATGTGCCTCACTGAAATGTACATCTTGCTTGCCATGTGCCATTGGTTTTGTATGTGTAAAATACAATTACTCAGAATGTCAAACAATCCAATATGCTTGTAATTTTACAGAAACTCAAAGAAAAAAAGGTAGACGAATATTTTGCCAGCTAATACACCACCTCAGTGAAAATCACAAAATATGGAAGAAAGCGATCGAAGAGGAAGAGAAAAGCAAGACAGAAGGAGCCAAACTGCTGACTGAAATCTCATCTTTACCTCAAGCAGATGATATTCAGGTTATTGAGGAAGCTGATGAAGATGATGAACGACAGCTAGGGGAAGAGAAGGCGTGCTAAGGGAGCTCCAGTGGTGTCCAGTGTGATGACAGCCTGTTTTTTCCACTGTGCTGACTCCAGCTCACACACATAAAATCGAAAGGCCTTAATACTGTGAGAGGATTCTTTGTGCTCTGGTGGAATCCCACTCCTATGCACTTTCGCCACACACAGAATACGGAACTTTATTCAGAGATTGAGTATTGTATACCCTGATGCAAAGTTCTTTATGCCTTAGTTGGTATAAAATATCCTGATATAATGCTGCCTTGCTGAGTATGGAACTCTTCTTTTCCTTGAGGTACCTGCAGTTTTTAAAAAAACATTCAGTGATTTGAACTTTGATTACCAAAGTGGCAAGAACTTTTCGCTAACCAGGAACCGCGGGATGAATCCTAATGTCGTCTTGAGTTGCTTATTTCATGTTGTTTTTGAACATGAATGAGAAAAAAAGTCTGTGCCTACATGAAAACCATGTTACTGCTGCAGTGCAAGCCTGTTGTGGGGTGTCTACTTAGTGCAGTAGTGTGCTTCATGTAGTCATCTCAGAGCAACTGTTCAAGGACTGTGACAGAAGTGCTGAATTCTGATATTTGTGGTTTAAAAAGAGGAAAGAAAATCCAGGTGCATCTATTTCTGATGCTTTTTATTATTGTGCATAATCTGATGTTTTATTTTTGCAGAAAATATTCAGGTTTGCAGTGGATGTTCATGATAATTCATTGACTACAAGGCCATTCTCATCTGTTGCCTTGCTGTTTTGTGGTAGAACATTAAAAACCTGTTCAGCTACTTAAATTATGAAGGAATTTTATTCTTTTACTCATAAATAATGTTGTATTTCCTGCCCTTACTCAGGTTCACTTTGAAAACAAGTCAACCACATCACAGATTTTCATCTTGCACCCATTTCCCATATTAAATTTTAAGGAAATAAGATCGTATCTCATTTATTCTTTGTATGTAAAGCTTTAGGAGAATTAAAGATTTTTTTTTTAAGACATAAACTACTGTTGCAAAATGGCTATTTTAATTTGCCCCACACATTTTTTCCATCACAGACGCAGCTTTTATTGCCTTCAAGTTTGATGTACATCCTGAAATACACATATGGAAACCAGAAGGTGGAAACTTTGTGTAAAGCCTGATACAAGATAAAAATCACTGTACTGTACCACATTTTAGATTGTTCAGTTTTAAAATAACAAACTTACACATTCCACCCCAATGGATTTTTAGAAACCCTACCATTGTAGGTCTAATTTGTAAACAAACAAACAAGTTGAAAATTAGGCTACAGGTAAGCAAGCCAGAGATAAGCCTGTTTTTAAAAGTGTTCCTTTTAGTACTGAACCTTAAATGCTGTGTAGTTGAACTGAATAAAACCCAAATGCACGTGTGCTATTTCTAAATGTGTCTCAGCATATTTGTGTTTGCATCAATTGACTTGGAAAAAAAAAAAAAGATAACCTTGTGCAAACTGTATTACACTATTTTACACAGATTTTCCTTCTGCTGTTTCATTGGCCAGTTTGAATAACTGAAAGGTTTGGGCTTTTTTTTTCTTTTTGCTCTTTTCACTAATAAGCCTTTTGTTGATGCACTTGAAAGACCACTGAAATGTGCTTTTGCTATAGTGCCAAATCCCCCTTTGCTGCCATTATCGCTGTCACTGCATTTTTTTGTAACATGAGCAGTGTTAAACCAGATATTTCTGTCATTAATAAAATGTTGCACTATTGAAGCTGGCACTTAGTGATCATACACCTGGTATTTGACATTTCTTTGGTCATATATTCTGACAGTTAATGTAGAAAAATTCTGATTCAGTATGCTGTATTCTCAGCATTTTGTGTTTAGATAGTGTTTGTGTACATCAAATATCATTTTAATATTGTTTAATATCATTTTGCTTTGTCTGAAAAATGATACTAATTATTTTGTCTAAAGTTTGTTCTGTTATTTTACATTACAAGTTTCCATTTTTAGTTTCCCTTAAAATGTCATTATTTAAAAATTAACAAAAGTATAACAAGGTAAAAATTAAGATTTTATGTTTTACTAGAGCATTGGCGGGACTAATATGTGGTGACATCTTTGCCAGCAACTTTCTTATCTCAGGTTTCTCTTAAACTCTTTAGGAATACTGAAGCAATTTTAAAATCCAGTGACAAGCAGCAAACCCTCAGTGTTTAATAAACTGTAATGCTAATATGTATTTCCAATTAGATATTTATAATAGATTGCTTCAAAGATTCATTTAATTATGAATGTGTTCTAAATCTGCTTTAAAATGCCTTTTTTTTTTTAATGTGTGCACAGTATGTGACTAATTGTTATTCTAAGAGCAAAGGGAAAAGACTGGGAAAAAAAAACTAACAAAGGCTGGTTCAAGGAGTGTTTGAAGTGAATGTGGCTGTAACTGAAGGTTGTCTTAAATCTTTCAAAAATGGTAATGGATGGTCCTCTGAATGTTGGTTGAGCTGTTGTCCAAAACAGCATCTCTCCATATAAGGCATATCACTCTTAAATCTGTGATCACACTTCAGTAATTCACAGCTGCCAGGGGATGCTGAGTAGGGCTGAAAACCACAAAAAGGAGCACATTTAAAACACTTTCTAATGCAACACTACCTCTTTTTTCTTTTCCTTTTCCCCCCCCCCCAAGAAGTGGACCAAATAAGCCTACACTGAAGTTTAAGCCATGCAGAAATACAACTTTTATGCATAATATTCTCAGGTTTAAGTTGAGTCTCCCATCTTCTCATTGCCTTCTTTTCCTACGTGTGTTGCATTACTTGCGCCCATACACACAGAACTAGATCTACCAAGTTTCTATAAAGGCAAAATTCTCTCTGTGCTTCCTGGAGTCCTCTGGATGTGGAGGAGGTGCTAAACAAGTCAAAATTAATAACTTAGGACCTCTTCATGTTCTCCACGACAAAGTTAAACGATGAGTGTAAGGTTCAAAATTAAAGGAATGGTTTGGGATTGCTTAAGGTAAGTCCAGAGTAACAAAGTTTGTGTAAGACTTCATTTGCTCTGTGCATAGAACTATTTCTTTGTATTTACATCCAGTTTTAACCACAACCAGGAGCAGGTGAATCAGCAAAAGGAGTTAGCAGAATTCAAGAGCTCAAAGTTTCAGCTTTGGTGCATGCTCCTGGTGTAGATGCAGTTGAATCTTGGCTTCTGGATCCTTTGAAAGAACAGACAGAGTTTGAGGTAATCCAGAGTGTGTTATTGCCCATAGAGGGTGTGGGGTCCCCCTCACTGGAGATGTTCCAGAACCATCTGGACACAGTCCTGTGCCATGTGCTCTGGGGTGGCCCTGCTGGAGCACAGGGATTGGACCAGATGCTCCCTGTGGTACCTCCCAGCCTGACCCATCCTGTGATTCTCTGTGGCTCCTACGCTCACATGGCAGCACTTCTCCTTTTGTCCAAAAAAACACTGGAGATGTGCAGAATTGTAAGTGTCTCATACACTGGTGAGTGTGAGAGCAGGAATCCCAGCCTGAGAGATATTTTGGACTAAGAGGATGGAATTAGCTTGGATGATGAGAACTGGAAACAAGAGGGTAACGATGGCACAGACACACAAATATCTTAAAGATATTCAAAAGAGAGACACTGTTGATAGTCTCAGGCCAGTTTGTGTTCAAAATACTATAGAAACAGTATGTCTTTATCAAGCAAGAATACTTGGATTTTTAGAAATGAAATTAAAATAGTGATGGAAATAATGATGCAGTCATTGCAACTTAAGCTGTGATAGAAGTTTTTGGCAATTGGTCCTTCAGTGGCCAATAAAAATGAAATGAGTGAAAACAAATATATAAAGTTGATTAAATGAGGTACAAGAAGTATGACCAAGGCAGTATTTATTTTGCTTTTTTTCTTCCAGCTCTCTTCAGAATTGTCTCTGGACAATGTGCTGCTTCAGTCGTGTCTATGTTAAGGCAAATGAGGTAATGAATTACTTTCACTTCTCCAATGAGGAATTTTTTTTGCAATATCTTCTGAAGTAAGTCTTTAACTTGCTATGAAATTATACTGTGGCTTCTCAGGAATGAAGCTGACAAAAGAACACTATTTTTAACTGCTATCTGTCTGATCTTAGTTTAAAAGGGCTATAAGCAATCAGTTTATTTGTCCTCTGCTTAATGAGAAGGAGTAAAACATTTTTAGAGGAAAGAGAGCTGATGGACCAAGCTGCTACAGGATAAACATTCCATTGCACTTGGCTTTAGGTGTGTAAGTGATTTTGACCTACTTGGTTCTGTGTGACACTTCAGACACCCTTTTAGAAGGGCACAACACAACCAGAAATGTTTGACAGGAAGGTTTCTTTTGGAATCTGTGCACCATGAGTCATCTTGTGATTTCTGGACTTCAAGAGATCACAGGAGGCAGCTGTGGTAGGTTCTGCTACACAGGCTCTGGTCCCTGGCAGAATGTTGGCATCTGTGGAAGCTCATAGTGTAAAAATCTTCTAGTGGGGTGAAACCTTCTGTTTGCTGGTTTATCTATGAGGTTTCAGAAGGAAAAAAAAAGATTATATTTACCAAACCAACATTTAAGTACTGGTGAGAGACCACGGTGTTTCAAATGATCCCTACCGTTCACCTTGTGGTTTGTCCATGTTCTAAACATCCTGCCAAAAAACAGGTGATGAGTCACTTCTGACTCATCTCTCTGGATCAGCAGAACCCTTTGCACCTTGAGTGAGATCAAAATATCTTAATTTTAATTGCATATAAAACAAAAGGTAATGCTTAGCCTAAAATGCAGGTATCATACCAAAAATACTGAGGATAGGGTTGACAGTAATTATTGCACATGAGGAGCAGAGTGCAGATTCTGTCCCCTGTGCCTGTCAGATGTGAAAACTTGCTCCTATATATAGTCATAAGTAAGGCTCTCTGTCTTTGAGAATGGGTTTGTAGTCATTTTATTCAATTCATCATAACCAAGTCACTACCAAAATAGAGTTTCTAATTTCAGATGCCACACCCCAGGAAAAATACCTGTCCTTTAGACAGATTTACAGAATTACAGTACAGACCAGTGGGGCTGATGACATGGCCTGAAGAGAAGGAGAAAGATATAATTAATTAACAAGATTATTTCTAGTCTAGAGAAAATCAGACTTGAGTGAGATATTCTAAGGTTACCTTATGAGACTGTTTCAAAGAGTAATCAGAATAATGCTTTCAGTGTTTATAGTGTTTAGGACAAGAAGTAACACCTTTAGGTGGCAAGGCTCAAACATGACTGATTGTCCAAGGATTGAGAGGGCTCTGACTCACTGAAATAGATTGTCTTGGGCTATTACGAAAGTGCAAAAAAAAAAAAAAAAAAAAAAAAAGTCTGGAAAACAGCTTTTTGTAAAACTGTTAGTGGACCAGATGAGTGAACTGCAGAACTTATGGAGATCCTTTCTGAACCTATTTTTTAAACACTGGGACTAGAGTAGAGGTCTGATATGGAAACTTTAAATACCAGGAAGAAAATGTGCAGTTATAGAAATAATAACATTCAAACAGCAGGAACTGGAGGCATCAACTCCTTTATTTCAGTAAATATTAAAACCTTTTTATTTTAAATGAGTTTCACCCATAATTCATCTCCCACCAGAAAGAGTCTCTTTATTTGTTGAGAGAACTAGAATCCTCTTGAAAAAATAGACAAGATTTGAACCTTTGCCAGAGATAAGAATCTAATTGTCAGATGGTGAACAAATGCAGAGGCAGTGGCCAAAAATTTTTTTAAAAATATGATTATCTTAAGTTAGTTTGCTAAATCTGATTGTATTTTAAATATTTTTCAATCTATGTGGGCCTTTCTAGATCTTAAGAAAGTGCATTCTTGAGACATTGGGAGGTGTTGGACGCTTCAGAAGATGATGTAATTCATATACTTAGCAAAAGAATTAATATCAGTGAGTAGGGAATTTTAGACAAATTTTAGCTGTTAGCACTAAATTTTATTCCCATCAACAATGAATTATTCTTACTGTCTCTATGTCATCATGAAGTTCATTATGGCACAAAGAGCATTTTATAGATTACACCTACAATTTGTGGTGAAGTAAATGCAATATTAAGCTATGTTGCATTCCTCTCTATATTGTGGCAGTTTAGACTGTACATTCCTTATGTATCTTAGAGATAGAAATGATGTGTCTTTATAGAATGTAAAATAAAATGGAAGAAGATCTGAAAATGCCCTGAAGTGGCTTTATAAAGCATTTTTATGCTTCCAAAAAAAAAAAAAAAAATTCCTAATCTATATCAGATAAAGAGGGGTTGCAAGTACCAATGTTTTTCCTGGAAAAAATTATGCTAATAAGATTCTGCTGTGGTGCATGTTCAGCACCATTATTATTTTTTATTATTATTACTACTACTACTACTATTATTACTATTATTATTACTACTAATATTACTATTATTATTTTAAGTGAGCTTATTGTGTAAGTTGAAGAGAACCAAAGGGGCATTTTGACTCCTTAAATGAGGATACCTGTGGAGAAAGAAAACTTAATTACCTGAGAATAACTGGAATTCCTTCAGATGTTTTATCCATAGAGATTCTGTTCCCTAACTTTAATTCCTTGCTGGTATGAAGCTGTACCTGTATTACGTATATTAGTGAGGGACCTGAACAATGAGGCATCCTTTATCCCCTTGTTTTGGTGAGAGTATAAATGTCCATGAGACAGGAATGGGTGGATCCTGTTGTCTGGATACTGATGGGCCTGATGTGGATAAGCATCTGAACAAATTAACTGTAATGTAAAAAGTTTTTTAATACATAATAGTTTTTTCATGCTTCTGATAAATCATAGCTTATGCAAATTAAAAATATTTCCTTTAAGTTTTTTTTTTACATGAGTGTAGAAAAGGAAGTCATCACTTGAAACCAGCAGCAGAATAAACAGTAACTTTATTCTCTTTTCTAGAATGTTGCTATAGGCCAGTCTACATCACATGTAAAAATTTTGGCAAGCAGCCATCTGCTGCAGTTATAGCAAGATATTGGATTAGATTGCACATTCCTGATGTGCTCCCATTATTTTAATGGGTTTAATCTATTTGGGATGTTACTTATTCGGAAGAATGTAACAAATGTAGCATCTCCTGAAGCCTGGCAGTCCTCCTAAGGAATAACCACACTGAATGTGGGTCCTGCCTAACTCCAATGACATGGACAGAGCTGACAGCCTTCAAAAATGCCTGAAAGGGTAATCTAGAATAGGGAGAATCTGCTGATGCCCAATTTACATTGTTGTGAAAGGACAGAAGAAGGCAGAAGATTTCCAGAGTCGTAGTTTAATTTGATCTCGATTAGACAGAGGGTTTGAATTATCAGGCCCAGTGCCAGAAAAACACCTGGGACAACTTATTGGTATGAAAACATATACCAGCCTTCTGTGTGCACCTTCACAGAGCAATTTATACTGGGAATATTGAGTTCTCTTCAAACTCTTACTGATCCTCTGATCTTGGCCATGCTATCTTGTGTTTTCATCAGTCCCTCTCCCTCAGCCAAAGACAAATTCTGATCTGGCATCTTCCCCATTATGATTTCCCCCCCCCCCTCATTTAGCCTGAATCTTTGTTTTCATATCTAATGCATTATTATGAAATTTACACAATCTAATTTTCACTCATTTTTTGAAGGGATTTCACTACTTTTTACTGTGTTTTTCTTTGAGCTTGCTGTTTTTCTCATGAATTTGCTCTCTTCATGACAACATAATCTGCCTCATCTGCTCTCTAGTGCTTGCACAAACCCTTAAGCTCAATTCAGGCTGAACACATCCTGGATACATATAAAAATATATCTCAGTAAGTTTATGCTATTTACTTTAGTTATTGAACCTTTATGTTCCTTGAACTTTTATGAAAACTTCCTTTGAATAGGTGATTTCTGAATGAATGAATGAATTAATTAACCTTCCTGCATTTATTAGGTTTATACTAAGGATGTGTTCATCAGTACCACTGAAACTGCTGGAAGTTCAGGAAATTTAGTGCCAATGAGTTACATTTTTCTTCAGCATTTTTTTCAGTGTCATATACGACATGCTTGTAGTGTTCCCTTTTTCAGTCTCTGGGGTTGCTGACATGGCCAAAAACAACCCAAAAATTTAAATGTGAGGACAGAGATTTGGAAAGGAGGATTTCAGACACGATGGTGGTTCTGACTGCAACTCTTGCAGCAGTGTTGTGAAGATACACTGGTTAATATATCAACCTTTAATCCCCAAACAATGTTAAATAGCAGCCAGCTGCTATCTGTCCTAGATATTTCAGCTGGAATTATCTGAACATCCCACCAGGAAATTCTGAACATCTGGCTGGCTGCTGTAATCAATGTTGATACAGTGGAGGAATTCTGGAGGACTAGAAAAAGCTACTGTTATGTCAATATTTCAAGTTATTAAATTGGATCATTAGGATAATTCTACGTCAGAGGGAAAATAATAAAAAAGCTGATAGAGAATGAAACATGTAAATATGACTAATACTGATACAGATTTAGAGAAAAGACAGTTTGTCAAACATATTTGATTGCTTAAATGAGACCATAAGTTGGCAGATAATGGTAAAAGTTTGGATTGATATTCTGAGGCTTTTATAAGGCATTTTGATTTAGAAACCAGAATGACATATAATCAATATGGTTCTCATTAAATGGATTAAAGACTAGCCAGGATTTAGATCTCAAAATACCTCAGCAAAAGGGAATTATAACTGGTCAGCTGCATTTTGAGCAGGGGTCCCTACAGGAACTGGTTCTTGATGGTTTTAAATCCTCCCCCCCCCTTCAATTAGCATTATTTGAGCCATGTTGTAACAAAGGATGGCCTGGAGTTCTTGCCACCCAGAAAGCAGGACTAGGTACTACACAAACTCTGGCTGTGCTCTGAAAACACAGGGTTGGGGACAGGAGGAATTGCCATGAGTCCAAAACTAGAGCTGAACTCCTCAGGGCTGCTTCATGCTGAAGGCACCAAAGTTCAGTCCATTCCACAATTTCTCCTCAGGCATTCCACAAGCACACAACATCTACCTGGTATGCAGAAAAACCTTAATCATGACTCCTAACCCCACTGCTTGCCAATGCCTCAGGAGTGGTGTATTCAGTTTTCAAGGGTTTATTCAGTTTTCATGGTGCGCCCAATGCACAGCAATTAGGTTTGCCTCCTTCCTCTCTTTTTTGAGTTTTAAATCTTGTCTACAAAAGGCACTTTTTCAGGAAGTGGAATAGCCTGCCCAGCCTCTTCAGAGAAACAGGAACTTGTGTTAGGGCTGCTCTGTGTGGGTAAAATAATCTGGACCTGTGGCACCTGAAGTCAACAGGTTGTTATGTGAGTGGACTGGTGTCGCAGACATCTTCTATGAAATATCCTTTCATTAAGATTTTTCCTCCTGAGAAGCTGAGAGGCCTCAGGAACAAAATGTAATCAATGGTTATCTGCTGCTGTGGAATGCAACAAGTAGATCTGTGATTGGCCCGTGTGAGTTGTTTCTAATTAATGGCCAATCACAGCCCAGCTGACTTGGACAGAGAGTCCGAGCCACAAGCCTTTGTTATCATTCTTTGCTATTCTATTCTTAGCCAGCCTTCTGATGAAATCCTTTCTTCTATTCTTTTAGTATAGTTTTAATATAATATATATCATAAAATAATAAATCAGCCTTCTGAAACATGGAGTCAGATCCTCATCGCTTCCCTCATCCTCAGACCCCTGTGAACATGGTCACAGACTGCCATTAGCTCTCTTTGCTTTTTCTCTTTTGCTCTTTCAAAGGAAGGAAGTATTTCTCCTCAGCAGAAGCTGCAAACATCAGGCCAGGTGACAAACACCAATTCCTGCCTTTCAGCTTCCCTGCAGCTCCGAGTTGCAGCACTATCTGTGTAAAAAGCCAGGTCAAACACTCAGCCCTGGCCTTCAATGGCTGCTTGCTTGTTTTGTTCTGAACCCTGTCCTGAGGCCCTCTCTCTCCACACAGAGGGGACTGAATTCTGTGTTTGGAGTTCCAGCTGCTCCTGCAATGTCTGCAGACACAAATCTTTATCTCCCAATAACCACAAAGCAAGAGCTGGCAAGAATAATCAATGAAGCTGGCAGAAGTCAAGTGTAGCCCTTACACCTAAAATTTGTTCTTAAAATTCATTTAAAATCTGTTTCTCCCCATCCTTATTGCACTTGCCCTCCCCAGAAAGTCTCACCTCTGGTCAGAAGGGTGAGCAGTTTATTTTCTTTACTCATAGTATGATTGCATGTGACTCTGGTAACACAAATACTGGTTTTTTCAGACTATTTAAGCAGAGATTAATCATTACATAGTACTTTGTATTGGGAGGCAGTGGAGGACAGGAGTCTGGAAATGCAATATACTGCAGGAAAGAAAGCCCTGTGATTGTCAGGAGTATGGCAATAACTGAACACCGTGTGTATGATGCTAAGTGAGAAGCAAGCCATAAAAGGTCCTAAAAGTGAATTCATTGTTATCTGATTAACTAGAAAATTATGACCAACTGTGAAGACAGGGCAAGGAAAAAGAAGAATAAAATGTTTTAAAAGACAATCTGTTTTTTAAGGCTGGAAAATATATTTTATTCTTGGTTTCAGGTATTTAAATAGATACCTTTTAAAATCCCTTTAGCTATGAAAATTTAATAGATAATTACAAAGAATGGCTTAGCTGGAATAATGTATATTATATTTCCATGGATGAATTCAAGCATAAACATTTTCAACTGTATTCTCCACGCTTATGAAAATACCCTCTCAAAGTACAATGGCTTGCTAAGTAATTAAATATTTAAAAACTGTATCAGAAGTTAGAGTCAACACAGTCTTCTGGAGTGAAAACATCAGGATGTGTTCCACACCTTTGGTTCAGTTTTTTTTTTTTTTTTTCCTGTAAAAACCAAGTAAAAAGAAACTAACAGTCCTTTAAATTGTTGTTATTCTGGCTTGAACAGGTTCAGGAGTAGACAAAATGGATCCTGGGCTGCCCCTCAGCGCCTCTGGGCGCACACCAGGTACGGCTGCGGCTGCAGGGTCATCCCCAGCCTGGGCTTCAGCTCCGGGATCACTCCGTGGGGGAAGTGCAGGTGGAACCTCTGCAGCAACGAGGTGAAAAAAATAAACATCTCCATTCGAGCCAGCTGTTCTCCAAGGCAGTGTCTCCTTCCTGAATTGGAAAAAAGGTTTTGAAAAGGTTTAAGGTATCTTCAGTCACATTTTGACCTTAAGATGAATAGGAATGGTGATTTCTGTGTTCTAGGAGTGATGTGTGAACGTCCTGGCAGTATTTTGTAAGAAGGATAGGTAACAACTTACACTAAGAAACTGATTTTAGAGAATTTGTTGCTCACCAATGCCATTGAAACCAACTCTGTCAAATTGATTTAGATACACTTGTTACTTTACTGTATCTGGTCTTGACGTGCCAATCTAGGTGGAAATGCTTTAAAAAATGGAATTTCAGCTTTTTCCCCCTACTATTTTCTTAATTATATCTACTGCCAGTCATTATTAACTGGCAATTATTAGAACTTTGTAGGGAGGATTTTTATTAGTTTATATATAAACTGAGCTCATCTATATAGAAGACATTATGCTAAAATTTGTTATCTCCAGAGTGCATTATATTGAATATCTTCAAATTGAATTATATTGGATATCTTTAAATCAGAACTGAGGATATCATTCTGTCCATGTATTTCCACCCCTTAACACTTTACACATCCCTGGATTTCTGAAAAAGAACAGTGGAAGGAATTGCTCTTACCTAGGGAAAAAGGAATAAATGCATCTTTCTTGATAAACTGCCCATTACTGTCCAAAAACCTCTCAGGAAAAAACACTTCTGGATTGCTCCAGTATTTTTCATCAAAGTGAACAGAGTAGAGGTTGGTAATGACTGTGGTGCCTCCAGGAATGGTGTACCCACGCACAACAGTGTCCTTGGAAGTTGCATGGAAAATGCCCAGTGGGACAATGTTACAGAACCTCAGCACCTCGTGCAGAACAGCCTCAGTGTAGGGCATCTTGCACTTCTCCTCCAGGGTGGGCATTTTGTTTGGGCCAATGACAACATCAATTTCTTTCTGAACTTGCCCTGTTAGGAATAAAAACTGAGGTTTATTTTGGAATAGCCTTTGCATTTTAATTTAAGCTAAAGTATTTGTGTACAGACATACATTTTAAAAGAATACTGAAACATTATATACCTTATACAAAAATAGTCACTTACAAGCTTTTAAATTTAGACTCCATATTCCTATCCATGGTTAGTGCTATTATCCCTATTCTGAAGCAATGGTGAAATTGATATTAGAGTGATATTTTTTGGTCAAAGTACCAGCAGTAACTTTCTAAGTTATCTGGAAGCCCCAGCTGTACCAAGCAGTGCTAGGGGTTTGGCAGGAAAAGTGAAGTGGTGGCAGTGAAACCAGAAATGTGACTCTTCACTTCTGGAATCCAAACTTCTCCTCACAATGTCTGGGCTAACACTCAAACACCTATTGCTGTCTTACTTCACAATGACTGTAACACATCTTTTTATTTTTAAATGCCATTTCTGTTCTTCCAAAAGTGTAAGTATTCCTGTCTATCATATGCAAATCTGTTGTGATCTGGAGAACTTAAGATAAAAAGAATTGTACCTAAATTGTTAACCACAACCTGATTTACATTTTTGCTGACACCTGTATATTTTTAATTTAGTTTATTACTTTCATATTTAATTACATTCCCTTATTATTTATTAACTGCATAGATTAGTATATCTGCCAACAACAGATCATGCATCACAATGCTAAATCTAAATATATTAGAAATACTTAAAAGTATTAAAGCTTCATAAAAGCGTATTCACAAAATAATACGTTAAAATTTTATCATTACATTTGACTTTTGATATCCTCTTTGTCTGCATTTAAAATAAGTCCGTAGTATACTTAGTAAATGACAGACTAGAATAGTATATACAAAGCTTTTTTTTGGTGATGATTATGGATCAATGCACCACTTAGAAAAACCATTTTAAATTTGCAATAGTAAAGTGAATCAGTTCCTCAAAATGTCAAAATTCTTACCTTGAATGTTTGGATAAAGAGCCATAAATAACACTGCCCATCTTAAAACATTTGTTGTGGTTTCTGTCCCAGCTATGATGAGTTCTCCAACGGAGAAAATTAAATTTTCTCTTGAATATGTAGATTCTGGGTCGTTTCCATTGCAATCCATCTCATCTAAATATGCATCTACGAAATGTCGAGGTGACTGAGGCTTCCTATTTTCAGAGACACGTTCAATAAGCTCATGAAGAAACTCATAGACTTCAGCTGCATTTTTGAACAGCTGCTGGTGTTTCCCAAATGGCAAGATACCAATCCAAGGAAAAGCATTATATAAAAATACAGAAGCACTAGCAGCTAATTCAATGTTTTCACTAAAAATCTCAATCATGTGCTGAAATTCAGTATCTTCGTATGTGAAACGTTCTCCAAAAATAATCAAATTAGTAATGTTTGAAACAGCATTTGTTATCAAGTGCTTAAGGTCAAGGGGTCTGCCTTTGTATGTATCAATGGCCTCAAGAAAAAACAGAGATTCTTCTGAAATTTTGTGTTCAAAGGACTTTTGGCCATATCCAAAAACTCGAAAGGTATTTACAGCTAATTTGCGGTGTTCTGTCCATCCTCTGCCATATTTACTGTTCAGTAAGCCTGAAAAAATATTTTGACACAGTATTTTATGCAATGCTTTATTTTTCTTCCCCCATAAGATAATAAAATTATTCAACAAGACAAAAAATGAGATAAAATATTTTGGACATCCTGCTATGGAGCATAGTCCATGAGTGACAATAATATCTTTAAAGAAGCATCAAGTATTTTATGAAAGGACATCAAGTAGAGAAAATGGCTAAAACAGATGCTTCATGTCATCTATGGGACAAAAATTACATTTTTATACAAAAGACATTAGCACTCACCTCCCATGTTTGTCAGTTTCTTGAACAAGGGAAGAGACGGCCTGTCTGCAAAAATTTCACTTTGGTGGACAAGGCATTCCTTCACTGCATCGTAGCCATTCAGCACAACGGCAGATATTCCCCCAAGGTCAAGGCTGAAGATCTTAGGGGGGAAAATAAAAGGAATAAAAAGTGTCAAATGCTATTAAAACCCAATCTGGAATAAGGCATTAAAAAGTGAAACGACACTAAACATCAATGTGGAATGCAGATTTGAATAACCTTCAGCAGGGCACACGGGTGGCCAGAGGAGGGACAGCTGTGGCATTACTCAACAGAGTCTGTGGTAAGCTCATTTACTTTGTTAAAAGGTAAAATTAATTAGCTCACACTACATTCTGTGCTTTGCTGTGCACCTAAAGAAACCAGCCTCCCAAATTAAGGACTGGGAACATCTTCATGAAGTCCCCAGAGAGGAGTGAGAGCCAAGGTGACAGCCAACAACTGAGAGCAGAGCCCAGCTAGGCCCAGTGTCCTTTCCCACAAGTGGTTAGCACAGGGTGCTTTAGAGAAAGGTACAATACAACACATAGAGAATTAAAAAAAAATAAATCTGAATCTACATTTTAAAAATTAAAACTGAGCCTAAACTTAAGATTGAATCTGTAGATCCCTTTCCATACATTCCCTTGGTGTTAGAAATCTGTATTTTTACCATTACAAATCTTTAGATTTTTCTCCATGTCAAAGCTGATGACCTCCACAATATCAAATTGTGTTAGCCTAATAATACATTCTGTGACAACTGGGTTGTCACCTAAAGGCATGTTAGGCAGTGGAACAGGCTGCCTGGGGAAGTGGTGGAGTTGTCACCCCTGGAGGCATTTAAAAGCTGTGCAGATGTGGCATTTGGGGACATGGCAATACTGGGTTAACAGCTGGACTCAATGATCTTGGTCTTTTCCAACCTAAATGATTCTATGAGTCTATTTTATTTTAGAAAACTTGGTATTTTCACTGTTATAATGGCTCTTCTTTTTTATGTGTCAAGAAGACACTCTTGGTATATTTCTGCAAACCATCTGTGAGTTTTGTACACTTTGGTCTAACTTATTGATCTTTATTCCTATATCATAGATGATTTAAAAAAAAAAAAACAAAAAAAAACCCTTTGACTGTATTTTTCCAGAGTCCCCCAAATCCTAATATACTGGTTCCTTCAAGTTCTGTGGGATTCTTTCTTAGAGCAGATGCCTGAAACTCCATATAGCATTCCAGGCAAGTAGAAAGCTTGCTTTATTTGACAGCACACTTTCTTTCCTATTTCCATTCTACTTGTCCCAGTACTTTGGTTGAAGAACATTTACTCTTTTTTTTTTTTTTTTTTTTTTTTTAATTACCAAAACACATGTTTAATGTAGTTGGGAGTTAAGTCTTATGAAGCTTGTAAGAAGAGGAGGTTGGCTGCTAAAGACTGGCTGATGGAAAGAAACGCCCGATATAGAAGAAAGTAAAAAAGGGAGAAAAAGAAGAAAAAGGACGAAGGAAAGGATTAGTTATTAAGCAGTGAGGGGCTGTAGGTATCTCAAATATCGCGCTGAAGGTTCTTAGAGGCGCGGTTCTGCCGGGAGCGGGAGCGCTCCGCCCGCCGCATCCGCCGGGCCGGGCCGGGCCGGGCGGCAGCTCCCGGTGCGTTCCCGGTCCGTGCCGGGGCGGCAGCTCCCGGTGCGTTCCCGGGCCGGGCCGGGCGGCAGCTCCCGGTGCGTTCCCGGTCCGTGCCGGGGCGGCAGCTCCCGGTGCGTTCCCCGAGCCCGGGCCGGCCCTCCCCGCCCCCGCGGGCCCCGGGGCGGCGGTACCTGCCCGTGGATCAGGCTCTGCCGCCGCAGGTAGACGTGCGGCTGCTCGGCGCCCAGCGCGGGGATGTTGCCGAGCAGCGGCAGCCCCGCGGGGCCGGGCGGGAAGCCGGGCGGCCGCCGCTGCTTCAGCAGCTGCCGCACCACCAGCGCCAGCAGCAGCGCCAGCGGCGCCGCCAGCGCCAGCAGCCACGAGCCGCTGCCCGCCGGGGCTGTCGCTGTCGCCGCGCCCGGGCGCGCCCCCGGCTCCGCCGCCACCCGCATCGGCCCCGCTGCCGCCGCCGCCGCTTCCTCCTGTCGGCCCGGTCCCGCCGCCGAGCATTGGCCCGAGGAGGCTCCGCCCGCCGCGTCAGGAGCCCTTTTTTTTTTTTTTTTTTTTTTTTTTTTCCTTTCCCTGAAACAATGCAGAGTTTGATCTGTGCAGCGCCGGCACGCTCCGCACGCCGGGGGAGGCAGCGGCAGCTCTCTGCTCCTTGTCAGGAGATTCTGCTCCTCTCTAGAGTCTCAGACGCGCGGTTCGGAGATGTGTTTCCCCGGGCCGGTGGAGCCCGCAGGGATTCCTCCCCCCTGGCAGATGCCCCGTGCGGGTCCGTGGCGGCTCCGGGTGCGATGCCCGCGATCCCCGCGCTGGCCCGGCTCCCTGCCCTGCCCTCGCATGTGTGACTGTCCCCGGCCCGTGTGACCCGGCAGCACGGAGATCACACATTTAATGTGCAAAGATTGTTGTTATTTAGTGGGATGCTGGCTCAGAACGAGGGCTTGAGCTGCAGAACAGGCCAGGGTCGGTAAGGCAGAGGTCACAGAGTAGTGTCGCTGTGCCATGGGGCATTCTTGGCAAGACACCTCATAAACAAACCCAGATTTATTTCTATTCACGCTAGTTTTGTTATTGCGTTACTACTATTTTACAAGCAATTTTAGGAATAACAGAAGCATTCCTGGCCCGTTACAATTTCTGTGCCACGTGTTTCTAACTCGAGATCTCTTTCTTGTTGAATTCATTTTAAAAATCTATATGCAGCTATTAAGAACATTGATAAGATCTAAACAGATGAGGAATTTGGGCTGATGGAGCTCATTAATAACCTGTGTCAATGCCACCATCCTTTATCCAAATCTTACCAAGTTTGTCAGAATACAGAAGAAATAATAATAAATAAGCGGCTTCAGCTCTGCTGGAGGTTTATTTTTTTTCACTCCTCTTCCAAGTTATTTCTTCATCCTTTATTTCAGTGTGATACTGCCTGCTGTCTTAATTATTTGGGTTGTATCTGCAGAAAACACCAGTATTTTCAATGTGAGTGCCTAAGGAATTCTCACCAAAGATTCAGGACCTCAGCTTGGCTCCAGTCAGAGGAATGAAGAGAAAATTGCCAAGGGCTAAAGTAAGATGTGCACATGCTTAAGTGTCTGAGAGAACGTAGGAAGAGGTACTATTGCTTTGATTTATTTTTGCAGCTCATCTTCAATGCTCTGTTATTTAAACGTTGAATACCCAAAGTTTTGGATGGTCACGATTTCCACTGCATCTGTGTAAGAAAAGAAAAGCAATTAACAGTTTGGGCAGCAAGCATTTTGAAGTGGGGAAAAGGGAAAAAATTGTGTAGGATGGACTCAAAAGAGGTGAAAAAAGATATAGAAGAAAAATCCAAATATTTGACTAAAAAGGAAGGAATAGATTTGTAGTGTGGGGAAAGACAACAATATTTGACAATTATCTTCAAGCAGAGGAGAGAACAGTCAAAACTGACCTTACCAGGGTGTTTGAGCCGTGGGGATGGAAAACAGAGTGATGTTCACCACTGTAACAGAGGAAGGGAAACTGAAGAGCCTGATTGCAGAAAAATAAAATCCATTTTGGTCAAGCCAAATGCTTGAAGATAGTGAGCCAACCAAGATTAAAGGTCCGAGAACCTCTAAAATATGTGTGATTAAATGGAGGCAAAAAGCAGCAGCAGCATGGACAAAGATGACTGAAACTTGTCAAAAGTAAGTGATAAATAAACCCTTGTAGACAGATGAAATCACTTAAGGATGCAGGTTTAGAGATGCAAGACTCCAATTGCTGTCCAAGCACAGGATTCCTTGCCAGTTTCTGATTGATCTTTTTATTTTTTAATTTTTTTTTCATTCATTCATTCCTTCAGAAGTGTGTGGGCAGCTTATGCTGAATTGCTTCTTTGGGAACATTTTACTCATCTTAATCATGGATGATCAAATGAGAAAACTTATAGGATGAATAAAGGTTTTTTTATTTCAATTATAAAAATGATGGCTGAGTAAAGAAACCCATTAAAGCACGTATCTTTATTAAATTCTAAAACATTCTAGTCATCAAGTTTTACAATTACTTAGCACTGGAAATTCTGTAAGCAGAAGTTGGAGTAACAGGAAATGATTGTGTTCCTGTCTTCTCAGGAAAATCAGAAAGCAATTATTTGGCTTTGTATTCTTTGACTACACATACTTATATATAGCTTTGACTTTTGAAGAAATATGCTGCCAGGTGTGGCTGTTCTCTGAGTGGCAATGTTAAGATCTTGATGATAACTCTGGGAAGAAAATTAAGTTTTTTCCAAGTTCCATTAAAAATCTCACAATCTTATACTTAGCTGCAACTTTGAAACAGGCTCTGGTTTTCTTATTCTTCAGAGTTGACATTGTAGCTGGAAAAAAAAATCTTGATCAGGTTAAAGTGTTTTCCATTCCTATAGTAATGTCTCTTGTTCAGTGAAATCATGACGTGATTTATAAAGTGCAGGAAAACAACTTCTTTACAGACAGATGTGTAAAGATTTTGCTCCCTGCCTTTGGTGGTGGACTGGGGAAAAGAGAGAGATCTTTACAGATGTATGTGAAACAGGCATGCTTGGCATGAAATAAATTCATTTCACAAGCCCACTGACAAGTTTCGGCTAATGGGCAGATGTTATCTGTTACACTCACAGAGTTCTTTTTGGCCTGTGTCATCATAGAGAATGATCAACTTCCATGTCACAACTCTCTCCTGAGCCAAGCCTGTAATGATGCTGGTCAATTCTATGCATAAATTTGGAAATTTCATCTTTTTAATTGATGGTCTCGTATGACTGTGGGTTCTGAGAAACTCTGCTGAAAGTAGATTACCAAATATTATGTTGTAATAGCCTTGCCTAAATAAATGTTATTTACCAGCACTGAAAGGAGAGAGATCTTTTTCAGCCCCAAATTTCACTGGAGGCAGAGGCTCAATCTGTGCTGCAGGACCTAAAATGTCAGCACAACTGCACAGCTCTGGGAGGGACTGAGGAAAACTCACCCGACCTCAGTACTGGCGAGACAGAGGATGAAACGATGACAGGGGGAGTTCCACTCTTCCAACACCCTGTAAACAACGAGCAAGGATTAACTAGAGGGCTTGAGAAACAGTTTCTCATGTTATTTTCGCTGACGCGCTCTGACAATATATAAGATAGTATCACAGCACTTGTGCAAGCCGTGAAATCAAAGTTTTATAACTGTTGTTTAACACGATTAGTTTCCTGTTCTGAGGTTGTTTTTTTCAACTCTCATTTTACCTGCAGCGTGCAAAAAAAATGGAGTGCAAGAGGGTGCTGATTTTGAAACATCTTCAGGGTGAGGTTTTCCTCCGTAGTGCTGCCCTGGTGATGCTGCAAGTCTGACCCTGCCTCTGCTGAGTGCGAGGGGCTCTCCTTGTCAGCCTGCTGCAGGTTTGCCTTGGGACAGAAGTGGGATTGTGCCAGCTGTCAGAGGGAGGGAATGTATTCCCAGGTGGAAGGAGAGGGCTGGAGTAACTGCTGGGGCAGGACAGAAAGTGACAAAGCCATGGCAAACGTCCCTGTGCTCTTCTGCCCCTGCTGCCTGGGATTATTCCTGAATAAACCAGGATTATTCCAAACTGGATTTTGAATATATCCAGGAAGATTGCCACAGAACCTACAGAATCTTTTAGGGTGTTTGTGCCATAAGAAGATTTCAAGGAGATTAAAACAATGCAACCCTGATCTTCTGTTTAAAATGTCTTTCATAAATCAGTCTTGGAGCTTTTCTAAGGCATTTTGGAGGAAAATTTGCTTCCAGAGTGATTAATGTATTTTTCACTAATTAGCTCAACAGCAGTTCCAGTTTCTCAAAAGCAGGCGCTGAAGCAGCCTAATTCCAGATTTAATGTCCATTAAAAAGGAAATGTTTAGTGTTGGGATTTATATCAGTGTTCTGGTTCTCAGGAAAATACTGCATTTTTATAAAAAGAAGCAATTGTTTTTGGGCCAAATTCAAACCAAGCCACAAGATAGATTGGTACAATATTATTTATGTGGATAAACTTGATCTGAGCTTATGCTAAATCTGAATATGGTTTTTCAGAGACTATGGGAGCAGGATTTAGGAAATAATTTGACCAATTAGGGATGTAAGTTCTGCAAAACCAAATGCCTACAAAAGTTACAGTGTTGGTTTCAGAGTTTAAGTCATTCTCCAGCTTTTCAAATTGATGTGTCACATAAATTGGAGGAGAAAGATACGAAGAGAACAAATGTAATGGATTACATTCCTTTCCCAGAGCACCTCACCTATATATGTCACTCCTGACAGATGTTGGAGTAACATGCCATGAAATCCTCCACTGAAAGAGGTTTCAGTGCCATAACTGAAATGCAACTTATTCTTGCCTGTCATTAATCTCTCAGTTGTAGAAAGCTTTTCTCAAGTGTGGCGTCTCCTTTGTTGCCCTTCAAGACTATATGTATATAATATGGCAGGTTGTTATTGTTTCAGGACAGGTATTTATATTTTTGTTATCACCTTTCTCCATAGTCTTTCCTCCTGTTACATTTCCTTGGTCTTTGAGCTCGTTTCCCTAAACCCTTGTATGGGATCTCTGATAACCCCTACTGGGATTTTTCTGGACTTTCTCCAACTTGTCCAAGTCTTTTTGGTCTAGACCTTATCAGCAAAAAGTAGAGTGTAAGGATTACCTCCCAGGCCTGGCCCACAGCTTGCTTTTACAGCAGCACAACTCTGGCTTAGCTTATTTCATTTTCTGCAAATTGGTTACAATGAAATGTTAGAAAGTTAGCTTGCTCACCTTGCCCCACATGGCTTGTAGAGCCTTCCCAAGGAGCAGTGTTTGCTGGCTGTTCATGGGACAGGATCCTGGATCAGAAAGGCCAGGCATCCAACAAAAACCCAGAGAAGTGATTCCCCAGGTTCTCCTTGTAAGGAGAGAGCATGTGATTTTTACAGCTGGCTTTATCATTGTCCTTACCTGAAAAATCTTGATTTGTTGTTAAAAACTTAGAGAGAGCAGAGATCTGAATCACACTCACATCCCTCGTGGAGATTTGTGGATCATGGCATCATCACTTCTCCCCTTTCATTTTTATAGGGTCCACTTTTCTCTGATATTAACCAATGGTGGGCATGAAGATTTTACCTGTGCAGCTCACAGTCTTATCTTTCTTGAAGAATTACATTTTAGTATTGAACAAAAGTTGCACCATAATATATAAATGTGGTATTTTTGTTTACCAGCATGCCATCTGCTACCATTTCAGAACTTCACTACAGTGTCTGTGGCTTCTCAATATAATGGTGATATTTACAGTAGAAAAAATGGTCACTCTTTTAAATGTATTGGTTAAATGACATAAAAGAGTATAATACTGTAAGAAGTTGCATTTAGTGTAGAGAAAGTCACTATAAAATAGCCCAGATTTTTATTATTATCTACAAATTAAAACAAATTTATTTGAAAATGAAATTCCTTTTACTTGGAGCTGGGGGTTGCATTAGAGAATCTGATTTCTTTAAATAAATAAATAAATAAATAAATAAATAAATAAATAAATAAATCCGTTGCTCTGTGGCTTTTTATTTAATCTGCTTTCAATCTATACCCAGCACTGAAAAAGGCAGGACAAGTCCCTTGGAACAGGTTGTTTCAGTAAATGTCTCACTTTCTCAGTGCAGTGCTGCAAAGTACTCCTCTCTGCTAGATTTTCCATGAACGTTTAACCTCTAGTTTTTGGATTTATCAAGGAGCAGAAGAAGGTGATCCTGTGAAAATCCTGCCTCTTTTTTACAGCTTCAAAAATAGCCAAACTAACTGGTCAGCTGCCCTTATTCCCCATCTCATGCACGAGAGAAATTCGCAAAAAGGGAAAATATGTTTGTGGAGAGCAGATGACATAGAGCCAAGGGGGAGCGGGGAATGGGACCGGCGTTCCAGCTGGGAGTCCCTCCATTAGCGCTGGCAAGGAGCGGCCGGAGCGCCTGCCAACACCCGAGCGCTACATCGTCCATCCCTGCGCGCACAGGAGCGCCTCCATTGGCATCCCTACCTGTTGGTTTAAATTTACACTCCTTCCTGTGAGAGCCGAAAGTAGAAATGTTGGCACCCGCAATCCTGTAATCGCCGGCTCCAGCCCCGGACCGAGCCACCCCGGCAGCGGGAGGAGGAGAAGGGCTCGAACTGGCTGCGCTCAGCCACGAGGCAGAATTCAGCTTTTGCCTCCCAGGAGGAGGAAACTGAAATATGCTTTTACAACAGAACCGTCTGGAATTTTATTGTTTTAGCTTTAATCCCGGGAATATTCCATGTGGGCAAGGAGTAAATAATTGCCCAAAGGAAATGGGAACAATTAACTGTTAGCATAGGAAGAGAAAAGGAAGAGAGGAGATAGAGAGAAATATCAGGCTGGCAGACAAGTCATTTAAATTCCTACACTTTATTTCCGTTGATGTAGCTTTATAAATCATATTCAAACAGCAAAACTAAAGCCGAGCCATTCCTTTAGGTGCTGCCTAATATTTGTAAACACATCCTCAGAAAAACTACCTTAAAACCAGAAAAGGAGTCGCGAAAACGGAAGAGATTTTAAATCAAATACTTAGACTCCTTCTCCCGGGGGATTCCCGTGGTGAGCATATGTGAGAAGGAGCTGCTGTTTAAAACGAACTTTCAAATTTGGCAGAGTGGGGGGCAAGGAGAAATCCTTCTAGGGAGCATCCCCTCTGCCACCGCCTCGAGGGATGCTGCTCATGAAGGGCTACAAAGACGTGTTGGGGAGAAGGGGGAATGAACCCAAAAAAACCCCAAAAAACCCAAAAGTGGTTTGGGTTGTCACTTGGAAAAAAGCGGAACCCAGACCCCCAAAACCGAGAGGCTTTTGTAATTGCGGTTCTGCCAAACGAGGGTGGCGAAGCGGCGCCGGGACGGGAGGGGGCCGGGGCGCCCCGAGAGGCGCTGGCGGTGGGCACGGCTGTCCCTGCCCGACGGCAGCCGCTCGCCAGGGATGCTGCGTGCTCCTGGGTCTTTTCTAAACTTCCCAGTTAAATCTCATCAACAGAACATCGCCCGCCCCAGATTTACCCATCCCCCGCTGAACACACGGCTCCTGCCGCCGCCAGTGACCCGGTCATCGGCGGCTGCAAAAACATAAACGAGGAGCCGCCGGGATGTTCCCAGGAGCGCTCCCATCCATCGGAAGGAGCAGGGAAAGGCGCCATCCATGCAGCGCGCCGCTCACCTGCGCAGTCAGTGCGCGCAGTGTGCGCGGGGCTCTGCTGGCGCGGTGTCACCGCCGGGACGGCGACAGCGACACGGGCGTCTCCTGCCACTCAGTGTCCGCAGCGCCGGGGGCTGAGGAGCGCTGCCGGGGAGCGAGGGCAGGAGCGGGGTGGCACCGGGGGTGCCGGGGACGGTCGGGGACCCTGCCTGTCCCTGCCCGCCGGGCAGCCCGTGAGCGAACGCGCAGCGCCTTGGGGCGGGCGGGACCGGCGCTCCCGGTGCCTCGGGGCGCGGGGGGAGCGCTCTGTGCGCCCAGGCGCTGCAGAACATCCCTGCCGGGCCGCTTCTGCCCCTGCCCGCGCCCGCTCCGGGGGCTGTGCCCCCCCCGTGTCGAGTGTCCCCCCCGTGTCGAGTGTCCCCCCCGTGTCGAGTGTCCCCCCCATGTCGAGTGTCCCCGCCGCCGCGCCTGGGCAAACACCGCCCGGCAAACATCCTGAGCGGGCAGGTGCTGCCGTGACAGAGGCTGCTCGGCGGGTGAGGCATGGGCGGCGCGCAGCTGCCCGGTAATCCCCGCCGGGCAGCGCGGGGCCAGCCCCCCTTCCCGGGAGCATCTTCCGTGCGCGGAACGGCGCTGCACCTGCACCTGCACCTGCACCTGCACCTGCACCTGCCCTGGAGTTGTGATGGAGATGCTGGTGGTGCTGATAGTTTCCTCTTGGACGAAACTCGGTCCCGGCCCGGGGGGGCGGTGCGGGCGCCCGGTAGGGCAGAGCACGGAGCCGCTCGCTGCCACCACGGGGATGCTCGCAGGTCTCCCTTGTCCCCGGCCCCGGTGAGGAGCGGCGGGTGCCGCCGCCAGCGCTCCCTCCTCTGCCGAGGAGCTGCCCCGGTGTGCTCCCCTCGGACAGCGACCGGCGCTGCCGCCCGCCGTGCCCCTGCCCCGTTGCACACCCCGCCGGGGCGGGATGCTCTCGGTGCGCCGGGAGAGCGCCGGGAGCGGCGGCGGCGGCCGGGGGAGGGCGGGAATTCCCGGGGAGAGAGGGAGGGAGGGAGGGAGCGGCCCCGCTCTGCAATGCGGTCCCGCTGCTGCAGAGGTCGCCACGCGTGAGCGGTGCAGCGGGGGCGCGCCGGGAGCGGCCCCCAACCCCCCCCCCGCCCCGCCCCGCCCCGCCCCGCCCCGCGCAGCGCCCCGGCCGCGCCGCGCCCGCCGCGATTTTTGTGAATGGGACCCGCGCGGAGCGGGCCATGACGTCACCGCCCGGCCCGATTGGCGCCCAATGGAGGAGCGGGCCCCGTCGGGCGGCCGGCGCGGTGATTGGCTGGCGGGCGCGCGCGGGCGCCCACGCAGGCGGCGGCGGCGGCAGGTATAAAGGGGCGGCGGGCGGTGCGGGACCCGCGCATCGGCGGCGACACCGGCACCGGCAGCGCGTCCCTCCTGCTCCGCGCCCAACCCGGTAAGCGCCGCGCTGTGCTGTCCCCGCCGCGGCTCGGGGCTGTGGGACCGCCGCTCGCGGCTCGTGTGCGCGGGGCAGCGGAGCCCAGGCTGGGGGGACAGACCTTCCCCGCTCGGCCGCTCCCTCGGCGTGGCGTGTCCGTGTCCGGCCAGGACAAAGTGCTGCGGCAAAGGTCACGGCCGGGGCGCCCCGGGGAGCCGCGGGGATGAGAGGCGTCCTTTGGAAGTGGGGTCATGGTTCCCGTCGAGTAATGGGAGCTGGCAAAAATGAAGACGATGTGGTGGTTGTGATGCGCTCCTTGGAGTGCAAGATACTGATGTTGTGAGAGAGGTGTATCTCAAATCTTCAGTAATAGATATTTTTACAGCTTTTGTGCTTATGACTGATTTTTAACTTACCTGTTCTCTGGTTTCAGAGTAGAAGTGTTTATTGAAATTAAACTACTTAATTCTTAGTGTAATCTGAACTGGGGTGTTAGTGTGCTGGCTGGCAAGAAGCAGGCAGCTTCAGGTAAAGTGCTAACAAGGGCACTTGGTTCTCAAAAATGTTAAACACTTACGGTTTTTCCTTGTGATTTGTATCTGTCCGTGTCGGGCACACTGTCTGTGACATTGTGTGCACTAGTCAGAGGAACGTATTTTCTGCCAGTTTTAGGAAAACTGCTCTAAGTTGAATGCAAATAACTGCAGGTCTGAAAAGCCACATTTTTCTGCCTTGTAATAGAGCTAAGCTATAATAAAATTATGAGAAAACTAAAGCACAGTAGCAATAATCACAACAAACAAAAAGCTGAATCCAAAATATAAAGCGGTTCATATTTGTGCTACTTGTGGCTGGGAAGCAATGACCTCTTTAGTGGAACTTGCAGGATTGAGAGGGTTGGAAAACAGCCATTGCCTGATGTACCTCTTTGTTGTAGAGAGGAAATCATGGTTATGCTGAAGATTTCATCTTTCCTTGCTGTTTATGCCTTGGTTGTGTGCCAGATGGACAGCTTCCAGGCAGCCCCAGTCAGGTAAGAAGCCGGTCCTGTTGCTGAGTGCTCTGTCTGAATGGGATGAAAATGCTTAATATTCCTGAGAGCTCCAGGAGGGAAACAGACCACGGTGAAGGAGAAAGGAGGCTGCTTTTTGTGCTGGGGCATTTTGATTCCGTCTTTAAACCTCCTGAGCTGCGCGTGAGCAGAGCGCGTCGGGGCTCGCACATTCACTGAAAGGCACAAAGGCACTGTCAATGACACACAGGCTGCCAAACCCCTCTCCCTGCAGCAGCCTGGGCTTTACTCACCCTGTTTCCCTTGCCTCTGCCCAGACCTGGCCTGGAGTCCCTCACGGAGCGGGTGGCTCTCAGTGATTACGAAGCCCGGCGGTTGTTAAACGCGCTGGTGAAAGAGTTCATACAGATGACAGCAGAGGAGCTGGAGCAAGCCTCCGAGGGGAACAGGTAAGGACTGCAGCCCTGGGCAGCAGAACAGCAATGTGGGGGTGTTGTATGTCTGGTATTTAGCAAAAGCCATTTGGGCAGACCGTCTGCAGGTCAAGATCTTTTTTGTTTTCTTGGGGTTGTGGCTAACTGGTAAAGGATGATACTGCAGAGACATCTTAGTGTTGGTGTCAGGAGAATGGCTTTCACCTAGTTAACCTGCCTCTGTCTGTCTCTTACTTCTGGAAGTGGAGGGCGATTTGAGCTTGAATGAGTAGGTTGTGTTAAAATATGGCAGCAAAAGGTATGTCTTCCCAGTGGGAGCGTTAGGGCATCCCTCAGTCACTCTTGGATTCTCTGTCGTGCAAGTGCATGCTGTTGTAAGGCATGGAAAGTCCCTGGCAGGAGGGATGTGTTCCTCCTGATGCACGCAGCAGCAGCGCCACTCTCCCTGGGACCAAAGGCATGCAGGAGCACTTGCATTATCCTAACAGGATTTGCATTGCAATGCATGGGGATGGATGAGACACTGAACAGCATGCGGGATGTGGGGGAAGTTCAGCTTCCTGACCTCTGACTGTACGAGCATCCAAAAGGCTAATGGACTTGCTTGTCAACAAAATTGGATTCATTAACAAATGGTGTTTTCCTTCTGACCGCTTTTGTATGGACTTGCCTTGCATGGAATGTGATGTGGAGGGTTTGGATTTGTTTTGAGTGAATGTTTAAGTTTCCTAGCTGTAGATCTTTAACGCGGAGAAGAAATGCATGGATGTGCATGCTTGAGGTTACTCTTCCTTCGGGCATGTTTTTATTTTCTTTCCCCCCTGCAGCCTGGATAAGCCCATTTCCAAACGCTGTGCCAGTCTGAGTACTTGTGTGCTGGGCAAGCTGTCTCAAGAGTTGCACAAATTGCAAACTTACCCTCGCACTGACGTCGGGGCTGGAACTCCTGGCAAGAAGCGGAATGTGCTGAGTGACCTGGAACACGAACGCTATGCAAACTATGGGGAGCCCCTGGGAAACAACTAGACATGCTTATTCCTCCCCCTTTCCCTTTTTTAACCTGGTGCATGTGGATATAACTCTGATTGCTAACTTTGCTGTGTTCTTTTGATTCTGTTTTCGACAGAGAATGTTTGAGATGGACCTAATGTTAGGAAGACCAAGAATATAACATGCATATCAAACTAGGGGAAAAAAATAAATAAAAATGATCAGCACTGCCTTGACATTCCAAATGATTTTCTTAGACATTGATTAAAAAGAAAATTCTAAAAAAGGTTCTTCATTTCTGGCTGCTAAATGTTCAAGTAGATCTTTCTTTTGTGCTTACCCATGCACTTGTTCAATAAACCTATTTTTCTATAAGGGTTAGATCTGCTTGGTCTAACATTTTGTTTTAGAATGTTAGATTTCTAGATGAGGTTAGAAAAATTTTGCAGCTTGTCTTAATGTTCAAGAGAGGCAATGCTAGTAACTTCTAGAAAAGTTCAAAGACAGCTTAGAAGTCAAAGTTCCACATATATATAAAGTTCCATATACGTATAAATTGATATGTAGTGCTATAATCAGGTATGCATGCAATCCTGTTGGTAGGAACCCTGAGAAGCAAAGAAATCAGGAAGGCTCATACTTATTCATTCTAACAAACTAGAAATGTAATCCTGTTTAAAACTGGGTGCTGAACATGTCCAGGTAAGAATTTTGTGGTCTTTTTCTTTTCTTATTTTACAATAGGTCTTTGTGCTATATTTAAAATATATGTACCTTTAAAATATTTGTGTTGATTTACAATTCACCTACCTTAAGTTGCCTTGCATTAAGAGCCAAACCCAGATTTCTTTACAGTTCTGTTGCAGCACTGCACCTATCTTGTAATTAGAGGCCTCTTTCAAAAAATTGGCATTGATTGTAAAAACAACTCTTCATTGTTAAAATTAATAAATTGCCTTGTGATGCTTAGCTGAGGAAAAATCCCTCCTACTGCAAGAAAAACTCCTTGCTTTAGTAGAAAATTCTGCAAGCAAGGATTGTGTGAATGCATGTATGCCTTGAATATGCATTATCTTGCACAATATCAAAAAGATTTCTTTACAGTTCTGTTGCAGCACTGCACCTATCTTGTAATTAGAGGCCTCTTTCAAAAAATTGGCATTGATTGTAAAAACAACTCTTCATTGTTAAAATTAATAAATTGCCTTGTGATGCTTAGCTGAGGAAAAATCCCTCCTAATGCAAGAAAAACTCCTTGCTTTAGTAGAAAATTCTGCAAGCAAGGATTGTGTGAATGCATGTATGCCTTGAATATGCATTATCTTGCACAATATCTAGCACAACTGTTAGCTGTAGGCTGAATTGTGGGCAGAGAACTAATGCTGTCACAGCCTGAACTGCCCCATGGAGTTCTGTAGTAGACCAAGGTCCAACTGGAGGAAGGAGAGGTTCTCCCATTCCCACTGAGCACCTGGAAGCAGTGTCTTTGTGTGGGTCAGCTCTGAAGGCAGCTGGTCAGAGCCACTGACAGGGATCCTGCAGTGGTCAGTGGTGCTGCAATTCCATGTTTTCTGTTAGGGAGCACAGGTGTGGGAGTGAGAAGTGAGAATGTCTTTCAGGAACTTCCAGCAAAATACAAATGAGCTTTTGGAGGAAGAGGGGATTGTTTAAATTCTCCAGGTCTGAACCTCCTCAGCTCCTTTCCATGGCCTTAATCCCTGGCTGGAGGCAGGCAGCAGCCCATGTGTGGCTGAAAATTTGGCTTTTTTATAAAGTAAGCCTGACATTGAGAAAACCATGAAGAGGCTTCTTTTAGCAGTGATAAGCCATGCACAGAAGGTGCAAATGCCTGCTGCACTGCCAGCCTGCTTTGAATCCTGCAGCAGAGCCCTTGCTGGCCACAGCAATGTCTGACTGCCTGCAGGGCCCGTGCTGCAGGAGCTGACTCTTCCCTTTCCTCCTGAAAAGCAGTGTGACAGCACAGAAGAGGGCCTGCAACACAGCCACCTGCGTGACCCACCGCCTGGCAGACTTCCTGAGCAGGTCAGGGGCCGTGGGCAAGAACAACTTCGTGCCAACCAACGTGGGCTCCAAGGCCTTCGGCCGGCGGAGGAGAAGCGTCCAGATGTGAGGAGCTGAATGGTGAACACGGTAAATGCACAGCCCCAAACACAGCCTGGGGCAGCACCAGAGTTTGGGTTCTGTGGGGGGAATGCCAGACCTGCAGTGGTCACCTCTGAGAAGACAGGGGGAGTTAGAGTGTAAAAAAAAAAAAAAAAAAAAAAAAAAAAAAAAAAAGATGCTACAAATAGAACAAAAATGTGTGTACAAGAGCTTTTAGAGGTGTTCTGCTGTGTTATCACCTTCACAGTGCATTAACTAAATACAACAATTTGGTTGGAATTGTTTGCTTGTTTTATCGCCACCATTTCATTATCAATGTATCAGTAACTCTGGTTTTCTTTCTTACAGGTTGCAATGAAACTGAAAACTCAACTTTAATTTCTAATGGAAGCAACTCTTCTTCATAAACCAAGACCACCAAAAAGATTAATTTTTCATCCTACTATTGAAAATGTTTTATTTAATACAAACGAAAACACTTCTGTTATGTATAGTAAAAGAGAATCTAGTTATTAAAGTTAAATTATTGTATATTCTTTTTATATGCAACTCTATTTCAAATAAAATGTGACGGCATCTATTATTTATTTATCTTCCAGCTTATGTGATCCATGCTACTTATCCTGGCCCTACTGCCAAATCTCGGGGATTATACTAAACTGCTGCCTGGCAAGGCATATGTGTATTATACAGTGTGCTGTGCCTTGATGTAAAACACTTAACTATCCTGATTGTACAGTATGTTTAAAAAAAAAAAAGAGAAATCACTTCAGTATTGTATTATTTGTGAATTTACGCAAAATTAAAAAAAGTATTTTAGATACACTTGGATTGAGAAACTGATTTTTCATTTGGATATGCTTCTGGAGACATGTGGCACCAAGCCAACACCGTTGCAGATCAGCTAGTCCATTGATCTGCTCCAGCCTTATTAACTATAAATACTAGGGTTTGAGTCAAAAGTTCAGAGCAGGAAGAATAGCTGCTTTTTATATATATATTAAAAAAAACCCCAAATGAACCAAAAGGCACCATTTAGTGAGACTTGTGCTAGAAAAATAAGATGAAGCCACAGGTATATCTAGTAAAAACATGGGGACAAATTTCATTGTATAGCTTAAAACAAAATCTTTTTATGCAGGCTCTAGTTCAGATGAAATGGCCTGACATCCGCTGTAGATTTTTGTGTAAAGTCAAAAAAGTGAATTAGGAAGAGAAAGAGAAGATACAGAAATGTACATTTCTTTGAAGCAATCCTGAGACAGAGTCTATTTAGGGATCAGGGATAAATAATTAGAGTGAGTGGAGAAGAGGGTAGCTGGATCCATTCCACAGACTTCTGAGTGGTGCTGCCAACTTCCTTCTCAAAGCTGCTGCTGCTTCAGTTTAGCAGCTGAGTCAGATATTTGTTTGGATTTGTCCTGTGCTTTACAGCCTGACCCTAAAATGTGCTTCATCAATTCAGTGAATCCCAGAACGGGTGAGGGCAGAGGCCACAGGGGCTCCGTGTGGTGCCACCCCCCTGCTCCAGCAGGGTCATCCCACAGCCCAGGATTGCATCCTGAGGGATCTGTGTTATCCCCAGGGGGCGAGGCTCCACCTGGCTGTGCAGAGCAGGGGCGAAGGTGCTCATGCTCTCTCTGTCTCTGCTGCAGGTGGCACAGAGGAGCTTGGCCAGCCCTGTGAGGACACCAAGGCCACCCAGTGACTCCAGTCCGTGCTCGTTCCTGGCTGTGGGGTCACCTCTGTGGGAGCAGCAGCCCTGGTAAGTCAGTGCACAAAGCAGGCCTTGCAGGAGAGGAGCCACTGCCCTGTCTGTGCAAGGACCTGCTTGGGTTAGACCGACTGCCAGTTCTGGAGCCTGTCAGTGTTTGTTGTGTGTTTCAGGTGTTTTTCCCCATTTTTCTTTACACAAAGTGGGGATCTTATGCTGGGATTGCCTGGCAACCTCAGCAAGACCTTTCCCTGTCATTGCAGATCCTTTGGGCACAGCTGGCACCTTGTTTCTTTTGTTTCCTAATACAGAGCTCAGCACTTTAATCTTCTCCAAGATATAATGCTAAGTACAGTTATTGGGGTGGATACATGTATTTTAGTGATCCATATTCAATAAGAAGCCAGCAATGCCCAAAGGCCCCTTCTGGCTTTAAAGCCTAAATGGTCAGGCAGTTTATTTTTTCCCATTTACAGCCATTCTCTGCTGAGAGACACCTGAGGCTCTGCATAATTGAATATCAGCTGTATATCTATCTAATCTAAAAACTGTTAGTCCCTCTTTTCAGTGTAACAAAGTTATGCAAGGAATTTCCCCAGCCCAGCATTGCACACCACAGCACAAACCTGACACATAAAACATTCAAGTGGCCTTGGTGCTGGCTTTTACCTTGTCCTGGGTACAGGAAATTTGGGTGAAACTTTTGATACATAGTGCTTATGCTGATTGTTGTTTTCTTTTTCCTTAGGGAGAACTAGCTGCTTTCCCACCTCAAGATCTATTCCTGTTGTATCCTCTGTCTCATTTCTCATTCCTTAGGATCTCTGTCTGCACATCACTGCAATACACTTAGCAGTGCATATATCTCAGTAAAGGAAAGAGGGTTGAGCACTACGGAAGCAAGGGGGAATACAAAAAACTTTTCTATAATGTGAAGGGACAGAAGCCCTTCACCACAAAACTGAGATGCTTTAGAAGAAGCAGATTGTTATTGAAACTAGAGAAAAGCAGAGATGTAAGCAGTAACACTTTAAGTAAAAATTTGGTAGTTTTAAGGCTGTAAACATTGTAGAAGAAGTTGCAAAGCTGCTAGAAGGTTGTCAATTGCTTTGACTGGCAGTGAACAAGTGGAAGAAACTGCTTCCATTTTTTAAAGTTTCTGTTCTGGGTAATATTACCCAAACTTGTCAGCTCTCAAGTAAACCCCGAACTTTTATTCCAGGAGAAAATCTATTTTGGAATTAGCGTTTAAAAAGGAAAAGTGTGGTTTCTAGAGTACTTTTCTTTCAATTTTAATACATTGCCATTCTAAGAATACTTGGAGCTGGTGGATAGTGTAACATCGGTGCAATATATGAGAGTGGCACCAAACCAAAATTACTTAGCATTCAGTATTCATGCATGGATGTCTGTGTTCTTGTTTATGAGGCAATATCAGCCTGACTATAGTTTGGTTCTAATATTTTTAGATGTCTGTGTGTGTCTGTTTCCTTTAATTACTATGGTTGTTTTTTTTTAATCTGAGTGCAAATGAAGTCTTGGGAGAGTACTTTGCAAGCAAAGGCAAAACCAGAATAAATTTCTGAGAAAGAAAGGGGACAGGTGGTGATCTGCTCCTAGAGCTGACTCAGGTTTTGATTCAGGATCATTCACCAGGACATTGCTGCCCACACTGATGGAGCATAATTTTGAAATAACTTCCACTGTGGCAATTTTTTTTTCTCCTTCTGTTAGTGAAATTTAATTCATCTTCCTGAAAGCTTCCATTATCTGCAGTGTGAGAAAGGAGCAGAGCTAATGTTATTGCTTCTGACACTGAACACTGCCAAAAGCAACTTATATCAGGCAGTAGTAAATTTTGGTATTGGTTATCTAATCCAGCATTGTCATGTCTAATTAGCAGATTGAACATCTCTAGGAGGTGAAGAGTTTAAAACATGCTGGAGAGTTTGGATCTGTGCATTTTTCCAGACAGAACTGTCTCAGAGCAGGTGAATACTTATTGGAGATGAACTGGGTGCTTCAAGCCTGGCTTCACCCAGGCTGAGCACTGGCAGCTTGGTTCCAAACTGGTCACAATCACTGCCTCTGGGCAGCTCAAAGGGCTCAGCATGGTGCACACCTTTGCTGTCTCCTTGCTGTTCTAAAAGGCACCACATTCTTTCCCTATTCTCCACTTTGGATGCTTCTCATGCCTTGTAAAATTCTTCTGTTCTGCAGAAAATGCCCAAGGAGTGTAGTACCTCTCTTTTTCTTTTCTTTTTTTTTTTTTCCCCCACAGAAAGGAAATCATTCCCATTTCCAAATTACACCTAACACTGTCACACTTTGTCTGTGAACTTTCCAGTCTCTATGAGATTTCGGATTCAATGGAGTAATCAGAACCATTGCAACATTTATCTTTTCCTTCTATTCTTGGCTTCACCACAGCTCTTATTTTCACCAATTACTCTTTTGGCTGGGGCTGAGCTGTGATCCCAGCTAAATTATTAGTGTCACCTCCACGAAAGCAAATAATTGCCTTGCAGTCTGAGAGTGGAGCCCGAGGGCTTTAAACACGGAACAATTTGTGTGATTACCAGGGGTGGGTGCCGGGGCAGCCTGGCCTGGGAGCTGCCTGCCAGACCCCCCAGGAGTGTCCCTGAGAGGCCTCCTGTCCCCCAGAGCACAGAAAGGGGACAGGACAGCCAGGTTTGCAGCCACTGGCTCCTCTGATCTCCCAGCAGTGTGACCCAGGCTCTGGGCGTGATGGAGAGGTCCTCCACCTCCTCCTCCTCCTCTGTGGGAATCCATAAAAATTAGAGGGTTTTAGGAAAGCTGCAAAAGGCAGGCTTCAGAGGCAGCAGCACTGTGATTAGAGATAAGCAGTAGCTATGAGATAAGTTAGAAGAAAAATTATGTAAGAAGTAGAAAAGTAAAGACAAATAGAACAATGCTCTGGGTATTGACTCTTGTCTAGAATAGCTCTCTAAGCTGCAGAAAAGTTTATCTAATGAGATATTAGGAAGTTTTAAGCTTAATAATGGAGCTCTGTGCATTGTATCTTAAGGCTTACAAGCAAATATTGTATTTGAAATAAGCAATTGTTTTTCCCTTGTATAATTGTTTGTACTTGTGCTTATAGTGATTGGATAGAACTACTGTCAATATACTTTTGCTTTGTGTGATTGGTCAAAAAACTTATAAAGTGAGTTGTAACATTGAGTTCTCGGTCTGCTGCCTGAGATGTGAGCTGCTGGCATCTTCCCAGTGTCATAACCATGTAATGAGACTGATGCTGGAAAATAAAACAGCTCAAAGCACGTTCCTAGCAGTCCCACCCGTTCATGATTTGTACATAGCCCCCAGCCAGCGATACTGATACTGATCATCATCCTCCTCCTCTTCCTCTGCCAGGGATGATGGAGGCAGCAGGCTCTTGGCAGGACCTCTGGAGACATGGAAAGAGGAGCTCAGACTGGAGCAGGTTTGTTGGCAGGGCTTGTGACCCCATGAGGAGCAGCCTGCTCCTGAAGGACTCTGCTCTCTGTGGAATGGGATCAGTGCTGGAGCAGTTCACAAAGTGCAGCCATGGGAAAGGCTCACACTGGAAAAGTTGGTGGAGGGGTTTCTCCTGCGGGAGAGGCCCCTCTCTGGAGCAGGGGAGGAGAAAGGAGCTGCAGAAGCAGAGGAGAAAGGAGTGCAGAAGCAGAAGCAGATGAGCTGCCCACAGCTCTCATTCCCCATCTCCCTGCACTGCTGAGAGTGGGGACAAGGTACAGAATGGGAGTAAGGTTACACCTGGGAAAAAGAGAGGTGGGGGAAGTGTTTGTAAGGCTTGGTTTTACTCATTATCATTTAACTGTGATGTGATTGTAATAAATTGAACTGATTTCCACCAGTTTAGGCTGCTTTGCCCATGACAGTGAATGCTCAGTGATCTCTCCCTGTTCTTATCTCATCCCATGAACCTTTCATTATATTTTCCTTCCTATGTGTAGCTGAGGATGGAGAGTGACAGAGTGAATTTGGTGGGCACCTGGAGTCTAGCCAGGGTCAACCCACCACTCTAAAGGAACATAATCCCATGGTTATTTGGAGCCTTTATAGATTTTTTTGTAGCTTTGCAACACTTTGAATGTCCAAATATGTTGTGTCAGACACATTAATTTGCACATTGTTCTGCTGACATGCGGGAAGGACTGTTACAGGTCTTCACTGTATTTTGTTGTGGAAGAAGCCAATTATTCTAGTTAGCATATGTTCCGAAAATAGTTGAATAAATTTATTTATAAATAAATTTATAAATAAATAAATGTATAATTCCATTTTTAGCTTGTGAAATGACCATGATTTTATATATGGGACCATATCAAAGTTGTTATTTGTAGTGGGTAGGAATGGCCTGTTACTGGGAATGAATTTGGAAAGTGCATCAGGGGAAGGATCACAATCCTTGTAGTTCAGTGAATTTCATGTGGACAGGCAAATTTTATTTATGGAGCAGTCTTTGTAGTTTAGGGGAACTTTTTAGCATGTCAATCCTGCCAGACAGGAAGACAATGTTGCCAGGGTCATTCTTGAGTGTGTACATTTTCCAAGGAAAGTTTACCTTTTAGTTAATGCAGTCCTTTATCATTCTGTAATTAAAGATACTATCTAAGAGTTAAATTAGTTATGAAAATTAATATTGATTGTTGTTCTTAATGCAATAGAAGCAGAGAGTTATTTAGAAAAAGGAAATGGTTCTGCCCTTCAAATACTGGAAATACAGAGCTTAAATGAAAACTGCCATAGTTTTTGTTTAAAAGGCTTACAGATAAGCAGATGAGAAACCTAACCCTTTGAAGCATTTTATGTACAATGAAAGTGAGCTCAAAGTTTTTTTTTCATAAACTTTCTGCTTTGACTATCTCTAGTTTAAGCTTAGTCTTGGTAAGGTTGCACACTTCAGTGGACAAAAGGTTTTGTTGCATTATGTGAAGATGCCTTTGCTTCTTCTTCATGGCTTAGGTTCTCAGAAAAAAACAAAATGTGTTTATTGCACCTTTTCCCAATAGACAGTGTCAAAGCACTGGATTTGTAACTGTATATTTTAAAACCACATACATTTAGTATTTAACTTAATGAAGTGCCTTTGTCACTGAAGTTCTGGTAGGATTTGTGTCCCTATTCTGTTATTCTGGTGACTTTCTCCTCAACAAAAGTTTCATTGCCTGTTTTGTTATCACTTGTTAGATTTGCAGAAGCTGCACTTCATAGGCTGCCCCTGGTGTCCCTGCAGTGATGTGGCAGGGAGGACTGGAGGTCAAGCCTCTACTCTTACAAAGACCTGTAATCTGACAGGTGAAGAACATTTCTAGTTCTTCAGGTGCTTTTGATGACATTTCAAGATAGAATTAACTTGGGTTGTCTCTCACAGCCAGCCAGCTTTAAGCTGATCATGTTCCATCAGCCTCCTAAACTCCAAGAAAACTGCTTTTTCCATCAGGTTGTTGTGGGTTCTCTAGCTATGGACACCAGGATTATCTTTTCTTATGGCCAATTCCCCTCCCCAGCCAGGTGTTGCTCTTGTATCAGAAGTTCAACCTGAAGCCTGCAGGGTGTCACAAAGTACAGCCTCCAGCTGCCACTTGTGCATCGGGTGCTTTTTGCTGTACACCATAAAATGACCTGATTTAGTGCCCTTTATGTCTCCCAAGTCACTTTTCTCTCAACATTGCTATTTCCAGTTTGGTTGGCATTTCTCTGGTGAGCTGAATCTGCTGAGTCTCAAGCTGCATCAAGGGAAATAGAGGCTGGATATTAGGAAAAAGTGTTTTACAGAAAGGTTGATATAGTTCTGGAGTGGTTTGCCTGGGGAGGTGCTGGAGTCACCATCCCTGGATGTGTTTAAAACAAGCCTGGATCTGGCACTTGTGCCTTGGTTTATGTGAGGTGTTGGGGCATGGGTTGGACTCGATGATCTTTAAGGTTTCTTCTGTGAGTTCTGTGAATTCTGTCAATCTCCCTTAGAGCCCTCACAGAGCACTCTAAATTGATATTAATATATGTGTACCTATAAAGCCCATCTATATCACCACCGAAGTATGAAGTGCCTGTAAGATAAACAAAAAATCTAGACTAATATTTCCATGTCTTCATTTCAGTCTCAGGTTAAAGTTATATCTGGGAGGAAGAGAGGGAAAGGTGTCACTTTCTGATTTAGCAAGTTTTTGGTGACTGCATAGAAATGAAAACTCTATAAACCTGCTCAAGTAAAGGGAGAGATTGGTAAATACATCTTCTAGAAGCTAGAGGGCACAGGAGCCACAGAAAGCCTCTGGTATAACTCAGTTACCAGGAGGAGTGAGTGAGCCAGAGTAACTTTTGCTTCTTTTCACATAAAATGGAACTTGCTACTCAAGTTCAAACAGATTTATTTTTTCTTTCTGAAGAGAAATGACTGAAAATCAAAATTGTCTTTCTGGATTTTTATCAGTTTTGCTGATGTTTAAAAGAAAATAAATTATTCATACTGATATTGATAGAAATGAAGTTGCCAATATGTGCTTTCCATTTTTAATCCAGATTAGTTCAGTAATAATACAGTTTTCTGCAGGAGCTCCTATCATTAACCATTTATAGAGAACTACTGAGAACTGTTTTAATGGAAAAGGTCAACGGTAAATTCATGGGCAGAGGAGTTTTCCTATCAAGCCTAATAATCACAAATTTCAGATTTTCCCTTGTCTAGCTGGTCTGGTGGAAGTATTTGAGAACTTTTCCTCACCCTCACAGAGTATTTCTGTGATAGTTCTGGTGTATTTTATTTTATTTAAAAGGCAAGTGTTTCACCAGTGTAATACCTGCATGAGAAGGACATTGGGAAATTTTTGGTACAGACCAATCCTTACTTTGTTTGCATTTTGAAATGAAGTTTACAGACCTTACCCTAAGAGTGTAAGTGGAACAGAATATCCTGACCTGCTCTTTGGAACACCTCCCCAAATTCCAGTGTGTTTTGTTTTCAGATCCAAGTAAGCCAGTGAGATAACTTTGCCAGTCTGCAAAGGATAAAAGATGTATGTATGGATTAATTTATGCTGAGTTTCTCAGGGCAGTTGGCTTTCTCTCTTGAGTAGAAAATCAGAGGTACTGTGAGTTTGTAGGACTCCTGCAACACAGAAAGGATTCCCTCCAACCTTTGGGAATTCTACATATTCCACAGGCTTTATGCCTAAAGCCAGATGGGTGCTGAACAACAGGATGATATTCTAGTAAACAAAACAGCATTGGTGGAGTAATGAAACTCTGCTGAATTATTCATTGGGTCCTGAATGATGCAAAGAGAGTTTTCACAGTAAACAGCCCTGAAGATGAGAGCAGTGCCAGGCACAGCCCTGTCCCTGTGCTGTGCACCTGGCCTGTTTTCTCAGGTAAGCATCTGCAAAAATTCATGTCTTTGCATAAAGGGACTGGAACAACCATGTTTGGTAGCTGTCAACGAAACTCACCTTGGAATTTATGACTCATCTTGGAATAGTCAATCTAATTCCAAAATACCCCACTAAAATGCAGGCTCTATTTCCATGGACATAACACTGAAAGCACATTCAAGCACTTTGCTACAAAGCAATGGACTTCTACACATTTTTAAAGGAAGCACATCTTCAAAGAGAAATACATCTTCAAAGAGAAACACATCTCCAAGCTTGTTGGCCAAAATCTGATGATGCCTCATAGTAAATGTCTCACATAGCCACAAGAATACAGAATACATCAGCCAGGTTCCAATAAAGCAGTGTGTACCAGCAATACAATTTTAGCCCATGAAGCCTTTTCCCAGCTAGCCTTTGGAAGCTGAGGAGCAGCACAGCCTCATTCCAAAGTAGGTATCCTGAGGTACATTACTCCCACTGCTGTAATGGTTTAAGAATGACGAGGGATGTGTTAATGTGAGTAGGAAATTTAAAGGAGGGTGTCCAGCATGGGCAGAGAAGCTGGAGTGGAGAAAATTATGATGGTGAGGCCAAATATGTCTATAAAACTGAACTGGTCTTTCCAACAAAAAATATCTGGAGTTTTAGTTTTGGATGGTGCTGAGGGGGAGTGTCTGCTGAAGCCTGCCAATAGTGATGGTGAGTGAAGAGTGTTTCACCTACACCTCTGGAGGAAAGATTACACTGGGGGTGCGAGGAGGAAGAAACCCCTCTGTAGAACGAATTTAGACTCCAAACCTCCCACCTTCCCAAAAGCAAATTAGTTTTCCAAAGCCCCACTCTAAACTTTAGTGGAAGCAATGAAATGTGCAGCATTAGGTCATGGTAGTCTGCTGCTATCCACTGGTGGCAGAGAGCACTGGCAAGGAGAATCCTGCTGTCCCTTCAGATTTGTGCTGGGCTCCAACAGGGTAGTGATGACAGGTGCTATGAGAAAATCCAAGAGCAAAACAGTGGGTAATACCACAGGGTTTGAGAAACATGAGCTATAAAATGCTGTTCATTGGGTGCCACCTGTACTCTCTGCTCAGTGAGGCAGAACCCAGCAAAAAAAAGAAAAAAAAAACATTAATATATAAGCAGGGCAGCATTTTGGGCAATAATGATCTGAGGGAAAGCTGGTGCACTCAAGCTTTCACTAAGTGACTTTGCATCTAATATAATGTATTTTGAACATTATATTAATATAAATTATCCTTGTGTATAGTAATACACAGAATAATTTCACTCAGCTGATGTCCCCTTTTAAGATGTCTGGCTTGCTTCTGATGGTGGTTACTGCTAGGAGCTGTCATACTAGCTGAAATTTATCAAGAACAAGGTGCAGAGTTTCCTTCATCATCAAGTGTCATAAAATATTTTTTTTTCAACATGTAATGTTTTAAAAAAATACAATTTACAGTTTTGTACAACATTTTTCTTCTTCATCAAAGATGAAAGAGGATATCTTATTAGGATATCTTGTAATCTTAGAGTAAAATGTAGCAAATTAATCTGATTCATTGTTGTAAGGATCCAAAAAGTTATTTGTTTTGCTGCTGGATATCAAAGAATAGGGCTGTTGGAGAATGGGACTCTGCTTAAAGGCATTTTTTTCCTGATAGTAATTTGTGGGAGACTGAGACATGGCTTGTCCTAACAGTGCAGATTGAAATTTAATACATTATCAACTTTGTGCAGTGTAAAGCAGTCTTTGCCCTTCCCATAGCAGATGTGCATTCCACCTTTGACAGCTCCATTTGGTGAGACCATGTTGCTAGACAGAGGCATGGGAAACTTTTAGTGTTTTTTTTCCCTGAAATTGTACATATTTATGTGCTGCCACAGTCAGAGGCCTCCCTGTTCCTGCCTGGTGACTGGGGCTGTCTACTGGGTTTGGCACCTTATTCTCCGTGCTTGACTTGTAAGAGATTTACAATTTATTGGGAGCAGGGAAACAATTTAATGGGAAACAATTCACATGGTTTAAATTTCCTACCCACGTTAACACATCCCTGGTCATTCTTAAACCATGTCTAAGGAAAAGTTAAATACTCATGATTTCTCCTGCACAACTTGCAATTTTTTGACTTGATTTTCTGTGATATCTTTGCCTATAAGGCTGAAATAGGATGAAGTTCAGTTCCTGCTTCTCTGAACTTTTGACACTCTTGCTGGCTGTTTTCGTATGTTATTCCCCATCCAGTCCAGATGTTTCTGCACACGAGGCACCCAGCCCTTCAGCTTGTTTTCTTTGGAAGGCAAAGCCTTGATTTTGTCCTGTGGTGGAGACAGCATTAGAATGTGGAGAGTACCCATTTTCTGTGGAAGGACTCCAGTGCCTTTGGCATTCTTGCACGATTGGATGTGGTTACTGCCCAGCTGCTGCTTGAAGCTGGCTGTGGCAGAGGCTGGGTGATTTCTGTAGTGTTTCTTGCCTCTTTTGGGTGCCCTGTTATGTGTGCCTGAGACTGTAATGTGAGCTTGTGGAAATCCCACAGGAATGGTGCTTGGGATCACTGGCCCTCTTCTCAGCCTGTGCTTGACTGATCCTGCCTGCAGCCTGCACTCCCAGGGGACCTTGATGTTTTCAGCCCAAATTTGGCTCCTTCCCTCCCTTGAAGCTTGTGTTGACTTGTATTATTTCTAAAAAAAGGTTATGTGAAAAAGTGGTTGATCACTCTTCAGGCCAGATTTCTAATCTAGCTCTGCATGAGCACATCTCCCTAGGATGGCAGAGCCTGGCTGAATGCTGCAGCCAGAAACAAGACAAAATTTTGAAGGAATATTTCTCAGAAAAGCTGATTTTGGGCTATCTTGGCAAGGCACTGATTAAACTTCTTGTTTTGGGTCACAATGCATGTATGGGTGGGAAGAGTGTGCGGAAAGCTGGCCTTCCTTACAGAGCTCTTGGCCTAGCTTAGGCTGTCTGGGACATGAAAAGCTGGGTTTAATCTGGCTTGTGCAGCACATTTTACATTATTGCTTTGCTGGAATAAATCCACGAGGGAGGCAGAAGAGGAGAAAGGAAGTTCATGTTCCTAGTCAGAAGATTAAGAACAAACTTGAGTGGTGGTTGTGTGAGGGTTTTGGGGTGTGCCTTGCTGTGGGCACTGCCCAGTCACTGCTAGGGCAACAGAGTGAGGCCTGAGCAGAGACTGAGAGCACAGCAAAGGGAGGGTGTGACAAAAGTAAAAAGGGAAAAGATAAACTGGAAAGGGCTGAAATCCAAACCTTAAATTCAAAGAAAGAAGATTATTCAGTTTTTCTCCCTTTCAAGTTTTTGGGGACTAAAAGGTGTGTGGAGGAAGAAATGTACCCTTATCTTAAGAACTGGGGATGCTATTTAATCTGCATTGGATTGTGGTGGTTTAACCTGGCAGGCAGATAAACACCACAAAGCCACTCATGTCTTCTCCCCCCACCACCAGGGGATGGGGGAGAAAACTGGGAAAAAAGAGTGATATTCATGGTTTGAAATAAAGACAGTCAGTAGGAGAGAAATGGAAGGGGAAATAACAGCAATAATAATGATAAAATAATTGAAATACACAAAACAAGTGATGCAAGATGCAGCCAAATCCAGTAGCCAAGAAAAGAAAAGAAAAGAATGTCGGTGGTACCATTAGGGGTGTTAAGGAACACTGGTATCAATGCCAGTGCTCACTGAACAGTTTGAGCTCTTACAATGAGAATAATTAATACCAGTTTCCTGAGAAGGTGGTGGAATTTGCCAAGCATCCAAAAAACAACCAGACCATTTTGAGGTCCTGATTATTTCCTGAGGAACTGCTTGACCCCAGGGGCCTATAGCAGCCATGACAGTCTGCCTTTGCAAAGCCCCTTAGAATGGATCCATTCAAATGCAGACATAATTACACCTCTCCTCACAATATTATATTTCAAATATCCTGCCAGTAATCAGAATCTCTGCAGTGTGTGAGGAGTGAAGAGCCCCTTTATCCTTACAGCAGAAAGCATATGAACTGTTATGAGCTAAAGAAGGTTAATAATGGGAAAGGCTAATAGAAAAGGCTTTGAGGCATCATCATAGTCACAGAAAAGGCATGAGGAAATCTGAAAGTGAGTGACAATGCTGCCCCTTTATCAGAAAATGCCCTGATGGAGTGTGAGTGAGAACAAGAATCCTCTGCCTCCCCCGCAGAAAATCACAGCTACAGAGGAGTTGTTGTATATTTGTTTGCTCCCATGGTTTTAATCTTCTAACTTACTCCAATTATTCCTATTCAAGGCTGATTTATGTTTGGCAACTTTATGTTAGGAGGAGTTCCCTTTAGCAGAACAACACATGCTTGCAGGCAGGATGGGGGGAATATGATGCATTCAGATGTAGTGTGAGGCATTTATTTGGCCAAGAAAATCTCTCTGACGCTGCCTGTGCAGGCAGATATTTCCTTATTTGCAGTAGGCTTTTGTCTCCCCTTGATGAAGAGCAGCAATGCTGACCTCATAAGGGATTCCTTCCAGTTTGTTTCCCAGGGTTTTATAGGTGCTCATACACAGATTTTTAACAACTCTGTGGTTTTTGCATGAGCAGTATGTAACACAACAGTAAATCCATAAGAATTTCCACCAGCTGTCCTGTGTTATGTTGCTTTCCAGAATGGAGAAGAAGTTTTTGTCAGCTGTGCTCAGTACCCTCACATTGGGATGGTGACTTTGCAGGAGGGAGTGGGACACACCTGACAACTTCAGGAAAGTCTGAAAAATTCCAAATTCCAACCTGCCATAGGTACTAAGTGTCTAAGAGTTGTATCAAAATCAGTTTCCTACAAGGGGAAAAATGAGGAATTAGCTGCTCTTGAGGTTTTTTTTTGTTTGTTTTTTTTTTTTTTTCAGGAACTGCCTGTCATCTGGAAATGAGTTTAGAAAGAAGCAGGGGAGCCATAATGGGTGTAATATGGCACATGGCAAGGAACTGAGAACAGAAATTTTAATAAACAGCATGGAAATCTGTGGGAAAACAACCTCTGTGAGTTCTGCTGCTGTACAGAGATGTGGACCTTGCACTTTCTCCTCAATGGGAAGAGGTGTTGTCTGGGGAGGTGACCATTTTTCTAGATAAAAAGAAACCTGTGGTAGTGAATTTATCATGGGACAGAGAATGGGACCACAGAGCAAACAAGGGGCTGAGCTGGAAGGGGAGCCTGGAGTTATGGCCAGCCTCCCCCAGAGGAGGAGGAGGTTGCTTTGAGCTGCAGAAGGTGACTGAGGTGCCTGCTGTCACCTACACACTAAGATGCTCCAGCAGCTTGTAAATTGTATTTAAAATGGAGGAGTCACTTGAAGAAACTTTCCTGAAACAATCTCCAAAGTCTGTGGACTGTAACCATACACAGTGAACAAAATGTGCTGGTTTGACTGAAAACCTGTAATTTGTTAGATTAGCAGTTTGCAGAGATAGAATTTAGCACTAAGTGAGGGTTGCTAACTGAAAAAAAAAAAAAGAGAAATAGATATTGATTTATCTAATTATATGCAGGGTTTATTTAAAGTGGAGATTAGTCTGCTTAAAAAAAAATGCATTGAGTAAATGTATTGTGTGCTCAGTGCATTTATTGTTGGAAACATGGGATTCCCACATGTGGTATTGTTTATTTGGTTTTAAAATGTAAAAAAAAAATGCATTTTTAATGTACAAAAATAAATGAATTTTTGATACCAAATTATCTTATCTTTGAAAAAGTATAGGTGACCCCATGGTCTATGGTCCTATCAAAGTAGCATTTGACTTAATGAAGGAGATTTTACCTGCCCCATGGTCATTGGTGTTTCTGAGGAGACTGACAAGGACTTTGATGGTTTCTCTGTGGAAAGCATGCTGGATCAGCATGACAAACAGTGTGAGATGGAGCCACATCTTTGTGGAAGCCATGCAGGGGTGTTTGCCTTGTCCCACTTGGTGTCCATGAATCCTGGGGAGTGAAGTGTGGCAAATGACAAATTCCTGCTGGATTTTTTCCTCTCTATTTTCATTAACCTCTGAATAGAGATTATTTTAATTAAAATAATCTTGACAGCACCTATGAAAAAGCTGTGGGGGTTGTAACAGCAATTAGGTGTGTTGTCAAAGATGATAAGCAGCCTGGTATCACAGGAAGGAAATTAACACTCTGACCAATAATGGAACAGTAATCTTAATCCAGGGCTTTTCTGCCTCTTAGGAACTCTTCAGAATGGATGGATTTTGGAGACCAGGCAATTTTAGAACAAGACAGTTAAGCAATCAGTGCCATAAAACATCTCCATTTTAAAAGTCAATGTCATACTGGTGTAATAGTGGCTGATGGCCAGCCAGCAAGAAATGTGATGCTAATTGGACATTAACAGTGCAAAGCCTTGATGATTTTCCTTTATTTTGGATATCAGAATGATTTGGATTGTATTCAACATCAGGTGGTGGAGATTAAGAGTGATCTGCACCAGTGCCAGGTGTTTCTCTGGGTTCTCCACTGCAGAGAGAAGGCATGGGAATGCTGGCAGCCTTTCTGTGCTGTGAGGAACAGAAGGTTTGAGAACCTTCCTTTCTAGGTTGTATCTTGTATCACCACAAGTCTTTTATTACTTAGGAGCTGCTCTGAGCACATAATTCACAGGTCTTTTGGTAGATTGCAAACTCCCTGAATTAGAGTGTTTTGCTCATCCTGAAAGCACCATTCATCCTCCAGGTGACCAGCATCACACTGGGAAGAGCAGAATTAAAACCAAACCCCCTGTGCTGGCCCAGGCAGGGCAGGGGGAGCTCTGTGGGTGCCAGGGCTGGACTGCTCTGCCCTGCACAATCACAGGGGGCTGGGGAGAAAGGCTGCCCAGGGAGGAGCAAGTTGTGAAAACAGCCACAGTTTTACTATGGGAGAGCATGGCAGGGGACTGAACTAAGGGTTGGAGTCAGATGGAATCTTGGAAGAAGAGGGCTGGGAATAGTCCATCTGTAGGTGCCAGAGCAGATATGGGCAGGCTTGTAGGGCATGGAATGGATGAAGCTGTGCTTATCCATAAAGTCTGAGGTAAAAATGAGGCTGGAGAAAGTTTGTGGTTTCCTGGGTACCTTCGTGGCACTTCCTGAGGTAGATGCTTCTCTGCACATCACCAGTGAAGGATTTCTGGGTATCCTGTAGGAAAGGAGTAAATGGAGAAATTCAACTCCTGTGTCAACAAGAAAAGGGCTGACAGGTTTTATATAGACAACCCTGCCTTGTCCTTATCCTGCCTTCTCAGCTGTAATCCAAGCAGAACTGCTCCTTAGCATTTAGGGCTTGTTTTTCCCTTGTTCTGCACCCCTGTGCTCCAACTTGTGCTCCTCTCCTTCACATTGTCTTGCCCCACTCTCAGCAAACAGAATTCAAGCATGGAATGATAGCATGCCATGTTCCTGGTTAGAGAAACCAGCACTGTCATGTGCCTGAGATGTTTCCAAGGGAAGCAGCTTCCTTGTCCTGCTGAGGCTTCAGTAGCCCTCTGTCATTTCCAGCAATGTGTGGGTAGCAACCTACAATGTGCACCCATCCACACAGGGGGTTTTTTAAACTCCTTTTTTCATCCCTAAAACTAAAACAAATCTCTACAATTAGTTGAAAGCTGCATCTCAGAAGAAGTGTGATTTGAAGGAGAAGAGAATAAGTGGAAGATATTAAAGAAAGAGTTTATTTCTTGTTCGCTTTGCAGTGTGAAGAGACTGGATGCTGCTACTCCAGAGACTAACTCAAAATGTAGTGTGAGAACATTCCTACCCCAAGGACATTTCCACTGTAAGAGAAAGTAAAAAATCCAAGCAAAAAAAAGCAACATGTAAGTAAAGAACCAGGGGACAGGGGGACAACAAGTGATTTTTTTTCCTGTTAAAATATGTATTGTTTGTTCCTTGCAACCCTCCAACTTACAGCTCTCTCATGTCTTCTAGTGCATGTGGATGAAGGCTTTGACCTGAGGGATGATGACACCAGGACCAACTCACTTCTTGGACTAAAGCAGGAGGGAGATTTCTACAGCTTTAGGAGCTGTGTGTAAGGCAGCCCAGCCGGCTGCAGGGGCTGGGGATGCCCTAAGAGTGAGGCTGGGCAGGGACTCAGAGCTGCAAAGAGGAGTGAAAATCAGGGCACAGTGGGAAAGGGCAGCGATGGAGCTCATCAGGGGAGGGTGGATGAGAGCAGAACAGCAGCCACTCTGAAAGGCACAATGGGTGAGGAAGCTGGAGCAGAGAGGAGAAGGCAGCAAGGACAAAAGTTCATCCTCTTCAATGCTGACAGAGTTTTGGGGAATTGAACTAAAAGCTTCCCTTCTGAGGGAAGTCTCAGGTCTGCAGAGCTCCACAGATCAGAAATGAGGTACACTGAGTTTCAGAGTCAGCTTCCAGGCTGAATGTACAGGGGAAATGGCTGTAATTTTTTTACTGATAGAATAGGAGCAAACATTAAATGCAATAGAAGCCAAACATAATTTCCAAAGTATTTTCCTACTTTACAAAGCCAGAAGTTTAAAAGGTTTATTTTGTAAGACAGCAACAGGCAACATATGAAGTACTTCTAAGGAAACACCTGTGTTGTGTAAAACCAGTAACATACCAGGCATAACATGGGTAAAAAAACCAAACTTTTAGTGCTCTGCATAATATAATTCATTTTTTTTTACTAAAAATATTTAATTAAAAAATATCAGCCTACATTTGTTGAAACTGTGTTGGTGTCCCACTACTGACAACAATTCTCTTTTAAAAGGAAAGTTTTTTACAACTTTCTTCCAGTAAATCACATCTGGATTTATAACTTTATTGAAAGTTTTTAATGTGTTTTTATATCAGACTGTATTGTAATGGAATTGTTATTTATCTCCAGATTTATCCAGTTTCTGGATAATCTTTTTGGACTATCTTTCATTTATGAGGGTCTTTAATTACATTCCTCTACTAGCTGACCACTACAAAAATTGAAATCCTCACCACAAATCTGTAAAAATGTTTCCACTTGCACAGGGAGACAAAAATAGAATAATTCCATGTCTTTTTGGACGGGTGCCTGGCTGAAACTATGCAGGGTTTGACTGACAAGAGGATGTAGTCTTTGCTGAGAGCGCTTTCTTTAAGGTCCTTTTTAGTCTTCAGGAACATTTAAGTAGATGAATGAAGAGAGGATTTATGCTAGTTTCCCTTCATTTTTGTTGACTCTGCCTGCTTTTTTATAACTTTTGTCTCCTGCAACAAAATCTTTTCAGCTCTTGGGGCTTGCTGAATATATAATCACAAGCTGGTAAGTAGGAACTTCAGAGAGTTTTGGGTTGAAATGGCACTCTATTCTTTTGTGTACAGCTGTGGTAGAGAAATAAAACCCCTTTGTGCAGATAAGGAAAAAGCAGAATTATTGAAATGCTCAGTATTTGCCAGGGTTATAACTGTAAAGTGTAGTCTTTCAGTGGTGAATAAATGCAGTTAACACATAGCTCAGCCTGTGAATGCAGTGGAGAGACTTTGCTGGGGTAAGTTGGGGATTATTTTGCATCTGAGTGAGCTCTCCTCGCTGTGCTGCACTCCATGTTATCCGTTTCCTGGGGAATGTGGATGGGAGCTTACAAAGCACAGCAGGTAATTGGCTGCTTCAGCTGGAAAAGCAGAAAAAAAAAGGATATTTGTTGGTATATACAGAAATAAATGAGGACAAATGGCTGTTAGGTGATAATATCTGTCCATAGTCTTCTGAGGAGTCTGTGAGGTTAAACCCATCCTGGCACTTTGCAAGGGCGGTGAGTGTGTTAAATGTGAAGTTTAAACAGTTGAGCAACTATTTCTGTCTGTGAATTTAGTAATGGAACTCTCATACACTTTGATTGTAAGAAAGGAGGTGAATGTGTGTGTGATAGCAGCTTTTTTGAATGATTTCTGTTGCTGTTCAGGGCTTGTGTTTCTGTATCTCAGCATTCCTTTCTGTGTTGCTACTTTATTTTGAACCATACCTTCATTTCATGTGAACAGTCTTATCTGATGCCTGTGGAAAGCAAACATAGCTCAGCCTTTAGGAACTTTTTTCTGTATTTCTAAACCTGGCATACACCGAGGCAAATATTTCCTCTTGGAAAGGGTTAGGTGCTTTTTCTCAGTTGCACATGTGGCAGATTCTACAGACAGACTGAAAAGAGCCTGTAATGGTATATCTATGTTTTTGGTTTAAAGTGGTTTATGTCCAGGTAGGGTGGGGAAATGTGTTGGCAGTGAAAAGACAGATGTAGCCAGGTTCCTCCTGAAACAGGGCCATTTGCATGGAAACCTTTCTGGTCCCTGCCTTTTCTCTCCTTCCTCTCTTTCAATGAAGCAGCATTAAAGTCAAGGCTGATGGATACTAGAATAACATCAATTCTAATTTAATTTTCGTAACATTGTGTAAAACCCCCACCTGTCTAGGGTTTGATATTCCAGAAACCTATGCCTATGGGTAAATGTGTATGATGGATCTCACTGGAGCTGATTGACACAAAAATGTAATATTTACTTCAAAAATGTTTGCAGTTTCATTTTGCAGGATTAAAGTCCTTGGACAGTTGGATTTTAATTTGTTTCCTGAAAAATCTCACCAAGAACAATGCACATGTGTGCTGGATGTTGAAATTGTGCTGCATGTGTAGAAAGAGACAAAAATGAAATATTTTGTGGGTTTGATAGGTCTACATGGCTGTATGTAGGGAGAATACTTGGAAGGCTGAAAAATAGATTATGCATTATTAGCATTTTACTATCTGTAACAAACAAAGGTTTATTTCCTCCCCTTTGGTAAAGAGGAAATCCAAGTTTTCCTTTGCTTCTTTTATACACCCCTGTACTCTTTGAGGTGGCTTTAAATTTTCATCAGTGTCATACGAGGTAAAATGTGTATTAAAGCATTAAGGAAAATGGGGTTAAGACCTGCACTGTCTAATAAAAGAAATTAGTATTTTTTGGCAGCCATCCTTTGGCCTGTGTAATTTTTTTCCAAAGGGCACTGACATTTCTCCTGGCTTCCTTAGGACTGCCATTCTGTGTGTGGACATGTTTTTCACCCACTGACCTTTTTTATTTATTTTCTTGAATGCCAAATATTTAATGTGTCATTTCTGGCACAAAGTTCTGGTGATCAAAGGGGAAACAAACGGGGTTGAAGCAGGTTGCTGGAAAGGCACACATGGGATGGCACAGCCATGGAAAGCTCTTTTTTTTTTCCTGCAGGCTGAGCACCAGTCCTCATGCTAACTTAATGAGCACAGGAGGAAGCACATATTTTCCTGGGCCTGGAAAGCAAATGTGGTCACAGAGTGTGAGGTTTTCTACCAGGATAATCAGCTAGAGTGGCATGAGTGACTGCCTGCCAAACCTCTTTTGCCTCCTGTGTGCCTGCCCAATTAACTCCATTCTCCATTCTTCAGTCATCTCCCCAGGCAGCTACCTGCCCTTAATGGGCCATAAAACACATGGCACCAATCCATGTGGAAATGTTTTGGGGTGTAGGGGTTGTCTCAGCTGTTTGTAGGGGTCTCTGAGTGTCAGAGGCAGCAGTGCTGCCCACAAATAAATTCAGAGGGTGTACCTGTGCCCTCCTTCTGGTTGCTGGAAGAGTCTCTTTGGGTTACATAGGTCATGGGATGAAAGATGGATTCCTTTGGGAGAGCTGCACAGAGGAGCCAGTGGAGAAACTTCAGCTGAGCACAGAGGGAAGGACCTCAGCTGGGATTAGATACCGTGGTTCTTATATCTTAAACAAGATTTCTTCTTTGCTTCTGCCTGCCTGCCTCCCTCCCAAGCGGGGATTTGCCATAACTTTTCTAATTGGGCTTGTGAATGGATTGTGCTTGGTGACAAGTCCAGCAGCTCAGTTCTTTCCCCGCTATGGCCCCTGTGCCTCCTGGACTCCAACCCTCCATCTGCAGCATGGGGTGGGAGGTGCCAGATGGTCTGGTGGAAGACATCCATTCCACAGACTCCAGATTCCAAAGAAAAAGCCCCAGGAAGGCCTGAACTTGTGCAGGTGAAGCTCTGCAGGGAGGGAAAGCACCTGGAGCTGTGATCCCAGAAGACAAGAAATCCACAGCTTTTGGGTAGGCTCATGCTTGAAAACATTTTAGCAGGCTTGTGACCTTTAAAAGAGATTAGAGCTAGCTATTAGTTCATTTGTACCTCCAATGTTCTTTGAGTGTGTGCTCTATAATATCTGAATATATACATATATTCAGATAATATAGAGCATATATAATATATATATATAGTGTGCAAGTGGTATTTCATAGAAATTTTTTAAGTTTTTAGAGCTAAGGAATGTGTTTGATTACCTATAACTATTCCTTGGGGTCTATATATATATAGATATATATATCTATATAGATTATATATATGTATATAATATATATATATAGTGTGCAAATGGTATTTCATAGAATTTTTTAAATTTTTTAGAGCTAAGGAATGTATTTGATTACCTATAACTATTCCTTGGGGTCTCCCACAGAGATGTGCTCGATCTCAGGGTATTATCCAGAGCCTCAGAACTGAAGCTATTGATTGAAACTGGAGTGGATCACTGGGACTCTGCAAAAATTTAGGGCTGAGCCAAACTTCTAAGATCCTGCCTTTGCATATTTCTGAGTATCCTTGAAATCCAATTGCTCTCATGAGGATTGAGAACTGGAAGGATGGATTTCTCACTCATATTTTTCTGGGAAAGTTGAGACAAATTGGGATAACACACCTGCTAAGTGCCACTCTAAGTCATCTAAGAAATTTAGAGCATTTCATGAATATAAGCCTGCCCAGCTTTCCTGTCATGCAGGAAAAACCTGTGGAATCAAATTTACTTCTCAAACATGCTTATTTTTGCACCTTCATCCTCAGCTGGCTCAAGGGACAAAAATCTTCTTTTGGTGGTCTTGATATTTATCACATGGAGCTTCACATGAAAACTTTTGATATCAGAATTCCAATTTATCAAAATTGAAATAATTTAGAGTTACTGAGGTTTTTTTTGGTTTTTTTTTTTGGTTTTTTTTTTTTTTTTGAGATAAGAGAGACCTGGGAAAAGCTGCTTCTATAGAAATGATGCTGTTGTGATACCCTCACACCCCCAGACTCTGCACCCTGGCAGAGTCTCAGTGTAGTCAGTAGAGCCACATTAATTTGTCTCTGGCCAGGAAAAGCCCTCATAATTTTAAGTCATATCTACATGAAATAATAATAAAATCTGAGAACTTGTATCATACAAGCATCACTGGAGAGGGATGACATTCAGACCAGAGGTGTTGCTGTTACCTGTCAGATTAATTTAGTGGCCTCTCCCCGCAACCCCAAACTCACAGACTTGTAGAACTGTTAGGGAAACCCAACAATTAGTGGTGGGTCACTGAGAGTTCTGATGCTTTTTGTGCTCTTGGTTAGGAAGGAGTTAAAACCAGTTCTGGAAGTGAGCTGAAATATTCAGAGTAAGAGTTTTCCAGAGGAGGCTGTGCTGACTGAGAGTGGACTTTGTGCTTTCCTCTGCTCTCCTGCTCCCTTAAACTGTGGAAAGAGTAACAAACCCACTGGCTGTGGGGGCTGCCAGGGAATGGCTCACAACAAAGAAATTTGGTATTGGCCTGGCTCAAGCATCCTCAAAAAAAGCCATGCCTGGCTTTGAGCTGGAGCTCAGGTGCTGAGAGCTGTCCTGCATTCCCACTCCAGGCTGTCCAGGGCAGGTCCCTGGGGAGCAGCACCCATATGTTTGATTTGGCTGAGTGTGTTAGCTGGCACACAGATATGCTGCCCTACTCAGTGCAATGGAGCAGGGTTAGGGAAAATGTTTCACTGCTGTAATCTCAGCAGAGCAAACATGGAAAGGAATAACAATCAGACCTTCGGGGCAGCACAGGCTCTTCTCCCATTTGGGGCTTGCACACAAGGAGACAGTGCACCTTGAGGCAGGAATTCTGCCTCTGGCCAAGGTTTAAACCCCATTTCTTTCCATAGCTGTGCACCAGCTACACCCTCTCTCACCAGCTCTGCGTCTCCCCTGGATGAGGGTGGAATCTCGCTTCTCCAGGATTTGCTGTGGGGCAGCAGCTGCCAAGGTCCCGGTGCTGCAGGGAGGTCATTGCCAGGGTCAGACCCAGAGAGGCAAGAGCAGGAGTGCTGAACAAACCTTGGCAAAAGCTGATCATGCCTTGGCTAAAGTCCTTATTCCTCTGGCCTGCTGAAGGTGTGCTGAGGGAGCCAGAGAACTCATGCAGCTCTGCAGCCAGCTGCGCATGCCTGCTGCAGGAGTTAAAACTCACTCAGGCAGTGGGGCTGTGGCTGTTGCCTTATTCACTTTAAAATATGTCATGCTGTGTTAATTATCCTTTTCACATGTGTCAGAAGTGAGGTATGATTCATAAATGAGGATTAATAAATGAGGATATGTTTTGCCTTTGGTGCTGTGTCAGTCAGAGGGGGACAGGGTGCAAGCTGTGCTCACTGAGCCCTTACTGCAGGTGGAGACTGCACTGGGGCCCTGACTGCAAAATCTTTCTTGTCACCAGCACACCAAGCTGGTGACAAGGCTTGCAAACTTACATCCCAAAAGTGTCTTGGAAGCATTTCTGGAGGACAAAACCTATTGCAAGTAGTGCATTTCCAGCCTCTTTAGTAATAGCTTTTCTGCTAGCTAATTTCTGTCCTTAGGAGGAAGTGGCTTCCTTCCTCTCTTCATTTAATTCCTTTGCTGTGCTGACCTTCACCTGTGTGACTGGCTCCCTGAAATCCTCTCGGGAGGATCAGTGTCACTTCTAATAAGCCAGCTGTCACTTTACACCAAACAGAAAGTAAGTGTTCCATTTGGTAAATGGCCCAGGAGAACCCAGAGGCTTTTTCTACCACCCTCATTTTTTTTTTTTTTTCTAGGGGAAAGTGTTTTACTTTGATGTTGCTGAAAGTGCACAAAGCGGATTTGAAGCTGCAGATTTAAGTGTCTTGAGCGAAGGCTACCATGCGAGGCTTTTCTTTATTTATCAGCCGTGCTGAAACGCGATCAGAGTTACGGCACGGGCTCCGGGCACAAAGAGTTTTCTTGTGTTTCCAGCCAGAGGATAAGGGATATAAGGGATACACCGTGTGAGGAACACACTGGGAATTTCTTTCCTTTAGAAAGCTGCACAGGAAGACACAGGAAAAGTAAGATTGTTACACTGAGCTCTTGGCTGCCGATGCAGGGCGCAACACTGCTTCTTGTTGGGAATTTTGCCATTGATTTGATTGCGAGCAGGACAGCTTTTCTCTGTCACAGCTGTTTATTTATTGTTCCCCTTCTGCTGCTTTTTGGTGCTGACAAGCACCACCTGTGCCCCTGCAGCAGCTTGCACAGGTGGGTTATATTTACACCACTAATCACAGGAAGTATTTGAGAGTGGAAGTGAAGGGGAGCTCTGTATTTGTGTGCCTTTCACACAGTAGCTGGTGTCTGAATTCAGCAGCTTGTGGAGCACAGGTTTTACACAGAGTCTGACAAAAGTGAAATCAGTGCAGGTTGCTGGCTGACAACCCCTGGAGAGCACCTTGAGACAAGAACAGAAAGTGGCAGCTCCGGCGTGCGAGAGGAAGGCCATGGTGTTTGTCCGTGGACATGGAGGTTGTGTAAGTATGGCTGCCTGTGGGGATTTGCCTCTGTGCTGGGGATTTTGCAGCTGAGAGGAGGGCTGGCTGTGGGGTCAGATGAAGGTGGTGAAATGCTACCCATGGCTCTGCAGCTGGGCTCTGTGAAGCCAGTCCCCCTTCTCAGGAAAGGCGAGGCCTCTCAGCCATGCCCCTCAGGGCCTTCTGCCCAGTGTTGTTTGGAGGCACCTCCACAGCAGTGCAGCAATATCCCACTGGCTCTCCTCTCCCAGGGGCTCTTCAAACCTCTGCTGTCACCACTGTTCCTTTGCCAGCAGAGGCTAAGGGACAGCAAGCTGCTCAGTGCATGTTACAGGAGGCTGCCCAAGCTTTACCCTGGAGATGATCCTTCCTCCTTCCTGGCTGCAGAACTGGGGAGGGCAGCTTGCCTCTTGTTCCTCTGAGCACTTAAATTTGTCCTTGTCTCATGATCTGCATAGGCTGGAGGCTTAGGGCCAAAATCTTTCTTTGCTAGCACCCTAATTGATACTCTAAACTAAGTGTTTGCAGTAACTGAAATAGATATCTGAGAGTGATTTCAGGATATTTAAATCTAGTTATGTACCCAGTATACCATCCCTCAGCCTGAGTGAGCTTTCAAACTGTGTGTGTGTGACAATTATACATCTGGCTTCTCTGTGTCTTCCCAGGTGAGGGGAAATGCCTTAGAAAGTTCCAGTCTAGAACCCTGTGCTTGGCCCTGCTCTGCATTAAGCAAACTGTAAAGAGAGGGTTCTGGCTTTGTTTGTTGAAGTTTTGTGTTGGACTTTTTCTTGGATGTGTTGGCTGGATGTATTCCTCAGGCTTTGACTTGCAGAGAGTGGTGAATCTGATATTTAATTGAAGTTAATTTGTTTTTTGTCCCTCTTGGTCTACTTCAAACAGCTACAAAATGGGACTACCTAATCTCTAGACCTCCCCAAAACTGCTGGCCAATACTGCACCTTAAACAAAGTACCAAAATACCTTAAACAGTAGCCATTGAGGCACACAGCTTTGAATAATTGACTTTCTCAACAACAGCTGAAGTTTGTAGCTTTTCAAATGAATGGAACTGGAGCCCCCAGAATCATTGTCTCTTCAAGCCACTGCCCAGGTGGGAAGCAGAGCTGGGTAATGAGCCAAAAATGTCTCTCTCTCTCTCTATATATATATATAGGGTAGCTTCATTTTCAAGAGATCTAGGATTGACTTTATTTTAAGTAAAAGTGTGTATGTAAGTGTCTGACTATACAAAATTATGTATGGAACCAACAACTGATAATCAACCTCGAAAAATGTGTAAGCAACAGAGGTCTTTCAGCATGTGCTGCTTGGATGTAAACCTAGGAAAACAAAATAGATTCTTTTATGGTTAGATCTCCTCATGTAAGGGAAGTCAAGTAATTCCTAGACTTGGTGTAGTTCCTTGCTGTTATAGTTGGAAAATAGGCAATACACAACTCCAAGCATAGTTTAGACCTTTTATCTTTGATAAAACTTGGTCCATGTCACTCCCTGTGGATGTGGGAACAGTTGATAATTAGGATAGTGAAATGTTTCCTTGTTAGCTACAGGGCTCTGAAGACAGTCAATTCAGTATGCTCTGAGAGTACTGAAACTGGGCCACTGAACACTTGCTGGTATTAAATCAAATTGTGATTTATGGACTCAGACTTCCTTCTGAACTTTATATCACTTAGAGCCTGCCTAAGTGACAGCTTCTTTCCTAGAACAAGAAAACCATTTTGATATGATATTGCACATTTTTCATACAGTGAGCCTATCTATTGCAGAACTTTGCCCTATCCCAGATGTAGGCATTTTACTATTTGTAGTCTGCATACATGAATTAATAAAAATATAGCTATTGTTCTTAGCATCTTGTGAGATCTAGATGTGGGTTTAAGGCTGTATAATCTTGGACATTAAAAAAACGCCTTGGAGGAGCAGATTTAAAACATCAGCATCCTCAAATTGTCTCACTTAAAATATTCTCAATTTTTTTGGCTGAAACGCCACCTTACTCCCATCACTTACATTAGCCTTTCTACAAGCCAGTTGTGAGAGAGATTTCCTGGCCAGGAAAACTCCCTTTCTCTGTTCCATGTGTTAAACATTAACTTAGCTTAGTAACATTAGGACTGCATTTCCCTTTCCTAACTGTATTCCTCAAAAAATGCTGTAGGTAGGAATCCATAGCAATCACTGAGTGTGATGGTCCTGAGTGCCCTGCTGCAGAGGCACCACCTGTGCAAAGGAGTAGAGCTCTTGGGAAATGAGTTAACAGAAGAAAAGAAGCAAACCCAAGCCTCAACTGGCTGGGCAGTCAGCATTGGGTGATTTGGTGAGGAAACCTAAATCACTGCTTTTTTAATCTAGTGTCATTTTGAAATTAGTAATGTGTTTGAAGCTGGGATAAATCTTAAATATGCTTCCTGGAGAAGTGTTCTCTAAGCTTTCATTGCTATATTTTTCCTCTCTACAAATGGAGAGGCAATTAGCTGCCTGTGAAAGGCAGGATTTGGAGAGAAAATTGTGGTTATGTACTATATGTGCAAACCTGGCTCTGCATTTACAAGCTGCAACTGAGCTTGTAATGAATGACTCTTATCTTAACTAGGCATGAATATTTGCATTGATTTCCACTTAGCAGTTGGTTTTCTGTGCTTTTGAAGGTGGAGTGACTTGTTAATTAATTATTTTTTTCCCTGTTCAACTAGAAATTGGTGCTCATGTTAGCTGGGTTTATGTTTAGGGGGAATGGAGTATGAAAAGAGAAGCTTGGCTCATAATTACTGTGCGAGTGGAAAATGTGTTCCCAAGTGTGTTAGGATTAATACAGCCAGCACCTGTGAGAACCTGTTTCAGTCAAACAGCAGATGCTGGAAATTCCTCAGTAAATAATTTGGAGCTAGTATTCTTCTTCTGAGTGTATAAATCAGTCCTCTCCACTCCCTTCCTTCTTTTAAGCCCCTCAGATCTACTTTCCTTTTTTTGTTGCTAAAATGGTCCCCAAGCCCTCACTCAGTGTGTTGATCCAAAAAAAAGAGTACAACTTCCCACTGAGACCTTTGGAGCAGCTGTGCACAGCAGAGATTATCTCCTGTTGGATCTGGTAATCTCCAGCAAAAGCTGTGATTTGTACAGTTATTTTCACCACAGCCTGCAGGACCCAGCTCATGCTGCAGGAAGCTCAGTGCTGAAAGAGGCCTGGGTGCTGCTCACAGGTCCAGAACCATGTAACAGTAAGTGGTAGTTGATTTGGAGGGTGGCAATGTGAGAAAAATCGTCATTGTCTTGGTCTGAGTGTCACAGAGAGGGTTTTGTGCAGATGGGAGAGCAGAGAGAGGAAATGTTGTGAATTACCAGGCCTACTATGAAGTCCTTTGCTCACCTGTTGGTGTTGCTGATAAAGTACAAAAGTGGCAAAACAGATTGGTCACAGGGGTGAATGGTGCCATTGCTGCATTTTTTTTTTTAAACAACAATTGGGCAAATACAAAAAATAGGGAGGACAAAGGTGTATCTCTTTCAGTTTCATAATTTAAATTTCTAATGCTTTTGGATCCTCTATACTCCCATCATGGTGATGAGTGGAAGTCAAACCTTAATTTTAATGCTGCTTTGAGCATGGCGCTAATCAAGGTGAGATTTGAAGAAGATTGACAGAAATGTTCTGATCGTAGCACTGGTCCTTGTCCAAACTAAAGTCAAAGGTGGGAGGCTGCTCTCTGGCTACTAAGGATTGTGTTCTGTTGCTGCACTAATAGATGAGAGAGGAATTGAATTTCTTGATGAAGTAGCTTCATTCAGTTGTCTGTAGGGTGCTATTTGGAGACAAAAAATGAAAACGCAAAAGCCTTGTTCTAGAGGCAAAATGAACAGTGGGACTTCAGAATCCTATCAATTGCTTTCAAAAAATGATCCTCCTCATAAACTACATAAGTGAGCACTATTTTTTTCCATTTGTAAGTTTCTTTTGGATGATAACTTTTGGTGGGAATGCCAGTTGCCTGCTGTGCAGGGCTCCAGAGCAGTGCCAGAGCTCATGGACTCATGCTCTGTTCCATAACCCACTAATCCACATGCACAGGAAAGTGACCTGGTGGCAAAATGTGACCCAGATAATGTCACTGGTCTCAAAAATATTCTTTTCTTTGTCATGGTTCCTTGGTGGTTTCCATGGATAAAAGTACTATCTAAATGAGGTGTGCATCTTCGCAGAGGGAGGTTATTTCACAAGCACCTAGTGGCAGATTTGGGGTTATTTCTGTGCAGAAGCTGGCAATCGTGCCTCAAGGACAGACAGAAGAATAGTCTGAGATTTAATCAGATTCCCTATACCTTGAGTTTCTCTTCATGGTTTCTGCCTTTATGATAGTAATCGACAGCTCTTACACTTAATAGCTGGAGATAATTTTGGTTTTTCTCTTGAATCTTGCATTTTTTTTGGACCTAGATAGGAAGTCTCATTAAATGTTTCCATTTTCAGCAGAATTTTACCTGTCATTCTCAAAACTTGAGCAGAACAAACTACATCACAAAATAATGGTAAATAAAACTTAACATAAACCAAACAAACTTTGTATAATATTGTGAATCTCTGCACCATTTTGTCCAAGGCAGACTACAGTTTAATGGGCTTTCAAAACAGAAAAATAAATCAGATATATCTCTATGGAAAACAAGTGAGATACTTCTTATCACATGAATAAACAGTTCCTTTAGAATATTGTTTTGCACCATTATGGCTTCAAGTACCATTTATGTAGTCTACTAATGAGAGGCCTCTGTAGCAGCTAACACACCAGGTATGGAAAGGGCTCAAAATTCCTAATTCCTTTCAAAAGTGAATACAGTGTGTCAGAAAGGAAAGGAGAAGGGGAAAAGAGTAAGGAGTTAGAACTTTTTATTAATAATAACAGTGAACTAGCCTGGGGAGAAAAGTTCCTATGAAAGGATAATACATAAGAGATTTTCACACTGCCTCAAGTTTTTTTTTTGTTAAAAAAATTCAAGATTTATAAAGATTTTTTCAATTTAAAATATCTTTTTTTTTTCTTGTCTCTCTTCTCACAGCCTAGGTACCTGCAAAATAAATTGATGGAATGGGTACAGGGGTAATTGGTTTAAAGAAAAGGAGATGGAGAGGCAAAAATTGAATAATATTGCTAAAGAAGGAGCTGCTTGAAAGAGGCAACTGACCCATCAGAGTGTTGCAAAAGTATAATTTGAGTTTTCAGCCTGTACTAACACAATTGTTGTATTGTTGCATATGCTAAATATAAGTAAATATAACTCTGTAATATATCCATATAATAAATATAAGTAAATATAACTCTAGATTTTGGAGCAATAATGAAGTGCAACTTTCTGTGCCAAATCAATACATTCATTACTTGTTAGGGATTTGATTCCATAACCCAAGTGCCCATAGGTGGAGATGAGATCACATCTGAAATACCAGACAAGCTCTGTCATGGCTCCAGGTCTCTGCAGAGCAGTGCCTGACTCTGCAGTGCCTGCCTCCCTTTGACCTGCCTATGGCTGGTATTTTTGGAAAGAATATTTCAAGTTTGTGGATGTTCCTCTTTTTTTAATTTTTTTTTTCTTCCTTTCCTTCCCAGAAAGCCCAAGGGTCTTCATGGAGGGGAGACCTGTAGTTTGGCTCGCTCAACCTCTGATTTACTGAGGCTGAGACTCTTTACAATTTCCAGTAAAAAACAAAAAAAGTACATTTGTGAAAAAGACTTTTTATTTTTATTTTGATTGCTGTGGAGTTTAACTGCTTCAAACTGGGGCCAGCCTTTGTTCTGTCTTGCAGTTAAGTAACTGTGGCATTTATGATAGCCTGCAATTACTGTACAAGCTATCATTTTTCCATTTCAAAAGTCATCATTTCTCCATGCTTGCAGCATTATCTCAGATGCCACAATTATGTGCACCCTCAGGAGGAGGAAGTGGCTGTGGCACATCGCATACTGTGGTGTGGCCAGGGCAGGGAAGTGAATTTTGGGGATTTCTGGGATAAGTCTTCTTGTGGAGCCAGGTTTTCATGTGTGTCTGATGAAAAGAGTTAGTTCACAGCACATACTCTAATGCTTTTTCCTAGGAGGATTTGAGGCCATGAATTCTCAAGTGATTTAAAGATATATACAGGAAAAGTAATTATGAGGTAGACTGCAGCAAAAATAAACTGGTGAATAGCCAAAGTCTCATTTAGTCTTAGGCAGACTTGAGAACAAGATCCAGGGCACAAAGAGGACCAAAAAGTGTTTCTGAGTAGGCAATGGTCTCAGACATTTTAAAACCAATGTGCAAGGAGACCACTTCCTACTGGAACTGCTAAAAGAGCAAATTGGCTGTGGCAAACCTGGGAAAATTGTGCTGTGCTTGATTTGTTTGCTCTGATTTGCCCTTTGGCTTCCTGGAATTTTTAGGGTTGAAGCTCAAATATGTGGTACCTGCAAGCAAAGGAAGAATAAATCCCTACCTTGCCTTTTTGTCAGGGCTTTGCTATTTATTTTATCAGGCAATTTGCAATCTGCATATGACACAGAGCATGTGGGAAGGCAGGGATTTCATCATTGATCTCAGATGAGCTGGGTTCCTGATGGCTTCAGTGCTTTGGAAGCTGAGGGATATTTGCAGATGGATTTGGATTTATAAGATCTGCTGCAAAAATAGATGCAATTTTAACAAAACCTTTCACAAGGGGCATATGAATTCTTCTGCCTTTTGCCAATGTATTAACTAGGGCTGTTGAAAAGTTATGTCAATCTCTCCTTAGGCAGGAGCTGTGGGGGAGAATTATGTTACAGCCTTTAAGTATGACCGCTTTCTATTCTTGTGGAGTTAATCTGTCAAGTCAATTTTTTAATCAGTAACTTTTTACAAGTATGTAGATTGTTTATTATACAAATGTAGTACAAGATCACTGTTTATTTTTTCTTAATGTTAACTTAGAAGTGTAACCATGTTCAAATGCTTTGATAGCTGGATGTACTAGGACGGCCAAATACTTTTTGCTCTTTCATGCCTTTGAGACAGCTGGTAAATGCTTCATTCTGCATACAGGGCAGAATCAGCTGTGTTTACTGTTCAACAATATAGAGTTGATTTGGTGAAGAGGAGATTAAAAAAACCCAGGGAAATGCAATCCTAAAGCTTGGCTGACATCATTGCTTGGCAGCCTATTTATTACAGGCGGTCTTGTCTCCTCCTCAAAGCTCTTTGGGGTTCAGGCCAGGCTGTCTTGTGCTCAGGCTGCTTGTGCTGCTCTGTTCCACGGCTCTGCTCTCATCTGGGGCAGGGGAGGCTGCAGCCCCTTCCTGCTGCAGCATCACTGCCTGAGCCCTTCTCTCCCAAAGACCTCACACCGAGTTTTACGTGGCTTCTGCTGTAATAAACAGCATAAAGCAGCCACTCATGCAGGGCTTGTAAAAGCTGACTTTGTGCTTTGTCTCAGCGGTGGTCTGAGTAGTGCTGGTACTCTGTGCACCTGTTGGGTAGTAATAGGAGAAAATCAGGATACAATTTACAACTTTTATTTTGAATGTTGTCCATTTAAGCATTGCCATGGAAGCTGATGATACATGAAAAGAGAAGTTTGCTCTGCATTTTTTTAATTTGTGCAATTAATGATATGTTTACATGAGAAGTGGTTAAATGCACAGTGGTTTCTTAACATATTTCTAATGCAGCACTTAGTGCTGTGGTTTACTTGACAATGTGGTGATTGATCAAGGGTTGGACTTCGTGATGTTGGAGGTCCTGTCCAACCTTGATGGTTCTATGAGTCCATGAAATATCTGTAGTCCCATTAATATCTTGGATGGATAAAGGCTCTCTTAGAGTCATCAGAAAGGTTTTTTTTGCTTGATAAACTTAGCACGAGTGTCTGGTGTCAGTTTTACAGTAACCTTCCTTGTTTGAGCCAACAGTGTGGTGCCAGGGAGGCCAGTAACCTTCCACGTGTCACTAAAACAATCAATTTTTGCCTTTCTGTACAAGCACACAGTGTGTGGGGAGTGAACAAAGCCCTTTTCTGCCTTTTATTCTCAGTTTAGACTGCTAAGAAAGAGGGGGAATTACTTTTAATGAGCCCAAGAAGTTACTATGCCCATTCTTGTACCCTGCAGCCAGATGTCACCCTGATTTTAGTTGCAGTTGGGTGCAGTCTCTCCTTGGACTGTGAGCACTAATTCTTAATATCACCCTCAAATGTTGTGCAAATGTATCAAAGCCAGTACACAAATGCACTAAAATATAAGGAAACAGTGAGAAAACTTATGATGCTTATGGTTTGTCCAGAATATTCTTCTTAAGTAGCAAAAGTGATGCAGAAAGGGTTTTCAGTGAGGTTGTTTGAACATTGAGCAATTAGCCAAAGTTCAGTGCAAGTCAGCTCTGTTACAGGGATCCATCACAATTGAGAGCTCAGAATTGGCTCACAAGCTGAAAATACTGGTGTAAAACCTGTTGTGTCTCACTGAATGCAGCTGTAACTTTTACTTTTCTGCAACAGCATCTGGGAAGTTCAGCCTTTTAAGTGCCACTAGAAATTATAGGCAGTAGTGTCATTGGATCAAGGTAGATTTTTTTTTAACACTGCAGTATCAAAGGAATATTCCCTGGTCCAACAAAACTTTGGTGATGAATGACTTGCTTGTCCTGACAAGAAGTTAAGTTCACTTGATAAATAATTGTTTTCTTTTTATTTTATTTAAAAAGAGGGATGGAATCTTACATACGACCATATTTTTTTCTTAGTAACCTGGCTTTCAAATCACAGTATAAGTTTTCAATTCCGATGTTCAAAATACACAGAAATTACTGGCACAAATGGGCAGGGGAGCAGAAGCTGACTGATTAAATTGCAGATGCTTGTGAGCCACCGTGCTGTGTCACCCCCACAGTGTGCTGACATAGTGTTCATGTGTTTGGGCACTGCCTTTTCCTACAGATATGCAGCTCTTGCATCACCTCTTTTTACCAGAACAGGACAGAACGTGCACAGATGCTTTAGGATATTGGTAAAGAGTGAAACAAACTTGTATATAACCAAAAGAAGCCTTTATTTTTCATCCTTGTTCTTGTTTCTTTTTTTTCTCCCTAAGTGATAAGCTAATTTTTATCTGAGCTTGAGTTGTGAGCTTGTTGTTCCTTGTTCAACTTATTGTTCACAAGATCCTCTCCACTTGTGCTATTTTTTCTACATGAATCCATGTTTTCTTTTGCAAGACCATCCTTTGCCAACCACTACGTATTTTTGGTACTGTTTCTTCCTTGAAACACAAGTCTAAAGACTTGGTGGCTGTGCATTTTGTTTCTAGCATGAAATCTGTGAAGGTCTGCACAGCCCATTGCTGTGTCTCTTACTTTGTCATTGGAAATAGATTGCCAGTTACAATCTGTGTGTATTTAATTTGTCTAAAAAAAATGGGTTGGCCAAATTTTCACATTTTAGAGTCATTCAATTTACCCTAATGGTCTTTAACTGAGAGTTATGTTCACACAGTAGAGGATAAAATAGACTGAAATTTTTTTTTCACAGCTATTAAATTTTTGAACTTGATGAGTCCCCATCTAGTCGAGAAAATACAGGTTTTTGAGTTTGTCCAGTATCCCTATGAAATCTGGCAAGCAAGAGCTAGATTGCTTGAGGTTATTGGAAGATAAAGGAATAGTGCAAAGCAAGGAGTGTGAAGAGGAATGTGATTATTTCTACAAGGCAGAAACTTGCTTTATTTGACAAAGAACATGCTCAAACCTTAATGAAAAGATTTGGCTTTAAGCACAAGTTCTGTATCTTCGTGGCTGGATGTGCATTTTGCAGAATCAGGGTGTGAGTGACTCACTGGGCTGCACAAGGACCAGGGACAGAATGGGACTGGGGCTCTAAGCACGAACACATCTGTCATGGGAAGGGCATCACTTCCAAATGAACTACCAGGGACAGCAGATTCCATGTAGAATTTCAGTTAGGTGGGCAATGCAGCCATCCCCTGTGAGACATTAAAACAATGTTCTGGATCTAAGCCCTTTCTTGAGGGGTGTGTTCCACTCAGCGCTGCTGGCACTGGGAGTTTCTGTGGCACATTTCCCTTGAATGTCTTCAAGAGTTGTGTCAAAGCCTCAGAAACCATTGGTACTCTGAGCATCTACATGGTAAAACAGCAGCTGTGCTGGGACAAACCATGGGGTGGCACATGTACAAACTATGGGGTATTTGACAGGGTTGGAGGCAAGTGCCAAAGGACAACACAACTGCTTTCAGTGGAGATTCACAAGCAGCTTGTCTGAGAAGTGCTGAGGTGGCTGGCCCTAATGTAGCAAATCATTTCAGCAGGTGTCATGTTCCAAAGGTGAGATTTTTCATTTTGTTGCATATGAGAGTCCTTAAGTAGTTTGCTGGATTGGGATCCTGGCAGGACTGAAGCCTTAAATATCTTTGCCCATTAAGCAGCATAAGTTATAGCAAGAATTTCTTTGGATTTGCAGCTTTTCCTTAAATTCTGTGACATAGTTATACTGTTTCCCTATTGGTAGTTCTGCTTCTTTAAGAGCTTGAAAGAATTCATTAGGTTTTATAAAATTTAAGAGTCTACATTTTATTCCTATTAGATATGCAATGCCATTTAAAGAGATTGGAAAAAAAGGAAATCAATCAATAAGCCGCACAAAACTAATACTGATGAAAAATACACCTCTTGTAGGACTTTGAGGCTGTCCATAGAAAGGATTGCAGCCTTGTCAACCAAACCATCACAGAGGAGTACTTGTTTTCTGGCCTGCCAAAAAAAGGTGATTTTGAGAGCTGTATTTGCACTTAGTGTGGCGGCAAAGATGAAGCACATCTAGCAACAGCTCAGCTGAGCTCAGCTTATCTGAGCTGCAGAGAACTCACACTTAACAGCAAACCATCATAAATGATGGATTAGTTCCTCTACAAAATGACTGCTGTTGAGCTTGATTCTGCTTATGTTTCATGATTGCATTACACACCTTTGTGCCTGCCTGGTGGTGATGCCTTTCTCTTTTGTGAAGCTTCTTCATGCTGGTTTTGTGTATTATCGAAGAAGGAATTGGGAGACTGGGTGGCAAATGCTGAATGCGATGCATTTTTCAAGAGGTGTTGTTTGCCAAAACTAGCTGAATTAAATGGCTCTTCAGCATAGAACAGCATATGTTTCTTTTGGCTGGTGAAAAGAAAGCTGAAGCAAGGCTGGGAGTGCTGTCATGATTCAGGCAGCAGGACCTGCACTGTACTCACCCAGTTTGTGCTATTGTAGCTTGCAGGTTTCCTGTTGTTCTTCTAAAACAGATTTTTGCACATTGATTGAGGGTCTCTTTTGGCTTGAAATCAGGGAGAATGCAGCAGTTTTTCAGTGCAAAAGGGGTGTGCTGCAGCTGTAGGTTCTCTGTCTGCCCAGACAATAAATCTGCCTGGATTAGATGGACTTCAGCAGTTTCCAGGACTGAAAACTGGGCCAAGCAAGAAAACAGAGAGAACATGATTTCATAAAGAATTTTACTTAGTAGAAAAAAAGTCTTTAAATGCAAATCTTTTGGAAATGGACACCATTACTGGTGTTTCTCCAGCTGGATGGATTTAAACTCTTAATTACAGAAGCATACCAAATAAGCTGTCCCCCAAAATATGATACTTCTTGTCTCAGTCACGAACCTGACTATTATTTTGAGGTTAAAAAAGTTTTCCAAAGGGATGAATTTGCCCTTTCGTTTCTATCCCAAATGTTCCATTTTAGTAATAAAATGTGATCTCAGCTTTCCTTCCTTGTTCTAGTGGAATAAAAATTAAGTCTACTTTCAGCATTATGTAAACTGCTGGTCAAGACTTTGCTTTATTATTTGAATACATGGTGGTATCTAAATTTGCAGGTAGGCCAGTATTCTCAGGAACTGTGAAATTGGTAGAAACCTGCACCATCCATGCCCTTCCTGGTGGGTTTATTAAATACAAAACTTTTGTAACTTTATCCATAACCTTTAGGAACTATTTATTGTGAGCTGAGCAGAAAGAGTCTAATTAAAATTAACTGATATTTTATTAGTAAAAAAAATTAATTATTATCAGAATTAAAATAATATGCCTTAAGGAAAACAAAGAACTGATATCCTTATCACTGTGAAATGGTAAATGTCTTTTGGAGCAATTTTTTGACCTTAGATTTGCTAGTTTATCTTTGTTCAGGTTACTGAAGGGGAAGCATAGGGAAGATGTAGGAATGTCTTGGGTAATAGGTATAAGGGTTTAAAAAAATATTATTTTTGTTTTGTTTTTTGTTGTTCTTTTTCTCTCAGGAGAAGTTTTTTGCACTCAGTGCAGGATGAGTGCAAAGTATCTATGCAGGGCTGAAGCATTTCCTGCTCTGCAGGCCTGCAGTGGGCACCAATGCACTCAACAGTTCTACAGAGAACTTGAGGAAGTGGCTTGTGGGATAAATGTCTGCTTGTTTATTGGGATGGATTAAAAGGCAGAAAAGTAAATGTCATGTCTAAGTACTAAGATGTGCTGCTATGCTGTGTAAAACAAATTGAACTTTACATCTACATTACATTAGTGCACTGCCTTCTTTGCTGTTCCCAATTTATAGTTTTGAAAAATACCTTCAAGCCCTGATATGAGCATTTCTTTAGTCACACAATTTGCAGGAACAGTTTATGGTTTAAAAGGAAGGGATTTTTTTCTTATTCACCTTTTGGTTCATAAAGTTACTTTTTAAATTTCATGCACTTAAATTTGCTTGTAACTATTACAGGGTAAAGTGAATACTCAAATAAAAATCCCAGTCTTTGGAAATGAACATTGCCTTCATTCACAGTGATAAGGATATCTGTTCATTGTATTCCTTAAATCAGATTATTTTAATTCTGATAGTAATGAATAGTTTTTTACTAATGAAATATCAGCTAATTTTAATTAGACATTTTCTGTGATCAAAGTTCTTTTAGCACTCAGCTCACAGTAAATTGTTCCTAAAGGTTATGGATACAGTTGCAAAAGTTTTGTAAGAGCAGCTAAATGCTTTTCTGCTTTGAGAGCTCTTCAGATAATTTTGATTTTAAAATTATTTTTAACATACTTTATTTAATAGTGAATGCAAATGGTTTTTTTTAACTGGCTTGGCATTGATAAATTCTTAATATTAGCCAAGCATAAATTCTATCCTTCTGGGTTATATACTTTGAGGCTGTGCTGATCCTACAGGAAAGCAGCTTTTCATTTTCCCTTAGTGGTCCAGTGCTGCAAAATAAAAGCAGTGTACAAGGGAAAGGAAGTGCATCTTGAGTACACTGAGTTTTCTGTGTGAGGCAGTGGTACCCAGAGATGCTGCATTTTCCCTGCAGTTTTCTGCCTTCCCTATGCTGAGTTCCAGTTCATTGCCTACTTCAGGGCAGAGTGTACAAATTTCAGAGAAAGTAGAATGGCTGTAAACTTGCATTAAAATAATGGGCTGTAGCATAGTATTTTTAGGTTCCAATTCTCTGTAGCAAGGGGAGTGAGCCATATTTTCAGCTGGTATAACATGGCACTGCTCCATGATTGCTCTCTTGTTGTATCCATGCTGTCCTCCAGTAAAACAGAAGCTGTTGATTTGCTGTAGGCTTTATATTCATAATGAATCTATATTAGAACATTGTTTTACTTAAAAAAATTAGTTTCCTGGTTCCTATGTCAGATGTGAGCTTTGTTTATTCTGGAATCCTCATTTCACCCAGAAAATGAGTGTTTGTCAAATTTGGAAAATATTTGAGTTTTTTTTTATTTTGTGATGCTTCTTAATTTGAAAATCTGGTCCTTTGAATGCAATGTGATCTCTTGAGTCTTTTTGTTCTTCAGTATCTGCTTTGTGAGATCTACTGGCATGTGGAGGAAAAAAATATTTGAAGACTTGTTCACTAGAATGGAGGGGCCTGTTGATAATTAGCTATCTTTGAAAGATAGATGGAATACCACCAACAGATCAAACAGGTGCAAAATACCTACGCAAGAATCTTTTGCTGTAATCAGAAACAAACCAGCAGAAAATATTGTGTGGAAGTCTTTGAGGGCTGGCTGGGTTACACACTTTCCCAGGCATTGTAATTGGGAAAGCCAACCTGTTGAGAGTCAAGTGCATGAATAATTAAAACTAGGTGAATTTGTTTTTAAAGAGCATGATCTGAGAAATTTTCAAGCATGAACTTTATATAAATAAAGAAGCTGGACTGCCAGGCTTGCACTGCATGTAGGGTTTGAGCATGCCTTTTCAGCCCAAGTGCAAGGGAGTTGGGAGTTGGATTGTGCCAACAGTGGACTGACCTTTTGGTATTTCATTTTTCTGGCTCCTGTTTGTTACAGGCCAGGTGAGGTGCTTCAGGATGGGCGGTTGATTGTTTTCTTTAAAAAGCAGTATTTATTATGTGTCACAAAAAATCGTTTTTGCTGTTGTGTGATGGAGCAGGCAGATGGAAAGGTTGGTGTCAGTCCCTGCCAGAGCAGTGACAGACTGAAATGTGTGCTCTTGTATTTTCTGAACTCGTGTCTTTATCAGTACCAGCTCAACACATTGATGTGTAAACTGTTAGAGGCAAAAGGCAGCTCCTGGGAGTCTGCAGCAGTAATCCCAGGGCAGGCTGAGGGCTGTGCCTATATTTTCTTTTAAAGCTGTGGTATTTAATGTCAGTCTTTATCTTGGAGCCTGAAGAGTTTGTGTGTTGGATTCTGGAACTCTTGTTTCAAAGAGAGCACTGAAATGACAATTATGCCTCTTCCCTGTGTGAATTTAGTGCATTTCCTTTAGTTTTTGTTTGCTTCTAAGCATTTTTTTTTGTTTGTTTTTTTTTTTTTTTTGTTGTTTTTTCTCTAACAGAAGAAAAATGAAGATAACGTATCTAACCTGAGCTTGAAACTTTGGTTTCCTTGGCTGCTTCTGTTAGCTAGCCACCAGGACACACTAGATCGGGGTGTAGATGTGCTAGAGATGGCATTTAGTAGTGGTGAAGATAGTGATGTGACTGCTTTAGTCCCTCTACACACAATGCTTGCAATTATACATGAAGTCCCACCAGAAAGGCCTGAGTGTCTGCCATAGCTCCTCTGAGAAAAGGAAGGCAGAAAAGTGAGCTTCAAACACTCTATGTAGTGATTTTTGCATATTTGCTCTATTTTGTCTTAAGGAACATACTTTGATTTTTTTCTGAGATCTGATTTCTGTCCCTTACAGTTTCTCCTAACTCTCTCCCACAGTCCACAACTATTCTGCCAAATGAAAATGAGAAAATATACTAACTGTGTTTGTACTGAGGAAGTGGTTTGCTTATAAACGGTGACCATATGAAACCTATAAATGCTGATACCAGAACTATCATTGATTACACGGATGTGGGCCCTGGAAAAAGGAAAATGGGGTCTGTTTGCTAGCTGAAGGGAAAGATCTTGTTGCTGCCTAGGCTTTTTGCCAAGGCACAGCTGAAGTAAGGTTATTTTAGGTGTGTGTTGTGTGAGAGCTTTTTGTCCCTTTGATTTTTATGTAAGTTCTAGTATGAACAAAGAGCAAGTCTTGCCTGATTTCACATTTTCACGGAGTTTTCACTGAAAAGGTGAGTGCATGCTTTGACAGCTGAGCGTGGGACAGGGCTGCCAGTGCTGCCTTCAGCCCTGAGCTGGTGCTGCTCACTCCCTGTCAGGGCTACAGTGGTGTGTGGGACACAAAACTCTGGAGACTGTATTGTTTTTTTGCCTGGGACCTTTGCTTTTATGTAAGCCACAAAATCAGTTAATCAATAGATTTTTTTTAAAGGAAAAAAGCAGCAATGAATATTCAGTAGTTGTTGAGATTGCCATCTAATAGAGGTGAAATAAAAAGTGGAAGCTGATTAGAATTCCAGAAAATGGGATATTCATCTATTTATAGGAATTTGAGTCTTTATATGCCAGGTTTTATAATTGAGTGTTCAGAACACCCTGATTTTAAGCACTTCTGGAAAAATCATTAAATGAGGGAAAAGTAAGAAGAATGTTAAAAGAGCCAAATTATGTTGATTTACAAAAGAAAAATGCAGCCAACATGAGTTGCAAAATATAACACTGTGCTGTGTCTGAAATGTGCTCTCATCATTGCTGAAACATTGTCCCATGCCAGGGACTTACTGTCTCCAGCACAGACTGATGTCCTGAACATGAGATGTAATGGCATTTTTCATGGTGCATCTTCTTTATTTTCATGGTAATTTTCAATGAAAGTGCTTCCCCAGAGCAGCTTTTTCCTTTATATCTATTTTCTTGCATTCTTTATGCATTTGAATGCTCTTGCCTCTCCCATTTCTAACTCCTTTTCTTTGGAGAGCATTTGTAGGACTTGTGAAATGAAGGTGACCTTTGGTTGCTGTGACAATGTAAGAAAAAGTTTCTGGACTTGTACTTCTATGGAGTTACATTAAACAGATCCTGAGACCTGGAAACCCTCAGGGAGTTGTTGTACCCTGTGTTTGGTTATATTAAAAATACTCTGTATATAATTGTTTAAATCTAATTGTTTAAATTAAACAACTGTTTAATTGTTTAAATCTAAACATGTAGAAAATTAGGGGCTGTTATAGGGTGACATACTCAATACCACATGTGGAAATGTTGCCTGTTTCTATTTATCTAAGTGTTACTATAGCTAGAAAATCATGTCATGGGTTTTGAGAGGGGGGAAAAAAGCTCAAAACAAAACCAGGCAAAGCTTGATGTTATGTGGGCAGAGCTGGGCTGTTCTCTTATCCTGGTGCTGTTTTCCAGCTGATGTGTGTGCCTGACCCTTAATGCCTGTGAATTGTGATATTGATGCAAATGCAGCACACCTGCCTAAGGTGGAGTGAACTTGTACACTGCATTTTGCTGTCATCTCACTTAAATGTGAAGGATGTTCAGGCGCTTTGTAGCAGTTCATGTCCCTGTGCTGGAGAGGGCTGTGCACAGCACGGACAGGGCCCCTGTTGGGGCAGCAGGGATGAGCAGTGAGTGGGGATGGGGACACGAGCTGTGAGCATCAGCATTCCTGCCTGCACCATCCAACAGGAGATGATGTCCAGTGACTCATCCTGGGCCAGATCATTCCTTCCAATCCTTGCTCTTGTATTTTCTTGGCAGCAGCAGGGCTACGTTATCAGGCCAACTTGGCTGTGCTGTCCCTGCTGGTGGCAGTGGCTCCCACTATAGTCTGGCCCAGGGGAAGGGAAGGTCTCTCCCTGAAGAGCTCAGCTGCAGCATTGGCTCCCCCTGCCTCCTCCTCTTCAGGGTCTTCTCATTTTTGCTACTCCAAGCAGCCTATTCTGAGCAACTATTCAGAATCTAAGCAGAAATTTTCTACACTTACTGTTCAGTTTTCAGTACTGCTTGGTGTAGTTTTGATGTGTAACAATTTTACTGGCAACGTACCTTGAATGTCTCAGTTGATCTGAACTTTCCTATTTGGCTGTCTGGGGGAATTTTGAATTTAGAAAAATACAAACATTCACTATTTGGTGTAGAGAATTCTATTTTGGTGAAGTAAATTTGTAAAAATGTGGATCAAAGTTCACATCGTCCTTGCATTTTGTCATTGTGGGTTTTTTTACATTTCTTTTTCATAATTTAGCCTTCCTGTGTGATTTCAAGTGCCACACAAAGTGTTTTCACTTCTCTTATCTACTAGATAGAGGACTGGCTTGAAGTCTATTTCAACTCAGTGCCTTTCAGGCAGGTGAATTTTAGTGGAAATGAACTGTGGAATGTTTCAGAGGTTCATCACAGGTTTAAAGGTTTTAAGTCCAAGCCACCTCCTTTTGCACCAGAGGGAATGTCAGCAGATATGTTTATTCTGAGAGCAGGAGGGTGAACAAGGAAGACATTGTATGAAGAGGTGTAGATGGAGCAGAGGCAGCCACCAGGGACTGGAGGACCGGAGGGTTGCTCATTAAGGTCTAGAACTGTTATTCCTATTACTTGTATTACTATAGCATCTGAAAATCTTTTAAGGGGAGGGGATTTTCTGCAAATAACAATGAAGAAATCTTTGCCTAGTAAAAATTGGTGTAGCTTAGAGCCGCTGAGAACCTTGATTAAAATTTTCTTAATGGGTAGAGCTAGAAATTAAAACATAATAATTCACGAGAGGGTGAAGGTAGCTAGGAAAATCAGCAATAAGAATTGATTTGCAGAAAATAGGATCTGGAGCCATTGAAATGCAGACCTTCCCTAGGAATTCAGGATTTGTGTGTAGGAGGCCTTTTGAATAATCTGGCCAGCATTGCTGGCTATAAGGCACCAAATGACTGTTCAATTTATACAGCCTAGTTGTGGTAAGCTGGTCTTTGGACAAAATTCATCCCTGCAAGAAGCCAGTCTGGATTCCTTGCACATAGAAATGAGTGAACACATGCTAAGAGTAGGAAGGGTTTCATTGTGCCAGCAGCTTTAGAAGAATTGAATAAAATCAGGGAGAGAAAAAAAGAGTAGCCCATTCAAATGCAGCCTCTGAATAGAGATACTGGCAGCAGTTGTATTTTCTGTGGTGTGTTCCTTGCAGTCCCCCAGCAAAACCTTCAGTGCCTGGCACAGGCAAGTGCAGCTCCCATTAAGCTTAGCAGGAGCTGTGCTTGCTGAGCTTGGCCCTCTGCCTGTAGAAAATTAAATGTGTTGGCAGGTTAGCCAGAGGAAAATGTTCCTCTATTTGGGTTGCTCGGCACTCGTCCTGAGGCATTCTGGGCTTGCGGAAGAGAGAATTCTCCAAAATTAGGGCTAGCCAGGAGGGCTTGGAGAAATTACCTATTCCTCTTTTCCCTCAGATAAATTCTGGGAGGCCTGAGAGACACACAAGCATGGTCACTGGCAGGCTCAGCACACATGGTGGCCTGTCCTGCACCTTGGACTTCATGTTCCCGTCTAAAATAATGAGAACTACTTGTTCATTTTCTCTTTTATAATGCAAAGGTTTGACAGGGGACACCAAAGTCATGACTTCTTTTTTTTCTCCAGGTGCTGTGGTCAAGCAAGTGTGTATACAGTGGGGATTGTAATGTGTATGTACTCACACGTCCCCTTCGCCTCCTGGAAAAGAACAGATGAATGTGTGAAAAGATTCGAGTTATTGCAGTGTGATCATTCCCTCTTTTTCTGGGCTCTGTTTTAGCCCCAACTGGTTCTTTATTTGATTATCCTTCGATCCCCCTCTTAATTTGAGAGAGGAGCTGAGCTGTCCTGTCCTGTCCTGGGATTTCATAAATTAAAAATATCCCACTATCCAAATGTCCTGGGACATTGAGTCCTTGTTTGGGAGAGTGAGGTAGTCACTTAGTAGTGTAAATCCCATTACAGATAAATGGGATTCAGGCTTGCTCATGCCTATTCTTTTATTTAAATGGAAATTTGGTCTGCTGCTAGCATATGGTCACTTTGTGTGATCCTTGAAATTGTGCCTAAAATAAAGCAGTCCTGTCAGATGCTGGTATTCCTTGTGTGGTATGATGACTTACATTTGAAATGGACAGAATTATATTAACTGGAGCTGCAACACTCCAGTCTCTCTTAGAATGTTTACAATAAAAACCTGATGCTGACAAGTATTGTGGAGTGTATTTATCCTCCTGCTGTGGATTAAACAATTGATTCTGGAAGATTAAAATGCCCTACCTGCCTTCTTGCACACTTCTGTTTTGCCATGTCAAACAATATAAAATGAATACCGCACTTCCCTCTATCTAATTGAATAATTTACTGTAAATAGCTGTCATTTACTTTGGAGCAGTAGGGGATCATTAGCCAAATGGATGTGAGTAAGTCATGCCTTTAATGCGTTAGAGGGGCCTGAAATGGAATCATCTAAATGGGACCATCAATACAGCAATGCTGAATTAAGTCAGAGGCACTTAAAGCTTTAAGTCCTCTTTCTTGTAAATTACATGCTCCCTCAGAAGAAAGATAATCAAGAACTTGCATAAAATACAGCATCTTTGTTTCAAAGCTTTGTTTTTGATGAATAAAATAGTACAATTTAGATGACGTGATTGGTGGGTATAACTGTGTTTTGGATTTCCCCCCTTTTAATTACATCCCTTCCTTAATGATTGAAGCCTTCCTGCTTGCAAGCACTACTTGTGCTGACTAATATTGGCTCTGCTCTATGAATAAGTAAGATGAGCAGGTAATAAAATATATTTTCTTGACTTTTATGGGTATATGACCTGATAATTATTTGCAGAAGCTGGTGTTTTGTATATGTAATTTTAGAAAGGTCCCAGTCAATCTTAACTCCTAAATGTACAATAAGTTTTTGGCTTCTTTCACCACTGAAGTCAGTGGCAGGGCTGTTGGGAACTTTAATGCATTTTTTCCTCTCATTGACTTCTCCTGACCCCATCTAGTTCTTCCATTCAGTTTTCTCTTATCCTGGAAAATGCTGGTCTTCAAAAGTTAAACCAGAAGCCAAACTTTCAAGGGCATCCTAAGAGGAGGATGTAATACATGTAGCAATTTTCTTGAGGTGCAAAAATTAACTTTAAAATTATTATAAATAATTTTAACTTTGGTAGTCTGTATTATCCATAAGAATTTCCCTTTTGAAGCTGAGTCTCTTCAACCTCAATGGTGCTGTGGCTGTGGGATGCCAGGTTCTGGGCCACAGTGACTTTGAGGGAGCAAGTGGCACACGTGCCACAAGAAGAGCATTGCCTGTCTGAGTTCTGACTTTGTGGTTTTTTCTTCTAATTTTTTAGGGGGGTCTATGATGTTAAACTTCCTGACTTATTTTTCCATGTTTGCTTCCTACTGGATTCCCCTCTTAGTCACCTTCTGTCAGGATTCAACCATTTCACGTTTTTACTAAAATCTATTTTTGTGCCTTACGCATTTCACTCACATGTATGAGGTCTTCGGTTCCTGGAATTAGATTTGAGCTGCTGCTTCAGAATCAAGTTGAGGTTCAAGGGCTGTAAAAAGGCACCAGCAGCCTCCACCTTTGCAGGCATAATCTGTCATGGCACTAAAGAGAGGAGAGGAATTTGGACCATTATCACTTCATTATCAGAGTAGGGAGAGAGGCTAAATAAGTTTCTGCATAGCTGTGAGAGGATGGTGATGCACCTTGTTGAGTAAAGCAGGATGATTTCTGTATTTTCATTCCCTGGATGTAACCACTGCCCTATGTTTCCTGTAAGTGATTTCTTTTTCCACCCCATCTAACTGAAATGCTTCTTTTTAAAAGGTAAATTCATCTTGTGCTTTGAAACTTTTCAGAATTTGCTTATGAACTGCTTTCCCTTTTATTGGATGAGTCATGAGTCGAAAGCTCCGTCCTGTAGTTCTACCATGAGTAATGCCTAACATTTTCTTGGGTTCTCTTTTAGAAGACTATTAAATTAAAAGAAGAATCTGTTTTTTGATATCTTAATGGACAATTAGGTGGCTGGGTCTCAGAACCGATTTACATTTACCACTGCAGTAATTTAAATTTTTTTCCTACAATTTAGGGATGTCACTTTTTTCCTTGCATGTACATGTTGCTGGTCACAGCACTCTATCTTTAAATAAATTAAGATATTTCAGGTGTTGGGTCTGCTGTGCAAGTGCTGGTTGTACTTTGGGGACAGTTTTCTCACTGAGGTCTGTACTGACAGAAGCTGGGAAAGCTGGGCCATGCACATCAGCTTCAAATTGCCTACGTGACATTCAAGCCATGGCAATGAGTACAGGTGGTATGTGGCTTCAGGATCCTGTTCTTTCACCTGGGTACTGATTGAGAGAGGTCGTGGGCTATTTGCCTGAAACCTTTGCTCTGTGTCTTGTCCGGATAATGTGAATCTAAAGAAAAACTTCTGTGGGCATCCTTTCCTGCTCTTGGGGCAGACAGTGCCTGACTGCACAGATGGCAGATCCTTCCTGTGGTATGCCCAAACACCTCCGTGGGTGGGCATTGGCAGTACCTAGCAAGATATTTGATGTGCCTGACCCTCAGATATTTACTGGTAAATAATGTAAGTGTAATTGGCACAAGCAGTACCTTGGATCCAGCTGATGTAAAAACTGGGTTGTTGATAGCATCTCTAAACGTAGGCACACTGAAAATAATGAAAGCCACAGTTGCAGGTGGAATGTACACTCTGTCACCCTGCAGGGTTAGGAACGTGTCTGTGTTCTTGCTGAGGCCAATTATTGCCTTAGGTTGCACCAGAAATATTGGAGATGATGGGTGTTTGAAGATTGGCAGAGTTTTCTGAGGCTGATAATGGAAAATGGAGACGAAGGAAACTCTTGATCGTGGAACTATCTATGGAAAAATGCTGACGTTTTAATAGTGAAATCAGCTCTCTGGAGGGATTTGGAGTTCTCTTAACTACTCTTGCAAATGGGAGATGAGCTGATCCACTGCCCACATATCACAGGCAGCAACAGAAAGAAACAGGTCAGAAGACTGAAATTTTCAGGGCAGTAGATCAGCAATGTGACTTCTAAGTTTTGGTGCATTTGCAGCTGAAATGCTCAATGCTAATTTCTGGAAATGGAAGTTCATGGAGAACTTTTACACTTCTTTGTCCTTACCAGTCTCATATGTCTGGAGGGTTAACAGTGCAGAGACCTGCATTGGAAATGAGTGAACAGACTGCTTTCCAAATGTGAGTCTAATGTGCCTCTGTTTGACTTGCAGGGCAACAAAGTTCTGTGGCATACTCATAAATAACTGCAAAGCTCAAGCTAATATTATGGATAAAACCCTCTACAGTTACTGCTATGTTTTTCTGTGGGGAGAAAAATTAAAGTCTGGAATCTGAGCACTCCTAAACCTAATGATTACAAATTCATTGGATTTGGCTGCTAATAGCAAAATTGACTCTGGGACTTTTCCTTCCAACTAATTCTGGTATGTGTCTCTACTTGTGCCATCGCAGACTGTTACAACCTCATGATAATAATGGGAAATATTTATCAAAACACTAGGCCTGTTCTGCAAGGAGATTTGTACAGTTTAAAAAATAATTTTTCTTTTCTTTCAATATCCATTTTTAGAAAAATCATGAGAACAAACAATGCAGCCATCCTGGAACAGACTGTATAGCAATTCATGGTGTACTCAGAACTTGTGTGCCAGATCCTTGCATAATGGGTTACCGAACATCAGCTGATAGATGTGAAGTTGTTGGACTTTGGTGATTTGCTGCCTATCTGAGAGTTACAAGTGCAAGTGAAGATACAGGCTGTGACTTTTATACCTGCCAAATTTGGGGGTTTGGTAATTAAAAGTACTGTGACATATTATCACTTTTTAATTGAAACTGCACAGCTCCCTACTGAGCTACAATATTTTTGGGTGTGGCATGATTGTTCACACACTCATCAACGTCCAAACTTCCTAAGCAACACTACTCTTCTCCTTATGTTTCTTGTTATTATTTTTCCTCTGGTCTCCTCCTTGGCTCTTCCATACTAAGACCTCAGCCTGTGAATTGGGAAGAGAGGAAAGATTAAAAAAACAAAACCAGCAAAAAGGTCAACAAAAAACCAACAAAACCCAGATTCAAAAAGCTCCAAAGAAAGCTGTTCTGTGCAGGGCCAAAAGTTGGACTTGATGATCTTGATGGTCCCTTCCAACTCATCATAGTCTGTGTTCTATGAACCTCATTACAATCTACAGCTTCCTTATGAGGGGAAGAGGAGGGGCAGGCACTGATCTCTCAGGTGACCTCTAACAGGACCTGAGGGAGTGGCCTGAAGTTGTCAGGGGAGGTTCAGGTTGGATATCAGGAAAAGGTTCTTCACCAGAGGGTGGTTGGGCACTGAACAGGCTCCCCAGGGAAATGCTTGCAAAATCAAACCTGTCAGAGTTCATGAAAAATTTGGACAGTGCTCTTAGCACACGATGTGATTCTGGGGGATTGTCCTGTGGAGGACCAAAAGTTGGACTTTGATAATCCTTGGTGTCCCTTCCAATCCAGGATATCCTGTGATCCTCACAAAACCTGCCATTCCATCAGGGAATACCACCTGAACTTTTTTTGCTTGCCCTTCCAGAGGCTCAGGAGAACTTGGGGCACACAGTCTGAGTGCAGCTCACTGACTTGAGTAGGATTTGCACTTTCTGCTCCTACACCCAACTTGATCCCTGGTGCAAAACCAATGTGAGCAGGCTGGAAAGGCCCCCCTGAGCCTTTGGGTTTGCTGGGAGTTTCTGGATGTGCCCTGCTCATGTTACACCCACCCCTGAGATACTGGATATGGGAACAATCCTGCAGAGCAGTTTTGCCTCTGGCCCTGTTGAGGATTCCCTCTCTTTGATAGTGTTACAGTTTTTTTTTGTTTTTTTTTTTGTGTGAAGGACAGAGGAAGAAGAAAATATCTGGTGATTGGATCCTCTTTGGCAGCAGTTCAAAATTATAAATGAAGTATTTTCTCCTTACAAACAGAAAAAGCTCCCTACTGCTTTATGACTACTACTTTGTGTAGAATTATAATGACTAGGTAGCATAGTTTGCTGACAGGCTGTCTGGAAGTGCTAATTGGAGTTAATTCAATGAAAGAAGCAAGAAATAGAAACTATGCTCAAATTTTGCTGTAGGCTCCATGTTCTTGTTTTTTAGCGTATAGGTAATTTCACAACATACTTGGACTTTTTTTCAGCTTTCAGGAAGTTTTTCTACTGGCTTTGCTGTGTTTATCTAGAAAAGGTAGACTTGAAAGTAGAACTTGCAATAAGCATGAGGAGAGCTGGGATCCTTGAAAATATGTAGCATAACCACATGTGTATTACATTTTCTTTGGTGTGTTGGTTCATCTCGTGTGCTTGTTTCCCAACTGGACCTCCTGCTCTAGCTTTCTGTTGAGTTACCATAGTAGCAGGCAAGAACTTTGATCTCTCTCACCTACTTCCCTTTTAACTTTTCTGTAGTTCTCTGATGTCCTTGTTTTTCATTTCCCCAATATGTTGTAGAAAGGTGAAAAAATTATGCTGAAGTTGATTGAAAGAAGTAGGAAGTTTACTAGTAATTCAAACAGAGAAGTGATTTAAGGGCTAGAGATTAGCTGTTTGTGGCCTTCTGTGATTGTCTTATTTTTAGATAAATGTCTTTTTCATCTGTACTGGTCTAAAGCTGGTCTTAAGGTTTTCAGAGTTATGACCACAAAAGAGCAAATTTGATATTAACTCTGTAAAATGATAAACTTCATTATCACTAGCAAATATTGTGAAAATATGACCACTGTTTACCATGCAATGCCTTGTGATTCTAGTCCAATATAGCCTTGACTATGACCTGAATTAATAATATTGTTTTGCTCTCTGTTAAAATGTCAGATTTGTTTTTCTTTTTGAGGAATATCAATGCAAATAAAGATGTCTTTTAGACTTCCTGTCTGACTAAGAGGAATGGCTATTAAGATGAAATCCTTTCATTGCAGGTAATGGTTTGTGCACAGGGATGTGCAAATATTGTCACGTTTCCTTGCAGTGAGTTATTTGTGTAGGTCTCTATTCCTTCCCCTTTGAAGTGGTTAAACACAGTGATATCTTCTAGAAGAAGTTTATATTAAATATTGGGATAAAAGTCTTTACTGTGAGATTGGGAGATGTTGCCCAGAGAAGCTGTGGATGCCTCATCCCTGGAAGCGTTCAAGGCCAGGTTGGATGGGGCTCTGAGCAGCCTGGCCCATTGGACACCCCAAAATTACATGGTAGCAGGTTGCATTACTGCTGCCCTGAGAACCAAGAAACATCTTCATATATTGATTATTCTCCACCACATAAAAGGTAAAATATAGCTCTGGAGTGCCCCAACCTGACACTTCTTATTTGGTTGCTGAACCTCAAAAGTAAATTATTTTCCAGTGAAACTGCCTCTAAAATGCTAATTGCCAGAAATGTGACCACCAATCAGTTTGTTCCCGTAATACTGCCAGCTATGGAAATTGGTGTGTCCCTTGCAGAAGGGGAGATCTTAGAGACTTTGATAAGATTTAAAAAACCCAAAAGATGCCAAGTGTCTGTTCCAGTGGCCTGTTGCCTAAAATGGTTTTGAGGGAGAGTGGGTGAAAAGAAGTCATCAAATCTGTTATGCCATTCTTTATCTCCTTATTTTAAACATTTCATAATGTAATCTATGCTGATGGAAGCTCCATTTTCCCCAGATATTTTGTATTTGAATGGGAACACCTGTTAAAGATGCATTGTAAGAAAACTCATGCCTTGGAAAAAGGACTTGCTGTGGCACATGTGATGATTGATCTCTTCCACTTTTAATCTTGGAGAAAGCTGAATTACCTGGATAAATATGTTCTACTTAGTGTTTTTCGTATGATCCACTATCTAAAATAAAGAAATGGAAGAAGCAGTCCCATACATCTTGCTTTCAAAGCAGGATTTTGCCTAGTGGAGATCATAAATGATTTTTTTTTATGTTCAAGGAAGTTTTTAAAAAAAAACAAACACACAAACCAGAAAGTTAATTAAGGAATTCCTCTGTATGCAGAGAAATGATACTGGCTTCAGATTTCTTTTTTTCTTTCACCCTCAAGATCTACACAATCATATTCCTTGTCTGAAGTTTTCAGAATGGCCTATTTGACTGAGGTAGGTCTTTTTTTGTTTCTCCCTCTCCATCTCCCTGGATATTTCCAAGGTATAGATGTGTAAAACAAGACTGAAATGGGAAGTATCCAGAAGAAAAAACAGCACAAACTTGAGTTTGCATTAATAACTACATCAGATGTATGTGTGTATATATACACACAATCTCCAAACCTCCACATATATTGTAATTTATACTTCAAAAACATTTAATGTAATAGAAATTTATGATGAATATATAATAAAATAAGGCATAATTTTTAGAATTATGAAAATATAAGTGAAGTATTAAGAAAATATTTAAATAAACAGATGGCTATATATATTTTTTGTATGTGTATATAATCAAGGACAGGTTGGATGAAGTTGTGGGAAACCTGATCTAGTGGAAGGTAACCCTACCAAAACCCCATGAGGGTTTGGAACTAGATGATCTTTAAGATCCCTTCCAAGACAAATTGTTTTATGATATATTAGAAGGAATATTTTCAAATACAGAGAGTAATTTAAAATGAGAGCCTCTCTCTGCAGAAAGCAGAGAGAAAAGAGGTGAAGAAATATGCCATAAAAATAAAACCCCTCTGTGACTGAAAATAAATTTATGCTTCAGATTATACTTGAAGTGCAAGGCATAAACTTTCAGCAGAGCTTCCTTTCTGATTATTGAGCCACTGCCATGAGTGAATGCCATAGGTAGTGCCTTTTCCCACCTCTCCCTCCTAGTTTTAATTTTGCATTCTAGGAGTGTGGTCCATAGATCTGTGTATGTGATCCCATGCTAATACAACCCATTTCAATGCACTGCTCAAAGAGCTCTTCATTATTTTTGCTCCTGATTTTATGGTTTCTTAGATTTGTGACACCCAGCCTAATTTTGAGTTGGCTCTTACAATTGCAATTAATTCATGCCCATGTAAGCCTCTTATAATGCAGAATGACACAGGATCTTGAGACCTTAAATGGTTAGTGTAGAAAAACTTCTGATGGGCTGGATGTGTTGCTGAAGGACAGAATGTATGTATTTACTTTCTGACCTCTCACATAAATGCTGTCAGAATTTTGCTCTTAGTTTGATTTGTGGCATTCCATTAACAGTTATTCTGTATATAGGAGAATAATAACTAATGATTCCCAGACTCCCAGAATTGTAAAATAAGGGCAAGTGCTGTTTGGCAGAAAAGAGATTGTCCTTTAGTGCAGACTGGAACTGTTCATATTAATCAAGGAATATCTGGTCTGAAATGACTTTTAGCTAATAACTTCTTATTCTCAGGTTAACCATATTGCTTATAGATAACATGCTCTCCTAATTCAGATGATTATTAATAGTCAGAGGCTAGATGTGTAGATTTCTCTCTTTCTGAAAGAGAAATTATGCTCTTGATTGACCTTATTTTAAGGTATTTTTAGTGTTGAAATTATGATGTTAGGGGTTAGAAAGGATGTGGTGAAAGTTCATGGATTTGCCTTTTGATTCGAGCCTTTGCAAGGGTGAACATGTGTGACATGAATGAGCTCGAAAATGTGAATTTAATTGTCTGAAGTTTCAGGGCTTAATCACTAAGGGCATAATTTTGTGATAGAGAACTTTAGGGCCATCAGTAGTAGAAGAAAGCTGAGTTCACCTGGAAAACATGCTGTTACCATGCTACTTTTGGGCATGCTGTTGTTCCGAAAAGAATCCTTATGCTAAAACCCTCCTAATATCTAGTTTGTTAAATGTGAGCTAACATGTTGAATCATGGAGAAGAAATTTAAACCGGGAGATTCTATGAGTTGCAATTTGCTTTCTTAGCAGAAGTGACGTATTTTGCAGGGTGCCAAAAAGCACTGTGGCTCTGTAGAAGCTGCTCTCCGTTGCTAAACAGGCTGGAGCAACAGGAGGCTCCTAGCAGGGAGTTCTTGTAGGGCAGGAGGGGTTTGTCCTGGAGCAGTGGGATGAGAGCTGCCAGCTGCACCACTCTGCTAATGAAGGGCTGCACAGGGTTACCCTCAAGCTGGGATGAGGCTTCTCCTCCTCTCTTTTACAGGTGGGCTGTTTGACAGTTTTTAAAGGTGTTTTTAGTTCTCTGTCAGTTTTTGGCAAGGCCTGGTGCCTGTCTGTGAGCAAGATCCCTCTTCCTGCTTGTGTGGTTTTGGGAATTTTGGCCACGAAGGTCATGCCCTTGACTGATACTTTGCTGGTTTCTGAGAGCAATGCTTTCATGCTCTTTCAGGTGTGATGCTTTATTCTCTTCTGAACTCCTGTCCTCTGGAAAAAGCTTTTGGCTGGCTGTATTGGATGGGATTGAAATGTAGTTTGTGCTCTGCCTATCTGCATCTATTCCTGGAGGAAATAACATCTGAAAACCTAATTCAGTGTTGGAATCACAAAGAGAAAAATGCAGGACACAGAGCCTGCTGCCTTGCGTACATGTAATTCCACATGCATGTGCAGCTACCTACCAGAGGAGTCAAACAAATTGTAAGTCAGCATTTACACTGATACAAGGCTGTGTGCAGATGTCAAGCCCTATATAGGTGTTAAATAAAAGGCTTCATAATAGTCCAAGAACACAATTTTATTATTTCAGTGTGTCACTCAGGCTTCTACCAAAACGACCAATGTTGCAAAGTACAAGCAGTGGGTTTTTGGTTTGTTTGTTTGTCTTTTTTGTTCAAATTTATCTGGACAGCAACTCTGACGAGCTGTGGGTCTAATCATTAGTCATGGAAATAAATGCTTTCAGTGGAAAAAAAAATTAGACTCTCCAACAGAAGTCTAATAATGTTATCTGTTATTATATATATACTTAATAAAAGTGAGTGCATGTATAACATCTCCATAGTCAGCTTGAGTAGAGGACTTTGCTTTTAGGAGTGCTGATTAGAGCTCATCATGTGTTGTGGACTCAAATAAAAACCAGAATCAGCTAAAGAGGAGGACTCATCAGCCCTCTCCTAGTCTATACGAGGAAGTACAGTTGTTTTGCTCTTACCTGGAAAGAGGAATGAGAGCACTGGAATCTGAGCAATATCTGCCATCTGTAATTGCCCAGCAGGTGGAGGAGGCATTCTAAGCAGGACCAGAAGCCTGTGCCACAAATCACTGGTGTTCCAACCTCTCCTGTGATCCTGGGGGTACAGTGGATCCCCTGGCAAAGTTCCAGGGCAGAGAATTTCCTCATATTGCCAACATTAATTTAGGATTAAAGATGCCGGCTAATATCTAATCATAGTCTCTAGCCAGACAGTTTGGTTAAGATATTGTTGTAGCATTTTGTTATTGTTCCTGGAGCATAAGTAACCTCTAAGTAGGAGTTGATAATGTTTTTACAGGCTTTCAGACATAATATAAAAGTGTGCTCTGTGGGAAGGCAGCATATAAAAACTTGCATTTTTGTCAGGTTTCTAATTTATGGGGAACAAGGACATGCAATAATCTAATTTATGTCTGTGTACATTATGTCACTGATCACAAGTAATGGAGTACAAGCAGGTGCTTTGATTTGTATGTGTGGAAATTGGTAGTAGGCTGAGCTAATGGTGAAGTAGATTTAGCTTGCCAGAGGAAGCTGAAGCTTTACATTTGATTTAGTGTTGGTAGCATGAGAAGGTAAATCCAGGTCTAATGCTGAGCAGAAAGAGATGTTTAGTGTCCATGAAATCTGTAATTCTGCAGGCTAAAATATTGGAGGTTTTTGTTCTTTAAATGACAAGATTTAGGAGGGAAAATTAATTTTGGAGATTAGGGTTTTTTGTGGATGTGTTCAGTGTTAAGGCTATCTCCTCCAAATGAAGACAGTGATTATTGTGATATTTGTCAGTTTCCAGTAAATGTGATTGTACACTTGTTTGTATCTTGTAATCTTAAATGTCTTTAAAAAGGGGACAATATTATACTACTGGAAATGAAGATAGCTCATTTATTCACTTTGTTAGTGAAATCTGTATATCATACACTAAATGATTTAAATTTCCCCCCCAAATAAGTTTGTTTTTAAAATCTTAGTGTGTCACAGGAGCAGAAGAATACATACTAATATTTTCATGCTTGGGCATATGAACCTCCAGTCAAAACCTATGAAATACCTGCAATCTTTTTAAACCAGAGCCTTCAGTACCAATTCAACTATTTTTAATGTGGGGATTTTTTGGTGTTGGTTTTGGCTTTTTTAATAGATTCTTCTCCTGTATTTCAATCTTCTACAGTCTATACATCTAAAGAAGGACTAAATTAAATTTGTTATTTCCAGGAAAACCTTGGGGATAGGGAGGAACACAGGATGGCACCATCACCAGAGCAATCTGGAGCTGACAGTGGACAGAGCATGTGAATGTTGGTTGTAATACTTTTATGTGCTCAGGATGTGTTTGTGAGATCTTGGGGAAAAAACAAGGCCATGCATTAGTAATGAGGTCAGTTTGCTAGGAAAGGGAGTGAGGACCACTCTCTGTCAATTAAGAGCAATTTGGGGTGGCAAATATCTTGAATGCTGGCTGACTCAGCTTGCACAATGCAGCCAAATAACCAGATAGCAGAATTTCACAAGCAACTACATCAAAACCACTCTGCCTCAGCTGGTGACACAAACAGTAATTTCCTGTGTAAAGTATTTTCTCTAGGAGTGAGATCCATTGATCCCAAGTTTTTTTTTCACATCTACGAAAGCATAATTTTCCCACTGTTCCTGTCTCCTTGTCCAAATGAATCCATTTCCTCTTCTTCCTGAGTCATGGATTAGTCTTTTCCTTCAAATATTTTGCCTTAGTTTTCTTTTAGCTATGTGTGTGAGTGAGAATGACTTCACCTTTTTTTGTAGAATAAATCCTCTGTGATTTTTGTTGTGAATGTGCTTTGACCTATAGTAGGTAGTGATGTAATATAAGAGAGGCTAATTAAAGGAAGAGGGAAAGAGGCAGAATCCTTCCTCTTGTGAAAATGAGGAGTCCTTCTTATCCTCTCTTGTTTTTTTCTAGTGCAATAAAGCTTGGATCCATCTCTTGGTCACTAGGTATGAAGGGAAATCAGGGAGGAGAAAGATGTGTGCAGCATTTAAAATGTATTAAAAAATGAAATTGTCTTACATGGAGGGGTCAAATACTTCAGTAACTTAGTCATCAAGGATCTTTCTGTAAATGTAGTACTTAACAATCCTGAAATCATATTGCAGAATAGTTAGGGCTGGAAGGGGCCTCACTTGCAATCTTTCACACAGTAACATGAAGAATTACTATAACACTCATTAGATTTTCTCTAGCATTCAAGTTAATATAAAATAAATGAGGCTAAATAATACCTCAATACTAACTCACAAATGTTCAACTCAGATGGCTCTGACCTGTGCAGCAGTCCAGGATCTTCAGGAATATGCAAATCCTACATTGTTTATGCTGTGAAATGTACTTAATGGCCTCAGTTAACTGCTGGAGTTGTGGAAAAGGAGACTTTTTGTTTGTTTTAATGAGCTCTCTCCACAGGAAAGCAGGAAAATGCCATGCCAGCCTGGGCCGAAGGTGTCTGAGTTTTCCTAGGTTTACTAAATGACTGTTTTCTTTCTAGATTCCAGCCCATGGAGAAGTGCACATGAGAACAGGATAAATATGGCTTTTAAGGGCGAGGACCACTTAGATTCCCTTTCCTTCCCAGTTCAGCGGTAAGTGGTGCACTCCATCATCCACATTTGAGTGGTTAAATGGTTCTGAGGCAGCAGCTGCACTTTCCTTTGAGGCTCTGAAGATGCTTAAAGGCTCATTTTTAAACCTAGGTAGTATTCCTATGGAATTTGTAGAATGGATGTGGAAATTTGAGCTCTATTTCTTGAGGCATTTGCAAATTTGTGTACCTGGAGTGTGGTAAATCATGGCAGAGTTTCTGCAACTATCATTTTAGATGGATGGCCATGTTTGCAGTAGCAATGTGACTATACTTACTGGACTGCTTCTTAGTCATGATGGAAATGACTGGAATCCTCTGGAATCCTCTGCACTTTGTGAAGACTGCTGAAAGCTGAAAATATGAATTTGTTTAGCATGGTTGACTTTGTTCTGCTGTAGGTAAGGTAATGATATGAAGGCTGTGGTATAATGTTTCTGATGTGTGGTACCCTGTTGGGAGTGGAGACATTGATGACTCTGCTGACCAACAGATTTTAAAAAAAAATCTATCTTTTGGTTGCCATCTTGTAGTTGTCTCTGTGTAGTGTAGTTTTGCTTCTAGCCTAATAGAGTTCCACAAAAAGAAGAAAAATACAATAACCTACAGTCGTTATGTGTCACATCTCGCTTTGTTTTGTTTTTGTTTATGGGAGGAAGGAGGGTGAGGTCTGCTGAACCCAGGAGTCAAATCAGAAATAAAAAGGAATTGAGATTCAGTCTTTTCCCTAATCTTCTTCCTTCAGGTCAGACTGCAATTGTTTATTGTAAATAAGTTATAATTGTAATTGGCATACTATCTCAAAATACAATGCTTTTCTTCATGGGTAGTTTGATAATTTCTCCGCCTTTGCTTACCTCAGTCTTCCAGAGGACACTTTGATATTGCCATTAAACTCAGAGACACTGCAACACATCTAAACATATTCTCTTCTGTAAGAAGCACTGTATAGAGGTAAGCCAGGAACAATGGGGTAGTTATGACTTACAGTTATAGAAAACTAGCTGCAAACAGAGCTGAGGGAACAAGTCCTGGGGGTGGCCAAAGTCTGATCCAGGCTGATGGTGCCAAGACTTTTTTTATGATACATAAATGAGGAAATTAGCTGGAGTCACTCCATGCTAGCAGCATGTGGAGTATGAAAAATGCACTTTAGAGGTAACAACAGCACAGAAAAGCACGGAATTTTATAGACTAGTGGCTTCTAGAAAAGGAAAGTGCCTGTGAGTCAGGTGTGCAGTGCTGAGAGAAGCAAAGCTCTGCCATGTTATGTGAACACAACCACCCTACAAATACTCTGAATTGTATCTAAGCACAAGAAGGGATTTGGAAAACTCCCACATAGCAAACATTGTTTTGACAGAACTCAGCAGGGCAATTCTCTATAGAGAAATTTAAAAATAAATAAATAAGTACTCTCCCTCACCTGCAATAAAATATAAAGCTCCTAATTTTTTTTTGTTTCTATTTTGAGAAAGAATATTTTTTTCCCCTACAGATTAGGGTTATTTCAGATAAAATCCCTGTAAATAATGGGCAGACTGAAGTTGTCAGTGGCCAGAAAGGTGAAGGCTCAGGAACGCTGGAACTGAAAATAAGAAAAAGTATTTTTACGCTAAGAATTCAGCGGAAAGAACACAGAATGGACTAGATAAAGTTCAGGAACTGTACAAAATGCTCTTTTTAATTGTTAAAAGAAAAAAAAAACACCCAACATAATAGCTTTTCAAACAAAATGGAATTTTTATGAGATTAAGTAATTCTTCTGGGTTAGAGAAAGGAGTGATAAGGCTCCTACAGGGCATTTAAAAGGATTAAGGGAATTTTCAAAATAAAAAGATTCAAATATTTTTAATTCTTTATTTTTTCTGTATCCAAGACTAGGATTTATGACTATCTCAGGATTCCAGTTCATGTTCCTACTCTTTGTAAGAGGTGATTGAATTAACTTCTTGGGTCCTGTCACATGGGAAAGGTAGCTCAAATCCAGCTGAGGTAAATCCTGTGTAGGACCACAACCATGTCTTGCTTCATGTTGAGGTCATAATCTTTCATAAATAAAAACGGGCAGGACCTTTAGCAAGAATATCTATCTCCATAGGAAAAGTGTACCATAAATATGCAAACAGTGGTCACTGGAGTCAACAGTTATTTTGACTGTATATAAGGAATTTAAAACTGGGGGTTTAAACCAAGTCTCTGTGCTTCACGAATTGTTGTTTACACACTTTCTTTACATTTTATGGGAAATCACAACTTGTGCTGGAGTGTCTAGAGTACTGAGTCATGGTGGTAATGGCTTTCTAACACACTGTCAGAGCTGCTGTCCCTAATTGACATCTAGACTGCTATGGGTACAGTAATTAAAGCTATGCAGTATCCCAGGGAAAAACAAATTATTGTTACAGAAAGTTTTATTTTCTATTTCAGTGACTTAGGAACTTAAATTACGATTTTGTCTCTTAGGGGAGAAAGCAATTGGAAATAGATCACTTTTATAAAGGAGTAATTTACTTACTCTCCAAAAGCTGTATTCCCATGTAAAGCACCTTACAGGACCATAAAAATTATCTGTTTTTATCAGTGAGGGCCAGCTCACTATAGCATGTGAATTGTGTGTGTGTTCCTTAGAGATGAACATAACTCCATTTTGAAATAGCTATTTTTAGTGTGGCTATGGCAAATGTCAGTACCCTTTCCTTATCTTTACAAGATATTATAAGGTATTCTGCTGCTTATAAGAGTAATGAGCTTTAACATTGGCTTTTCCATCTACAATAAAACCTACCTTTCACTTATGCCCCTGCCTTTCATCCTGTGTAATGAAAGTTCATTACCCTGTTTGTTTTCTGTGAGTTTAAATTGTAGTTTACACAGGGTTTTTTGATTGTATACATGGTTTTTTTTATACTTTCCATATAGCATGGCAAACTAAACTTAAGACAGTGCTGAATCTGAAGTCATTCAACTAAAGAGAGGGTACTCAACACCAAAAGTGAAATAAGATGCTCTTTTAGCTTCTGGGATTGTGTTCAGTTCAGGGCTTCAACTGGAGAAATATGGTACAATTAGAATTTGTAAAAAAAAGAATAAATGATCATCTTTTATCAAAATTAGGTTAAAAAACCAAACCACAATTGTTATCACCAACTTCCCCTTTTCCCCATAAAAACGTCCGTACCCCATAACAGCAGCAAAGGAAAACCAAAATTAAATTAACAAAACAAACTGAAGAAAAACCTAATCCTGAGTCAGAAATGTGCACTAGCAGTTTATTAAGCCAGTTGTGTCTTGGGCTACATCAAAAGAAGGGATGGGGCTTTGAGCAACACGGTTTGGTGGAAGATATCCCTGCCCATGGCCCAAGGGATGGAACCAGATCATCTTTTAAGACCCTTCCAACCCAAACCATTCCATGATTCCATGAATTGATTAAAATAGCTTGCAGGTTTTCACGTAGCAAACTAAGGCTACTTCCAGAACTCCAGGAGCATCCATGAAGGGCTTGGCACAATGTTTTTTTTTTTCACAACTCTGTTCAGTACATTACTGTGTGCCTGCTGGAGATAGAACTACTCAAAGTGATGCAGAAACCTTTATGGAAATAGAGGGAAAAATAATTGTCTATATTTGGCATTAGTTGGCATTTAGATAATGTTTGTTGAAAGCTGTGTCTTGAAACAGAAGCAAGAAAAATTCAGGATTTTATACTGCAAGAACTGCATTGAATCTGCTTGTTTTTCTGCCTCATCAGGATGACAAATTTGTAGAACTTCATGGAACATATGGACATATGAGATGCAGAACAGATTGGTCTATAGTCCCAGAAGTGAATATTGTAAAAAAAAAAAAGAAAAGAAAAATGGGGAAAAAAAAACCTTTAAAAAGTAAGAGGATTTCTACCTGATCAGGAGCTGAATAATTTCAGGGACCATCACATTGCATTTTGCTTCTACCTTTAGAGTTTATGTGGTCTCTATATAGCTGAAAAGAGGTATTTTGAGGGGTAAGACGTGCAGAACCCTTCAGTGTGTTTAAGATTGTGTTCTTATGGGGCTGTTAGGAAAAGAATGGATCCATCCATTGGTCTCTCTCTGCAGAGTGTCTAAAATTTCACAATATATGATTTAGTGCTCTGAATCACAGGCAGTCATGTTTTGTTATCCCGTCATAGAAAGTGAATTCTGACTTAAATAACGTGTTGTTTTTTTGTTTTTTCCCTTGAGCTTGCCAGTAATGTCTTACCCCTTGTGTTCTGTAGGTGATTGGAATCTGTAGGTTTTGATGCCATTGTTCTCCTGGCCCTGAATTCTGGGCAGTGAGTTGTTTGGTCGCATGGCAGCTCATTGAAATGTTTGCTGTTTCATTATCTCCCTATTTTCTTAGATATGAATCCCCAACTGAAGGATTTCTAGGGATGGGAATTCTGTGAATAAACACAAATAAAAGTTGTTCTCTCTTTTTTCTCATTTTGGTCTATTTTTCTTTAAACCACCTCATTTCTTCTTACCTTTCTATGTCCAGTGTGCATGGCTTCTGTAGTTTGTAGCCCCATCTGAGTGCTTGTTTTTCTTCTTTTTTTTTTTTTTTTTTTTTTAATAGCACTTCTTTTCATCTTCAATTGTAAGACTGTCCTCTAGTTATAATTAGTCATAAAATCATGTTTAAGTAAAAGTGTTTTATTGTTTTGTCTGATCAGGGATGTCTTCTGTAAGTGCTGAATTTGTCCTATTTCACTACAGTGTTCGCTGCTGATAACTAAGGGTTTGTTCTGTATTTCTGGCTTTTCCCACCTGTGTCTGCAGACTGACCTTCTGTCTAACAAGGACTCCATGAAAAGCAGAAAACAACATTTATATTTCTGGTTTTTGTATTGTACAAGCTACTTGCTGTGCATAGGTCTTGCCCTGTTAATTAGAATCCCACATTCCCTGTGATCAGTTTTATTTGGATTCCATCAGGAACTTTGTTGTTGTGGCTCCTTGAAAGTTGTTGGATAAAGACTGGAAGAAGTTCTAGAAGAAAAAAACTCAAGTTATTTGTAATATAAGAGCTAGAGCAGAAAATTTTCAGAGTTCCAAGTTCAGTGTTCTTACTTGGCTCAATGAATCGCTGCTTTGAGTTTCTAAAAACCATTTGAGAATTGAATGCTTGCTGGGGAATTGAAAATGTGTTTTGAAATACTTCCTTTTGCAACAGGCTGTAGGAAAAGATTATAACAGAAGAAAGGAGGGTGCTTTGCCAATAATGCAATAAAATTACCTTTTGGTGACAAGAAATAAAATCAGTTATTGCATAGCTCAAGGCACTAATGATGCCTCATTTAATGGCCTTGTATTCCTTTCCTTTCACTCAGTTTAGCCTACAAGAATTCAGCAAATAATTTTATAGCTTCAGAAGTGGAGTTCACCTTTCTATGAAGTATTTTTGACTTTAGTGATTTATATTGTACCTGTAACCAAACTGAAAGCTGAGTTGTTTGTATGGAGTTTTGATGGTGGTTGTAAAACAGATTTGTGAATCTGTATGGTTCTTCTGGGAAGGATTTTCAGGCATGTTAACTGACTAAGTCCAAAGGGTGATGTTAGTAAAGCGGCAGCTATTGATTTGCCATCATTTGGAGGCATTCATGAGGAATATGAACTCAACAGATTTTTTCTTTTCCTTTGGATCTATGGGTAAAATATCTCTGTTCCTCTATTCAGGATGTTAAAATGTAGGTCAGCAGTTTAGCTAGCAAGCAGCAAAAAATAATTGCGTTTCACTTGTACTTTGGGCATTTTTGGGGTCTGTAAGTCTGCCAGAATTCCAGATATTTCCTAACCTTTTCCTTCCGATAGTTTTATCATTACATCTTTATATTTAGTTATATAATGTTTTGTAGAAATATGTTATACTACTTCCCAGAGCTGTGCTGTAAAATATTGTATGTTTAACTGTAGAATTCACAAGAGAATTTTGGCCTTTAACCTGAAAGAGATTTGAGTTTGTCCACTATAATAATTGTCAAGTTATGGTGACTATAAAATGTGAACAAATTGATGAATTTAAACGATCTGTCTGACTGGCCTCACTAGACCTTTCCTTCATTAACTTGATATTTCATATTTGTGGCTTGCTGTAAGTTGGAAAATACTTTTAAAAGATCAAGGACCATCTTTCATCATTAAAGACAATTAAGATTTTATTCTGAATCCCTCATAAGGGTCAGTAACGGTACATAGCATGGTTTCATAGCATGTGGCACACAAGCACTGTAAAGAGCTCAAGGTAGTGCTGCTGCAGCCTTTATTATGGAAGAAACCCTGCCTATTATTTTGAGAATGCATACTTTGGAAAAGTGGGATTTTATAGAGGAGGCTCCTCCCTTTTTGTGTCTTAGAGAGAAAGCAGTTGCTGTCTACACAGTAGACATCTTGTGTTCGGGTTGTGGTGTCCTTTTCAGAAGTTAATTTTAATGAACCCTCAAATTTTAATGTCTTTGAAATCACAGTGACAGAGCTGTGCCTGAATGCCAGGTTACCTTATCTGCCTTGCATGACTCATAGGTTCTGATTGCATCTTCACAAGTGTTGCATGAAATTTTCATTGTGACATCGAGTTAGAGATCCTGCCAGCTTTACACCCTGACTCCCATTGGTTTATGGCATTGGCTCCATGGTTTGTGTTTCTCTGCTTTCACTGATGTTAGTGAAACAAAAAATTTTCAAACAATTCAGATGTTGTTTGTGGTCTTTGTTTACATGAATTCTAATCTTTATCACAGTTATTTTTCTGTAGCACATTTCCGAAGAGATGCAGAGCAGGTTAAACATCTGCCACCACTCCTGTTGGAGTTTTCTGTTTTCAGAAGACAGACTTGCAGGTTATTTCTGTGTTAAATTAAAGACTTTACCTTGAACAGGGAGCCTTTTTTCTGATGTCTTAGTCTAAAAATGTGAATGATGCATTGACAAAAATTCTCTGATTTCCTTTAGTCTACAAAATATTTTTATTGCAATTTGATACTTTTCTGCTTTATGTAGGAAGTAGAGGGATTTTTAGAAGTTTAGGATATTTTAAATGTAGTATGAAAATCTCATGGAATTTTTAAAATTGTAAAGCAATTGTATTCATACTGACATGTTAGTAGTTTTAGTCAGAATTTTATTTTGCCATTTTCTATTATGATAATGTACTTTATATTTCACTTACCATTAACAGTATTCCTTTTCAGTTCACAGATGGGGTCTCATAAATTCTCTCTCTTAAAAAAAAAAGAGAGAAAAAAAAGGAGGGGGGGGAAGTCAAAACCTGAATCTGCTTAATTTTGGTGCAATGCTAAGTGAAGTACATAGGTATCTTGCTTATTTGCCATACATCTTTTGAAAAAACCCTCCTAAAACCCTACTATAACCCCTCTTTTGGTTGAGTTGCTATGCAGTCATGTTATGCTTTTACATCATAATATTTCAGCCATGGGTAGCTTCTAGAAATCACGGTCTTGATTTCTGCATTGTCTTTGTGAGCTTCCTGGTGTTAAATAACCCTGAACACCAAGTGTACACTTTCTGAGCCCAATGTATTTGCTGTGGGGAAGGGATGTGCAAAAGGAACCTCTCCTAGCAAAAAAACCATATCAAATTACCCTGGTGGTCTGCTCTTGTCCTGCTCTGAGAATTTGATCATACAGGGAAGAACTTCCAAGTTGCTGTTTTCAGGATGGCAAAGTTAAGTAGTATTATCTGTAAACAGTGCATTTTACAAGAAAAACACAGAGCTTGCAGTGTCTAATCTTTACCTTCCAAGTCTTTGTGAACTTTGCAAATTACAGTAAAGACTGAGTCTGTGCTTTTCCTTTTACAATATGAAATTATTCATTGCTTGTTTTGCTGAGACACTTTGACTTTCTGTGCAACTATATATATGTCAGGTAATCTGAATTTAGTATTCTTGCTGGCATAATATTGGAAAATATGGGATAGTTTGGTTTGGCTTTTTTTTTGGAAGGGAAGCATATAGGACACCCCCTGTGAACCAAAAGAGAGAATTGTTAATGCTAAGGGAGTTAAAAAGTGTAAATTATTATCATAATAGGTAGACTATGCTGAAATCAAATGGCATGCCATGGAACCGAACATTCCATAATTTTCACTCCTTTTAGCAGTTAGGCCATATTGCTGTTGTTATCACATTGGTAACGTAGCTGGAATTATTCTAGTTAACCCTGGAAGAAAATTAAGGATGAACTCCTGTCTTTTTGCTTAGTATATCCAATAGATCTTTCCCGTACAACATTCAAGCTGGCTTGAAGCATTTTAGGGACCTTCCCCTTTACTGGGCTAAGACAGGGAAAAAAACCCAGGTTGCCCTCTTTAACAGAAATACAACTCTTCATGAAACTTGAAAACAACGGTCAGACTAATGAAGGGATCCTAAAGCTCAAGGACTCAGGTTCACTGAGTTAGTTCTTGACTTATTCTGAGAAAAGATGGTGTTGTGTATGTCTTCAAAAGGGCAGTGTGGTTTGTTTAAACTTTGATTTAGCACTAGATACCATTCCTCCTGTTTCTCTCCTGGTTGTAATGCTGACATATCTTCTTGCCTCAGGCAAACCACTTTACCTTCCCTTGTCTTTGTGTTCCACCTCAGCTAGGGAAACACCAGGAAGTCCTTACTAGCCTATCTCCATATATTTTTATTTCAGTGGTTCTTACACAGCACTATGTTATGGGCTTGTGTGCCTTGTTCTGCCTGCTGTGGGTGCAGCATCCTTCTGAATTGTGGCAGGTGGGAAATGTTGAATATTACCTAGAAACTGCTTCCAGTAAATGCAAAGAATGTTTCTGTTCACAAAACCCAGCTTGTTCTTTCCGTATGTTACATTTTGTCATCATTTTCACAGTGGTGAGTTCATTAAAATCTCTTTACAACCATGGCCATAACAGAGACTGATGAATAAGTACCTGTACCTTAGTATTTCTGAGGTGTTTTTCCACAATTAATTTTTTAAAAATTAATTCCCTCATTAAAGATATTTCAATGGTTTAACTATGACTTGTCTTTTCAGCTGTTTAGGATAAATACTAGTACCATACTGTGTTAAATACAGTATTTTTCTCTTCAGTTTATGTTTCCTGGGAATTTCTTCCTTATTTAATTGCCTGGTCTCTCTTAATCTGCTTCACTGTTGCCTGGGGATGGTTGGGAGGATCTTGTAATCAGTTGTTCAGTAGCCTGTAAAGAGCAAATTAAAAAAAGCTATGAGGACAATGTTTCAACTTTGTAAATATTTTTCTTTGTTATTTTCCCTTTTTGACAAATAATATAATGATCTTAAAAAATGTGCTGGTTGGTGTGACCCCATTTCTGGTCTCATTAAATTGGCTCATGTCTGTTAGTGGTTGGGTTTATGAGCTCATATTAACCCTGAGGGATTTGGAGTGCAAACAGGAATTTAATATTAAGCTGAAGTGTGGCTGTTAACAATTCCAGTTGTTTTGTTTTGCTTCTCACAGTATTTCAGAGAATGTGGTATTGTGAAAATATATATACACACACATAAACATACATATTGTTTTACTTAGGGAAATATACATAAAGGACTCTATGTAATATTTTTCTTATTTCTAAAGAAACCACTTTTAATTGTCTTGCATATGTAAACTATGCTTCAGGTATTTGAGTATTGCATTTTGTTAATTGTTGATACTTTATTGTTGAATTTGGTCCTGGAACTATAGAACTATAGGTCCTGGAACTATAGAAAACTTTTGGTCCAAATATAGAAAATTTGGTCCAAATTGGAAGTTTAGAAAAAGTCTACATCAAGAATATAATATTCTCTTCAGCTAAGGTTATGGAAATATTTTTTCAATATCTTAAATGTCAGCAGCACTGGTGTCAGGATAAAGATTAAACAAGAGCAAACCAGGGAGAAGCTGAGAAAATTATCAGAGGAAAAATGGAAGAACTAGGCAATGGTATCCAAGTAACTGAGGCTGTTCAATGGATGACATGATCAGTGAAAGCAAACTTTTGGGAAGTGCTATAGAGCAAAAAATATCTTGTTCAGTATCAGCTGTGCACAAATCAGTGGTTTAATGTATTATGTGTTACACAACTTAACTCTGGGATAACTGTGGTAGTGGGAACAGATGAAAGTAAAGGGCAGGCAAATACTCTAATTTGAAAGCAGTGAAATCTACTAATGATGTGTATTCAGGTTGTTAACCTTGCTTGCCAGGATCCTAGAGTGAGGGAGCCTTAATTTGTTTGCAGGCTGACTTGAATTCTGGGCCAGAGATTCCTATGCTTTGTGCCATTGATGCAAAATGACTCTTTTTACTTTATTTTTGAAACTTTTAAAGTTTAAATTCCAAGTTTCAAATTGAATTCACTGCAGTATTTTAAGCTAATATTTCAAGTGTAAAATCTGCTATGCTGGCCTGTCTTTGAGGCTTAAAGGAAGTGGCCTTCTGAATATTACAAGTGTCCAGTCTGCAGCAGTGAAGAGTCCTTTATTCAAAGGTGTTTGAGTTGGTTTCTCAATCTTGAGATTATTACTAAGGTCCTCAGACTTCTAGATTTCAAGTAACAATCCTTTACAACTACTATTGTTTAACACTTTCTTATAGTCCAGAGCACCCAGTGGGAAGCCAGGAGGGAGAATTATGGAAGAGCCATATGTCTGCATAATTTTAATTTTATGTTGTTTTGGCAGACACTTCTCTCAATAGTGGTTCAGGCACAAAGCTAATCTTTTTCCATCTCATTTAGAAGCAAACAAACTTTTCTCAAGCCTGTCTTCCTGTGGCACAGTCCCCATGTGGAGGCATGAGGGATGTGTTTATGTCGTGAGAGTGAATCAGGAAGGGAACACTCCTGGCTTAGTCTAACCCCCTATTGCTCTTGGCTAAAGTGTCAGGAGCAACCTGGAAAGCAATCAGCTGTGACTGCCAGAGGAAAAAAAGATATTTACAGCAGGACAAAAGGGCTGGAATTGTACTGGACGTTCTCTAACTGCTGGATGAGGGGTTGATCTCAGTAACTTTGAAAATGTATTTTTTTCCCTTGGTAAAATCTGCAAACAGTCCAACTGATCGAACTGCTGCACAACTGCTCTGCTGTGTAAGAGGAGGTATTTTAAAAGGTATTTTAAAGTACACATTGGTCCCAGCATTGTTCTACTGCATTTCTGCTTGCTGCAAATGCAAGGTGGTCAGTCAATGCTTAAATTGAAGATTTTTTACTACTTAAGTTAACAGCTTGATATCAATTTAAATACCTCAACACATTGCACAACAATCTTGATGGATTTTCCAGCGTCTAAGAAGTGATACCGCTCTTTGCTTGCCAATTAAATTTCAGTGTGTGTATGTATGTATTTGTGGAAGAAACAGGGAAGCTTCTTGGACAGTTCTGATGTCTTTTCAATTAAAATTTAGCTCAGCATTTGTCTATCCTTTTTAATTTACACAGAATAGGGATGTATATGACATATATTAATATACTGGTTAAAGTGCAAAAGCACAGAGAACTTGATTTCAGCTTACTCTTCTAGCAAACCTGTGCAGGGTTTTTGTGTTTCCAGAAAGAAGCCTAAAACTACATTTGGAAGAAGTAAAATGGGCTCCATACATTTCAGAAACTTATGGCCTTTCTCTGTGTTCTGTTTACCTCTGTCTTTTGTTGACATTTGTCCAATGATCCATTCTCTCTGAGGAGTGTAACTTACTTTTTACATATAACCGTCTTTCTCTCCCCATTGTGTCTCATGAAATGTTTCAGCATTATTGCTCTTTCCACTTTGTATACACCATGCTTTTGACAATGATACTTGAGATTAGATTTTCTTAGAATTGCCTACAAGGACAGGTTGCCAAGAAAACCAAAGCTATGGGGAAGGTTGTGCCCTTGTTGGAATCATAGAATGGCTTGAATTCGAAGGGACCTTAAAGATGATCAAGTTCCAATCCCCTGAACAGGGACATGGTCCACTAGGCCAGATTGCTCAAGGATTCATCCAGCCTGGCTCTGAACATTGCCAGGGATAGGGCATCCAGACCTTCCTTGGGCAACCTGCGCCAGTGCCTCACCACCCTCACAGTAAAGAATTGTCTTTCCTAATATCTAATCTAAAACTCTCTTTCAGTTTGAAGCCATTCCCCTTATCCTGTCATGCTCTTGTAAATAGTCTCTCCATCTTTCTTGTGGGTTCCCTTTAGGCATTGGAAGTCCACAAATAGGTCACACAGCTTTGAGTGTTGCATCACTTTTTGGACCCCTCTTCAGTATTTCATTTGGATCCCCCTTTATGTGTACTTGCACTTGGACCTGTACTAGTGTTGTAAAATAATGCTTACATGGAGGCCCTGGATGAAGGCCAGGCAAAGCCACCTTTTGCACTTTTCACATGTCTCTACCTGTTTCATACTCTGAAGAAATGCCTTTGGCAAATATGATCACCTCAGCATAAAATGAATCAGGAAAGAGGAAATGGATATGATGGAACATGCATAATATTTCACAAATGTGATACAGGAACTGTACCTGCTTCCTGCAGGTATATGAACCTTTGTTTTATTTGAACCCATAAAGAACCTCCAATCACTCTTGCCCCCAGAGTAAAACAGTGCTACTTCTCAACTTAGGTCCTTAAGTAATCTATAACTAGAAGTGAGTTTAGTTTTATATGTCAAAGAGCATCAGTGGTGAAAACAGCCCATTAACAGCTCTGTGTACATCCCTGCAGCTCGTTAGGACAGAGTTTTCTACTCCAGATAAATTTGGTGCAGATGAGCTTATTTACTACAGTTGTATAAGAGAAGATATGTTAGGATTTCAGGCATTCTTTTATGTCAGAAATAGTAAAACTTTTTGCTAATAGGCAGCAAAATGCTGCTGGTATTTGCCTTATATCCAAGCTTTTTTCTCTGGCAATGTTGTTTGGAAGTTGAAAGCTCAGAATGCTGTCACTGTTAGGCACCTGTGCAAGGAGTGACCAAGTGGTTCACTGACCCACGTGCAAAAAAGTTATGAAAGGACATCCTGGCCAATGGTAGAGTGACACAGAGATTATTCAGCATGACCTAGAGCTTTCTTTTGGGAAACTCTACTTTAGTTTTCAGGAGACACAAAGTCAGAAAGTTGAATGAATTTTGTATGCCTCTGCAAGGAGATTATTTCTCATCAGCTTAGGTCTCCAAATTAAGTAAAATGGAAATAAGGTTTCTAGGATTGGTTTTCAAGGCATTGCATTTATTTTTCCCAAAGCTGAAGCTGCAGAACAAATTAAATGGAGTTCTGTGTACAGTTGGCTGAGAAATTGTTCTTCTGTTCAAGTAGTTGTGAATGTATTTGTTTTACCTCTGCATAAAGTTGTTTCTTGTTCCACTTAATAATTTGAAAACAGCAGAGGAAGATCTTCTGCTGAAAGCTTCTATCTGTCAAATATCCCTCAAAGTGGGGACTTGAGCACCAGTTCATTATAAATGCCTTACTATTTTCCTGGATAAATATGTATATGTGGATTGATAGGCAAATTGTTCCAGCTGAATTTATGGCATGAGACAAATGTTTGAACAGCAAATATCTAGGATATTTCAAATGAAATATGAAGTTAAAATATGTTAAAAACACAACTTAATGATCTGAATGAGGAGATATATGGACAGATATTAACCTCCAGGTATACACATGTGCATATATGTGCTCCCTTAATTGGAACTGCAAATTATGTCTGATAAATAAAAACCGATCTGATTTAAAAAAACCCAAACAAATGGGGAGAATGGGATAGGGAAAGAGTGAAGGAATAAAATAGCTCAGAAAACAGCCAGCCACTTATAGATCTGATGTATTAAACAGCATTTTGGTATGTCATTTGTAGTCTCATGGACCTGGCAGTTACTTTTTTCTGTGAAGTATTGTGACATTTGATTTCAACTATATGTATATGGAGACAAATAACATAATGGCTTCATTTGCATGTGCCCTGTCATGGTTTCACTCCTGCTCTCACTAGCTATCATTCCAGGCAGCTGTGAAGTGCAGGAAAATCTAGTTTCAATAAGGTTATGCTTGGTGCAAAATCCAACCATATATTTAACAGTTCAAGGGTGCTGCAGTACCAAGGTGATATTTCATGAATAGAGAAAGAGGATAGTCTCATCCCTCTCCATTTTCATGGAACCAATGACACTTTTATCAGTATTGCTCTTTAAAACCTCAACTATGAGACTTTGACCTGAGTAGTGCAGTCTGGAATATCTCAAGCCCTCAAAACTTCCAAGTTCAGGTCAGATGTCTGTGGGGTTGCAGGGCTGTGAAAAAAGGTGGGAAGGGAAAAACCTAAGCACACAACTTTGGTTGTCAGTGCACATCTGACAAAACACAGGCAGAAGTTATTTAATGATGTTTTTACTGATCCAGTTGAAGTAACTTTGCAGCATGTAGCATTGATTCCCCTCCACCCCTGCATCCTACACAGAGAATTCAATGTAACTTTAAAGTGTGAAATTGTGCTGAACTGCTCTTGTTTTGTTCATGCTTTCTTTATATCTTTCAATGCATGTTTTTTGATCAGCCTTAAATTAAGTTCATTGGTATTTCTTTTCTGCTCTCCACTGGAAATGGGTGGTGCTTGCCTTCAGTACACAGCAGTAGTGAGAGGCAGGAAATCAGAGACGTTATCTTGTTTGGTTTGAGGAACAGAGGTACCAATCAGAGTCTTTTGAAGAAGTGTGTCTATTCAAATTATTAATTTCTGCAGTATATTGAAGAGTAATGATTAATCTTTCCCCAGGTAGGAATTAAATGATTGGATCTTGTCTCCTGAATTCAGAAGGAAGGTTCAGCTGCTTTTCTTTTACTTCAGTCTAAGAATGAATTCAGTGAAATAAAAATTTTGGGGGAAAGGGACACTAGGGAAGGAAACTGCATTTTCCTCCAAGTTAGAGATGGCCCAAAATACACAGTGTTAAGCCTGTAAGATGTTTTAAATTTAGTATTTGGCTTTCAGGGCATTGTTTGAGTCCTTCCAGGAGCAGGTGTCAGGTGAGAAGTGGAATCTAAATTACACATCTTTTTGCTTGCAAATAATGTGCCAAGTTAGTGCTGAGATTGCTGCCTGAATTTTTTGTATTAGTGGCAGCTACAGGAAAGTACATCTTGCTTGGGAATTGAAGCTTGAAAAGCTGCTGAGCAGGTGCTTTGAAAATTTTATGAAATGATGAAAAGCCTTTAATAAAGCTAAATTGATTTATCCTAGTAGTCTGGATAACAGTAGAACATAGAAATCACAGAAATGTTTTATTTGCTTCCCTGTACAGGGAAGTCAGTTATCTTATTTTCTTGTACAGGGAAGTCAGTTATCTTATTTTCTTTTTACATGATGGCAGCAGAAGAAGATTTTTAGTCAGACAGACACAGAACTTTTTCTTTCCCATGAAAACCTTACTCTCATAATACAGGCTGCAAAGGGGAAACTAAAAGAATATTCAGTGAATAAGTTACTATTTTGAGTGTGTTTCACATATGTATTTTCCGTTTCTGTGGAAATTCTGTTCTCTCACAGTAATTTGTATGAAATAAATTCCTTTAGCTAAAGCTGATGACAATTACAGACTTAATATGATGCAATATTTCCTTGCTTCCATTTCTGATATATTTTCAAATCTGATTTTCTTGATGTGCTGTGAGGTGCCATAATGGATTATAAAAGGACAAAAACCTAGTTCCACTCATCCTTTAATTGTTTGCTTTTTTTTTAAATGCAAAAGACTGTACTGCTATAAAACATCCATTTATTTATATTTGGTGCCAGAGGCCAATTCATTGAACCTGGGATGTAATATTGCAAAACAATGGTGTTCACTACACTTCTGTGCTCTGTTAGCTGTCTTCCAGGTTCTTTGATGGCCACTAAGCATTTATTACTGCTAAATAAATAATTAAGGAGGGATAATTGGCTTATTTTTGTGGAATGATACCAGAATGATGTGCCTTTTTTTTTTGGGAAAACATCATTTTCTGTTTTTAATGCACTGCAGAATCTGGAGTCTGCATGCCCTTATGAATCATGGCTAGTTAGCTCATTTGTGCCAGAAATTCACTGACAGCAATCCAAACCCTCCTCTTGCTAAATGAAGAGGAATAAATAGATATTCTGTTTCATTCTACTCATTAAGAAGGGGGAAAAAGAAGGAATCCTTATTCTATCTTTTCGCTGGGTCTGTGTAAAAGCCACTCGGTTCTATCCTCAGGGGTTTGTAATTCTTTTCACTTGCTCCCTTGTGAAGGTGGAGATTGACACCTGGGCAATGTCAGCCAGATCTGCTCCCTCCCTTGCTCCTCTTTTACACCTGATGTTCTGAGTTGCTGTGAACAGCAGTGAGGTGAAAAGTCCTCACTAATGAATTATTTCCCAGGAAGGAGCAATCCGTGGGATTCCTAACCCACTCATCTTTACTTCTGCCAGGAAACCAGGCTGTGTTTGTTTCTTCACCTCATTCAGTCTTGTGAAGAACCCTCCTGAACTCTTGTCTATTTCAGGTCTTGGAATCCAATTGCTTTGGATTTTATATTTTAATGAGAGTGTTCCGGTTCAGGCATTCTTCACACTTCAGCTGTTGTCCATCCTTGAAAAGCAGCTCTACAGTAGTAAAAATAACCATTCATTTCCTTTTTGCTTCACATATTTGGCCCTCAGAACTCTTCTCAGGATTGCTTGGAAAAATTTTATTTTTTTGCCTTTCTCCACTACTGTTACAGTAGCATCTGAAAGCTTCAATCAAGATGACAACACTGTGTGCAATGCTCAGTGCAAAACCAAGGAAGTGTCACTTAGGCTAAGCAAAGAAGAGAGTTTAGCAGGAGAGAAAGATGGCAGGAAGTAATAAAATTTCTCAGAATATTAGTAGGAAAGCCAAGAGTGGAGCTCAGCTTTTTAAATTTCTGCTTGAATGTATCCATTAGATTGGTCTTTTGCTATGAGTAACATTATCGTGCCTGGAAAACCACACAAGTTTTAAAAAATTCAGCAAATAAAAGTCTGGCTGTGCACACCAGCCCATCAAGTCTGTATAGATAAGAATATTGCATTGCACTTTCTGATATGAAATTAAGCACAAAGCTTACAAATCAGAAAATGTTGAGAAGGGCTTATTATGCTACCGAACCTTGTGATCAGTCTAGACCCATGGAAAAAAGGGATTTGCCTGGGTACCTCTGTCTGTTGGGTGGTGGTTCTTGCACCATTCTGGCCACCTTGGTACAATGATGGTACAATTTGACAATTTGTTCTGGAAAAGTGAATTCTGTGAAGAGCGCTGCTTATGGAATGGAAGTGCTTATGGAAATGAAAGTTGGAAATAATCCCATTAAACATCTTTTGTTTAAACAGATGTACAATCTACACCATGCCTGGGCAGTGTTTCCTTGGATCCCACAGTGCACCCTCCACGCCCTGGAATTTCACAGCAATTCACTATGCATTCAAATGTCCATTAACATATTCAAGGAGTGAAATCCTTTTTTAACTGCTAAGGGTAGGAAAATCTCTTGATACCAGTGAAGAAATTATTTCCTAAACTCCCTTCCTAAAATTGTATGGTCTTGAGATTTAATGTTTGGATTAGGAATGTTTGTCATCATTGTTTAAGTCATCAGCTTTAAACATAAGTAAGCTTTTTTATTATTTACTCTTATCTTTCTTGCCAGCATTGGATGCCAATAGAAAACTTCATTCTAAACAAAAAAACTGTCTGCATTATTGCTGGAGGAAATAGTGCTAAACTACTTTTTCCTGCTTTCCAGTCAAAATATCTATAGCCTCTTTCTGAACCATCTTCCTCTAAATTCTCACGCATTTAGCATAGTAAAGTTGTGTTGCACATGCATAGTATTGTTTAGCAAACATGGTTTCTATTTCTATGGTGTTTGGTTTGGCTTGTAATAGCAATGCACAATGCAAGGAAAATGCCAGAGTCAAAAGTTGAAATGAAGTTGTTTGGTTGCAAGCAAACAATTCTGATAAGTTTATTCGTTTGCTTTTATCTGTTTTATTTTATTAACGAAACCCTAGGATTTATACAATTGATACAAAAAAGAGGAAATTCTTAATACATTAAAGCACCAAGTTTTTGTTAGTGGACTGAAGTAATTTGAAAGGTCATGGAACCAGTCTCCTTGTAACTACAGATTTGCTAGAATTCTGTCCATGTGGTTGTGAATTCCCCTATTTAGCACAAAGAGTGTGTCAGGGAAGGCCACTCCTTTCCATGCTCTCCCCAGGAATACTGTGTCAGTCTCTCCTTTTCCACTGTGCTGAGAAGTGACTTCCAGCAAATGTTATCCCCAGAGCTTGAACAACATGATGGCAGCCAAGAAAAGGACTTTGCATATCCACTGTTGGATCTTTGTATCCAGTGCCAATGCAGGTTTTGCCACAGCCTCCTGCCCGCCTTCCAGGTTTGCACTTTCTTTCTTCAAATGTGAGGACAGCAGCTGAAGGCTCTCCTCCTGCTCCTTCAACTCCTGAAGGATTTCTTCCATTCCTTCCTTCTCACAAACAGTTCCCTTCCCTTCAGAGGAGAAGAGCAGCTGGTTGATGTCAATAGCTAACATCAGCAAAAGGAGTACCCAGAAGATTGCCATGGAAGATCCTTCCTTGGAAGAGAAAGAAGGGTGGAATAAGCCAAGATTCCGATTCTCAAGAAGAAAAAGAAGCTTCACACTGGAATAAAAGCTTTTGTGTTCTTTCTAGCCCTGAAAAAGGCTGCAGGCCAGAGGAGCTCCTCAGTGCGTGTCTCTTGCTGCAGGTTCCAAACTCAGCTCCCAAAAAGGCTCCATCAGCACAAGATGAGGGGCAAGGTGAGGAAGGTGTGGCACACAGGGAGGCAAAACAGAAATGGCCATGTTTGAGGAGAGAGAAGTCCAGAGTGTTGAAATGAAAGAGGAAACAAAGTCCCCCAAGTAACAGGAGGAGGAGAAGTGGGGCCTGACAAGCTGGTGCAGGCCACTGAGGGAGACATTCCCCAGCTGCTCTGCCAGGGGGACTCAGGACAGGCTGGATACAGCAGAGCCCTCAGCTGGGAGGCAAGGAGCGATGAAGGTGAAGGAGCTGCTGCTACAGAGCTCTGTCTGACATACTGTCACTTGTTCACATGAGTTTTAAATCTCAAGAGAGAGAGTTTGTCAGGTTCTGCCTCTGTTACTGAAGGCCTAGAGACGTTGGCATGACCTTGTCTGAACCTGCAGGGCTGGTGGGAGCTCACTTACCAGCAGGCACCTCTGAGCAGTGGGTGCAGGTACTTCTGAACGGTGGGTGCAGCTCACTTACCAGCAGGTGCCTCTGAGCAGTGGGTGCAGGTACTTCTGAACGGTGGGTGCAGCTCACTTACCAGCAGGTGCCTCTGAACAGTGGGTGCAGCTCTGCTGCAGCACCTCTCTCTGACACCAACCTGCTCTTGTTGCCTTGGAGACATTCCTGAAGTGCTTGAGTTCCAGGGTCATGGAATCCTGGGGTTGCTCAATACTGGAATCCTAGAGAACCACAGATTCTGGGGTTGATTTTTTTACTTTCACAGAATTCCCAGAATGACTAGGTTGGACGAGACCTTAAAGATAATAGAGTCCAACCCATGCCCTAACCCCGTAAATAAACCATGGCACTGAGTACCACATCCAGGCTTTTTTTAACACATCGAGGGATGGTGACTCCAGCACCTCCTTTGAGATGATGCTAAGCTGCCAGGTTCTCCAGAGCATTCTCCATTAATTTCATTTTCAGTCAGTTGCTTGTCTCTAGTCAATTCCAATGTGGGATTATGTTGTTCTTAAAATTCTTTGCCCTTGGGGAATTTACTATAAGCATTGTCAAAAGAATCATGAGTGCTACACCCCCAAGCCTCATCCAAAGTCCACTGAAGACAGAGGAGGAATTTAATTTCAGTTTTAAGGAATGTTGGCACTACATTTCTTAATTTTCACACTTGCTGCTTATGTTGCAATCCTCAGGTGTCCATGATTATCACCCAGAAGCCAATACCATATTACATTTCAGCTGTTCCACAGAAATATGCTTTATAGCAAGGTGGCTCAGAATTTTCAATTGAAAAATACTGGACTATATTGTGAAAACATTTTTGCCTGAAATATTTTATGATAAAGTACAATACCATCACAGGCAAAGCATGGTGGAAAAAGTGATAGTATAGCCGGAGTCTTTGCTGCTTCAAGAGGTGGCTTGCAATGGAGATACTGTGTGAGTTTGGCTTTTCCTGTTGGTTGTAATTATTGAACCTGCTTTGATTGCATTTAAATCTTCAGTTAGCCTGGCTTTCATAGGTTCAACACCTCCACAAGGGAAAATGAAAGCATCCAGGAACACTAACCACCTAGTTTTGACTCTGCAATGTGAATGGAAAGAGAAGGGAATGCATCTGAGATATAAGCAAAACAGAATATTCAAGAGGCAGGAAAATTACTCTATTTAAGCTGCTGAACTTACTGAAAAAATTTGGTAGTGACTCCAAGTGTAAAATAGCAACATAAAATGTTTCTGTCTAAGAAGTGAGAAAGGGTGGAATAAGATTTAATTGGAAAGCAAAATGAAGACCTTCTACTAAGGAGTAGTTGAAGGTTTGGAATAAAACAGGAAATGAGTTGCCAATGCATGGACCTGCCAAAGATGCACAATAATGAATAATGTATCATTCTCTAGGGCAAACAAAATTAATTTGTCCCCTGCCCTCTGAACAAAGGAAGTTCAGTGATTCCATACATGATTTTTACTATAAAGTACATAAAACTTGTCATTAGACAAAGGGGTAATGACAAAGGGGACTTTTGAAAGTACACAATTAGAAGTGAACTTGAAGTATTGAAGAAAAGGGGGCAGTAATTGAAATATCAATATTTTGCATTTGGGGGTTGGGGACAAGAAAGTCTGCAACAACCTGTAGTTTATTCTATGGAAAAAAAAATAGGAGGAGAACCTATGTATGCTGGCTGATTGAGATGACAGTGACTGGCTTTGCCATTAAGATGTGGTGGTGAAAGCAGGAGGCTCATTCCTAGGCTGTGTGAAATGAGATTTCTAGTGGAGATAAGGTCATACTAATATCACTCAAAATTACTGTTAGACTTTGTTTTCTATCAAGCAGATATCAAGTCTTTCAGTAAAAAAATAATTTTACAGGAACTACAAATTTATTCAAAGCAGGGGTCTGGAAAGGACATAGTTTCATAAAAGGAATCTGAAGAATTTTGCTTGTCAAGTGTTGCAAATTAGAAGCTGGGAACATGTGTTTGCTTTCTAGAAATGCATTCAAAGATAAAATCTTGTTTAAAAGGAAAGATGAAACCAAATGGAAATGAATTAGCTTTTAAGAAATTCAGATTAAAACCAAGAAACTTCCAACCAGACTTCCACTGTGATTCTAGAACAACCATTTAATAGAATGTATTTCAGCCCTCTAAATTAATTTTAGAGTGATTTTTAAGCCATTTATGAACAAGTCATCTGATCTGGTTGCTTCTAGTATCAAATGTGTTGGTTTGATGGCACAGATTAACTTTTCCATCTTCTGACTTCTACAGAAACATATAAACCTGTACACAAATATTGAATTTGTTTGATTGGAAACTGCTTTCTTATTTGAATGAGACCACCTAAAGTATTTTTGCCTTCTCATTCCAGTATTTGTGACGCTGTGTTGCTACTTTTAATCTTTTAAATTTGTCTGTTGAATATTCTGATGGGAATCTTAGAAAAGCTAACATCAGACTGTCCTTTTCTCACCTTTTTTTTTTTTTTTTTGACAATTTTAGCTGGAGCTACTGTGTAATAGATGTGAACAAGGGTCTCCAAATTTCTCTAGTCTCCTGAGTGATACTGATCTCATAGCTCCCTGTAAAATGCTTGTTGCTCCCTTCATTAAGTAATCCAGGCTTTACTTAATCAGAAGGGTTAGGACCTTAAATGAGTAAATAGTAGAAGGTGAAAGGCTAATGCTGCTGCTCATAATGCATGTCATAACTCCTTTGAATAAGGCACAGAGAGCTGTAGTGTTTGTTATTAAACTACAAATTAAGGCAGATTTGGAGGAAGAAAAAAACAATGTTCAACGAGGCACTAGTGCTGTTTTCATGGACTCTTGTGTTAGTCTCCAAATTAGTCATTGCTCGTGATTGTGTCTGAGCACTTCCACTGCCTGTGGCCCCAAATTATGTCCAGTGTTGTTTTTCTCCTTTTCACTTTCATTTCTAGCTCTCCCTCCCTGCCAGGTGTCACTCTCTTGTAGCATAATCTTATAAGGCCATGAGGAATATTGTCCCCTTCAATTACAAGTGTAGCCTGAGCATTGGGAAGCAGTGAGCCAGGGTGAGCTCTCTTGAGCACATTCTCTCCTGTTGCTGGCCTTGTTCGCTTTTCTCCTTCCCAACACAGGAAACATGCCCTGGTAATTATGGGAGTGAGAACTGTGTGTGTACTCAGGAGTCTGCAATTTAAATGTGTGCTGATGGCAACATCCCTTCAGGATTATCATCATGCTTCAGTCACCGTGTCAGATTTTAAACTCCTGGATGAATCTGCAAGGAAGTTCTGAGAAGATTTGTCATGCAATGTTCCGTGAGGCACATTCCTCTTACTTTGGGCTAAATGAAGTCAAAAGTCACGGATTCTGCCATTGTACACAAAGCTAAGCTCACTCAGCTCTGCTCTCTCATCTCTCAGGAAAACTATAATTGCTGCACTTTTTTGCAAGACCCAGGCTGTCATTTGCAAAGAGATTGAGTCATGGAATCCTTCATCTTCAGTACTACTTTTGTCTGTGCACAGAAGAACAGCTCCAAATCATCAGGTAACAAGAATAAAAGAACCAAAAAGAGCAAATATCCTTCACAAATCTATATCATTCAACCAATATCGTCAGCAAATTTTTTTTTTGACCCATCCCTCATGTTCAAATTTTACACTGGTTAAAATTGCCGTTTTTTAAGTCTGGTAGATTCCTCAAGTTGGATAAAAGCTCATTAAGTCTGATTTGAGTCCTTAACAGTTTGTTAAATCTGAATATGCCAAAATCACAGGGTCCAACAAACTTAGTGGTTTTCCTTGGTTACTATCTTGTAACAACACTGGAAAAGCAATAATATTCATTTTTAGTATGAATTAATGATATTATACAAATTCAACAGACATTTTGGATGGTAAGCATTGTGACAATAATATAATGTTCTTTGTTCAGCTTTGCCTGAAAAGAGGCTAATTAACAACCTTATAGTGCCATTAACTTGTTGATAGTGGGGCTTTTTTGAATTTTCCTCCTTCCTCTCAGGAAATTGTAGTCTTTTACTGTGGTCTTTAACTTCTGTGAGCTCAGTGGCTTGTGTGTTTGTCAAGACAACTACTGTTTTAGCAACTTAATGTGCCAGGCAGGAAGTAAAACTCCTCAAAACCTGCTTGAACCTTGCCTTAGTATCCCTTCAGCTGATGGAGGTTGGATAGGACTGGACCTACTTAACTATTCCCATGGACAGAAAATTAGTACATAAGTTTACCCCAGACTTTACATGAACTAATCAGCAAGCTTCGCTAGGCTGTGGTTTTACAGAGCGACTTCCTTAAGTTCTGCAGTGTGCCAGCAATTCTGGACTGGTATAATATTTTCCAGACATCTTTAGAGGTACAACTTACAGTGAGGCTTTCTCAGAAAAATGTAAAGATCTGAGGAGAACACTGGTGCAGCATTTAACACTAAATTATTTATATGGCCTTTTCAAGAGGCTGATGGAACAACTGTAAGTTCACACATCATACCTTACTTATTACGAGGGATAACTGTGTTTTTACTTTCCTTATAGACTTTTCTACAGTGGTGCTCTTTGAGTAATTTTGCATTATTCATTATACTGACTAAATTGGGGAAGTTGTCAGATTTTGGTAACTGTAGCAATTTTGAGTAATCATTGAGGCTAATTAAAATAACCCTTTTCATACAGGCTGTTAACTTTTATAAAACCTAGAAACTAGCTTTTATTCTTGTGTTCTAAAGGTTTAAATAATTCATACTAAGGTCACCTTTTGTCACAGTGAAGTTGGATTTCCAGTGTCCTATCGGAAAAGAAGTAGGTAAAATTAAGAGGGGAAAAAAAATACCCTGCAAACCATCTGGCTGTACTTTTATCTTGCTGCATCGAGTACAAAACCTAAATATTTGTAGGATTCTATTACCTTAGGAATGATCTACACAGTAAGTGCACTCACTTAAAAACCAGGAATCTGATTCTTATCTACCTTAAAGCTACTCTGTGTGTTTTAAGCTATCTCTCCAGCTAGTTCTACAAAATTTTGCCCAAATCAGTGCAAATACAATATTGTGTATCTACAGGGCTCTTTTATGTGATTAATATCATGTAAAGCAATTGAAGAAAAATGAGCACTGTCTCTATGGCTCTTCACTCTCTCCTTCCACTGAGAGTTGAGTTTTGCTGGCCATTGTATTGATGTGGAAATTGGCCCTGGCTATATTGCATACCCATGAATAATTCTGAAAAGATGAATTAGAAAAAAATTAGAGATTATTTATGTTCAAAGAGAGGGTGAAATTCATTCAGTAAGTTGTTTGTTGCCAATTAATTACCTACCACTAATTAGAACAATAAATTTGCACACAGTTGTAAGATTTGGAATTGACTTTCACCATAGGCTTATCTGGAAGCAGTACTAAATGCTATCATTAGGATTGGTAATAAATCTGTCATATTAGGTGAAAATGGATAAAAAGGCTAAGAAGCCTTGGAAACATAATTTGACTGAGCAGAAGTCTCTACACTTTATAAATACGACCACTGGAATTATTCACATGAATTGATCAGCTCCGACTTCGACACAATGTTATAAAACATGAAACTTTTGCACTTAGTGAAACTCAGTGCTAAATTGGAGGTATAACTCTTTTTCATGATAACATTTGCAATTTAAAACAGAAGTGTGTGTGCTGCCAGTAAAATGGTGGTAAAGAGCTTCAAGATGGAAATTTTAAACAAATGATCTAGTCATTAACTCTTGACTTTTGTATTCATGTAACACCAACATGAGAGAGATCAATCATTTTGATATTAATCCACCTTGTCTGTCCTAAAAATTCTGATTTGTTAGTTAACAAACTACTTAAGAGATGATAGAAAATAGCAAAAAAAAAAAAAGGGAGGAGGGAGAAGAGAAATGCTGGTAAGAGAACTTTAAATATCATATGTCTCTTCTTAGATATATGAAATAGGAGTATTTTTTTAATGTCTTTACCCAGGAAGAAATTTATCTGCAATGTGTTATGTAGTGCAGAAACATCTATATTAAACAAGGTCCAAACATCTTTTGAACTAACACACTTCTAATGGGCTGTTGCTCTAAGATGGCCTCAGCCAGTGACACCAGAGGATTTTTTCCAAATGACACAATTTTTTAAAGACTGTTTTTTGGAAAGCACACTAGAATTCAGAGTATTCAAATTGCTTCTTAGTCAAGTTCAGTTGAGTGCTCTTGAAAACTGTGTCAAATACTTTACAACCTCAATTAAAACAGAATGACTTTTAAGGAATGTTGGAGACTTTCTCTTGAATTTTCTTTTTGCACTGAATTATTTTTACAACTGTTTTTATATTAAATGCTGCCTTTACAATGTAGAGTCTAGAAAAATTGCTTTTTTTGTCAATATGCCACAGCATACAAAATTCAGTAATTTTAATAGTGGGTAGCTACTATCCATCAATGCATCTATACATCTCCCTTTCAAGAAGGAAATCCTAAAGGCACAGGAGCAGGCTGGACCCATGTGCTGCCAAAAGATGAGCCGGCAGGGAAGAAGTCTGGCCTGGCTGAACAGAGAGCCTTGGCTGGAATTCAGGAAAAAAAAGGCAAGTTTATCACCTTTGGAGAAAAGGGAGGGCCACTTGTGTGAGCTACAAGGATGCCATGGGGTTATGCAGGCAGAAAATTAGAAAAACAGAATTAATCTGGCTATTTCTGTAAAAAACAATAAGAGAATGTTTCCATAAATATGTAGGCAACAAAAGGGAGGAGGACCTCCTCCTTTATTGGATGTGGAGGGAAAATATGGTGACAGAGGATGAGAAAAGGCTCACAGCATCCAATGACTTCTTGCTTCAGTCTTTCATAGTAAGAGCAACTGTTCTGCAGCTTCTCAGCCCCCTGAGATGGAAGATGGGCAGGAAACAGAATGAAGCCTCCATATTCCAAGGGGAAATGATGACAAAAGTCTACAGGATGGATGGGCTCTACCAAAGGATGCTGAGGGTCCTGGTAGAAGTGCTCAGTGGGCAACTTTCCATCATTTACCAGCATACCTCTCTGTATAGAGAAGTGCCGGGTGACTGCTTTTAGCCAGTGTGACACCTGTATTCCAGAAGAGCCACAAGGTGCATCCAGGGAGCTACAGGCCTGTCAGCCTCGCCTCAGAGCCAGGGAAGGCCATGGAGAGGTCATCCTGGGCACCATTGTGAAGCACGTCTGGAAAACCAGGGGATCCGACAAGGCTTCAGAAAAGGCAGGTCCTGCTTGACCAACCTGACCTCCTCTGACAAGGTGACTCACTTAGAGGATGAGGGAAAGGCTGTAGCTGTTGTCTGTCTGCCTGGACTGCAGGCAAGACCTTGAGATTGTTTCCCACAGCATTAAGCTGGAGAAACTGGCAGTTCATAGCTTGGATGAACATTGTGTGTGGCAGCACCCTGTGCTGGGCACTGGTGATGCCACACCTCGAGTGCTGTGTCCAGCTCTGCAGTGCTTGAGTGCAGTGCTCCTCACTGCAAGACAGACATTGAGGGGCTGGAGAGAGTCCAGAGAAGGGGAACAGAGCTGGGGAAGGGTCTGGAGCACAAGTCCTGTGAGGAGCAGCTGAGGGAGCTCGGGGTGTTCAGCCTGGAGAGAAGGAGGCTCAGGATTAACAGATCTCTTTTTATTATTGCCTGAAAGAAGGATGGAGCAAGGTGGGGGCTGATCTCTTCTCCCAAACAACCTGTGATAGGACAAGAAGAAATGTCCCCAGAGTAACCCAGGAGAGGTTTAGATTGAAAATTAGGGAAAATTTCTTCACAGGAAGTGTTGTCAAGCACTGGAGTAGACTCCCCATGGAAGTGCTTGTGTCACTATCCTTGGAGGTGTTTAAAGGCTGTGTGGAAATGGTACTTAAAGACAGGATTTAGTGATGGACCTGGCTGTGCTGGGTTAATGGTAGGGCCTGATGGTGTTAGAAGTCTTTTCCAACCTAAATAATTCTATGATTCTATAAAAATCAGGGTCTTAGCCAGTTAACGAGATACTTTTGCTAAATTAGAGAAATCACACAAGTAAGGTCTCTTATGGTTGAGGAAATCTTGTTCAATGTATTTAATATCTGCAAAAATAGCTATAAAAGTAGGACAATATGAAACTGTAAAATAGAAGAAATCAGCTAATGAACATAAAGTAGTACATGTGAGGAGGTAAAGGGAACTGAAGCACAATTTTTTTCTTCACATGTATAGTGAATACATTATTTATTATCACATGTGAAAAAGATTCTGAAATCAAAATAAGCGTATTTTCAGAAATGTAAAGATGAAACAGCTCTTTGAAAAACACTTTAGTAAAAAAATATTTTAAGAATTGTTGGAAAATGGGGATTTTAAAGAAAATGTGTTTCAAATGCATAAATTTACCTGAATCTTGTATATTGTGTTCTGTTTTCCCCATTACATCTTTGGACATAGGGAAACTGGGAAAAAGTGGGAAGAGTAAGGAATGATCAGAGGGCTGGAATACTGTCTTATAGGGGGACAGACTAGATAGACTGAGTTTCTATACCATGGAAATTAAATAACCTAGAGAAGATGGGGTAGAGCAAAGAAAATAATGAATTGCATGAAGAGGGTGAATACAGAACCAGCATTTCATTTACACTATCTCTTAGAATATAGCACCTAAAGTGTTTGGGTTCATATCTCCTGGTAGCAAGTTTAAAATAAACAATAAGAAACACTTTTTCATACAAAAAAATAAACAATGTGAGACACTGCCACTAGATGTTGCAAAGGCCAAAAGTTTAACTGAGTTCAAAAAGGGATTAATGGCGACTTTTGTTTCATGAATTGTAAAAACATCCTACTCAGACACAACTTCTGGCTGAGGAAGTTCCTAAACCACTAATTGCCAGAAGATGGGAAGGAGGGGTTGCTCAGCTCTTGCCACACTTCTTATAATCTTTCCTTATGCATCTCCTAATGGGCGTGTTGGGACCAGGATAATGGGCTAAACAGGGTTTATTTGTTTTTTTTTTGTCTGAACCATTATGGTTGTTTTTATTTTGTAGGCGTAGGTTTTTCTTTTCAGTAATGGGGAGACAAAATGGAAATTTCCAGCTTGTTTTTTGAGCTCTGTAAATGCCATCTGGAATATGATTCTTAACAGCTAATTAGGGATGATCACACTTTTTTGTTTTCTTCATTTTAATATGTAAAAATGAATATACAAATTCATCTGCAGAATGCCTAAGATGATTTTCTCTACATACAGTGAGATTTGGATGAAGGTGAATAATTTATGTATTTCATTTGAGTGATAATGATGTGTGTCTAATTTAAAGGACAATGTGTCAGAAAAGCTAACAGTAAGCAGGGAGAGTTTTCTATGGTCCTTTAGAAGGAGATGAATGGTATAATTTTCTGCCCTTGTCAGTTAAGGAATATTAAGTTTCAATTTAAAAAATACTCTACATTCTACAGTTATACTTGTGGCAATTAGTAGGAACAGAAGCAAACAAGGAGAGTTTCTTTAACATCCATGCTTTTTTTTGTTTTTCATTCTGCAAATCTTATTTCCTCTTTTTCTTCTCCTTAGAGTGAAGAATGGCTGCTTTTTGGGACTAAAGGAAATATGAATTACTTTTTTTTTTCTTGTTGTTTTTTTGTTTTTTTTTTTTTTTGTTTGGTTTTTTTTCCACTAACTTTCTATTCTAATTTTTTGTCCATGTGAATTTATAATGTAGAAGTTTATTTCTACTTACTAAACAGAAATTTAATTAATCATCACAGTGCACTTTGGAAATGAAAGATATATTACTCTGTGTCAAATGAGTTTATCCTGTTCTGCATGCAAACTATGCACATTGTTATAAATCATGGTCTCAAACTTCTAAAGTTGTTGTTTTTGTTTATTAGGAAACCTTGCTTCAGATCCAAAAAGGCAATAAGGAGACTACACATAGCAAAGAGAAAGTGGGCCTCAATCGATCATGAAATGCAATTACACAATATTCAGAGCTGAGTGAAATAAAGACCTTAAATAGCAGTAGCCTGTAAAGTTCAAAATTAAAAGTAGTTTCATCATATATTGTGAAAAGGGAGATTGAATCAATGAAACTGATCTCTTGTATCTTGTTTGCTGTCAATTTACATGAAATGATACTTGAGGTGAGCCTCCTTTTCCTGTATATGTGAATACATTTTGTTTATTTATGGAATATTACTGGAGTGATCTGGCAGGAAATTTCTGGAGTTCAGCTGATGCTCATGGTATAAATGGAAGCACAAGATTTGAAAAAGTCTTCCACCTGGTCTTCCTTAGCTTAGCTAATGTGATTGCAGATTTTATTCTAGCAGTAAGGCTTTATATAACAGCACAGAATGTTACTGCTGAGTTGCAATAAATCAGTATCTGAATTAAAAGAATAGGGACTTTCTTTTTGTCCTTTCTGGCATAGTATCGTAAAATCTGCACATATATTCAGAAAGTAGACAACAATCTACTATGACTAATCTATCATATTAACTGTAAGATACCAAGAGAAGTTTGAAAAAGTAGTTAAATCCATTTTCTCATCCTTTACTTAATCTAATCTCTTCTTTAGCTTTTATTTTCAATTCTTTGGAAAATTTTAGTATGGTTGGGGTGAGGATTAAGATATTTTTATTAGGGTGCCTTATAAGAAAAAAAATAGGCATCTTCATCTCAAGACACTATGAAATTTTTGATCCCTCAAAAAATGGGCTCTGAATCAGTGCAACTTCTGCCTCAGGTACCACATTTTACTGGCTGGAGGGTGCAAGGGCACAAAATGCAGGCTCACTGCCCTTGTGTCAGGGGACACTCGTCAAGGAGCTTTTCAGCCTTGCTGGTTCACATCATATTTGTTGTAAAAATGTGCTTTGGAAGTCAGTGTGCAAAATGTATAGGGAACAGTGAGAAATAAGGGGGAAGGGAAAGGTCTGATCAGGGAGTAGAATCCAGCTCTAGTTGCAGGGATTATGACATGGAACAGATACTGCAGTATTGTTCACTATCTTGCTTTGGCTGCATAAGTTTGGAAGGGCTTTGGAGAGGTGCTGCAAGGTAGAATTTTATTTTAAGCACTTGATAGGCCAAGTGTCTAGAAAACCTGACAGTCCCATAAACAACAAGCAAACACACCCATAACTCTGCTCCTTCTCCCATATAAAACTCTGAAAGTACAAGAAACAATTTCTTTAAAAAATTATCAAAAATTCTTTTTATTTATCTCTAATATCCACTGATTTCTCAAACATAATTTTATAGTGGTGTATGTGGCATAAAAGTGATTAGAAATCCAGAACTTGCTTTTGGGATAAAGAGCTAAATGTGTCACTGTGTTACTGCAAGCAAATTGCTTGTTCAGTTATTTGCCTTTGGTCAATCAGTTGCAGCCTAGGAGCTGGTGCAGCTGTATGGTGCTGCTGGTGGTTGTTCTAAGGTTGTTTTGCTTTACCTTATTCTTCCCTCTCTTTCTCTGCCTTGCAGCATGCACCTAATCCAGGTGGACTCTGTTCAGCGATGGATGGAGGACCTGAAGCTGATGACAGACTGTGAATGTATGTGCATTCTCCAGTCCAAGCCCATCAGCATTGAGAAGGATGAACAAAATGAACTCATCCTCTCCTCACAGTACAGCACTTGTGATAACTTGCAGCTCCTGCTGAAGAGAGCTTGGATCATCAGCACTGAGCTGACCAGGATTGCTCAGAAGCTGGAGAAGAACAGGTGGCAGAGGGTCCACAGCATGACAGTGAGAGTCAACTGCCACGTGCACTCCATGATAAACGAGTACAACACCTCCTCCAGGAGCTCTTCAGAGGAAATGCACCAGGTGAGAGGATGCCTTACCTGATGTGTTTCTCTCACTTTTTGAATTTTTATTCTATTGTAATAATTAGAACTTGCTTTAAACAATCTGTAAGAAATTCTTACATACTGGTACTGGGCCCTTGTTTAAGACTTTCCAATCCCTTTTCAGCAATGGAAGTCTTCTTGACTTACTTTGGGTCCTATTTTATCAAAGGCTATTCTGAATGTTAATAATGTTGACAAATCACATGGAAAAATGTTTTGCTTTTGAGGACTACAGAACTACAGTATTTTGACACCCCATCTGTGAGTTCCTTTGCATTTAAAATGTGGAAAATGCTATTTTTTTTTTGTAAACCTCAGTTTTATCTCTGCCAGTTTTATTCAGAAAAGTAGATGAAGGGTGCTCATATGAAATATCTTTTGAGAGCGTTTTCAATTAACAAACAAGGATTATTTATTTCTGTAAAGCAATTGTGTGTATGAATTTAACTTTAAAACCATTTTCTCTTGCTCTCTCTGCAGCTTGAAAAACTCTTAATAGACAAGTGTTCAGAATTTACAGCATTCACAGAAAGGTAACTTAAATTTTGTTGTTGAAATATTAATTTTGCTGGTTTATTATGTTGTAGAACTTCTAATGAGCAGCACAAAGCCATAGGCACCCCCTCAATTGTTTGAACTAGGCTGCTGCAACTCTGCAAGGCTTTCTAAATGTTAATCTCTGGTGGATGAAGGGAGTTGCTTTTACCCAAACTGCATTCTAATGGAAGATGGTATCTGCTGTTGCACAAGGAGTCTGATATAGACACAAAGTTACACACAAGTGGATTTTTCAGGACTTTTAGACATCACGGGAGAAAGTCTGGCTGTGACAGGTATTGGTGACAAAGTTCCCTTCTAGTTCTGTGGAGTCAGGATTTCAGCTGGTGTGAAAATTTGGATTTTGAGACTTGTGCTTGAGATTTGTGTTCCTGTATGAACATATACATGTATTGTAAATCAAACAAAAAAAATACACATTCCTTCAAATTGTAGTTGTAGGTTTACTCATCTCCCTGCACTCTGGGATGCTGAGGCTGAAAAATAAATTCTCTGTAATTCTTCTCATGCTATTTCCGCTTTCTAACATAAGTTACCCATTTCCTCCAGCACAGTTCAATCACTCTTTTTTTGTTTACTTTAAACATTGTGCAAGTCATTCTGTTTTGGGGATATCATCAGGGAAAAAGCACCATCTAATTATCAGGAAATAACATTTTTTGTAGCAGTATTGCTTTGTGTCAAACCCACAGCGCTCACATTTGTGTTTTATATTTTACTATAAGACACATGGATTTAATAATGATCTCCAATCTAAGTGTCTGCCCTAAATCAGACCTCTTCCTTCTTGTCTTTTTTTGACAAAAAAGATATAGGTGTCTGACAGACAGGTAGAGCTGAAAATGTAACCTGTGTGCAGGTAGAGGCTGATCACCCAAACTATATCTTCCATCACAGTGGCCTGCCTGAGTGGAAGATGTTTTGACAATATAAATGAATGTGTTTCTGTGAGGAAGTATTTATTTCATTTGAATTGTTTAAATTTTTCCATCTTTATCGAATTTCTTCAATTACAGCCAAACATCACTGGCTACAGGATAACTGTTCTAATTCTGTAAAGGTGCTTTATGTATCTTTCTGTAGACAGGCCCAAATTTTATTTTTGATTATACTGTTTAACTCATCAGGGCACACATTTCTTGCTTTATCCTTATCCTGCTATCATTAAACTATGACAAAGAAGGTAAAGAAACAAAAATAACTGATATATTGATTTTGAAAAATGGGTGGGTATGCACAGCAGCAGTTGAAATGGAGGCATCCAAGAGTGAAACTATCAGCATAAGAGGCAAAGAGCAGTGCTGCACTGTATAAATACACAGCATCTGCAGCAAAATTTGCCTGCAGTCTGTGAGGTAAATTGGGATCTCAAAATTATTCAGTAGTGTCTATCCTTTCATGGTGTATTTACTCTGTAGACAAAGCTTTGATTAAAGTAAACATCCTTGTGAACAGCTGAATTCCAGTTATATACTGTGATTAACAGGGGGCTCACCTCTGATAATCATCTTTTGTGTCTTTTTTTCCTTCATCCCTTTCTCATATCTTTCTTTTCAGGTGCTTACAGACTGAAGATGAAGAGATACTGAAGTCCATGAAATCTTGTGTTAACGAAACACTCACGACCGTGGCCCAATATTTTGGCCAGTTGATAGAGCTGGTTTTAACACAAGAGGCACAGGTTAGTTTTTAGTTTAAAAAGTTCCAAACCAAAAAGATCTTCCAAAATTGTTGGATCTTGAGGGCAACAATCCATTAAGGAGCCAAGGCTAGGTTGGATAGGGCGTCTGAGAAACCTGATCTATTGGAAGGGGTCCCTGCTCATAGCAGAGATGGCAACAAAATTATTTTAGGGGCCCCTTCTCACTCAAGCCATTCTATAATTCTGTGATTAAGAGGAGGATTACAATTACAGCTCTCAATTTTCAACAAATTTATGATCAAGAACTCAAATATGTTGCAATGAGATTTAGGTGTTCACATTCTCAAATTCTCCAATAAACTGAAATCCCAAACAAAATGATCTCTTGGCTCACCATGTTATTTGTTTTTCCTGATGTCTCTTTCTTTCAAAGCATCTAAATGATGACTTCTGATTGTCCCTTCCAGCCTTACCCATTTTGTGATTCTCAATCTGTGAAATACACTGAGTAATTACTCTGAGGCTGCAAATGCATTATTTTTTTTCCCATTAGATCATTATTGAAATAATTGCAATTTGCAAGTCTAGCCAACCTATTTTGACCCTTCCCCTTCCCCTAATATAACTCTACGGAAATAACTTGTCCATGTTTTAGAGGTGATTTTATGGTGAAATTTTGTGTTGTTGCAGCAGAAAAAGAAGAAAGGAGAAGTTTAGTGAACACAAATAGTTAAAAAGCATTTATTACAAAACTAAATTAATGCATGCTATTGGTTAAACTCTAGCATACTCTGATGTGCTAAGATGGCAAAAAAGAAGTTGTGGTGGTTTCAGAAAAATCCCTTCAAGTTTTAAAGGGTTATTACTAGGAGGTGAGACTATCCAAAATATATTTGCAGAATTACAGTCAAACTAACCAGCTACCTCCAAATGCTCTTTGGTTGGGATTTATGAGAACTCCATGAAATGTATGAGTTTAAGTGTATAAATAACTTTGCATATTTCAAATTCAGTGAGTAGGTAAGCATTGTTAAGATGTTTATTATTTCAGTCTGAAGAGAAGTTATTCCCTGCTGATATTTCTGCCTTTGGGCATCTTGGCGCCTACTGACACACCTGAAATCCTTCTCCTTTCTTCTTTAAAGGGAGTGGAATTATTGATGCCACCTCATTTTATGTGTATTTGTGTGACTGAAGGATATACAACTCATTAATAAAATTTTTTTATGAACAGTTTTCTGAGCCATTCAGTCAGGCTGTGTGCCCACTTCTGTCATAAAACCTCAGTGTCTGGGGATTGTTTGCTGCTCTGAAGCAGACTCAGTGTCTGTGTGAGAGATTTCAGCTTAAATTGTGTAAAGAGCCTTTTTTCTAATCAGTGTATCAGGATTAAATTCAGGATAGGTTCATATCAAATTTTGAACTCTTAAGCTATGTCTTTTATGGAGCATTTTTCTAATGCATTATTATGGAGCATTTTTCTAATGCTAAAGGTGGAAGAACAGAGCCTCTTAAAGGCAAGGTAATTGAGTTTTGTATAAATAACACTGTAAAACATGGGATACTTCCTTGCATTTCTTTCAAAGTTGGATTAAATACAAAAATGCTTACCTTCCTCCTCCTAGGAAATAGAATTAAATTACTCTAGCGATTCTATGTCTTTTTTCAGAAACAGAAAATGAAATGGACTTCATGTTCTTTTCACAGCTGTGCTTCTCTAAAGCTGCATTGACACAAATGCAAAAGCAAGACAATTTTTTCCAAAGATTAAAAAATATTTAATTTTTTTAACATTGGAGAAATAGACTATATTTCTTTATAAGAATGTCTATTTGTCAGCGATGTTTTGACTGAGAGTAGTAATGAAAGCAGACCCTTAGAAAGTAGTGTAAGACAGGGTGTAGCAATATTTCTTATAAATAAAGTCGAAATCTTGTATCACCATATGATTCAGCTTCTACACAAACTAAATTAAGTTGCCTTCTGAAAATTCTGATTCAATCCCAGAATCAAATACAATAACTAAATATTATTAATATGTACCAAATAGCTGGAGAGTTCCATACGGCTTGTTCTTACGCACATACCCATTTTCTTGCTCTGTTAATATTTATTTTTAAATATCCTTGTCCTTGGTTCCATCTACTCAAATGCAATGAGGAATGTGCGTTGTCAGTCTGACTGCCCCACTTTTTTGTCCTGTACCCCCCAGAACCTGCTGAGGCAGATAGAGCTCTCTGGCAGCCTGTACGTGACAGAGTCGGCCATCAGCAGTTTGTTCAGCCTTGCCCAGGAAGGGGCTCGCCTCTGCCGCATCATAGCCAAGGTAAGGGATCCATGGAGTATCCAAAGCACACTGGCAAAACAAGAAACTCATTCCACTAAAGAGAAGCAAAATTTATTCAGAAAAACTGCATTTTTCTCTTCTTGTGGTGCTTTTGCAAGTCATACTCTACAGAGTTTACCACCCCAACTATTGCATTAGAGGGTTTTTTCTCAAGAGGGCCACATCCCCCCCAATTTTTAATTTAGTAATGCTCAATACCTGTTCAAGCAGCTTCAATAGGATGGTCAGCTCCAACAGGCTTCTTAGTATTGCTTCAAAGGCAGTTTTCGTTGTGCCATCTGAGGTATTATCACTCCATAGTTTTGGGAACTTTTGTAGTGTCTCTCTTGACAGTACTTTTTAACTACCAGCCATGGAAATGGAGAGAAACTTTACAATGGACTGTGTCAGACTGTGCAGAGAAACAGCAAGACCTCCTCAGCTGTGTGTAGGGGAGGCTGAAGATATTACTAAAGATGTAAATTTTTTACTACTTTGCATTAATTATTATTCTTTTGTAAAAGATCCATCATGGCAGTTCCTTCTGTCAGTGTGTGTTCTCATTTGCTGAGTAGCTGGTGCTAACTTTTGGTATAAATGAGTCATTCTGTCAAGATCCATGATACTGGAAATCCCTGCAGAGTTTGCACCTTTGAGGACACTTGGATCTTGAAGAAGTGAGAATGGTGGGACATGGTGTCCTGTTGAGGATAGGATAATCACAACCACAGGGCATGCAAAAAGAGGAAAACCTCCCTCCCCCAGCTACTGCTGTGCCAGTTCCTTGTCCCACTCAGGGGCAGGGTTAGACAGCAGCATTTAATTGCTTCTGATGTACCCTTAGATGGATATTTATGCCATAAAAGGTACTCTGTTCTGAAGGCTGAGAACAAGTCAGACTTGGAAACCTGTAGTGGATTCTGTCAACAGCTTGAGAGGTTTAGTTTTTTCTAAATTGGTATTTGAGCTCCACTCAGTGGTACCCAAAAACAATGTTAAAATGCTGAATATTGAGGTAGTGCAGAATTAACAAAGTAAAGGAAATTGGTCTTGGGCTTTTTGTAATTTCATGGCTTCCATAAGAGTTTAACTTAGCAGAAGTGAAGTCTGACCTTTCATAAATCACTAAGCTAATATATTGCTAAAATTTGGGTGTGCCACAGGTTTACAACAGAGGAAATGCATCCCCCTATGCAAAGAACCCTAAGTGGAGTTTGGCTACAAATTACAGTGGTGATTGCATCCCCTGTGCTGTGCCTCTGCCTGCCCTGTGCACTGGGAAATGCATTTGTCCAGGCTGACCATTATCCTTCCCCCTCTGCACGGCCTCAGTTCCCTGCATCAGTGACCAAGGGGGCAGAGGAACTCTAACAGACCACAATTTCAAATGGGTAAAAGAGCTCTGTTCAGACAAAGAAACTTAACAGCACTGAGCTTTGCTTGCTTTGGAGGTTAACTTGCACCTTTCCAAAAGCTCCCAATGTGAATAAAATATGCTTTTATTTATTGTGTGCAGGCTTTTTGGAGTTTCCAGTTTTTGACCAAATAGCACATAAATGTTGCTTGTGCTGTCATTCAAGTTTCGCTTGTGGCAGGTTTCACAATCTCTGAAGCAGAAAGGGAGAGAGGGGTACTGGCTCAAGTTAGCTATGACATGAATGGTTAGCTGTGACAGTAAAAATTCAGGGTGATTTCCAAACAAAAAATAAACAACCAAAACAACAAAATTTGAAATAGTTCTCAATCATTATGAGGGTGAAAAAGGATTGAAATTATGCAAAGATCTCAAAAGCTTCTATTGAATCCATATTTCCCTCAAGAACTGCCATAGTATCCTTGATAAAAACTAGCCAGTGATTATTTGTTTACCGTGAAAGCGAAGTTCAAAAATTTTTCCATGTAACCTTGAAGTCTTACTCTCCATGACAAAGTGTGATCTTGTGGAACACTGCTGTTAGGTTTTTTCCAGTCCCAAGCTATAAGGTACAACCCTAAAGCACACCAATCCTGGAGATGCAAAAAAAAAAAGAACCAAGATAGTGTTGTAAAGCTGCAATATTACAGGAGCTGGTCTCTCATTTTACAGTTTGGTAAAGGTTTCAGTCATTTCTCTCCTTCTCCCCCATCCCCTGCTAATATTTTACAGAAATTAAAAAAAATAAAATGCTCTATGATGAAGCATCACCCATAATTTTATTCCACCTACAGGCATTCTTTGACACTTTCTTTTTTAGCATGTAACTTTGCAATCTGCTGTGAAAAACTCATGTTGCTGACTCACCCTGGCAGCCAGTAGTAGTTCTCACTAGCTGTCAGAGACACCAAACCTAAGGTCTCTAACAAAAATGAGTAGTAGCATGGACAAGATAAGAAAATTAGCATTACTTGGAGCAAATGGGTATAAATAGATTTGGATTTGTAACAAGCAGAAGGATTTGTAAAAATCTGTTTACAAGTTACAATAAATAGGTCATGGAGTGATAAAGAAAATATTAAAAAAACTCAGAAACATTTTACTGATGATAGAGTCCAATTCCAACTGTACTGAACGGAGGGCTGTGATAATAGGCTTGTAAAAGAGAAAGAAACAAAAATGAAGATATTCATACCTCATAACAGCCCCCCTGGAGAATACTTGACTATTGGAATTCCTTATGTCTGTACAGCTGATCATTTGCTCTGAGAAGCTTCTAATGCATCTTTCCTTACCTTCTTTATATGCCAGTTCCTTTTCTAGCAACTGTTTACTATGAAGATCTCTTTGGAGGTCATCTGTCAGATAATTATAAATGTCAAAGCCTTGATGGGTATTTACTGCACCTGTTGTCATTTCAGGCTGAAACCACAAAATATTCCACCTTAGAATTAGCTGTCTTTTTGCTTCCCCTCTTTATTCACTCAATCCACATAGTTTTGGTGATTGTATTTCAGGTGATTTCATTACCTAAAAGTAGCCCTTCTGAAAAGCCTCCCACAAAGTTGAATTCCTGTTAATACAATATAGGAGAGAAGTAGTTCATCACATGTTAAAGCAAGTGTCCCTCTCTTCCTCTGAATGTTTACCTACTGGACCAGTTTGTCTATGTCTCTGTCAGATGGAATGGTTTGGCATCATTGCAAAAGATACAGGGGATGAATCTTGAAAAAGGTGAATAAATTCTGAGAAATGCTCTGATCCCAATGAAGGGACTGGTTTTGACAAGCCATGGAATCAGGCTCAGTATTTGCCACCCATCCAATATTTCACTTACACATCTCTCAGTTCATTACTCATGGTCAATATTTTACAGCTTAGTGATGGCACATGGGGCACAAAATAAAGAGTACAGATCTCCTCCTGACAAATGCAGTGATAAATCACTTCCTGTCCATCAAAGGCAAAATCAGGGCACCCATTTGGCATAGAAAAGGCTTAAAGCAATGTGCCAACATCACTTGATCATTACTAGATTTATCCACAAACTTCTGCTTATTATGGCCGAAGCAGAGAGTCAGATCATCCCTGATTCAATTGAACTGTGGGAAAATTCAAATTGATAATGAAATTTAAGCAAAGATTCCAACAAAACTGTTACCTTTGGCTTAGGACTGACATATTTTTCAAATATTTTTCCTTATATTTTTAATAGATAATTTAATTACTGCTTGTGTGAAATATCAGTAACCTTTTGTGGAAGGAAAAGTATGACTGAAACTTTTTTGTTAGTGTACTGTCTCTTTTTTAATTTAAAGGCTCAGAAATATCTTTCTGTATTAGTCTTCCAGAAATAAGTTTTACTCCTAAAAAATTTCAGTGAGGCTATTGTTTTCACTGATGCCACAGAAATTCCATATATTTGTGCAAAGATATGATATGAAATTTCTTTCTGGAAAATACGTTGAAGAGTTAATTTTGTCTAATTCTATATGACTTGGTATAAATTTTTTGTTAAACTGAACAGAGGGCTTTGCTTCCTCTATTATTCTCTACTGTATTCAAGCAAAACTGGTACAAAAATATAGAATTCTGAAAATGAATGAAGGCTGAATTGTAGCCCAGGGTTTTAAGTCAGTATAACCTGTTGAGCTTTCAAATAATGGTGAGGAGAAAATGGCTGAGGAAAAAATAGGTTATTTCTGTGAATCTAAAAATATTTTTAAACAGAGTCTAATGAAACAGGCTTACAAAATGGGTGTACTTTTCACTTGGCCCATGATTTGAACTATTTTTAATTTACTGCTGTAATCTGAACACTTTAGACTGAGCTCTTTCATCTGTCATCGATAATTTAAATGCTTTTGTCTTCACCAAATGTCTGATCCTACATCATAAAAGACATATGTAGTCTACCTGATAGCACAACATTTTGAAATGAAAAATAATTTTAAGAACCCCACCACACGAAGTGCAACATTGTTGGCATTTATTTAAATATTTATATTTGTTAAATGACATTTGCTAAAACTTGCATTTACAAGTTGTGTTGGAAATTAATTAGGGATAGCTACTGCAATATGTACTCAAGTCTTTGCCACTATAGTACTTAAAGAAAAACTTTTAGGGATGCAGATTTTATTTGTTAGAGCATGAAGATTTGGATTGTATCTGTTTAGAACTTGACAGCTCTTTCCACCTGCTTTTCAGTACCTCTTCAAACATATGATCTTCCTGTTCATAATTCTAGCATTAACCAAATTTTGTGTGGAGCTCAGAAATGTAGAGGAACAGGAAATATATGGTAACAAAGACCTGTTTTATACTAATAACATGGCTGAAGGGTCAGTTAAATGTTACTCTAATTGCCACCTATTGATGGTTCTTTGTAATTTTTGCAGAAATGTCAGGTTTAATTTAAATGGAGCTTGTAACTGGTAGGAGTCAATCACTTAAGCACACCTCCTGCTGAGGTTGTATTACTTTTTCATCACTTAGTGTACAAGCATTAATCCACTTGAGTTCTCTGTGAGAGTTTAACACCCTCTTTGTTGGTGTTATTCTGATGGCTGTTTTGAATGAACTACTAAAGGAATCTGCTCCCCATCCCAATCTTGGTTAAATACCAGGGGAACCTTTAGTCCTACTGTCCTGATGGCTGTTTTTCCCCTGCAGGAAGGAGGTGTTGTTGTTCTCTTCAAGATCTGTCGCCAGGATTGTTTCAGGTGCCTTTATCCCCAGACCCTGAGAACGCTGGCATCAATTTGCTGTGTAGAGGAAGGGATGCACCAGCTGGAAAAGGTAGGAGCTTCAGGGTTCCTTACTGACTCTGTCATAAAATAGAGAAGCCCTGTCTTTAATCTCTTGCAGAAATTGATTTGGTGGTGTTTAATACTGGTGTTCCATACTATACACACCTTTTCTGTGCTGAACACATCTTCAGTCTTCAAAAAATTAATCTCAGCAATAGCATTATCCTATAAACTTTGAACAAATTTGCTTTATAAGTGGGGATAATTTTGTAAAACAGGTAAACATGTTAGCAACTGCATCAAAAAAGGAGAAGAAAAACTAGGGAAATTATGTTTTCTGGAGTTTCTAAAGTGTTTAGAAACTCTACTGTTTCAAATCATCCTTAAAATACAGAAGGCTTTATACCTCTTTAAATCCTTTCCTGGTGGTCTGATAGGGCTCCCGCTTGTGGCAGTGCTGCAGCTTGTGAGAGTTGTAGTTGCAAAGAAAGAAGTGGGACAGATACAGTCATTAGTCAATCAAAAATGTGTCTGCTAATCAGCAGCAGCTTTCATAAAAGCCACTTTTAACTGCAATGGCCAACATCAAAACATTATCCAGAGAAAATTATATCAACTTCTTAGGCTCCTTTTCTTTCTCACATTCTCTATGTACTGCTATGTTTTGGAAAATGAACACTTCTGGTCACTAAATCATGATCTCATCTTTTGTATTTCATAAAAGAGTCATCTTCCTCAGCTGAATAATGGCCTCTTGAAGTTAATGATAAATGATTTCACTGCCCCTTTACACTGACATATCTTGTAATTTACTTCCCTGAATTCAAGTAAACTGTGACAGAACACCTGCAGCAAAAAGCAAGTCTCTGAGTTTACAGTAAATGAGGATGGCTTAATTTTTTTTTGACATCATGCTGGTTCAGACTAACACCAGACTCAGTCTGAAAGTGTCTTTCATTATGTCCATTATAATGGTGGAGTTAATAGAGGTAGAAATGAAAAAGATTGATTCAAGTCACCAGGTCCAATTCCTGGCAGCATCAACACGTGTTTAATATCAAAGCTGATGGAACAGGAGTGCCAGAAAAAGTGAACACTCTCATGTTCATGTTTTTTTGATCTGCTTTAAAGTTGGCCACAAATAAAATTGTTCAGAGTAAACTTGATCACAATCAGGATTGGAGCAGGGTTTAAAAGGTTTAACCCCTTCAAGAGCTTTCGATTCTTAAATCATCTTTAAATATGAATAGTTTTTTCTTTCAAAATTTGAAGTATTCTTCTGAAGAACACAAAAGAGAGTTAAAAGTATTAGCAATCCTTTAATTACAGAAGTTATCACAGGACTTCTTGTGTGCCAGAAAAGGTGGCTTCTTTTATCCAACAAAAATATCTGGGTGCTGGTGAATGATTTAATTTCTCTAGTATGAATATCATTATGCCACCTAGTGCATTAAAATATCAGTGCAATTTGAACTGGGCTTTTAATGACAGAAACCTCACTTTAAAAAACCCAAACTTGGATACTGAGCAATTCAGATTAGGCAAATCAAGATTAAAAGAAACAAAAAAAACCCTTGCAAGCCTTCCCCCCTGTATTTTTTTTTATTAGATTGCACAGCCATTTTAGTGTTTAAAAGACTATTTAAAAGAAAGCAGCAAGGACTGTAATTTCTTATGAAACACTTATCTGAAAGGTGAACTGAAAGGGGGTGGTACTCTTTCTGCAGTAATTGCAGTGCTTAATTACTAAAGACATCAGGAATATTATTTATTTATCCAATGCTCTTTGAACTTGCCAATTCAATGCTCGTTTCTAAAGATGTAGAAAATTGCCTACTTTAATAAAAAAGCATTTTTTTCAATTAAAAAAACCCCACATTCTTGTTCTTCCCAGTGACACATCTATAAATATATCAGACTGGAAAAAGCCATTATCACCTTTTTATCAGCTTGGTAAACAAGCTGGCCTTTGCTATAATTGCAGTGATAAGATGTTGCAATGATTAGCTTTTCCTCTTTTCAGTGAATCTAGTTGGGTCTGTGTACAGTGATGTAAAATCTCTTGGTCAAAATGGGATTTTGGAGCAATTATTTCACTTGCAAATACTTTACTGAATTTTGATAATATACTAGTACTCTTTGCTATACATTGAAGTGCAGAGCTCCAGGAACTCAAGAGTGACAAATTAGGCAATTAAAGTAGAAAAATGGTGAAGAAATAGTCTCATTGTGTGCCTGAGGACTGCATAAATAAATGTTCTCTGTAAGCTGTGCTCAACCATCGGTAATTTTTGTGCTTCAAGGTGCTTCAACCTGCTTGTGAGTGTCTGGTTGTTTGATACACTTGAATTTTGTAATCCAGTGTGATGCCAGCAGGATTGAGATCATTATTTGGTCAGAGCTTCCTACTTTAGAGTGGAGTGGTGAGACCCTGGCAAAGCAACCAGAACATATTATTCCTGTAGCTGTTTGTCCCTGTACCCAAGAGAACTTTGTCATCTGTGTCTTGTGGCACTCAAGCATTTTTAGGAGAAAGCTCACTGCACCAGAAAAGTTGTTTTTTCTTGATCCGTGCATTCCAGGGTTTATACAGACACAATAAGTACTACAGGTAGTTGGGAATAGAGAAAATAGATAAAATCCCTAAACCCTGAACTGAAAGGAGTTTTGGGAGAGCTGAGCGTGACTGAAACTGAAGAACAATGTTAGTGCTGCACATGCAGACAGACCTGGTGCTGTGTCCTGCTCTGAGGTTTGGGACAGAAATGCAGCGATGTAGCAGGAGATTGGTTCTCTAGATTTGTTAGGGGTTCTGGAGAAAGAATATCTGAGCCTTCACGAGTATGTTTTGCAAACATAATTCACCTCCATATAGTAAGGAGAGTTGGAGGCACAGAGTTAGGATTGATTATTGTGTGTATTTAGTGACACTTAAGGTTCAGAAAAAGTAAAAATTGTGATCTTGGTGATGTATATCCTGCAAATTGCATTAGGAGTAACTGCATTGCAAGTAATGCTTTTGTTATGAAGACACACAGAAAATCTAACAGATCTGGTTTTCAACATGGAGCAACCTTGCCTGGAAATGGGATTTGTGTTTAAATAGATTTTTTTTCTAAAGCAATTCTTCAGGCCTTACCCCTGTGAGCATACATTAGGTCCTTGTTTTGCAGAGCTGTCTGAGCAAAGGTTCTCCCACACATTTGGTGACTTGCAGCCTCATTAAAGTCTAAAATCTGTGGCAGTTTCTTTGTTTCAAGGCTGTCTGTACAAAAGTTGGTGGTGGTGGTACTAAAAGGCATGGCCTTCCAAATTTGCCCTCCTGACGCCCAGTTTTGTGGTCTTTCACTGAGGCTTCTGTGGCAGTAAACTTCCTGCTGCAATAAAAGAACTGCAGAGCTGGTTCAGAAATAAATAGCAAACAGTGCAATGTACTGCATTTTTTTACTGTGCATGTGAAATGTTATCACATTAAAAAAATGCTGCTTAGCTGGGACCTGGATCAAGGGTTAACTGCCACAAAACCAGGATGATTTTACAAACAGCCAGCTGCCTAAATTTTAACAGTGTGCTGAGTATGGTTACTTAGATTATTTAAA